>NC_064771.1:16992378-17617378 GCF_011397635.1 Epinephelus fuscoguttatus
ATGTTTTTGTCAATGGCATGTGGTGGCTTTGACGAGAGCGTAGCTAGGAGCTGTTAACGGCTTCTCTGAGTAAACAGGTTGTCTGATAAAAACACAAAGTGGTGAAAATATTCTCAATATAACCTGCACTTAAACTGATATTGATATTTTTAGGCGGGATTTTTTTAGGTGGCTAATATGTTTTGTTGCGGACCCCATCCACAGCAATACATTGCTTAGCTTCTTTGCCAGACTCCAGTCAGCTTCTCCCAAATGGGGATGTGCTGACTGACATGTACTGTTTGTAATACACTAACTATGGATAAGTAACCAATACAACCCCACTTTAAAAAAAAAAATCTGAACTATCCCTTTAATGTAAGCGTATGTGGTTTCCATACAGCCTATTTATGTAACACAAAGGAAGTAACGCTTTAATCCTCAACGGTTGGTTAAAGTCAAATACACCGTTAAATTTACTTATTTCTGAATATTTACAGTATCATTTGTATCTGCAAAAAGTGGTAGCTTGTTAATCTCCGATATAAAATGGAATAAACTAAAAATAACCGTTGTCTACAACAGGTTTTGTCTCTGTTGTCGAGCCATGGCAACTTATTGTTGGTGGATACAGTGAGCTGCTGCTGACAGTGGATAAAGATGGACACACAGGTAACTTCAAATGAACTTCAGGAGCGACTTCAAGCTCTGACAGAAGAAAATGTAAGTAAAATACACTTGTCAGTCTTCATATGCGGGTTTATACCGGGTTATACGCACTTTTTACTCTTAAACAAGGCCATTTTTAGCTAGGTAACGTCAGTTGGTCTGTGAGGTAAGCTAGTTTACTGGGGCAAGTGAGCACTCAGGTAGTTAGCATAACTGTCCATGAGGTGTAGCTACAACACAGCCAACATGGAAAGTGAATATTGCGCCTTTGTCTCCTCATTGTACCAACCGTTTCTGTTCACCTCACTTTAGTTGCAGCTGCGTGACAAGAATGACCGCCTCCTCACCAAAGTGGGCTACCTGGAGAGCAGACTGGGCCACCTGGCCAGCTCCAACACAGACCTGTCCTGCAGGCTGGTCCAGAGTGAGGAGGACAAACTGAAGGTAGAGTTCATCAGCTGTGTTGAGCAGGGATTAAATGAAAAGGAATTTAATGTATGTTCTGTATGAAACCAGAAGAATGTGTTCCCGGCATGAGCAGATTATGAGGCCCCTGGGTGCAGCTATGCAAAGCCCCATCATCTCCTCTGCATAGGAGCAAGAAACACAGAGTTTGCCTCTTTTTTGTTGCACTAAGACATGCACACAGGAGTCTAAATGATCTGACACACATTCTTCATACTGAATACAACTATTTCTGCCGGGAACATGTTAGAGAACCAGCAGATGCAAAAGTAACCGTTTTATGTTTTCCCTCCTCCCAACATCTATTGCATTACTGCACAAACAACTACTTAATCCCACATAATAGTAACGTCTTGCTGAGCTTAGCAGCAGGTTGATTTAATTTAGTGGTAGGCTTGGGTGCTTGAGTTTGCACAACTCACAATCACATGTTTTTAGGCATTTCGTAGTATTATTGTCTTGTAGTTTGCTTTGTTTAATATGGGGTATGTGCAGTATTTAGCCTTATTTTTTGTTCCATTTCATGTGATAACATGCTGTCTACTATATCTGGTTTGTCCTGTGGTAAGGAACTGTTTCAAATGGTATGCAGTAGTGTGTAGCACTTTTTTGCCCAAGACAAATACTCTTTGGGACAATAAAGTTTGTCTTGTCTTGTCTTATCTTATCTTATCTTATCTTAATTTGCCTCGCCTCACCTCGCCTTATCTCTTTGAGTTCATTTTGTGTCTCTTAGTGGTTGTTTTGCCCCTTTTTGTAGTTATTTTGTATCTCTTTGGGGGTAATTTTGTGTCTTTTTTGGTTGTTTGGGGTCTCTTTGTGGTAGTTTTACCCCTGTTTATAGTTATTTTGTGTCTCTTTGAGGTAATTTTGTGTCTTTTTTTTGGTTGCTTTGGGTCTCTTAGAGGTTGTTTTGCCCCTTTTATAGTTATTTCATGTCTCTTTGAGGTAATTTTGTGCCTTTTTTGGTTGTTTTGGGTCTCTTTATGGTTGCGTTACCCCTTTTAAAGTTATTTTGTGTCTCTTTGCAGTCATTTTATGGTTGTTTTTGGGTCTTTTTGTGGTTGTTTTACCCTTTTTAAAGTTATTTTGTGTCTCTTTGAGGTCATTTTGTGTATTTTTGGGTTGTTTTGGGTCTCTTTATGGTTGTTTTACTCCTTTGTGTAGTTATTTTGTGTCTCTTTGGGGTCATTTTATGTCTTTTTTTGGTTGTTTTGGGTCTCTTTGTGGTTGTTTTGCTCCTATTTATACTTATTTTGTGTCTGAGGTCATTTTGTGTCTTTTTTGTTGTTGTTTTTGGGTTAGGGTTAGGGTTTAGGGTTACCTAACCCTTTGTGCTTGCTTTGTTTTTGTAGTTTTGTGTTTCTTTGCAGTTCCTTTGCATCGCTTTGTGGTCATTATGAGTCTCGCCCTGGTCGGTATGCTTCTCTTCAAGTGACATTTTGCAGGTGAAGGCTAGGGGGGGCCCTGGCACTTTGGGTCCCTGGGCCTGCCCTCACTAGGCCTGTTCAGGAATCTATCCCTGGTTCCCCTCTCATCTTTCAGATATCTAAGGAGCTTGTGGAGGAGAAAATTCAGGCAAACAAGATGAGAGAGCAGTTTGAAGAAGAGACGTTTGAGCTGAAAAACAAGGTGAGGGTGTGCTTGAAGTGATGAGTTGGTAAGGTATGTAAAATGTAGCAAACCTGATGAAGCCATGGGTAAAATGTGTTGTTTGTAGCACTACAAATGAAGGCTATATTCAGTGTGATCCTGATTCACCGAGGCTGTCTGTGCCACACTGTATTCCCTCTTGTTAGATATTGAACCAAGCTGGTGAAATAACAGAGCTTGAAATGAAGCGAGACACTTTATTCAGAGAACTCCAGTCTGCTGAGGCTCGTCTGAAAGTGGGAGAAAAAAGCGGCCAAGACCTGACAGAGGAGTACACCACGCTGAAGAAGAACTACCGTGCTCTGGCTAAGGCCCGGGATGAAGAACTAGTTCAGAGTGAGGAGCTGAGTGCTGAGCTGCTGGCATTGGCTCAGGCCCAGGACGCCCTCCGCAGGCAGGTGGAGGAGCAGCAGCAGAGTGTGAAGACTACCACCCAGGGCCTGCACAGTGAGCTGGACAGGGTGCGGGCCTTGATCAGCCGCATGTCACACAACAGAGTCAAGGTGAGACAGGTATTCTTCACCGCTCTTTAGATGCAAATTGGAATTGGCATGTTCCCTAGTTTAAAGTTCCTGGAACTTTGGGGCCTCTGTTTTAGTTTTCCACACCAAAATAGAATTTGTCATTACTGAAACCACTCAGTTTTGTTGAAAAACCAAACACAGATCGTGTTAGTCCAATTTTTGCTATCCAAAAAAAATGTTACTCAGCTCCAACATAAGCAGAACATGTGCTTGTCCATGTAAAAAAAATGAAAAAAATAAATGTTTCTAGTGAGGATCATTTGTCTCACATTTCTCCAAACAGTTCAGGCAACCACTGGAACGGTACCTTTGGGTATACAACTCTGCTGTTTCCCACATCATTTCCCATTTTATACTCACAGGCAAAACCTTGGTTGTGCAAGAAATTGACTGTTTTAAATGCCACATTTATGAATGCTTTCCTTTTTGACTTCAAAAAACATCACTCTTTGCTTGCCATGGTGTAAGTCAAGTATTTATTCCAATTTTATAACATCATTGCATTGACAGGTTGAGGATCTGGCAGCTTTGGACAAGGAGCAAAAAGCTATGGAAAAAACTGTAAGTATTTTTATACAAAACATTTACTCTTGGGATCAGTGGCCAACACGTATGTTTTACGGGCATCAGTAAAACCAACTTCCTCCTTTGCCTATTCATTTTTGTTCGTATGCTCTCACATAGCTACTTGGAAACCAAGATGAGATCAAAGCCATGCTGGAGAAAATGAAGAACAGCTACGAGGTGCAGCAGAGGAAACTGGAGCAGAGACTGTGAGGGCCAGTAAATGTTTGTCATTTACTCGTGCACAAGCTTAATTAAGATGAAACATCATTATCTTTCCATTTCCAGTCATCAAACGGCCAAACCCATCTCAGGATGCACGTCCCCAGAGTTCATCCCACTGGCATCTGCTCTGTGGTCGCCTCTTTGATTTTTTGTTCTACGCCGTGGCTTTCTTTGCTGTGTGTGTGTGATGTGGTCTCTTTGCAATGTCGCTGTGATGTGGCTGATGTGGAGCCTGTGTTTGGTCAGCAGGGTGGCGATGGGGAAAGAGCAGCAGGAGAACAAGAGGGCGATCCGCAATAGCCAGCAGGAGCTATCTGAGCGGAGTGCGGTGAGCATGAATACTGATTTACAGTAACTTTCCCCCAACATCTTCATTAATGTTTACTTGGCGGAAATGTGTCAAATCATGTTTATGCCTCATTTCTGTCCAAGGCCTTGATGTGCTCCCAGAGCCAAGTGAAGGAGGTTGAAGAAGAGAACTCAAAGCTGCAGCTTCAAGTCAAAGAGCTGAACGAGGAGTACCGAGCAAGGCTTGTGTACTATTTACAAGACTTAGCTGTGAGTTGCAGTGCCTACACAGGCATGTCTACAAACAAATGTGGGACAATGTCTCTAACACAACATCCATCTGTATGTCTTTCATTCAGGAATACATTGATGGACTTGGAGAAAGTAAAAGCCCCTCAGACACCTCCAAGATGAGGGCACATGTGGACAGCATGCTCCAGGATGTACGCTCATCCCACAGGGTCAGGGAGGAACAGCTCGCCTCTGCTGCTCGCTCGTATAAGAAGAGACTTCAGAAGGTCACCAAGACCCATCAGGCTCTCCTTATTGCATACAGGTGGGAGTTCCTGTGTGCTTAGTCTTATTTAAGACATGGATATGTGTCTTTTTAAGTCCTGCGTTTCAGTGTTTATACCCATGCCCTCTGCCCGATTAGCTGAGTCAGAATGCCCCACCAAAAATCGGGAGCTCCTAAAAAAAGTCAAAGCACAGAGAGAACAAGAAGATGATGAAAGGAGCAGAGACAAACTGCTGTATTATGCTCAGTTTTAAAGCTGCAATAAAGACACAGGTATCATATTAAGCCACGGGACCTAAGGCATCCATTGGTAATCTTGTTATGCTATTTTGTCGAAAAGGGGGTCAAATAATGCTCCACAGTTACGCTAAATTTTGTTGAAGGGAAAAAGGATTATTCCCATTTTTAAAACACGGTGTATTTAAATATTTCTGCACATTAGGGTCCCTGAACAGTCTTGAAATTGCATAATTGTGTATTACTGGAAAACTGACAGTTGACAGTCATGTACTATTTCCACTATTTGAGTTCTGCATACAATTCAACCAATATTTGATTAAAGATGCCTCAAGATTCAATGAAAAAATTAAGAAAAAAAAAATTCGTTCACTCCTGATTTGATCTTATGATTTAATATTTTGCAGTAATTTCCTAAGTAAATGTTTGATTTTCCTTTTCTCTAAATCTTATTTGCCCCCCCTTCCCTGTTGCCTGTTGGGTGTGGATGAGGGGCCCACTTTTGAAAATGTTGTCCCCTTGCTTGTATTTCCTAATGTCTAGCCTGGTTATACCTATACCATAAACATGCTGCTAAACCTTGCTACACCAGTGGTTTCCAACCTCTTTTGCGTATGACCCCTTAACACCTCCTCCTAACTTAACACAATTTTTCCCAGTGAAGATGTCCTAACCTGCTCCGTGCATCAGTGAACAGGCTAAGTGACATGTTGCTTGTTTGAAAAACAGCTTGCCTTACCTCTACTTTGCGAAGTTTCACACACTTGCTTCATCCTCAACCTCTTTTCATTGGTCAAAATCAACACTGACATCCTGACATCTGACGTTTTAGTTTTCCCTCGAAATATCACAGTGTTCAAATCCTAAAAATGAACTGTTCTATTTGAAGAAATTATTCAAACTTAAGAAATTTACTTTAGTCATGAGTACACTCTTTTGCAGAGGCTGTTTCATCATCCCTTGTAGTATTTCTGGACAGTTTTTTGTGCTCGATCTGCTGGCTGTATGTTTATACAAAACCATGTTGATTTGTGACCCTTCATAAGAAGTTGCGCATCATGTGAGTGATTTTCCTTTCTTAGATGAGGCCTGAAGAGGTAAAGATTTTTGGCAATTAGAAACAAAGATTAGAAATTTGATTAATGTTTTCCTGTTGTCTGTTTGTTCCAATCACATGAACACCTTCAGGGTTTTTCCTCAAATTTGGCACAGACGTCCACTTAGACTCAAGAATGAACTGATAAGATTTTAGTGGTCAAAGGTCACTGTGAAATCACAAAACACATTTTTGGCTATAACTCAAGAATTCATACACTACTGATGACATCATTTCACACAAATATCTAGTAGGATAAAACACTGCTACACTGTGATATTTAGGGTTCAGAGGGAGCAGATCTTGGCCGAACCAGACAGTTGTCTTAACCCTGGACCCCCAGAAGGCCACTTCAGTTTGGAGCCCACTGAACTCAGAGATGAAACTGAGAAGGAGCTCCAGCACCTTCGCCAGGACAAAGCGAGGCTGGAGGGTCAGCTCCAGGCGGCCCGGGAGCAGGTAACGCAAAACAAAAATGGTTTCTTTTAAGCTTTTGTTTTGTCTGGCGATTGCTTGTATTTGGTCTGTGGGGATTTGTCTTTGTGTCCATACTTCCCTTATTTGTTTTGGGAGCGGCTAACTGAAAAAAAAGACTTTAAAGTTTGTCCTACGGCGTCAAAAAGGCTTTACTGACGCAGATCATGTAGAAGCACTGATGGATGGGTGGCTATTAAGTCTTTACTGGGCGGTTTTTAATGGTGACTGTCAAAGCAGTGTCAGCAGTTAATGTTTATTTTAGACGTGCTTTTAAAGAAAGCGTTAGCCTATTTTGGAAATATGCTAATTTGCTTAGTGGAGCAGCAACTTTCAACTAGCAGGGACTCTATGAAGTCACTGCACCCAGCCAAGAAATATTCAAGCACGTGACATCCTATAAAACCAGATGTTGGTGTTTTTACATTTCTGTTTGTGCACAGATTAAACAAACAAGACATAACCATAATTAGAGAATACCTGACTACTTTTTAGGAGCAAAATAATTTGGCTCAGATTCAGCTTATGTCACACACTCCATCTCCTCATTTAGATTGCCTTATTGTTTTACATACATTTATGTGTTTATGTCTTTCACCCTGACTTAACTGTTCCAGGTGGCTGGCCTCAAAATGCCCATTCAGAATTTAAGCCATCAGGAGTGAGTGTCATTTTTGCATTTTACCAAATGACGAATGTGGTCAGCTGTGGATTGTGTCATAAAAGTTATGAAAAATGTAACATTATCAGGCCGGCATGCGAGGAATCCTGGACGGACATAAGGAAACAGCTGAGGGAGATGACAGAGGCTACACTGGTAAACAAAACTCTCAGCCTTTAAAAATTGGATTGTCGAATTAAATCCCTCACGCCAAACAACTTTTATAACCTCACTCACCTCATTTCCTTTTCTCAAACAGGTGGGCTTTGAGAAGGAGCGCGCCCTTCTCATCACCAGAGCAACAGTTGCAGAGGCGCAGGTGTCAGAGTTGCAGGACTATATTGACAACCACTTGGGCAGGTCAGGAAGTCACTAGATGTGTAAGTCATATAATAGAAGACTCTTACAGTGAGCCTTTTCTCTACCTGCAGATATAAAGAGGAGATCTCACATCTCTGCAGACTGCACGGGATACAGCAGGCTGGGCGTTCCCAAAGTGCTAATTCATCGCTCCATTGAGAAAAGTGGCCCCAAAATTGGAAGCCCAGTCATATATTGCGAGGTAATTTAAAATTGCACAGTCTTTAAGGTAAGCCTCATGTATATTAAATAGTTTGAAACATTTATTAAATTGAAATCATACACACACACACACACACCAGTAATTGTAAGCTGGTTTTATTCAACTTAAAGCATCTGATTCCTTTTAAAGTGGACACTAATTATAAATCTGACTCAATACCTCGTTTTGGCTGGAGGACACATGCAGTGTGTGCACTTACATCATCACTAGGTGGTGCTGCTCATGCTGGTGGTTTTCACTATGAAAGGCCCCAAAGAGATCCCTGCCTTGAGAAAAAAATGCCTGGAATGTTTGTAAAGCTTATGTCAATTTCACGAGCCCAGGAGAAGAAAGCGCAGTGACAATGAGGGGTCACCCTGGTGAGAATAATGTCATTACATGTTACCCAGACACATACACGCCCGTGAATACTTTCCCCTCAATGCCGTGCTGAGAACCGTGGTGCAAACAAGCCAGGCTTTTTCCAGAATGAGGGTTCATATTTATAACCTCAGTGTTGGAGTGAATAGGCATCTATTCCCTTTAAATCCTTTTAACAGTGAAAGGGTCTGCATTTTTTTCTGGTGTGTTTTGGTAGCTGGGTTTCTGCCACAGTGCCATAGTTGGCATACCTTTAAAAAAATTTCTAAAAAGTACTTTAAAACTACTATAAAAGTTTAGTTTAAAGATTTATGTTGAGTCTTACGTTGAAAAAAGATGAAATGTTGAAGCTAAAACACTTGGGGGAATGATGGGAAAAGTAGCAGACATAGAAGGAGTCATACGTATGTCACCCTGAACCCCTTTTCAGGGGGCATGCCAGCCGTGGGAGGGAGGGAGCAGGGGTGTGAAAGTTTGAGAGGAATGGGAAGTGGGATTTTGTTAGTAATGTATTACACTCCCAGGGCCCTGGGAAAGGGGGTGGGGGGTGTTCAGCTTGGGCCTGTGCCAACATAGTCACTGTGCCAAAGCGCTGGGTGCTGGGGACCACTCCTCTCACCGGCAGATCTGTGGGAAAATCAAAACCAGGTTCTGTTCATTGACAGAAAGACGATGTGCCCGCAGAGGCTTCTACAGATTGTACAAATATGTGTGCTCAGGGTAAACAAAAAACAAGAAGAGTAGATAAGTAGTAGAAATTGTAAAACTCCAAATGCTCAGAGTGGAGTTGAAGTCTGGTGCACCACAGCTGGCCCCTGAGGCGGAGTGCCAAGCTTTCCTCCCAACTTGAGGCATTTTGGAAAACGACCACTTCTTGGACTGTGAACAACTTTTTACCAAGCACTGTATGTGGTCACTATTATGATGTAAATACTCATCATAATAGCAGATAGATTCAGCTGGTCTAAAAATGTCACCATCAAAAACAACTTCAGTTTTAATAATGGCTTTGCAACAATGTTGAAATGTTGAAATATGACAGAGATATTGTTTAAATGGTATAAAAAAAAGTCCCCTAAAAAAGGAGTGGTTGGTAATATCATCTGCTTTTATTATAATATGAACCATCTGTGCTCAGCCATGCAGCGACTGGGTTCAGTAAAACAACCACGAGATTGTGACATGGTTCCTATAAACAGATATCTGTGTGTATAAATACAGAATCTGTAGGCAATGGGAAAAGTGTTTGGTATCGGACGTGTTGTGGTTTGTGTTTGTAGTCCTGTTTAGTATTGACCAATCACGTTTGAGCAGGCTCTGGTTGTATGCAAGTTAACAGTCCGTGTAGAGAGCAAATGAAGCGGAATGCCTCAGCCGAAATGCAATCTCAGAATCCATCAGCTATCGTCCAAGGACAATTTACCTTTGTATCAGCTTTTATTTTTATCTGCAATGTAGTGCACTATATGCTGGAACCCCTGACATCTTGGCCATTGCTCCCAGGGTCTAAATCATTGTCAGATCGATATCTGGTGGCTTCTGAGATTGGTTTGAAATCTGCTTAATTAAAAAAGACTTAATAATGACAGTGAGCTCTTCACTTTTGTCAACCAAAATGTAGACAAATCCAGTGGCATTTATCACCCAAACCCCAAAATCTACCTACGATTAATCAGTTTCTGTGATGCAGTAATTGAGTGATAAGATATAACTTGTTCAACTGGTAAATGTCAGCTCAGGAGGAGCAAGGGAAACCATTAGCACCAATTATGTTATAGCAGTTTCACGCACATGATATGAAAACCAGCAGCAACAGCATCATGTAATCTGTGTAAGAAGCTGTTTGTGCTTTATACGTCTGTTCAATCCAGCCAATTAATCTGAACTTTGTATCAATTTACTTAAAGGCTATTTGGAGGAAAGCGCATGATCACAAAATGTTACCCTTCAGTATAGTGCCCTTTTAAAGGATAACTTCACCATTTTTCAACCTGGACCCTATTTCCGCGTGTAAATTGATCAAAGACACTGATGTGAACAACAATTTTTGAAACTGTTACAGTAGTGAGGGAGCCAGCAACGGCTGGCAGCCGCTAAAACAAGCGGCAGTGAAGACACATAGGGCAATTACAGGGCACTCACAGGGCAATCGTCACTGTATGTCCATTAAAAGTGGTTATTTTTGGCACAGAGCGGCTCAGATTGTTACGGTAAGCATCTGAAGTGTCCCTTTATCTTTCATTTGATCTGGTCTGTTTTGTTATTTCCTCGTTAAGCAGGAGTCTATCTGAAATAACTAACTTCTTTATAAATTACCTTCAAGTGACATTGACTCCTTTCTGACTGTCTCATCAAAGCTAAGCATTATAAGCTTCACAAAGACAGCATTTATGTAAGGACTATTGCTTTGCATTCTGTGATTGTGTGCAGGTGTTGCCTCTGCTGTAAAGGGCTCATGTACAACAATGTACACCGTCAGTTTTATTTCATTCTATACTGGCACATAAAAGGACTCAGCAAAACCTGTAGTTGTAATTGTTTTTTTCTGTCCTTTTGGTCTGCAACAAAAATATGTGATCCTTTTATATAATGTGAAATAAAATACTTGGCTGTGACTTTTTAAAACTCAAACGTTTTAAATTATTCATATGGGATTTTAAAACTATAACCTACACAATACAGTGTTATGCTTTTCTAATAACACAGTCCAGTAACAGCAGAGGTGTGGACTTGAGTCACATGACTTATACTTAAGAATTTGGTGGCTTCAAACTCCACTTTGTAAAACAGTCAAACAGACTTGCAACTTGACTTGGACTTTAACAACAGTGACTCGTGGCCTCAATTGGAATTGAGTCTTTTGACTTGAAAATACCTGATACCTTCCCCAGTTACTTAAAATGTGTGTCTCAAATCATATCATTTCATTCCTCATATTCACTTTGTTTGAACTAATCCGACAGCATCCAGTCAAGTTGCAGGTGAGAACCATGAAGAGGCAATGTTATGTTAGAGCACCATTTGGAAAAAATGACAGCAAAGATAATGTCGTTCATGTAAAAAAAAAATGTGGCGGTCAACAAAAAACAAACTGCAATATGCAAAACGTGCAGATCGAAAATTACAGACAGAGATGCAACAACTTCAAACTTTGCTCGAGCTTAAAAGTTGTACTAATGATGGCACATCTTGGCTAATGCTCACATAGAAAGCTAATGCTTAGCTAACGTTACTTTAACAGCCGAGTAACTTCAACAAACGTGTTTTAAAAAGTACAAATTTTGTGAAGCTTTTGTGAGTTTTGTAAATCCAACATATTATTATGCTGTTGTTAAAATGGCAACATATTTGGTGAAGAGTGCATTATGATTTGCTAGGATTCAAAACTTAAAGTTAAGGACTTTGGACTTGACTTGGGATTTTACTGTCTTGCCTAGGAGCTTGACTTGTGACTTGAGACTTATGCTTACCATAGAAGACTGTGAAAAGACAAAAGTCTGACGGGCCTGTGTCCACACAGCATTTTCCTTCAGAAGAAAAACAGTGGCAGGGTGCTGGGGAGCGCTTTGTGTCAGTGCTCCATGTGCTTTTTATAATGACACGCTGCATGTGGGTTTTGTTTCTATGACTTTCTATAACTATATAACTATAAACTAGTAGCTTGTAGCTAGGTAGCTACTTACCTTTAAGAAATGTGACACATTAAAAATTCCTTATGTCTCTGCAAAAACACCTAACTTTAACACAAGATAAATGCATCATTAGTCGACTGTATTATTGTCAAAGTGGCAATCCGTAAACTGTATTTGCATTGCAACTTTACATTTTGGATTTTGTCATCTCAACTAGCTACCAGCCTCCTTTAATTAGGTGTGCTATTTCAGTGGAAGGACACCTGTGGCAATGAGAGGCAGAGTGTTAGAAAATTAAGATATCTCAAAAGAACAAGTGCCGATTGGTGGATCAGATACATGCCAAATTAAATATTTGGACTCACTCACTTCACAACTCCACCAGTTTTAACTCCTTTTTCACAATGTTTTTTGTGGACCCCAGGAAGACTAGTTAGTTACTACGGTACCAGCTAATGGGGATCCTTTATAAACTAAACTAAACTAAAGTAAACAACTCAAGAGACCGAGACTTCTTCACACTCTTGTGACTCTCTGAAGTCTCCATGTGTGCTGTCTGGTTTGCTTCTTCCTATTTGCTGCTGGACAGAGCGCAGCTATTGGTTATCAACAATGTTAACATCATTGAACTTCAGTATTTGCCTGAACCTAGACTAAAAACTTACAATAATATCAAAAAACGTATTAAAGCCGCTACAAGAAACTTTAAACTGGATATGCAAAAGTCTCTCGTTTCTGCTGATGTCTGCGCATGACCTACAACAGCAAATGAGACCATTGGTGTGAAGATAAGCTATTTCTATATAGTGTATATCCATACCTTTAGGAAACTGTCTCCGGGTCCGCCCCAGGTCGCTTCCAGGACGAAACAATTTACGGCACTCAGACAGCACACGTCATCTTACCTAGCTGCTTACATTTATAGTGACTCTTATAAACAGTCGCTATTCCTCCTCCTCGACCCGACATCCGCGAGGAGTTAAAATAGCAGCACTCATCGGGTAAAAGTTCTGTGAAAGCACTGGACTCACCAACAGTCAGCCACGTCTTAGTCACACAGAGAAAATCCAATCCTCGGGAAGTCAGGAAATCCTTCAGGATAAACGTTTTGTTCGCTAGCGATCTAGCATTTACCAGCCCAATCCTGGCAGGAGCTGGCGGGTCCACGGCGTTAGCTGTCCAGGGAGCCACACACAGAGGCCGCAGGTTGCGCAGATTCACCCCGTGCCAGCGGGGACGAGGAGAGCAGGGGCCGTGGGGCTGGAACACCTCATCCGGGCCGACGACAGGTACCAGCCAGGTGTCGACAGGGTCCAGCAAGTGCCGAGAAATAAAGAGGCGAGGCACTGCTCCATACTCAGTCCAAGAAGCCGTGGAAGTGCTCGCCAAACAGGCCTTCAGCCTTACCAGCCAACCGCTGCGTTTACCCCAGCGGCAGTGGCGCTTACGCCGGAGAGGTGGAGCTGGGGTGCGGCAGAGGTGAGCTGGGATCCCCGACAGGAGCGGGGGCAAAGTTTTCCTGTCTTCTTGTTTCATTCATCCCCAAAACAAACACGTGCACGAGCCAGGTAAGCGTCTTTACGACAATACGTGCTAGAGCTCATGGGAATGTAGGCTTCATTCCGGCAAAACACTACCGCTTTTGTCCACAGGGTTGCCAAAATCAACTCAAAATGAAAGTTCCTTGTAGGGGCTTTAAGTAAAAAACCCTCTATTGTCAGGATTGCGGAACTGTGAAGGAAAATGTTGCATGATATTATAAGTTATAGCAATCTTACAAAACCACTAACACTATAATACCTTTGTTATTGGCTGAAAGTTGAGTTAGATTCCTAAAAAAATGTGACTGGTTTTTAGCATTCTGGTTCATGTGAAGACCCTGACCTCACAACATTACAACTGTGAGTAAATGTGTGATGCTCATTCACTTTCTCTACTCTCTTCTTTTTTGTCGATGATGCCTTGGGCCCAGATTTTGTTTTGAGAGCAGCACAGTGGGAAAGAGGTTGCATGAATGTGTCGTTCTGAGGATGGGAAGCAGGGTGGAGCGATGCGGAGGAAGTACCTCACATGGCCCGCGATGGGCCGCTCGTCAAGAGGCCCTTTGTTTTAGGAGGTTAATGCCTAATTGATACAGGCTTAATGAGAGCGGGCTGTGTGTGCAGAGTGTGTGTGAGCCGGGGGGCTGGACGGCCCTGCCATAATTGGAACGGACAAGCCTTGTGTGGAAGAGTGCACAGGGAGAGGATTTATGGGAACGCAAGGAAAGTAGAGGCAGAGTGGGAACGAGGAAGAAAAGGTGACAATGAGTACGAGGAATGTGGAGGCAGTGGGAGAGGAATCCGGTGTGATAGCGAGAGCATTGCCAGATCATGAGAAAGAAATGTAGTGACAATGGAAAAGTGAGGACGAACTTTAACCAGGATGTTCCCATGGATGTGTAGCTAATGCTAATTTAGGTTTATGGGTAGTTTCTTGAATTCTCCCATGGCACAGATATGAGCTCGGATTGATGTTTAGGTTGTTGCAGATAATGTACCAACAATAGATGGATATTAAGTAGCTGATGCAAAAATGCCACTGCAGTGTTACTGTTTCTGAGGCACCTGTCTTTTCTTTTCTGATGAGCTGTCTTTTCGACCCCCTCTCTCAGTCTGACAGTCTCAGACTATTCATGCTAAGAGTCCCCAGCCATCCCCCCAGACAAGCTTTCAGTATGAAGGCTAGAGAGGCATTAAGAGGGAGGAGGGAAGGGGCAGGAGAGGGAAGCACAGAAGAACCGTGCACTTCAGAAAACCTTGAAGAATCAGGACTGAAAGCTATGGAGATTCTGGGTGGCTAAGAAAGAGGAGGAAAAAAAGAATGAAAAGAAGAAAAAATAAAGGGGATCAGTGTGCATAATTATAAAGATGAGAGGGAGAACAACAGAAAATGGATTTTTGGAAGTGGGGCTTAAACAGAGTGAGCTGCAGAGAGACAAATTGAAAGGTATAAAATGAGAGTGTTGAGGAAAGACAATATAGGGTGAGAAAAGGGAGGAGGAAGAGTTACAGTAAGGGTGAGAAAGACAGGGGAGGGAGGCAGCTTGATGAACAAGAGCGAGTGAGAATGAGGCTGAGTGTCGGTGAGGGAAGGAGAGAGGGACAGACCCTCTGTTTTCCCACACTCAGCCGGTTCCCACAGCAGACCTGGCTAATCCCTGTCTTAATTGGGGGAGAATTCCAGCGCACATGTTCCCCTGGAATGAGCGTAGAGCGAAGGGAGAGGAAGGCTCGGGAGCTTCTGACACATCAGACGGGCCACAGCGGCTGGGCTGATGCACAATGTGTGAGTGCACTTTGTTGGAATATAAACACGCCGCCTGACTGTCAGCACGTCTGCTGCATAAATGGCTTCACAAGTTTCTCTGTTTCTTTTTCTTTTCACTCGATCCAACATGAAAAGTGCTCTTAGCGGGCACTTAGCATTGCTTAGTCACAATTGCACCATGTGAAAAGTATGTAGCTTAAAAGTGTCATTTCATGAATGTTAAAAGGAAAAACCATCCTAAAACACTCTCACTCCGTTAAAGGGTCAGTTCACCCTTTTCCCCTTTACCTCTCGTGCTATCCAGGCATGAACAGTTTTAGTTTTATGCCAAAATTTGTGGCAATATCTAATGCAATGAATGGTGATTTTTCTTTTTTTTTTTCATTTAAATGACATTTCACAAGAATATAGTGACTGTAAAAGTTTGTTGATTATTATTATTTCTGGGACTTCTACAGATAGACAAAGTTTGCAACTAGCTGGTGAACTCGGGGAGCATTTAGCAGCCCAGTTCAGACCAAAGATTTGCAACTAGAGGAGTTGAAACAGGCAACTACTTGCAATGTGTCGTTCTGCAACATTCTAAAAACCTGCTGGTTCACACCAATGCAACTCGATGGGATGGTGTATCATATCTATGCAACAACTCTCAGTACTTCCGTCCTGATCTCCAGCTTTTCAAGCTTATTTTGTAGCTAAATATAATTTGTAGCTTCTTAAAATATGAATGAGGATAGTGATATCCTAGTGAGATACTGGCTACAGCTGCATTTGTAGTAGTGATGAAACAGCAGCAGCGACCTACCATCTGACACTGGTCGGACCGACGGCCATTTTGACTTTACCAGTGGGCTTCACTACAAGCCAATTGGATGCTGAAACAGGTGACGTGCTTTACGTTATAAAACCATCCGCCTGCGATATGTCCAGCTGAGTTGAAGGTGACACTATCAGCCGGCTTGAGTCGAGCTCAGACCAACCAGTTCACACCGCTGCAACTTTACTCTTCAGCGTTCTAAAACGGTTTCGTCTCATCACAAATCTTTGGTCTGAACTGGGCTTTAAAGAGCCAGATATTTCCTTTAGGAGAAAGTGCTGACAGAAACAGAGCCAAAATAGAGTGAATATTTGACACATGTACAACTCCAAATTTATGCTAATCTCCATCTCTGCTTCATATGTAAGAAGCAGTTTGCTAACATGTTCACTATATCAACTTGATGAATGTCATTGTGTTTGCAGCTTGTTTCCATATGCTTCCAAGTGACCAAACAATCAGTTAATGCAGGTTTAAATGTCCAGTGTGGGGTATCTATTGCAAGAAACAAGTAGCAACCTCCAGGGCTGAAAAATGAATGAAAAATGAATGTACCAAAAACTGCAGTTCTTTGAATGGCCACTTGAGGCTGGCTCCAGAAGCCGGTGAGTCCCCAAAGACACTCGTGTAAAAATGCTTCACTTTACAGCTTAAATAAACATGTCAACAGCTTGGTACAAAAAACGGTTTTGGTCTCTTTAGCTAATTTCAACATTTATGACAACAGCCATAACTCATCTGTTTACATTTTTATTAAGGCTTAAAGTTACGCATAATTACGGGTGGGCCACTTGAGTGACATGCTATCTGCCAGTAGTCACAAATATGGTCACCTCCGACTACACAATGCCGAACTGAAGGCTTCAAAACGGGACTCCACAAACCAATGAGTGACGTCACGGTAGCTACGTCCATTTTTTAAGCTGATAGGCAGAAATGATATATAATAAACAGTTTTCATTAGTTTATCATCGCCTAAAAATAAGAGTCATTGTGTTTTCATTACCTTAGAATGAGCCTTTTATATCTGCATACGGAGAGGGCACACTCCCAGAGAGTCCCCAATGTTTTTCTCTACAGTAGCCCAGAACGGACAAACTAAACGCTGACTCTAGATAGGGCTGTTAGCATTTTGCTACCTCACTGCTAGATTATACTCAATTCAACCCACTAGATGTTTAAACCAAAATTACCTGCATGGCCACACAATATTTGGTTTTGGTTTTAATTTTTGTCCTCTCAAATCATCAAACAAAAAAAAAACATGACATATTAAAATATTTTATGTGCAGTTTTCAAGCAGTTTACTATTGTTTCAGTGAGCTTAAACAAAAAATTAAAACAGGTTTTGTATACAGTATTGTTCATAAGTTAGTTTGCTTGCTGGGTATTTTTTACGTATGCCCATTTCCCTGTCTTCGATTGAGCAATGATAGCGCCGCTTTTCTCCAAAGACTGTTCAAATGAATTCTGGGAAATGTAGGCAATCATTAATATATGTAGTAGTTAGACAGGCTCGAGAAATGGGACGGAACTTCAAACCTTAATATACATGTTATTAATTAATCATATAACACAATTTCTGTATCAAATGATGTGTCCTTCCTTTAATACTAATAAATAAACACCTGCGTATAAGTTTCATAATAAGAGAACTGTTGAATATCGTCATGTTTTTAAAGACCTTACAGCCCTGTGCACCAGGCGTATCTGTTGACAAATCTTACCCTCAGGCTGCATTTTGCAGGAGAGAACTGCAATGAGATACTAGTAACATAACAAAACCACCGTGAGTGGCAGTTTCGTTCCAGCCTACTTCTTTTCGAATAAACCATTTGAACAATAGGCATAGTGCAATATGTCTCTGGGGAGGTAACCCAAGAGGACTTCTCTGAGGAGAACGATAACAGGCAAAAAAATGGGGTGCACAAGGGGAGGCAGTACTGCAGGATTAGATGGGAGAAACACAGAGGTGGGTGGCAGGTAGTGAGAGAAGAACTGCCAGGGAGGTTTCTCCTCTTTGTGGAGAGACAATCAGACAGGTTCTGTGAGAAAAGCATAATCCTTGTGGTTAATTGGCAGGGTTGGAGAGCCCTTCCAAATACAGATATGTTTCCTTCTAGTGAGTAGACTCTGTCTGGGTTGTGGAACCTAGAAGGCTGACGTCAGCCACATGAGGAAGTATAACAGTTCTGTTTATAGATGAGGGTTTTAGCATATGATAAACTGTAGGAAAATGTAAAGCACCCTAAGGACATGTTCAAATTTAAAAACAGGTTTTTTGGGAATATTTAAATTTTTAGCTGTGCTAGCAGCGTGGCTCTAGAGATGGCTATGTCAACCTATCCACCGCTTGACAAGCTAAATTTTGTACTGATGTTAATGGTCCCCAGAGGATGAATCCTATTGACTTGGTGATCCACTGGTACTCCCCAGCACCACCATAAGGTTCACGACTTGTTGTTTCTACAGCCATTGGATGATCTGCAATAACATTTGCTTCGGGCATTCATGTCCCCATATTATGATAACTTTGGTGATCCTTTAACTTTTTAGCTAGCACCATTATCAGGCCAAAATGTATGTGTCCAATAATTTAATTTTTACCACCAAATACCTTCAATACTAATGACACTCCTATCAGCATCTCCAGTACCTTGGGTTTAGTGCTAATAAAGTGGTTCAGGTATGAGTCTTAAGACCCAGAAACAAGTTCACATTCTTGCACGTCCAGTTCCCTCGTCACAAAGTAATTGAATTTTGTGAGCAGGTTTTTGGATAGAAGCCTGAAATGAGTTCTGTGGTTAACACAAGGAATGCTTCACCTGCAAAATGACTCACCACGTTACCTTGACTTTGTAAGGACAAATTGAGTTTTTCGAAGAATCCAAAATAGGCGAATAGTTTTCATGAATTGAATTCAACGGGGTCTGCATTTAACAACAGTAAAACTATATCAAAACATCCTTTTACACACTGTAACAGAACTTGTGCATTATAATCCAAGCATCATTTAAATAGTCGCATGCTTAGTACTTCCCAAACACATGCATTTTCGCCAAAACATTACAATTTAAAACCCATCAGTACACACAGTCTCATGCACAGCAGAGCATACTTGGGCACGTCTGTGCATTTGAACTCTGCATAAGCGGAGCTCATATGCCCCTGTATGCTCAGGCACACTCAGAACATGCCAAATGTATGTTTTGGTGAAGTTTTGCTGTTTACTTCAATTCATGAAGAATGTTTGCCATTTTAGATTCTCCATTCAAGTTGGGAGGGATTGCAAGAAAAATGAAGTTTTCTTCACAAATTCAAGGTAATGCGGCAGGTACTCAATTGACAAATTGTCATTGTGAGTTTTGTATATTCACTTTTTGTTCTACAACATAAAATACATCATTAAATACCCAACTCATGAATTTTGTAGCTTTAACACATCCTAAAAAAGACAGCTGCTAACAGCATGCCAAACACGGCCTAAAAGCCTCTTTCTGGTGGCGACGTTGGCGTCACATGGCCGTGGTGTAGTTTGTTTTTAGCCTAAAGTTAGCTTTGTACTTCTGGTGATTGTATTTACACTTCAAAAATCATAAAAGTGGCTTTGATTAGTGAAGATAATATTGCTTAACAAAACGTGTCAGGATCATAAACTTTTGTTTGCCACGGAGCTTTTTTTCTGCAATAATCCAAGATCCAATGGAAAAAAACCTCACTGGCTTTTCGTCAAGGGAACCAGAGCATTGTGTGAACTTCCAAATATGCCTACAAAAAACATCATCCCTGCAGCACTGTATTGACAACTGTCAGCATGCTAACATGCATGGTTAACATGATAAACCTACCTGTTAAACATTAGCATGTATCCATCCATCTCTTTTCTACTACATGAGCCTGTTTCCCCTCATCCTGCCACAGTGAATGTCTCTAAGTAGCCTTATTAGAGGATGATGTCAGTGTTTGGAGGTTTTTGTGGTTGTACCCCCTGCCGGCGATGTCAGCCCCCGGGATACGGTGAGGAGATGGCAGCTGTGTTCAGTTCAAACGGAGGGGTAGCGAGCGGGCCTTCATTGGAGGGGGTCGCAATTCATTCCCTGTGTCTCTCCTTACAATACTTTTTTTGGCGGGAAAGCACCAAAGACGCTTGTTTGACCCAACTTGTGTTTCTTTGCGGGACCCCCTCCCTGAGAAAAGTGTCGCCCGCCTCCACACTCATACACCATGTCCACCCTGTCTTGATTGATTTTCAGTGCGCATTTTGGAAGGGATTACAGCCATCTGCAGGCTCTTGAGGAACAAAGGGGGCTCCTCGCTCTCCTCCCTTCAGTACTTCAGAGGGATAACATGGCCAGATAAACATGCTCTTGCCCCGCTCTGCACTTGTTCTCTATTCTGCCTTGACCTCTCAACCCACCCACACTGCCCACTCAACTTTAAAGCTGACCATGTTATTCTCTCCTGCCCTCACCCTGCCCTGTGAATACAGGCTACTCATCACTCTTTGCAAATTGCTCATCACAAAAAGACCAATATGAGTCAGTGCATCATTAAACTGTTGCACTGAAAGAATCCTGGCATCATGCTCACCGATTGCTTGCAGCTTGCGTTTTCCCTGGCCTGACGATAAAACTTGTGCATAACAATTTAACAAGCTCTCATATGTGAACATTCACATTTTCCACCCGGGAATCATCACTACCAGCTGTGCGCGGGTGTTATGGGAACTCAGAAATTGTCAGCTGGGAATCTGGGATGCCAAAGTGTGGTCATGGGCTCGGAGCTCACTGTCAGCTGGTGCCAGGCTGATGGAGAGGCAGCAGGATGCGCGGCCACTGAGTCACGGGAAGAGGTGGACACACCACTCAGCCCAGTGTGTGGTTGCGGTGGGTTAGATTACCAGTACGGTGAAATTATCTGTTTGTGTGGAAAATAAGGGCTGATGAGATCCACAGCTGTCTGTTAATCACTTCTTACTAATCTAGTGTATGGAGAAGCTGTGCGTCAAGTGTGTGGCAACCACTGTTTTGGATCCACAACAGCAGCTGTGGGCCAAGCTGTGGGAAAGATTAGATGGTGAGGCCATAAAAAGATGGTTGCAGTGGAGAGATCCAGGTGAAGGATATGTGTGAGAAGCTTTTATGCAGTGAGACAGGAGTGAAAGTGAATTAAGAGATTGCAGTGAATGCATGGAGATAGGTCCACTATCAGACGGGATTAGCAGGTTCCATATCTGTCACTATCACAGGTTTGCAGGTCTGATTTGTGGACCTTTAACTGACAAAGTTTCTGCTGCAAATACAGGACCCGTGTGCAGGGTGGGGTGTTATTGTGCTAGACTACAAGGGAGTGTCCAGGAGCACTTTGCCCCCTGCCTGTGCTCTCATCTCTGGAGCTTTGTCTCTGGCCACTTCCCTCAAACTCCCCCAGGGGCTGACGGAAGTCCACACCCAACCACACTCTCTCCCAACGCTTTGGATTCCCCTGTCCTGAGTACTTCCCGCCTCGCCGTGCCCATACCTCACCTCAACAACACAACAGGACAGAATAAAGAGAGGAGCAAAGGGGGAGGAGGGTTTATTGTGTGTCTGCAGCGCTCTGCAAAACAAATGACAGTCAGTCGGCATCAAAGGAGTGTGTGCAGCAGAATCATATAGAGGTTAGATGCACACAATTAAATTTCTGTTTTTCCCAACATTTTTTGTCATGTATGCACACATTTCAACTGTACTAGTTGCAATAATGTTTATTTAGTAAGTGCAAACTGTGCCAGTGTGTCATTGTGGCTACACTGACATCATTACTGCAGTTTTGGGGGTTCACGCTGGGGTCGCAAAGATGTAACAACAATGCAGGAAGTTGAGCTTTGTCAAAATGTCACATGATGTATTGGTTGTTGGAGAATAATTTGAGCGCTCTTTGTTTTGGCTTATCAGCCCTGCAGCAGTAACCTCAGATGTACTGAAGGGAAGGGGGCAGAGGTGTGTGTGTGTGTGTGTGCGTGTGTTTGTGCAGAGCTGAGCAGCTCGGGGCCCCCAGCTACGGGATGTTTTAAAGGAGCACTGAGGCAGTAAATAGCTGGGGAGGCTGGAGGTTCACTCACATGAACTACTGATGCGGTGGCAAGCCAGTGTCAGGGTTTCTATGGGAGATAGCTCAGCAGACACGGAAGGCATGTAGAGCTTTTGTGTTTTTTTTTTTTTCCTCCCATTTAACCAAAACACCATGTAAATTCCCCAGCTGCTCTTTTTCAAACAGATTTACAGCTTGCAGTAAATCTGAGATTTCACTGAGGTGTGTGCATGTATATTTTAATGCAGAATTTTTCCAAGGAGGAGCAACAGGTGGTGAATTTATTGTAGATGTTCAGCAGTATTAGCATTTTTGTATTATCTACCATGCAGTTCCTCATCTGTTACAGCAGAAAATGGGTGACAGATATGGTGTGTGATGCTGTAGATAAAATCTAAGTCGTGTTGGGAAACAAACAGGCTCAAGGCGCATGTCTGAAGTGCAGTGGAAAAGTGATTTGGTTTGATTGTGTCCTCGTGCACACGCGGGCAGGATAAAGTGAGCGACTGTGTGGCACCTCAGCTCAACCGAGCCTGCCACGCCGCTCCCTTAATGGCAATTTATTGCTTCCTGAATCCTGAAAATGGGAGGCTAAGGACAACAGAATTCCAAGCGCTGCTCTCTACCTCCTTCCCCGTCCGAGTGCCCTCAGGGTCCTGAACACTCCTTAAATCTCTCCGCCTTTTAGGCCTCTCGCTCTCTCAGGCACGCCGTTTGTTCTGAGCTTTCAGGGATGTGATTCATGGGTACTTGAAGTGACTTATGTCTGAGAAAAGTTAACCATGCTAGAAACCTTTGGACCCAAATACTATGGTGTAGGTTAGACTGTGTTGATGTTTTAGGTAAGAGGGTTAGTGTGCTGATAAATGAGTGATCCAACGTTTGTGGAGCATGAAACGACCAAAGAGTTCAAAGTGAATATGAGAAAGGCTTCAAGAAGAAAACAAATACGCTGGTGTTTTCTCACAGTATATTTTAATAACGCAGACAAACACAAAAATAATCCACAATACTGACACAATGTTGTTTTTTCCACAGACTTTTTTTTCATGCTAAAATTTCTTATAAACATATTTACATTCACATTGCTATTGACATAAATTCACATAGAAAACAAACAGCAAAAATGGCAGTGTACGCATTTAAGACATACCGCTTCAGCATGTTGCGGTAATTTGGTATGAACCCCCTCCCCTTGTTGATATAGTGCACATTAGATATGAAATCATACAACAGAGCAGAATTTTACACATTAAATGCATATTACTGTGTTTCTCTTGAGCTAGCCTCGTCCAGTGTCATAACTTGTTTTCCACCAAAAGCTGGATCAAGGATTTGTTCATCCATACCATCACGTTTATATCATATGATAACACTGGACTTCGGATATGAATGGCTGTTGTCATCAGTTTTATGAACATTGCTGGCTATATACAGGTGAATATCTTGTGACAACATCAGCAGAGAGCAGTGAATGACTTGACAACAAAACGTGTAACTGCTTTGGCAACACTGCTGCAATTCCACTCCCACATATTTTTTAAATAATTCTCTTTTAAGCCCAATTAGTTTTGCAGAAATATCGTGTGGCTACTGAAATGTATAAACAGGCCTCCTAAAAGCCTGTATCTCCTTACTGAATCTCAGAGTTGGCTAGCATATAAAAGTGCTCTCAGCACTAGTTTGAGCTGCTGCTCAGGTAGCCTTAGCTTTGTGTCACTACGGTACGTGCTCACATCATCTGTACATATATTAAATTCTCAATCGCTCCACTATGCTACATATAGTTGCTTTTTATTTGGTTTTCAGTGCTTGCAGCATCACACTTTCCAGATCATTCCCTTTTCCTTTATCAGTGCAAATATATATTTTTTAACATTTCGTTCAATGAGGACTTTTTTTTTTTAATAATAATCTCCTTAATAATACTGAGGATGACCCCAGTCACGGGGTCGCCAGCAAAACATCACTTTCCCATGGCCTGACATTTACTGAACAAAAAGGTGCCTAAAGTGTATCCTCGCTGGGACACCAACTAGTAGGCAGTGAGCTTTCTACAGAACTTTTCATAAATTTTCCTGAGTTTCAAAGCAATGACTCTCAATAGGCCTGAATTAATGGCTTGACTTAATTTATCCCGAATGGAAAGCTTTTCAATAGATTTTCTCTGACCCTGCATAATGGCATTGCTGTGTGTTCAAACTGTCCAATGCCAAATGCTTATAATCTTCATTTCAACCACGTCCCTCATGTCACAACTGCACCAGGTTCTTTTTGACCCAGTGACTGCATATTGCACTGAAATGGTGCTGGGAGAAGTTCATTTCACTCCTCAGACCTTTGGGAAGATGTTGGTGGCACCATGGCTGCACTGGCCAACGGTTGCACAACGTGGCTTCTTCCAAAACGTGGAACAGGGCTGAGTTTGGCCTGGCTTTCAATGCGGCCTTGACTCTTGAGTGGTAGACAATTGGCTGAGTTTTGACTCAGTCTACTGGGAGTTCACAGGGTATCTGCTGGGCTGCTTTGGCTATAGTGTAAGCCCGCTGGAAGTCCTTGTAACGGGGAGCGCAGCCCAACCAGGCCTCCCCGAAGTGGACCCGGCCGGTGAAGAGAAAGCTGCCAGGCCCAGGTTTGACCCCACATTGCAGCAAAGTCCTGACCTCACCCCGGCTGCTCAGGCGACTGTTGCCGGTGAACAGGGCATACTTCTGACGAAACACCCGGGTGGCGCTGACTTTGATCACCGCTGCTCGAAGGTTATCGTCTTCCACCACTGATCGGATGTTACCTCGCACAACTGTGGATAAACAGAACACTCAGGTTAATTTCTACGGTAAGCTCAAGAAACAGAATCTATGTGCTTTTGTTAACTTATGTTTTGCTATACTTTTGTTGACGACATTTTGCTCTACGTTAGCTAGCGGGGTGATTCTTTGTTGAGCCACCAGTCCATGGTAAAAGCCGTACGAAGGCCCAACCCTGCTCACTAATCCTAACTTTTGTTGCCAGTTGAACTTCTCCTCAGTGGCATTACAGCTCAATCAGAGGCCTGCAGATTAGTCCACTGCTCCTTCTCTGGGGGGGTGATGTCAGGATTAGTCCACTACAGTGCCTCCAGTGGGGGTTCCTGTGTGTTGGGGGGTTGCGGAGAGCTGCTGTTTCACCTTTAACCTTTGCACTTTTGAGAGGAGGGGATTTGGAGGCACTGGGGTGCTCTGGCTTTTAAACCGATTTGACACATTTGTAGATCCTGTCGAGGAATCATTATGCTCTACAGCTTTGCTGCCAGGAGTTGTGGTGGTCTGGTTTAATTTGTTAATCTTGGCCGAGTGAGAGGAGCAGATTTCTATGTAATGATGACATTTTATTCCTGGTTTTCTGGGTTTTTTATGTGTGATTTTAGGGTGCATGTTGTATCAGGTAACTTACCAAAGTCACTGGTGCAAACAGCCATCAGGATCTCGGTGTTGTTGCAGGGTCTGCAGGCCTCTGGAGAGACAACAAGAGGAGGGAAAGAGTCAGTTGGTGACCTCACATAACACTCTAAACTGCTTGAAAAAACACCTATATGCTAATACTTTAACTGAGCCTCTGGAAATCAAAGACCGCATTTCCAGATCACATGCACAGGAATGTGAGATGTGAATCTGGACCTTAAACTCTGTGTAAAGACGAGCAACAAAGGCGAGACCAACCACTGCGTTCTAACAGACAGCTGCTACTTTTACAGTTGGCAGAGGAGGTCCAGCGAGGCTTTAAGGTGCTTCCACCCCAGACGATTTAAAGGCCAGATGAAACTTCCCCACTTAAAGCCTTTCAGGGTGTCTACAGTCACACCTCATCAAAGCCTGCTAGACAGGGGCCGAGGAGAGGGAGTGGGGTGGGGTGGGGTGGGGTGGGGGGGCAGACTTCAAAGATTTTTTTTTTTAAAGGCACACAATCCCACTTCCCACAAAGTACTCTCCTTTCTTCCTGCAAAGGCTTGACAACTTTTCTAAAAAACAAAAAAAGTACAGTGCACCTTGCTAAAATCCGTAACAGGATTTGCAGATTCACAAAAAAATTTAAACCAACAAAGCTCTGTCCGTCTGCATTGACTGAGCTGTGGGTAGACAACAAAAAAGAGTCCTGGCATTTTTTAAAGTTCTCCTTGTGGTTCTTTGGAGGCCCCTTGCCCACCCCACACATTCTCCTTCTTAGTGAAAACCTCTTGATAAATGAGATTCCTTCCTCTCTAGTCCACAGCAAACCCCTTTCCAAGCCTAATCAGTGTGTGTGTGTGTGTGTGTGTGTGTGTGGGAGGGGGAGAGAGATGTAGAGGAGGGGGGAGTATACTCCTACAGACAAGTCTCCCCACAGAGAGGCAGCTCAACAAAAGAGGGGAGCATCTCAGCTGGGCAGAGGCCTCCATGTCGCCTAGGCGACGGCAGTAATCCCAGAATACTCATGCGGCACCCATTCAAAGGGCTCTGGACTCTGGAGAAAGCCCCACATACTGTGCTTTTGTCCCCCCCTCCTCCCCACTCCATGGCTCTCCTTCTCCTACTCCAAACCAGCACGCCTCTGGGGAAAGTTTTGGCCACTTCCTCCTCTCTGCACTCTGCATGAGCTGTGGAAAGTCCAACCAGCCCACAGAGGCCTGTTATGAATTATGATTCATCTACAGGGAGGATTTGATGGTGTATAATATCATCAGTGGTGGGTTAAACCCTTGCATCCTCCAAACTTTTCGGGAAGGAAGAAAAATAAGTTTGACCACAGTTTGGTGGGGTTTTTTGTTCAAGTTTTGTTTCTTATTTCAAGTTTTCTCTGGGATAAAGACGCATTTTAATGGCTAGAATTGACAAATTTAAGCAAAAACACTTCGCTGTGTCTCCTTATTTGACCCCAAGTAGCCACACTCAAAACAACATGGCCGCCTAATGTCTCACTGTCTCACCTTCACTGCTGATGGGGTTGGAGTCCAGCGACAGGCGTGCAGTCCAGTCCCCTCTCAGCTCGTACCGAAAGGAGGCGATCCTCCTGCTGATGTCCTGATGAGGCGTAGCCTGCAGGAAGAGAGCCACCCTCTCCCCAGGCAGGCGGCTGAAGCAGCGAACCCTCGGCGGGGGTGAAGACTCCAGACGGTCCCCTACCAGGAGCTCCAGGACCCCATCTCTCTCCAGGTACAGCTGGGCTCCGTGGAACTGCTCTGAGGGCTTGACGCAGGCCGTGATGAGGCCCGAGCTGCTGCCGCCTGGCCCCACCGCCACAGAGGGCAGGCGGGGTGAGAGGGTGAGGCGCAGGGCCCCTTTGGGATACAGCCAGTCCAGTGTGCCCTCAGAGCAGTGGAGGGAGATCTGCTCCACGCTGCCCTGCTGCTGGGACAAACCACTGTGAGGAGGAAAAAGGGAGGGAGAAAAGGTTATGTAAAGGTTTTTATATTATTTTTTCCAGGCATGAGTTCACTTAGAAAATAAGTTCCTAACATCGGCATCATCAGTGGATACTTTCCTAAAATAGCTGAACTGCAAGGTGGGCTGAGCTGGTTTAAATGTGAGCAGACAGGCAACTTAAACCAAACATTTATGAGTGGAAACTGAAGATGACAGTAAAAACTATTTTCACATCAGGACACACTCAGAGAATACGCCGCCTGCTGGCAGCTTGTGGTAGCAGGGGCCAATCATTGCATTTTAAGGGTCAAACTTCCACAAAAGTCCTCTGCAGGTATTTCAACAGTAATGGAACTACCCTTCAACAACTGCATGCACACACTCCAAGTATCAGCATTAATCCTCCAGTCTCCTGTCTGTCTGGACCCCCCATGCCTCCTGCAGACAGCCCGGAGGCGCATTCGTAGCGGAGCACTAAACATTTTCACTGCGCGCTAATGGCAAGTCTCAACATGTTGCATTCACACACACATTGTCCTTCACCAGCCGGGACACCTGTAGCATCTTTGAGCGGCATTTTTGCACCACCTTTTCATTCACCCAAAATGCACAGAGAGCGCACATGTAATATGAAATACTTGCCTGCCTCTCCAGCTGCACTGGTCTTCAGAGTAACTCGAAAAAGCCTCGTGAAAAATGGCAAAAAGTAAAATCCAAATTGCGTTAATCCAAACCCCGAAAGCATGCATTTTCGACAGTGGAGGATGCACAAGTAAAAAATAAAAATAAAAAAGGAAATAAAACATTGGAAGAAGATAATTCCTCTGCGAATACAATTCCCCTATAAAACTCTATCTCTGATAACCTCCATAGTTTCGTATCCTCTTACCCTGATGTATAAGATAAGAGAATACCGCTAGAGACTAAACTCTCTCCTCAGCACTCTCCGGCTGCTGTGCGTCAGAGAGACGCAGAGCTCTGAAGTTATGCACCCTCAGAAAAACTTCAGGGACCAATCAGAGTCCGAGAAGTGAAACTTTAAACCACTCACACAGCGGAGGGGGAGGGACGTCTGACCTGCTGCATGACTATGCAACAGTAATCAAGTCACTATTGTGTCTGACATAAGTGCAGAGAAAACACTGTTTAACTGGCATGTTTAGTGAATTTACTTTTAGTTTATTTTAGTTTTTATTCCTTTTTAATTTTAGATTTTTCTGTCTTACACTGCTGGAATTGGTTTTACTTGTTGTGTTAGTAAATCTAATGATTTTGTAATTTGATGGTATACATTTTCTTGCCCTTTGTGAGGCGCTTTGTAACTTGACAAGTGCTCTATGAGTGTATCTTAAAACTGTTTTATTATTTACAGTGCCCATCTAGATATGTTTTCAGACAAATAAATTAAAAATAAATAATTATATAAATAAAAGAATAATTAAAAATTAAATTGACTTTCCCCTCAGGGATTAATAAAGTATATATAAAAATAAATAAATAAAAATAATGAAATACCCTGCATTTAATAATAATGTTTTGCCTGATATGGTTTTTCCGCAAACAAAATTTGACTAAAAATTAATTAATTTTTAATTTAACTATTTAAAAGTTATTAAAATGACATATACTCCTCCCTCCTTAAAGGAATCCAGACTTTACCGATGTACAAATATTTTTAATTTTTGAATTATAAGTACTGTACACAAGATGTCTGCTACGTTATGATAAAATTAATTCTTGATGTATGAGCACTGGAGGCTTTAAAGGCCCAACGAAACAAACCTACGTCAAAGAACTAGTGGCGACGAAGGCTAAACAACTTGCAGAGATTGCAGCCAGTGGCCAACTAGCATGTATATTCTGCGCCTGTGTGATGCGAAATAACTCTCCATACCAGCAGGTGGCAGTAGTCTGTATTCATCCTTCAAAAAAGGGAAATTGGAACACTGACAGGGCCGATTTGAGATGCTAGTTAGCCAGTTGGCACATTAACAGCACAACCCGATGTTAAAAGAACAAATTATAGACCTTTTTACTGTTAGTAAACAGTATGACATTTTCTGGCGGGCAGGGCTTAGCTGGAGGCAAAACAGTTCTCCACAGACATTAGTTAGCACTAGCTAGCAAGTTCTGTTGGCTTGTTTTAGACAATGGAGGAAGATGATACTCATCCCAAGTGTTGGAGTGCATTCTGGCACAAACTGGACCGTTCATAAACTCGGAGCGCTGTCGGAACGTATGAATGAATGTTTGTTTATCCAGAGAACACTCTTGGCACTCTGAAATATAACGCTCCGTTTCTTCGACCAGCAGGGCTCTCATTTTAGTGTAGAGCGTCAGACTGATTTTACGAAGGTACCATGTCAGGTCATTCACTCCAACACTGATTATCCATGCTGAACTGGCCGGAAAAAAAAAAAGCCAACAAGACTGACTAGTGCTAACGATGCAGGACACACCACAAAAACTATGCCAACAGGCATTTAACGATGGCCCAACACTGACTGATAGCCGACCTTTGGCTTGGTGTGTCAGGGCTCTGATTTTCTACATCACACTTTAAGTTGCCTATTGGACTAGTAATCGCTTTTTAACTAGTTGTGATGTCACAAGGACCCAACAACAATAAGGGGAACATATTTTTGGGTGGAACAGGCTTTTAAAACTTTATGATGCTGGATTTTATGGCAGAGGAATCTTAGGTTTTCAAAATATTGTTACAACTTTTCTTTCATAACCACTTTCTGTTCAAGTTATGGTCATTAGACTGAGAGAAACACAAAGAAAATCCTTGTTGTAATCTTAATTAATTGCCTTTTTAACATCCCTAATCCACTGATCTTTTAAGAAAGCTTCTTGTGGATTTGATCAATAGCATACTTTCATTCTGTAGCATTTTATTTCTTAACAACACTAGCCATTTCAAAAGTGCCTGAAACGTTCATGAGACCAAATCAAATGGAAAAGACGAGACATAAAGCCCTGGTCACAGTTCAGTAATGCTAACCTGATTTTCAGACGCATCATATATGATGGCGATGATAATGAAGATTTTGCCTCCTCTGGCTGTCGTGCCCTCTGCCCTTTACCCCGCTGGGCTCCTCTTTCATGTTGTGGTATTTATAACCAAATCAAATATTCTTTTGTGCTAACACTGCCATCCATCTCCCGGAGCCAGTGACTTTCCATGTACGTGTGTGTGCGTGATGAAAGTCTAGGCCCCTCCGATGGAGTTATGACAAGGCCTCAGACCAACACAAAGGCACATGTGCAGAAATCCAGCTGCTTTATTGTCTGCAACAGGACGGAGCTTTGTTTTCTGCAGGGCATTTCAAAGCAGCGGTGTTTAAAGTGGTGAGCGACAGGGGGGCGTGACCCAGTCAAAGAAAAATGAATACATTAGTGCCTAAACTCAGTTATGGACTTCACGAATATGTCACAGCATCCACGTGTGCTCAGTGTATTCAGACACACGGACAGTCAGATTTACACACTTTGTCAAACGCATCAGTGTGCAAGCATTCATACACGCGTCCACTAAAACAATAGCACACACACGCTTTGTGACCCTGGTGTGACCTGAGCTACAGTCTTCTCCAGCGAGGATCATATTCAGCTTTGATGTGGCGTGTGTGTATAATGCACTGGTATGCGCATATGGATTGCACAGTTCAAACACACTGAGATTAAACTCATTTGAAGTGGTTATCAACTGTTTTATCGCCATGGAAATTTTACTCACGCTTTTAGTTACTCAGAGTTTCCATCATCAAAAAAGCCACGGGTTATGGGATGGATTGTGTGTGAAAAGTTAGCTTAGCTTAGCATAAAGACTGGAAACAGGGGGACAGTTAGCTCTGTCTACACCATATTAGTTACTACTAAAGGCCAGTCTGAGTGTGTGAACCATCAGACCTACTTGTTTCCGTTCTGCATCCAGAACAATGCCATCTTTCACTCTGATGAATCACTGTCTGCTTGTCCTCATACTTTAACCACTTCGCCAGATTCCCGCAGAGTTTTCCCTCCCTGTGTCCACTGTGTTCTCACCGGCCCGCCAATGAGAGCGTCTTCAAACAGCGCTGCTGTACGCATACGAGAGTTTGCATGCATGTGTTAGCACCGTGTCTGTTTGCTCGGCACACTGTATTCCTCTTTGTGTGTGTGTGTGTGTGACTGCAAACATGGGGAGGATGTTAGTGACAGTGTGGTGTCACTGGCGTTTACGGGACCTTGACATTGTGTTCAACTTTTCTGTCGCTGTCTGTTCTCACTCTTTCAGACACAGAGACTCTTTTCAAACATGATGTCTCTTTCATAAATGCTGACATTTACTATGTACAGGATCATGTGTGTCTGTAAGAGCAATCGATGATTCGTTCCATTCGTTGTTGGGAGTCAGAACTTTATGGCTGTGAAGGTTGCGTAAGAAATCTCAGTGAATTTGCAAAGACATCTTTTATGTTGAACATTAAACAAACATGCAGTTAGCTTGCTTGTAACGGAACAATACATATTGTTTAGTTTGTACAAAGGCATTTTGATGCTCATGCAGTAAACCCACATCTAGCATGTTTTCAGTCTTAGAAAACATGTTACAAATATATTGTACGTACTAGAAATGCATCAGTGATTTCAGCAAGTAGTTCATCTCTGTAACACAACAGAAGTTCGACGCGACTGACATCTAGAAGAAACCATAATCTGCAGCAGGATCAAAGCCTCACACGGTATTTGTCTATTGTTATAAAAGGGAGTGAACACATCCTTTACATGATGTGCTGCACCAGGAAGAAGGCCGATCCACAGGTTGTCAGAACAGTTTGGAGCAGCAGCATACTACTGCTAATGTCCAAGCTGAAATGCAGAAAGGACGATCTGATCTGAGTTGAGATATCCTCGTTCCCAGACTTCTCAGCAGCTTCCCATGGCACCTCGGTGCTAATCCGGTTGATCTGACATCGCCACTGTTTGTTTTCCTACACCGAGTCATCTATCTCCTGGTAATGAGATCTAAGACCCCGTCAGGATACTCTGACAATCAGCTCCACGTTCAGGGTGGCAGAAAGTATGCCCTTCACGCCGAAGGACTGTGCTGCGTCTTCTGTTTTGCCTGGTTAGTTTGAGGTTTGTCATGGGAAATAATGTTGAAGAAGCAGTGGAATCAAGTTATTTTAAAATCATTTTAGGGTAAATGACAAAAAAATCTTAATATCCTGAGTACCAAAATGTGGAGGGGAGTCACATATTTTAACATACATTTGCAGGATGAATGTATCTAGGTATCAAACTGAAAAGAAGGCAAAAGAAAAGTGCTTATTTCTGTGAGCAAAACATAGTAAAAGCATGTGTATTTAATCACTGCGACGACTCATACTCGTCGTTGTACTTGTACTACTACTACATTTGTCGGACAGCTTTAGTTACTTCTTAGATGGCAGTTTTCCAGCCCCTTCCTGTCCAGTGAAAACCATCTATCTCCACACTCGCTGTGAACTGAAGGATGAAGTGTCTCTTCTCCTACTTCTTTCTCCTACTCTTTAGAAATCCTCTTGGAAAGTGCATCGTCACAAAGCTGAAATCAGGGCTGGTTTTCTGACAACATGGAAACTTGACTTTTTAGAGAGTCGTGGTTCTCACAGGAGAATCTTACAGAATAGATGCATTGCTGTAGATTAACCTACCCATCCAACACATTCTGACATTTCGACCTTGTCACATATAGACGTTTGGTCATGGACCTTCCATGACCGGATCCGACGTGAAAGGTACCCTGGGTGCTTTGGTTGTTGATGTTCTAGGACAAGGTGTCAAGTTCTGCCTGTTACATGCATTGTCTTCTTTCAAAATACACTTCAGTTTTTACAGGAAATTACTGTTTACATACAGTCTCTTTAAATATAAACACACTACATCAGTACAATATTGCAAATTGACTTTTTATTTCCTCCAATAACAACTGCATGTGGTTGGGTTTAGGAAAAAAGAACAGGATTTGGCTTTATAATCTTATGGGACATAAACACTGCTCTTGAGTGAAAGTCGGTGTTTGTTATCTGGACACGTGTCATACCAACGTTAAAGGATGGCTTTTCTTCATCAGTATCTGACGCCATAAGTCACTGCCCATGCGCTGGATTTCAACGACTTCAGAGTGAGACCAAGTTGACCCAACACTATATAAAGGAGTTAGATGAGCACAACCTCAAACATCTTCAGCAGTAAAATGCAACATACACATTAATGTAGCTGTAATAATAAACCAAAAACTTCATATGTAACAGTGAAACATCAACAGGGAACATTTTACTGCACAATGAGTACTTTTACTTGTAATACTTTAAGCCTATTTTGCTGATAATCCTTGAATACTTCTACTTAGGTAAGGTTTTGAATGCAGGGTTGTACTTGTAGTGGAGTATTTTCATAGAGTGGTATTAGTACTTTAATTTAAGTAAAGGATCTGAATACGTCTTCCATCATTAATAAACTTTAACCAGTCATGCTTTTTGTATATAAAAAGCACAGAAAGTCAAAGTTTTAGCTATAAATGAGTTTAAATAGGGACAATAGGAAAGAGGCTCTACTGGAGTTTAGTGTTGTGATGAGTCAGTGAGAGCGAGGAAGTTGCCGTTTTCCCACCTCTCCATGCAGGTGAGGGACTCCTGCTCTGCAGTCAGAGTCGAATGGCGGCCAAGAGGCTGTGAGAAGAACCAGTGCGAGGAGGAGCACGGAAAAACTCGTGCTGATATTTACCCTCCGAGCCCCCATGAGAACCGCATGTGAAAACTGACACCTGCTCTCTCATTGCACTTTCTCAGGATCCTGATTGTGTATGTGTTTGTTTGTATGACAGTAAATTTCTCTTTGTGCCTCTCATCTCAGTCTGTGTGTCCGTGTGTGTGTGTGTGTGTGTGTGTGTGTGTGTGTGTGTGTGTTAGTGTAAAGCCCAGTGGGAAACTGAATACAAGAGGGCCCTATACCAGATAAACAGTGTCAGAGAGGGTTGATAGCAAACGCAGCTGGAAACGCACAGAGACACCCTGAGAATGCTCACTAATGCTTTTCTAAACATGTAATAGATCACTTAGCTGCTCCGTCTCGATACTTTCATACGGCCCTTGTGTGCTTTAATCTCCTCCATCGGGATCTCACATAACTTCTGCACGAGTTGTTATAGTCCGACGAATTATCTCGAGATTTAGTCAAACTGACACAAATCACAAGAGATTTGTTTGTGGCAGCTGGGATCAAGTCTCAGTTTACACATTTTCTGCAGCAAACTCTCACACATTTGCAACAACTCTCTCTGCTTTCTGTCTCCCTTACACTCTCACACTCTCACACACATGGTCTTGCTTTAGTTTATTGTACTTGTTTAATCCCATTAATCATTGTCAACTGTGTTTATGTGTCTTTGTGACAAATTCATTTTTAAAAGCACTTTGAAGATGCTTATTTGAATCTTTTTATAGCTCCACTCATCGGCAATCCACTTTTTTTTGCATTCAGCAGCTTCAAATATAACCTAATTATAGCGTCTGGGGTCAGAGGTCACAGCTGGGTGCCCTGGGGACTTTTCATTAGCAAAATGGAGGGAAGAGGCTGCAGGTGTCTAAAATGGAGCTCTCCATCTATTGTGCCCTCATTGGGAAGTATCCATCACCCGTGACTTTTAGGGCTTGTGGTTGTTTCTTTTTTAATGTCCTTCCCTGTAATAGATATCTTTTTTTTGTGACTTCAGTCTCAGTGTTTGTGCATTGTGCATTGTTTTAAATAGACATATTGATGTCTAACAAAACAGAATGACCAACCCTGAAAGAGAAACTGCAAAACTTTTTGCCTGCAGAGGTGGAACTTCAATACATTTACTGAAGCACAATACTTAGGTGCATTTTTGAAGTGCTTTATTTAACTTTTTACTGCATTTGACAGGTAAAGTAATTAGCTACTTTGCAATATCTACAACTGTAATTGCTGTAATGCATCAAAATGTATGATGCACGTCCTTAAGATACTTCGAATGTCTTAAATTCAGTTTTGGAAATATTAGGCCTTAAAAGTCATTTAATAGTTTTATATTTGAATTTGTGAGGTCTTAATTGCCACAAATGTTTTATCTAATTTTGTTAATCCATCTTTTAATTTATTTTTGTCAACATGACTCAGGGTCCTCTGCCTGAACATCCACATTTCTGATCTTACAAATCTTGAAACCTCCCATTGAACCTTATATCGTCTTTTTACTCAATACTTGCAGTTACCTGTGGGCAGAAGTGTAGATTACATAACTCATATATAATAAAAACATTCTTACCATCAACCAAACATGTACTTTTGTCCGCCATGTTTCTGCTTGACGTCAACCTCTTGAGTTGTTGTTCCAACTTGAGGGGACATTCTGACTTTTACAAGTCACGAACTCATTCATCAAATTATTCTGATAACAGTTATGATTTGCAAACAAATAGGAGTTGCTTACTGAATCAATTATGGTTCACACTGGTGATTAACTTTTTGGGATATCACTGATTTTTGAAAGGTCTTTTTTTCCAAACAGGGAATGAGAATAAAATTTCAAAACTCACAGAGAAACCAAAATGTATTTTACAACTTTTTCACACGCTGGTTGCATTAGATGGTGGTTATTTGGCTGACTTTTCCTCCACAGTAAGTTTAACTGTAGTGGGAAATAGGCTGTTAAAGTTTCTTGAGTTTAAAAACAACATTAACAACCTCTGCACGAGAACATGTATATATACTCTACATACCTGAAATACTTGAATAAGAAAAAGATGAGTTACCCAAAATCAGTCTTGAATTTGATTAAAAATTATCATGAAAAGGTCTTTAAAGTTATTAAATTTAAGTGTCTGGTACCTGTAGACACCCTGTACTGTAATACATAATAAAACACTCACAGGGGCCAGTTGTCTGTGTGATAATGAGTACTTTTACTTTTGATATTTTCAGTTTATTTAGCTTTTACTACCCATGTATTTTTACTTGAGTAAAATTTTGAATGCAGGACTTTTAGGGTCCATCCCAATACTCACACTTCCCCTCAACATTGGCCCTAGCCCTTGTTTTTGCGTATTCCCATGAAGGGCTAGGGTGTCCCAAACATTAGGGATGTGCTTTTCAGCCCTTAAAATCCCCACTTAATTTGAAGGGCCATGCAATGCACACTTACAAACCCATCTCAACTGAAGGGAAGATTGAATTTCCCAGGATACATTGCGAAACTATCCAGCCAGGCGAGTTTTCCAGGAAGATGGCAGCATCCATGAGAAAGCCATCACACAATTGTAGTACTATTTTCGCACAGGAAACATGCAATAAACATGCAGAAATTCCAAAATATGTCAGAATCTGTTATGTTTCTGCATTTGCATTGTTTTCTGTAAGCGTGAGAATATAAACGCTTGAAAACTGCTAATTCACGATGTAGCAGACATGAATATCTACAGAGTTCACCGTGAAGCCATTAATGCTGAAGACTATGTCGACGATATGCCGTTGTAGGTGAACACGTCTGTTACACTAATTTGCATGAAATGGTGTCCCAGTTCGTAGGTAAAATTCCCTACCCCTCAACATTACCCCTTTGTCGTTGAGGGGAATCTATCTGGCGAGTAAACTTGAAACCAAGGGGTAAGGTTAAGTGAAGAGAATTGGGATTGGACCTTACTTTTACGGTAATTGAGTGCTGTGACATTGTGTTGTTTTTTAACTTGAGTGAAAGAATTGAGTACTTCTTCCACTACTGGTTGCATGCTTCCACATGGAGCCAAACACTGGTCTGATTCAACCCTTAAATTGTTAAGCAATGCAGCCTAAAGTGCTGATTGAGACAGCTGAGAGTTCAAGATGCCACTACATCTCTGCAAACTTACTTCTACATACTCATCTACAGACGTTTAATTTACTGTCAAGCTTTTGTTGCTTTCCTTTGTTCACTTGTGTGAAACTTGGAGCAAAATAATTTAATGGTAGGGTCAAGAAATTAATTGTTCATGGCCCTCACAGCTCTTTTAGTTTTCCTCTCAAAGTGCTGTTGTAGTAAAAAGACGATCCTTGGAGCTAATAATGATTGTAGTCCTATCCTGACAAAGAGTTTGGATCCTTATCATAGTGTAAGCAGATAATGATGGTGTCATTGAACTGACTTCACTCAGGGACAGCGTCAATACTGCGGCCAACCTTGATGTCCTTTGCGTTGATTCTCACATTCCTCAGTGTTCTAAAGCACACAAGGGAACAGTTTAGCTGGAGGGTAAACAGGCCAGATTCTTTAAAGTGGTTCTTCACACAGTGTCTCCAATGCTAACTCTAGAGGATTTCACTTTTGACAGTCAGTGCTTTTTTGTGAGCGACAGGCAGGGATTTAAAAAAAAAAAAAAAGAAGAGGCAAATGAAAACACATTGCAGTCGCCACAGAATGCACAGGAAGTTTCCTGTGGTACGTGAGGTTTGAGGGTAAATTTAGACTACAAAAGATCTGCAGTCGACACCGCAGCTTTTGATTGTAGCCAGATTGATGCAAACATGTGTCCTGCTCCTTTATAGATGCTGCGTTCCCTCATTAGAGCAGGCAGTGTGTGGGTGAGCTTGTCATGATTGCCTGGCATTTGTATGCAAAGCCAGGTCTGTGAATGGTTTAGCTCGTCTTTATTTTCGGAGGGAAACCCACTTTGGTCGTCTGCCAGAGGACGGTACCTCCAGCCCCTTTCACTCCACATTTATGACTCTCATTAGCTGCAATTAACAGAGCATCTCCCAATCCCACTATCTGAGATCCAGATGAGAGTATTGTTATCAGCCCAGTGGTGGTATAGTGATACCCCAGGCCTGGTGAGCTTGATAGGCAGTGTTGTTGGAGCCCAGCTGGGGGTCAGACAGAGGTTCACCGCTGTCTGTCTTGTGTGCTGCTCTCCCACCCCCCACACTACTTCTAATTGGCTGACTCAGTTTGGAGGGAAACTTAACAAGAAACAGGATCCCTCCAAAATTGACAATAGGTATAGTGTTTTACATATGTCCACAGGAAAGACAGATGTTGTCGCTCTCGACCACATCCACATTTGAATACCCTTATTTGGATACAATGGGAGAGAATACAAAGGGGATATGTTTTGGCGGTCAAGGCAGATGCATAATTTTGGCGGCCAAGACGCATTGCAATAGACTCTGCTTTTGATGCCGTGAAGCGTATGGCTTTTCATTCAAGTGACCGTTAAACTTTTAATGCATATTCAGTGTCCACATCTGTAGTAGGTGTCAACATCAGTCGGTCACACAGGAATACAAGGTGCTTTCCTGAGAAGAAGTATAACTTTTTTTGTTATCTTTATTGTATTTGATAGGAACGATGCAATTTAACATAGTTCCAGTACAGAGTATGAGACTGATGTATTGCACAGAGCGTTAATAGCTATTGCTCATTTTTAACTCTTGTCCCTTGTTTGGTTTTTACATGTAGGCCTAAAATGTTATTGAAAATATACAGTTTAAAACATCCTAAAACCATAATATGTTACAAACATGGAAAGCACAATAAAATACATTAACCACAGTCCACACACTACAATACACATACCACAGTACATATACCACAATGCATAAATCACAACATATTCCATAATACATCTTCTACAATAGACATACCACTATGCACATACACTAATACCCTCTTTAGAAGTTTGAGTGCATCAGCTCAGAGTGGGTAAAAAAATTTTCGCCAACATTTGACCTTTGTTGTGAAGGACTTTAAATCTATAATCAGTTTGGTTTCAGTCGGTAATGTGCTCCAGAGTTGACGGCCCTTTATGGAAAAAGCCGATTGTCAAAATTTAGATTTATGATGTGGTATTTTACAGTTGCCGTTCCAGCTGCTCCTTGTTACTCCATTACTGTCTTGTCTTTAGAGAAATCTGGAAAGAAGTTCTGGAGCTAGACAGTCGAAGCATTTAGAAACCAATTCAAGGTTGTATCGCTCTAATATGCGGCAGTGATGCCACCGGACAGGCTTGTTGTTCATTTTTTTTCAGTGCCTGATTGTATAAAGATGTAAGGTGTCTGATTGTAGATGGTGATGCTAAGAGAAAGTGCCTGTGTGGGTATATAGTGCCTTATTAATTTAAAACAATTAAGGTTTCTTGCTCACAAGGTTTTGAAAACTTCTTGACATGTCTATCAAATTTTAATTGAGAATCTAAAATTACACCTAAAAACTTGAAGTCATTGACCTCCTCTATATCTTTCATTCTGTATCTTGATAGTCCCTTGGAGTCCCTTCTCCTAAAGGAGAAACACACTGATGACATCAGAAACTCACACCTGTAAAATGCTACAAACTAAAGCACAAAAAGAATGAATGGTCAGTTATTTTCTTTTGCTGCCTGGCTGCACTCAATCTCCTCCTCCTCCTTCTCCTCCTCCTCCTCCTCCTCCTCCTCCTCCTCCTCCTGCTCCTCTGCACTGCATCCTGCTCTGTGAATTAAGCTTGGCCGGGCCAGGTCATCCTTGGCTGTGCAGAATATAATTAGCCTGCCTACACACACACACACACACATAGACTTTAAACTTTAAACCCCCCTATACAATGGCCGTCTCAGACAATAGACACATGCCAACACTATGACCCCCTCGGCTATCTCCCCCATGCACAAAAAATTCCCTGTTCATCCTCAAACCCTCTACACCACCCCACCACCCCGCTCACTCTGCAGAATAATGAGACTGATAAGATTACACTTTTACCTATCACATTTCACATCATATCATAGAAATAATACAGAGCTTAGCAGGTGCTAAATCTCAGCTGTTCCTGTGTAAGGTTTGAAATCTGGCCAGTGGTCGGAATTACACTTGACGTCGCCTCAGTGTATTGAGTTTCAAGTGATAAAGTTAATAATGTGTTATGGTTTCAAATGGATGCTGTGAAGTTTGTAACCAAAGATGGAGCTGAGCTTTACCCCAGAAACCATTGAAAATAACAATCTACTTTTCCAAGAACCCTTTAAACAGTGTTGGGAAAAGTACACAGATCTAAAAGTAAAAATACCAATACCACAATGTTGAAATACTCTATTATAAGTGTAAGTCCTGCATTCAAGATTTTACTTAAAGGAATTCTTCACCCACAAAATGACTTTTTGTATATCAGTTAGATATTATACCTTGAATTAAGGAAAAAATCTTTGCTTTTCTCACATGCCTCTGCTGTGAACAAAGAATCCAAAATCTAAGAAAATTCTTGATGAATTGAAGTCAAAGGAGGCTGTGTTTAACAATAGCAAAACTATATCAAAACGTCCTGTTACAAACTCCCACACAACTCGTGTAGTCTCATTTATCCAGTTGTACACTCAGTAAAATTGAATTTCCCCTCGGGGATTAATAAAGTATATATATAAAAAAAAATTTTAAAAAAAAGTACTTCCCAAACACATGCGTTTTTGCTGAAACTATACTATTTAGAACACTTCAGAATAAATAGTCTCATGTACTGATGAGAAGTGCACCTGGGCGATGCATGTGTTATGCATACATCATTTTCCCCTTAATATTTAAAACTGAACTGAAAGTGACACTTATCTATGCTCTTTTCAAAGCCAGACTCCAACACTAAGGTTTTTCAGCAAAAATGCATGAGTTTGGGAAGTACTGAACATACGACTGGATAAATGAGACTTGGATTATTCTGCACGAGCTGTGTGAGAGTTTGTAAATGGATATTTTGATATAGTTTTGCTGTTGTTACACGTGGTTCCCTGGTTCATTTTCAGCAACTCTTGTACTTACTGTACTCCTATAAGCACTGTTTTTTGCATCTGCTCCTTGAAAACACTTTTATCTTGTATATTTGTATATTTTGCCTGATATTTAATATTGTATTGTTCTAAAACTGGGCCCAGTGAGTGACCCTAACCCGGGGAACCCATGATTGTCTAAGTTGGTAAAATTGTGGTTACTGTACTTAGTGTTACTATAATTTGAAGCATTCTCTGGCAATTTACTCCAGGATGAATAAAGTTGTATTCAATGAAATTTAATTGAATATAATCAGTAAATCAATATGTTTGCTGTGTTCCATGGAGGCATGTGAAAAAAAAGTTTTCTTCACAAATTCAATTTAATTCAGTTCAGTTTTATTTATAAAGCCCAATATCATGAATCACAATTTGCCTCAGAAGGCTTTATAGCATACAGCATCCCTCTGTCCTTGGACCTTCACAGTGGATAAGGAAAAAAATCAGGGTAACACAACATGACTAAAATGTTTTTTGTGTGTGTAAAATGTTCCTTTACGTTAATGTAAAAAGTTTTAGCACCAAATTATACTCAAAATTCCAAAAGTAAAAGTACTTACTCTTGAGAATGGCCCATCTCAGAACAATATATATGACTGGATTATAATTATTGGTGCATGAATGTGTTCATCACTTTAATGTTGTAGTGGATAAGGATGGAGCTAATGTTCACTATATTATACATTACTGAGTGGCTTGTGACTTTACCTAGTCAATAAAGTCTTCTCTCAGTCTGTAACATTATATCATCATTTATTTGTCACTTATGTTTTGCATCATTAATCTGAATCTGTAAAGTAGCTAATAACTAAACAAAAGTAGACAAGTTAAAAGTACAATATTTGCCTGGCACTGTAGTGGAGTAAAAGTATAAAGAAGCAGAAAATGCAAATACTCAGGTAAAGTGCAAGTACCACAAAATTAGAGTTAAGCACAGAACTTGGGTAAATGTACTTAGTTACTTTCCACCGCTGCATTTAAAACTGCAGCATAAACCACTACTACCATTGATTTTAGTTTACCAATTATAAAGTGCTTCTTAAACAATAAAGCATGATGGTTAAAATGCAAACTCCAAAGGATAAAAATAACAGGATTAAGGCTTTAAATGGAAGTAAATTTTCAAGGATAATAAGTGACTGAGTGATCATCCTTCCAGCCTTAGAAGTAATCCAACAACCTTCACATTTCAGCCTCCAGATGATAATTAAAATCTCTGAATGGGGGCCATAATTGCACCAAATTTGAATCCACAGCTTCTTTTATCTCCCACCATCTTTCATCAACTCCATTCAGACTCCTTGGTGACCTGCAGCTCGTCCCTGAGCCCCTTTTGATCCTTTGTTTTTTCTTTTTTTAAATACCATCGCACACGAGCTGCCCTCCCCTTTGCTCTGTCAGCACCTGCACTTCAGTGTCCTCCAGCTCATCGATGGAGCCTGTCTCTTAAAAATGTATACATCTGTTGCAAATGAGGTAGCCAATGTTGGGGGGTAAACCCTCGAGGGGACCGCCAAAATTTAGTGTCTCCGCGGCTCCATCATTGGGTAAACCCCAACCCCCCCAGCTTCTCTGACACATAGGCTACACACACCTCTTACTTCAGGGGTATCATATCACCTGTCCCTGGGGGTATGCTGGTGTGCAAGGCTGGATGTTTTCATGATAACAGGTGTATTTGAATGTATACAACAGGTGGTATGAACGTTGGTTGTGGCGGGCTTTCTTGAATTTACTGCTGGGTTTTTATTTCAGTGAAGAAATGCGTTTTAATCTCACATGTTTAGCAGTATTTATTTTTAATTACTTACATTTTAAACAAGACTATGGTTGCATTAGCTCCTGTTTCTCAGTTTTGAGGATATTAGGAATCCTGCAAAGCATACCAGAGACAATAAATATTTACCTCACAGCTTCTCGTGGTTATTTAGCTTTATTTGCCTCATCTGACCCACGACTGATGAACGCAGGAAGCTTACAGAGACAAAACGGAGTTCGTCTGGGTGACTCTTCAATAGAGGTGGTTTCTTTCTGCAGTGAACTGTGTCGTCCTGCAGAGAAGTGCAGACGAGTGAGCAAGCAAAGGGGAGATGGAAAAAAAGAGGAAAAGGGAACTTGCTGAATAAGTAGAGCATGGAGGAGAGTCCTGAATTGTCTGACACATTCATGCATGCACATGTATGCATGACTGCCTACACTCACACATACTTTTCGTCTCTATATACACACACACACACACACACACACATTGGCGCACATTTTTGTATAGTCCCGACGTAAGGATTTTGGGCCTATCTGCACATGTATGCGGGCTAATCAGGGCCTCTCCACAGACAGAAAGGAAAGGGTCACCCAGGGTGAGATGTTTGTGATGGAAATTTGGACGGCAGGCGTAGGAAAACAAAGCTAGAGACAGGACGCCCCAGAGACGACATACTTTACACATGAGATAACACACATTGAGGAGTTACAAAAAAAAATAGGATCACAAAGCTTTTCTCATTCATATTGCTGATAAAGAGCTGCGTTGCAGTCACTTTCACGAAATTATGAGACAGAATAGGATTAGAAAAGATTTTGTATGTAGATTTAATTCGGAGGAGGAGGGAAGGAAAAGCATTTCACCAAGCTTGAAGTGTAGAAATAACTTTAAGGTTAAGAACTAAACTTAACTTAATGTTGATGTAGGTTGCAGAACTTTTATATTAGAAGTTTTCGAAAATTTCAAATGATTTAAAACATTGTTCCTTTCCTTCAAGTTGCCTCAAACAGTTCATATTGCTCTATTTTCAGCTATCTGCATCAACCAAGATGACGCAGTGGAAAAGGTATGACATCAGCCCAGTCAGTCCTTCACCACTGGAGCCCAGGACGTGTAGCCTTTACTGGGCGTATAGTGCCGAGGCCTAGATTGGGGGCATCTGATGGAATCACCGCGCTTCACTGAGAAATCACACAAAGATTGGATTTAATGGCCCTTCGATTGAGCGGTTTTGAAAGGCCAACCTCTGACCCCCAGCCTTGACCCCTGGCAACCCCTCCCATCCTCCAGGGTCCAGTGCTTGTCATTGGTCATTTGTCAAACCCCTCGCACTGATCTGATTACCGGCCAATTTGGGATCTGCCGACTACACACTTCTAGGATCAAGACAAGCTGCTTTCAGCATCTTTACATGACAACACATAGCTGGATTGTTGCGGGACAAGTAAAGGGACGAGTTTTTGTCCTATTGAGGCAAAAGAGATGGACAAAACTTTAGATAGACGCCAGCCTTGGTGTTTACTTATGTCTATACGGTGTTCATCTGATGAGGAACTGATAGAAATAGGATTTTTTTTTAAAAAAACTAAAACTGTTCAAGAACCACTGAATTGTAGGCCAACAAAACGAAGATGATTTAAAACAGAAGTGGAGAATAATCAGATGAATCATCCAAAAATAACACGTCTCACAATGATCCCATCCAAATCTAAGTATTAACAATATCCAGACACAAGAAAATCCTCTGTGGTGATTAAAAAAGTATGCCACTATTTATATGGGTCCAAACCAACACGGTTGCAAGGACTACTTTCAGAAACACAGCCCTAATCATGCAGGGGAACAAAAAATGCAGTGTTCAAACCAAATAGACTAGTTATTACCCACAATGCAATGATTCGCTGTAAAGAGTTTTTGTTATAATCAGTGGCGTAGTGGAAATTGATAAGGTGGGCGTACTACTGGGCAGATGGGTAGGTTACTGTGGAGGAAGTGCATATACTCTTCTATATATTTCAATGACTTTTTGGCTGATAGGTAGGTATAGTGTAAACAGACGGAAAAAGAGGTGGGTATACGTGTTTACCATCCATTACACTACTGGTCATCATGGCTGCCAGGGGTATTGCAGCTTCAGCATTCATCACGTGACACACACTGGCCCAAAATGTTATTCCCCATACACAATCATTGGAAATGGATGTGCTGAAAACTGATTGTGTCATCAGACTTTGATCCAATTGGTCCAATAGCATTGGAAAGGTCTAGATTAGCTGACGAAATCATTTTTATCCCATTCATTTGTGTGTTGAGCCAGTGGAAGTCTTAGACATTCATCCTTTCAATCCTCTGCAGGAAAAAGACTCTGATGTGCACGAACCATTGGCCAAAATGCAGAACTGTGACAAAACCTATTTAGGTTCATTGGGTGTATACACCCAGTAAGCAACTTTCATAGGACCAAGTCGGGCTCTTCTTTGAATCCACTTCTTAGTAATACATCCATGGCAGGGCTAGCTGCTGAACTACTGAAGCTAGTGACCTAATGGCTGGCACACTGTCCAGGAATATGCAAGTTTTGGTTAGTTAATCTCCAAGTGTTTTTTTGTTTTTTATCCTTGGTACTGGGCAGTTTACTCCCATCTAGCATTTTTTTTCTCAGGATTGTGTACAGCATTTCGCTTGGGAACTGCCCATTGGTCCGACATCCCATTGTTCCGACCATATTAAACCCATTGTTCCGAAGTCCGTTCCGAAATCATCATGATGCCCTGTGGTTAAGGTCTGGTTAGGTTTAGGCACAAAAACCACTTGGTTAGGGTTAGGAGAAGATCATGGTGTGGGTTAAAATGAAAAAGAAAGTGGCAAATACATAAGCCCTGAGCCTGCTTCGCCTCAAGCCTTTCCCAGCTGACCCAGAGCCGGTCGCGACACACCATCAAGGCAGAAATATGCCCGCTGGGAGCCATTCAGCACTGCAGAGAGCTCCCCACACAACCCCAACCCCAGAGTTAATAACAGGAGGTTATGGTGTTTCACTCTCTTCTCTCTATAGCACTTGTATCTCGACCAGTAGCCTACTTTTGTTGCGTTTGCTGATCCTCTATGGTACACAAATACAGTATAGCCTAGTATAATCACATATCGGAACAACGGGACGTCGGACTAATGGGATGTCGGACCAATGGGCTGTCAGACCACTGACATGGACCCATTACACTTGATAAAGAGTTTTATTAAAGATGGAAATAAGCTGTCAGAGCTAACAAGCCTGCTAACTGCTTGTTGTCAGTTGATGCTGACAGTTAAGCTGGTATCAAACCAAGCATTTACACCGTTTGTTCTTGGTACTGTATGTCATTTCATTTAGTAAAAAGAGTAACTGCAGAAGGGGAAAAAGCTCTCTGAGCTAGCTAGCTCGCTAACTGTCAGTTAGCTTAGCTGTCAGTTCCAGGTTCCAGGCACTGCTCCAGGCCAATTTTTGTATGATAAAACAGTGGAATTACAGCTTCCGGGTCCATCACTTGATGCCATTGGGTCCAAATCAGTGGATACTGTTTTTGAGCGTTAACACCCTCTGTGAGATGACCAATTTTGCTATTGGGATTTGAGCCATTTTGTCAGATAACATCTCCAAGTCTAGAAGAGCGGCAAGATCAAATCATTTATTCCCATTCAAGTTAGCAGAGGGCTAACCCGGACGTTAGCCACTCAGCCAATGGTAGTTAGCTGTTTGGCTCGCAAAAGTCTGTAATGCACTTACTCTGGGCCCCACAATGCAGAAGATCCAGATAATTTTATACCCAGGAAGTCAAACTTTTTTGGCTTCATGCACCACTATGTAACTTAAATAGGAATGAACTGGGCCCTGAACACTGTATCCAGTTGTCTTTATACATCTATAGTCAGTTCTCTGTTCCTTCATAGATCAGCACCATCAAGGCATTTTGCTATTGGTTGGTGGATTGTATTTGAGTGTCAGAATTCATCAAATTTGAACATGATAAACCCATTTACATGGGTACAAATCCACTGATTGCAGCGATCTCATTGATGAAGTCAGTGTATGTATGTAATAAGTAAATCAGTGTATGGAGCACAGTGGTTTTATAATCTTATGTGTGTTTCACTGATGCGTTGTGTCATCTCATATCCGACTGCTCTTAGAAAAATCTTCTGCAAAGGCATGTCAGTCAAACCCAACACTCGCCTTTTCCTGATGTGCCATGAATAACTGTACGCACACACACACACACACACACACACACACACACACACAAACAACCACCCCAAAACAAATCTCTGTCGGCCCCCCCCCCCCCCCCCCACACACACACACACACAATTAGCCCAGCTCATTATGTCTGCTTTAGCTCTTTTGGATTGTGTTGTGGGGGTTGGGGTTGCGGCAGGGTGGGGTTTGGTGACCCTGGAGAGCTTGACCTGAGGGGACATTAGGGGAGTTACGGGGTGAAGACAGGGGGGGATGGGACGTGGACATGCAGGGAGGGAAAGTAACTCATTACTTTGTGGTGCCCCTGCTGGTTGTGTTCTCTCCCCATTGATTTTATAAGTGAAAAACACACTGATTAGTCATCACTACTGAACTGCATGAGTTTAGAACAATTGCTTTTCAATTGATAATGTGATGAATTTCAAGTAAAACAAAGCTCATTATAATTTAAAAAGCTCAATCTTGTCTTTTGCATCCTGCAATTAATGACAATCAGTAAACAAATATTGTGTCCATCTGGAGTTAGATGTCATTTAAATCAATGGTTAACTTCGATTTTATACACAGGCCTGTAAACACAGTGGTGGAGGAGGGGAATATGAGTTTCCCTCCGCATCCCTGAGTTGCTCAGTCACAAGAGTTTTGATTTCCCTCCAAAAACTCTTTTGTAAAACTTCTCCCCCGCCACTTATACAAGCTACAACTCAGCCGCCTCCACCCCCAGCCGTCACACATCAATCCATGGTGTGTGTGTGTGTTTTGGGAAGTGGGGGTGTCTCAGCCAGTGTGCTGTCAGCCCCCCAGGGAGTAAAAGCTTTTTGGACTAACACTGCAAGTTTAAAAAACAAACTCTTTGATTTGAGTTTACTTAAGCTTTTTTTTAGGCCTCAAACCAACAGATGCAGAGAAAGACACTGAAAATCATTTGCATCTGGTCTGAGAAAAAGTCAAATCTATCTACTGCATAAAGTTGTGTAAAGCACATGTGCAGTTTTAGTTGTTGCAGATCACAATATCTCATCATTTGCACAGGATTTTGTTTATTTGCGTCTTTAAACTGCACTTTAAAATGTGAGCACAAGACATTCAACTCTCCTGAACAATCCACATTTTGTTGTCTCCCTGTTTGTGTGTATGTGTGTGCAGGGTCTGAATAAGATGAGTTATTCCTCCTCCCATTGTCAGGAAGCTTAATCAGGGCTGCAGAGGTGTGTGGGTGACCTCTGACCCTCGGGTATCTCTGGCCTTTTTCTTACTTGCCTTTGCATTTGCATCACGATGTCTCTCATTTAACTCTTAACCTAAGGAGTCAGCTTTAGCAACCAGTGGTTCAGAGTTGAAGCATGCACACATAAAGGCACATTTACACAGTCAGTTGTTCACTATAAATGATTACCAAACACTTCTAGCCACTAACAGACTAAAGTGATAACAAGTCACACATTACATTCATTCCTGCTGCTGTAAACAAGTAGCCTTTCTGTGCACTTATTGGAGTATACTTTAGAGCCAATAACTTTTTTATTTATATAAACTTTTACTAAGGAATGGCACTAAAGGGAATACTTTACCCACATGTGCACATTTGTTATGTTGAATTTGTGAAGAAAACTTGTTTTTCTCGCCTGCCTCAGCAGTGAACTAAGATTCCAAAAATGGAGAAAATGCTTGATCAACTGCAGTAAAAATGGTCTCCATTTAACAGCAGCAAAACTATCTCAAACATCTGTTTACACAGCTTGTGCAGTATGAGGTCTCATTTATCCAGTTGTATGCTCAGTACTTCTCAAACTCATGCATTTTTGCTAAAACATTGTGTTGTTTGATGTGTGTGACGTGCTACAAACCCGAGTTATGGTGGCCTCTGCATCTTTTTTAGCACTCCAATGATGCAGTGAAGCATCAACCAGTGGTGTGCTTTGTTTCTGGCTGTGGTACTGTGGTAATTAGCTTAGTTAGCTGGAGCTATGCTAGCTTTCTGTGCACTGTGTTGTGCAAAGGGACACAATGGGGCTGCAAAATGTGATGTAAAATTTGGCTCAGACATTGATAAACTGCTGAGATATATATTTGACCAAATACAAACTTGATGACGTTCAGCTGAGGTATTTTGTTGCAAGTAGCAGAGACACAAGCTTGTGGTGACATAAGTACATTAACAAGCACTGTTGTGTTGTCGCATACTGAGCATACGACTGGATACAGGGTTGGAATGTGAACAAAATTCGGCCCTGTATTTTTCCTTTGAACCGGCCCACAGCTACCATAAACACAGGTTTTCAATGCAGGTACATTCAATAAACGCCAACACAGTGTACAAACTAAGATAGCCTATAGATTCACCTGCATTTCAACAGGATATACAGTACAGGAACACTTAAAGCTAACACCACAATAACTAGTGTCACATGCATCACTTGTAACGATGTAACTCTCTCCTCCTCTGGTGGTGCCGCCAGACTTTTGTGATCATTATCACTGCTGCTAACGTTAAGGTTTCCACACTGTTGACATTTACATTACTTTTTAAAACAAGTGAAATCTTAAAACACCTTGCAGTATCAGCCTCAAGTAGTTTTTTTTCCTGCAATCATCTGTGCTCCACCTGTTTGTTGTTTGGCTGTGTTGTCCATCTTATATGTAGCCTATTTTTATTTCAATTGCCCTGCTCTTCCTGCCTTGATTTCATTTATTTTCTGCTTCTACTATTTATTATCTCCTGCTTGACCTCTGACATTACACGATGGACCGATTCATTTGAAGGGGTGTGGGGAGGTGACAAAAGCTGTTACCGCTCCACCTGCCCAACAGTATAGGTAGGTTATTGACAACCCACATTGCATGTGGTGGCCTTGGGACCCACAAGATGGGCCGGCCCATCTGGTCAGTTCAACCCTGACTGATCTAAATGAGACTCAGATTTTATTGCAAGAGTTGTATAAGAGTTTGTAAACACATGTTTTGGTATAGTTTTGCTGTTGTTGAACGCAGCCCCCTTTTACTCCAATTTATCAAGTATTTTCTCCGTTTTTGAATTCTTTGTTCACGGTGGAGGCATTCAAGAAACATTTTTTTTTCATGAATTCAATCTATTGGGGATTTAACTTGTTAATGAGCATTGCAAAATAGATATCTGTAAGGTAATTCACAGTGGATAAGCAGCTCGAAATGAAAAATAAAATCTCATTGATGCACTTAATTTTGTCATTTCCATTTTTACACTCAAAAAAAGAAAAAAAAACACTTCCTCTCATCCTCCTGAAGTCATTATGATCACATCCAGCAATGTTCCTATTCCACAATGTAACTCAGTAACTTTGGCACTTTGGTCAAATTAGTTAGGTTTACTTAGAACATATACGTATATTGTTAATGAAGACTGTGTATAATGTGCACCCTGTATGAGAACAGAGAGCAGCCTTTATTAGTTGATGGATGTTAAAGTTTTAGTTTGTGTCTGTGCTCTGGCACAAGAGCAGATTACAGGGCTGAGTGAGTGAATTTAAAGAGGGAAATTGTGATTGACAGCTGGACATGTGTGCATTTGAGTGTCACAGTGAGATGGTTAATTACAGATTAAGTGGGCTGACGTGTGTGAATCGTGTAGAAAGCCTTGTAAAACATTACACACTCTAAAAAATCTAATAAACAATGACATAAATGGTTTATACTGACAGTAGGACAACATAAGCACATGTCTGACTCCAGTAATCATAATGCACCTGCAACCTTCCTTTTATCACATTAAAAGAAGCTGTTTAATCAGCTGAGATGTAAATTGAAACAATAATTTCCTGCATTTCCATCTTCTTTCAGCTCAAACAGTGGAACTATTCTTTTACCTTTGTGTACATGTTGCATTCAGACCCACTTGAACAAACTGCATTAAGTCTATGAGCCTTTCCCCTTCCCAAAATGAGCAAACCCACCAGACAAAGGACCACCATTGTGGATAAATACTGCTTTTGTTTTAGCCATTTGAACCTGAGGTTTCCCTTAACGCTAAGGAGAGTGTGTTCGCCCTTTTTCTTCTTTTCAGAAGCTTTGGCGCTGAATAAAAAAACCACTGCCAAATGGGAAAACGACTACACAGGCAGAAAGAAAGACCAGAATCAATCAGGAAGTGGCTGCTTTTCAGCGGTGCCAGAGGAGCCGGGCAACTTCCTGGTCTCGTTGCCAAGGTGACTGGAAGCTCAGCCAGCTGGTGCAGCGGGCAGCAGTTGGGTTTAATGGGGGGGATGGTGGAGGATGACGGTTGGGATGTTGGACAGTGGGCAGAGAGATGGTGAGTGGGGGTGAGGCAGTTTAAATGTAAACACCGAGCACTTCAAACCGCATCCATCTGAATCATCACAATGTGGAGTTTCTGTTCTGTTTATAAGCCTCTGCAAACAGTCATTTAATCCGTCCAGTTACTCCCAGCTTCTGCTACGCTGGCTTGTTCACACAATATCATGTTGGAGAATTCTGTATAATCTATAACTTTTTTTTTCATGGCAGACAAATGCACTGATATTATATGGAAGACTGATTTTTTTCTCATAGGAACATGATCGTAAGAGGTAGCAAATATGGTTTAATACTTCAGAAATAGTCACATAAAAGCAAGAGAAGCAGATTGTGTAAAGATGATTTGGGCTTTTACTGGGCAAACTTAAACTTCACTCATATTAACAATTAAAGATGTTGAGATGTCAAGTATGGATTTTGGGTCAGTCAAACCAATATGGCATCCCTCTCATTACTATTAAGAGATTAATATTTTTGTCCAATAAAAGGAAAACAATCTGTATGGAGCTGAAAAATGCATATTTGAGCCTTATAATGAAGGTATCTAAATTAGCCTATCAACATGACTAATGGCTCCAAACGAGCTTCATTAATATCTTTTACCACAAGGTGGCTCCTCTGCAGTGGGCTACTCATGATTATTTGCTACTTTTACTTCGCAGTTTTGGTGGTAGAACAAACAAATCTGTCTGCACACTATTAAATTATCTGTTTTCCTCTTTTGGATTTGGAATCCATAGTTCGCCTAGACTCAAGATGAGCCATCGCCATTTAGGTTTGGCAAAATTTAAAGGGAAAGGCGCCAGGTCGTAGATGTATAATGCACATTTTATCTGAAGAAATGTTAAAACATTGTTTTAATTGGTGTTTAGGCTATACAGTTTTACAATTGGAGAATGTAAAATCACTTTAGGCCTAAAACAATAATGTATGAAAATAAAAATGTTAAAAAAAATTACAGTCATTTATGTCCTTTTTGGTTTTTTGGACAAACCCATAGGGAGCCACTGTAGAGGAGATAAAGAGCCACATGTGTTGCCGGAGCCACAGGTTGCCTTCCCCTGCTCTATATGATGATGTGTTTTTCTTGAGCACAAAATAAATCAGGACTAAATTATAGTTGTGTTTCATACATGATTGCATGATGGGAGATTTTTAGCGCAGAAAAAAAATGTGCAAGAATATATTTTGTAACAAGACAGAATGTGAACAGTGTGTCAGTGTTACATTGATTGACAGAGGTGTTTATATCATAAGCATAGATTTGAGGGGGGTTGTAGGTGACACGTCCCCTCCAAATATTTGCATTTGTCCCCTCCAATAAATACATAAAGTACTGGAAGGCTTTTATTTTGATGAAATTAAAGACATTTTTGACATAAATTGATGCATAAAAGGCAAAAACTGATGCATAGGATTACTCCAAACACCCTGTTTCATATATGTCATATATGTCCCCCTCAGTGTTTAGACAAAACCTATGCTTGTGGTTATTATCATGCACTTGTGTGGCTTATAGCAAACATGCAAATACAGTTATTGCTGCAATTAGTTTTTGCATTATAGTATTTTATTAACCAAATATAACTTGTGCACAAGCAGGATATTTTGACACATGAAAATTCACTCAGAATTAAGACACAAACAAAACGCCTTCAACCACATTCAGTGTGTTCAGTCCATCCAGCCGAACTAAAGATAACAGGCCTACAATAATCCCACATTAATGAAGGTTATGATGTTATGTTTTTGCTGAAACTGTTTATAGGGGTATCATGTCCTCCATCTTTATGTCAGTGAGGGTAGACTTTGAGGTGTTATGACCTTTAAATTAGTGGGCATTCATTTGTAATTGTTGATCCGTACTTTTTAATTGTAGAAAAGCAAAGAAGTTAAGTTTATGAAAGGAAAACACAGATTGTGTGCCGTTTAATAAATACTTGGTAAAAACTTGTGTCCTTGATTACAATATACTGCAGCATTAAAGTGTTTGTCCTCATCTGCCTTGTCTCTGGGCTAAAAACCCAGCTTCTTCAGAGATGGGACTGGCGGGCTGGCTGAGTAGGTGGGTGTTCTGGGGGATCAGGGGACCAGACTGGTGGGGATAGGTAAACACAGCTGGGGACACACTGCTCTGGTGGGTCTGCGGCTCAACGGCCCCCTTCACACATTTATCAGTGTGTTTGCTCAGGGGATGTGCCCTAATCTTCACACGCTGATCTCTGTGCCGAGCCTTCCCAGTGGCCCCGACAGGCTACGGATGAAAGTGACCCCGTGCGCAGTCACAGCCTCGCTAATTCCTCCATGGCTAAACTTGAATGTTATTCTCTTTATAAAGGCCTATAAAGGTCATCTATGGATCTGTTTGTGTGTGTGTGGTTAAATCTCTCTGTGGGTGGGATGGCTCTGATAATACATACTAAATTCTTGATCATAATCTGGCCTTTTTTCTTTCTGAATATGCCACCTACAAATGAATAGACCATTGTCATGAGGTCTCAGAGTTTACCCGCTAAAAAAATTAGCAATGACATATAAAAAAAAAATTGAATATTTTGGAACTTGTTGCTGTTATTATCCTCACTTAGGAGTCACAATTTTCTGTCACAGGAGGCTGTAAGTGGGCTACATTAATGTTAATGTTCTCCCCAGTGTTCAGGTTGTTTTTGATTATTGAATTGGTTACTGCTTGAGGGCTTCAAGTGCTTCAAACCTCTCCAACACTTCTATATCTGTGTATTCTAGCAGAAGCTTCGCTGTAAACGTTGGGTTTCGATAAAACTTTGATTATAGAGCGCCATCTACTGGTGATTATTTTGTGTTGTGGTGCACAACTCCTGTTAGGGGAATAGATGCTGTAAATTATGGACAGTATAGGCTGTGACACAACCTGTAAAGATATAGTAGCCTTTAAAGAGCAGGTTAAGGATTTTTTTTTTTTTTCATTTTTAAGTTTGTTCTCATGGGGGAATCATCATCAAATCAAAATGTTTTCAAAATAGAACTTTTTTTTTTTTTTTTTTTTTTTTTTACACATTTTGTGCTCAATCAAGGACACTGACATTCATTATATGTTTGATTTATTACTTTAATTTTACTGTCAGAAATTGAGAGGAAACACCCACATGTCTTTCTTTTAATTTTTCTTACACTTATTTGAAACCAAAAGGATCATAGAAATATCAGATATTAAAAATGGCCTTTTATGTGTGGTTTTTGTGACATTTCCTTTGTTCTTGAGCCAGATTTGTGGACAGTAAATACTGCTTAATTATGAATTCAATATGTATCTAATATTATTTTCAAATACAAATGACACATAAATACTCATTTTAATGAAATGCATTGTGTTTTAAGATATATTTTTATTTTTTACAGTTTGTATATGGGGAAGTCCAGTGATTTGTGATGTCATCAGGTGAAATGGAACATAAAGTTTTACATATTGGGCTCTTTAAATATTAGAACATTACAACAAACATGTTATTGCATTGCTAAAATGTATTTTACATTAAACAATCATTATCATTGGTCTGAAATAAAAAATGTTTTTTAAAAAAAAATCACTGGTCCCAAAACTTGCAAGGTAAGCTATGTGGCATGTTGATTTTTTCTACCAAAAGTGTCACACACTACCTGACTTCACCCTATTTGCTGACCACAGCAATACTCATGCAGCAGGTGAGCACATGACCGGAGGACAGTAAGCTTCATGGAGGGACACAAGTACTCTGCAAAAAACTGTTACATACAGAGCCATGATCAAGTCAAGTGGAGTGATCTGCCAGCAAATATTGTCTTAGAGAATAGTAATGAAAGATTCCAAGTTCTGTTGAAACGTCATCTTTGAATACACTAGAAAATCTGTAAATCTGGTGATCTACTTTGAATGACTTTAAACCCTTTGTTTCCCTTGGAATTACATGTGAGAAAGCACATGATAGTTATTAGTTAAGGAGGCCTTTGAACAAATGATTTATGTCACTTATGAATTACTATTGATTTTGTACTTGGCTGAATTTCTGTTGAGAGGATGATAATATTATTTCTCCTCAGTATGCATATGATTTATTCAGTGAGATGAGCTGTTTTTGTTTTTGTTGTTGTGTGTATAAATGTGTATGATTGTATGTGTTGTGGACCCCAGGAAGAATAGCCAAAGTGCATACTGATGCTAACAGGGATCCTAAAGAAAGACAGACAGAAAGAAAGAAAGAAAGAAAGAAAGGACACTTTTGGTGGCTGTCATTTCCAAACAGCTGTGAATGTACAAATAATAAGACAAACTGCATTTTCTGTTGTGTTTTTTGTGTAGCCTATATTTAATGCCAACATAAAAACAGACATTAGCAACATGTCATGAGATTCTTTTTTCTTTTAGTCGTTCCCATCGCTTTTTAAATTGTGGCAGAAAGATACATGGTAATGGAAATGACAATACCAGTATTATATTACTGAAAATATTGTATTAAAAACATTGTGTTTTGTAATATTGATTTTTTTTAATAATGATAATAATTTTTAAAAATCAAGTATAAAAATAGCCCACACTTAAAGAATCACCCTAACATTTCCTTGCGGGGAAAAAAAATCTATGGAAGGTGGCAATTTTCCGGGTTTTTTCTTTTTTCTGTCGAGAGGAAAAAACGTCCTTTCGGCTTCCGTCTACGTCGCGTAAGCGCTTGACGTCAGCATAACAACAACCTGTCATGACAGCTTGTATGGGGGAAAAAATATCGATTAAGATATCAAATCATACAAAGTCTGTTTCACCTGGATGTAACATTCCTTCCATAAGGTAAGAAGTGTTAACTTCAGATCTAAAAAACAAACCCTAACTTACATCGAAGTTGCATAAACAAAACGGAATAGGCTGTGTAGCTAACGAGCTAACCTAGCATTAGCTCTTGTCTGTATTCTGAGGTTGCCTAGCGGCGTTGAGGTAAATGTGAGATAAATGTCAAGACGACTTTTCAGGCTTATAATAACTACAGTCCAATCACCTGCTGATTAATTTTGTCACTGTAAGTAATACAATCGAGCGGGCAGAGCTGTCTTCTTATTAACCAACCGCCCGGCGTAAATCGACAACATAGCTTGCTATGCTAGTTTAGCTAACTAGCTAACATCAAGCTAAGCACCGATCTCTTGATAGCTGTTAACCAAAGTTAACGACATTGTCACTCTTTATTTTTACATGCTGCTAAAACACATGTATGCCAACTGTTAGTGTGTCAAGCGTTAATACTATTTAATAACGTTATTTGTGTACAACCTCAAACTACTATTGTATACCAGTGGTGTAACGTTACAGTTAAATAGCCTTGCACTAACGGAGAGGACCGTGAGTGTATAATGTTTCCTAATGGCTGGCTAGCTAGCTGTATTGCTCATTTAGTAACCGCTGATGTCGGTCACATGAATAGTTAATTCGCCGGCTGTCTAGCCACATCGCTGTATTTTTGAGCTGTGTGCGCAGTCAGCGAATTAAACAAATGCCTTTTGGGTGGCATCAAGGACTGCACCTAATTCGCCCCAAGACGCGCATTGCAGGTGCATTGCAGTGAATGCACGCCGTGAATGTTGACATAACTATACATGCACTGTGTCTCCGATCCAGTGTGTGAGATCCAGGAGGGACAGGGCATTCTTGGACCTGTCAGTTAGCCAGCCGAAGAGACGGGGAACAGGATAGGGAAGCAGGGCGAGGCGGGCCCCGCGGAGCCGGTGGAGAAGATGGCCGGCAGCCCGGAGAAGAGTTCCACCGCGCAGGAGCTGAAGGAGCAGGGGAACCGGCTGTTCCTCTGCCGCAAGTACCAGGAGGCTGCTACATGTTACAGCAAAGCTATTGTGAGTACAGCAAATGATAGCAATGGTGGAATGGTGTCACCTTAACCAAACACAGCCAAACAGTATTGTCTTTGTTAGAGAAATACAATGGATGCATTTCCTTTGTGAAGCCTAGTCTACAGTGCCATGATGTTACAGTGCATGTGTATTGTCTACTATGTCCTGTATCCCAGAACCGTAATCCATCGGTAGCAGTCTACTACACCAACAGGGCTCTGTGCCATGTGAAGCTGCAGCAACATGACAAGGCTCTGGCAGACTGTAAGCACGCGCTGGAGCTGGACAGCCAGTCAGTCAAAGCTCACTTCTTCTTGGGCCAGTGTCACCTGGAGCTAGAGAACTACGATGAGGCCATCGGCAACCTGCAGAAAGGTTAGAGCAAACTACCAAAGGATGGTGAAACTTTTGCAACATTTTGTGGCAGTGTGTTAAAGCAGCTTGCTCATATATTGCTTAATCTTTCTTATATATTTCCTCATTCTATATTGAAGTCGACGTGTTTCTGTTTTTTTTTTTTTAACTCTAGCGGTAAAGTGGCTTTTTATCAGCTCTTCCTCAGCATATGTCTGCAGGGACGTCTTATTGTATGCTTTATCAGGGTTTCTATCATTGAAATAGTAATAGCCTACAGTTAAAGGGAAATTTTTAGATGTCTAAATATTGATATGCCTTCTACGGAACAAGAGATGTCAAAAAGAAAGCACTTTAATGGTAAACCAGTGTTGCTGTTGTCATGTTCTCTACAGCTTATAACCTGGCAAAAGAACAGAGGCTGAACTTCGGAGATGACATCCCCAGCGCCTTACGCATTGCGAAGAAGAAACGTTGGAATAGCATTGAGGAGAAGCGCATCAACCAGGAAAACGAGTTACATGCTTATCTGACTAAGCTCATACTGGCTGAGAAGGAAAGGTGAGACTTTGGAGCTGCAGTCAAATATATAATATTTGTTCTGGGTGGAAGGGTAATTTATAATAACTTTGTATTCATGCAGAGAACTTGAAGAATACAAAGAGAAGCAGGACGACAATCAAAATGGAGGCGATGCTGCCAAGATTGCATCAAAACATGTATGTTTTATATGTCTTGGATTTACTCAGTTGTCATGTTTTTTAATGAACAAATTTAGTAATTATAAATTCTAACTGAATATTTATGAATGTGTGTGCTTACATGGGAATGTGACCTACTTTAGGACAAGTATCTAATGGACATGGATGAGCTCTTCTCTCAAGTGGATGAGAAAAGAAAAGTGAGTGTTCAAATGAAGCCATTATCATTACCATCAATTGAGCATGTAATAGAGCATACTTGTATTCATGCATTCAGTCATTTCACATAGTCCTCCTATAATAGGAGGACTGGAGTTTATCCCAGCATGCACTGGGCAGAGCGCAGTGAAACATCCTGCATAGGTCACCATCATCCATTACAGGGCTAACAAACACAGGCCGATCACATTCACCCACACAAATGCATCTTTGCTAACAGTACACACCTACTTCACACCATCTTTTTTGATCGTTGACATAGCAACGAGAGAAATAGGCTTCAAATTTGTGTGCAGTTATGATAACTCAGTTCAGATGTATTAATTTTAGCATGCGGGCATTCTGTCTGCATTGTTCCTGTGTCTTAATTCAAATTATTTGCTGCCGTTAATTCTCTTGAGTGCATCTGTGAAAACATGCACCTATAAACAGACAGTTTATGTCCTATTTCCAGTCCAAGCTGTTTCTATGGTAACCATCACTATTTGTTTGCCAGGGCTTGTAGCGTTTAATTATCCTTGCTATAGATAGGTGTTGACTGAACTGAGGTAGTTGTCATGTAATTGTCAGTTGAAGTGGCACCACACTGACCGCCAACAGGGTGTTTTTCTCCTGTATGTGACAGAAGACATGAACACGGGGTTTATTATAGACCATGGAATTTCTGATGAAATACATTTTGCTATATTGCGCATTTTATTTAAACTTTTTGATTCTATGTTTATTTTTAGTAATGTGGTTTCAGAGGACATAAATGTGTAAAGTATTGGCAAGCAGCAATTTGTCAAGCTATGTCACAGTGTTATGGTAGCAATTTGGAAATTATATCCATATATCTCTTAGGATTCCATCAGTGTGACCCCTGTTGCGTTTTGTCGTTCATTCAGAAGCGGGAGATCCCAGATTACCTGTGTGGGAAGATCAGTTTTGAGCTGATGAGGGAGCCCTGCATCACACCCAGTGGAATCACCTACGACCGTAAGGACATAGAAGAGCACCTACAGGTAAAACCATCGATTTCGTTTTACTTCTGACATGAACACATGATACTCAGAAATTCACGACTTTTAAGCAGCTGAATTGACCCTTCGCTAAGCCCCACCCCTTTGTGATGGTCCGACAAGAACCCACACTGTAACTAACTGCACTCCCTGAAGAAATATGATCAGATATTTTGAAAAATGAAAGGGATTCCAGAGAGAAGCAGACAGAGGGGTCTACAGTCTGTGTTTGAAGGATATATCCAGGATGTCAAACTGACTCAGCAGCAACAACAGGTTAAAAAGACAAAGATAGTTAGAAGCTAAAGCCGAACTATAGGCTACAGATCACAGTGCAAAAGTGAACCACCACATCACTGCTGATCGACACAGAAGACAATGAATACAAAGGGAAAGTTCACTGATATTGAACCAGCTGTGTGGCATCTCTTTTCTTTATGTCTCATGCAGATTACTAACTAATTGACATTTGTGTATTTATTACATGAATCTAAAATAATGAAATGGATAGCTTACTATTGACTGAATTTTAGTGAGCGTTTCAAGTACAATACACTATACAGTACAGCTGTTTCATTACGTGACCCAGCATTATCAATCCACTGGACGAAGGCAGCTTCAACCACAGGTCCTTTCCCTGTGTGTGTTCATTTCCTGTCTCCATCACTAGCAGCCATGACTATCAGTCCTAGAGGTACACTGTGCAGGATTGTTGGTTACTGTAAACATGCTCGCCAGTGAAAGAGAAAGTAAAAACTAGATCTATAAAACAGATTTACTTCGTGGAATTTCGCGATGCTGTATGAGTTTTGTCTGTCCTGTTTCTCCTGGATACCAACTGCTGTCAGTCTGGCACCTGGTTGCTATCTTTTTATAAAGCCCCGACCTCACCTGAGTGCTGTGGGGATACACACCCATGAGCATCTCAAACATAGAAAATAGAGAGTTTGTGGGAGTGGGAGGAATTACTTCTGTATGAGTGTATATATATATATATATATATATATATATATATATATATTTTTTTTTTTTTTTTTTTTTTTTTTTTTTTGGAAATTTTTATATCTTCAAACTTTGATGCACCATGATGCAAAGTGTCATGGGAGTAAAGTAAAAACATAAAAAATAAATAGAATTACCATAGTTTTAACATGTTTTCCATATGTTGTCATATATGAAAAGCCCCAAAGTGAGTACTGTAAGCAAAATACTTGATTACTACAAGCAATGTTTTGAATGGCATTCGTATAGGACTGATTCTGTCCAAAGTTTTTTGATCCATACAAGCGGTTGATCACTGTAACCGTGATCGCTTTAAGTGATTTCCATTTTACTTAATGTCGAAAATTAAATACCGCTGAATTTATATCACTGAAGTATTTTACTTTGAAAACAACCCATCTGAATTTATTTTTAGAATTTCAGTAGTCAGTTAAAATGTTTATTTCCAGTATATGTATTTTAGTTATAAATATATTACTAGTCCATACCCATTGAGTGCACAGTTGCCCATGTACAGTTTCACATGGTGTGTGTTTGGGATACAGGTCATAGGAAATTGCAGATTAAATAGTCAACTGAACCCATTAAGAAGAGCAATGTATTCAGACATTTTGTATTCAGAGTTTTTGTGAATTTGATAGTACGATTGCTTTATTGAAAGTACAGTAGTACCATTGCCAATAGTGGGATAGTTAGTGGGCTAAAACTGTACATTAGTAGTTGAGGTAGCACATTGAAAGGCAGGTAATTAAAGTGTTTATTTTATATTGACTTAAAAATGGGGCGCACTGGTAGAATGACTGACTGAGTGACTGAGTGACTGACAGAATGACACACTGACAGTTTCCGTGATTATGTACAGCATACCATACCATGACTTAGTCATACCAAAAATTAGAAAAAAAATACAGCGATCGGTCACATTTTAGCCATTTTTAAGCATTTTTCTGTTGTTATAGCGCCACCCAGTTGCCAATTAGAGTTAAATTTCTCCAGTCACCTTGAGGCGTCCTGTTCTACATATCTACCAAGTTTAGTAAAAATCGATATGGCGGTTAGGCCGAGACAAGAAATTAGCTCTCTAGCGCCCCCATTTTGTTTGATGGGGTCAATAATGGAGGGGTCCCCTCAGATTATGTGTGGTCATATGCCTACAAAGTTGCGTGGTAATCGGTGAAACCCTTGACATGTTATACACCTTTATGTGATGAGCCACGCCCTCCGCAATATTCATTGCCTTATAGAAGCTCAGTTTTAGTAAGTTTTCCAACTTTTGCCAAGAGGGAACTTTAGATATTGGTCCCTAGATTATGTTCACCGAGTTTCATGCAGATTGGTCAAACTTCCTAGGAAGAGATCGATTTTAAGTGTTTTTCAAAAAATTCAAAATGGCGGAAAATCTATAGCACCAGAAGTTATGGGTTCTTGAGGCAAATTTGTTCCTCATGAGGAGAGGCATCTCTGTGCAAAGTTTCATGTCTCTACAACATATGGGGCATGAGATATGGCCATTCAAAGTTTGCAATTTCAGTCGGTTGCTATAGCGCCCCCCTTTGGCCAATTGATGTAATATTGCTTCATTCACATCCTCCCGTGATCCTCTACCACTGTGCCAAATTTCACATGGATTGACCAAGTCAGTGAGGAAAAAAACGTGGAACAGACACACACACATCCACAGACAGTGGATGGAGTTTTCATCATTATATAGTAAGATGTGACTAATATATTGTGCCTAAATACAATACAGATTTAGTCATAGACTTTGAATATAGGGTAATTAAATTTTTTATCAAATTGTGTGAACACCATTTTGTGAACATTAAGTTTTGAAAATGCAAAAGTTGAAACAAAACGTAATAGACATGACAACAAATTAGACACTTGCAGACAAAACAACCAAATGCAATTAAACTGTATGCACACAATGTCAGTTTTTCCCCATAGTATCGGAAATAGTAGAGATGAGTATCAGTGTTTTCCAAGGTATTTTATTGAAGTAAGAAATTCCAGTATTATGACAAAACTACTTCAAACTCAGTAGTATTTAAATTGCAACATATTTAGAAGTGGTTAATAGGGCTGGGTGATATAAGGACTATGTACAATATACCAATATATTTTCAAGCAAGATATAAATTTAGGCAACACTGTTTATATTGATATAGGGTGACATTGCTTTACATAATGTATACCAGTGTGCATCTCTCCTCTCTCACACTCTGCACACAGCTCTGCCCCACTCACAAGTTCTCCAGCAGCACTAAGGGTGTTTTCACACTTGGTCCTTTTCAGCCCTCTAAGTGGACTCTGAGTGGTGACTCAGCATTTTTTGGGCTTATGTGAACACTCCAAGAGAACTCAGACCTCTCTGAAGCGAACCGAACTCAGACCACCTCGGGGGGTGATCTGAGTTCGGTTCGTTTTGCTTCAAGCCAGCAGTGCGGTTCACTCAAATTGTACACTGTGAACACAAAGCGCTCCAGGTTCGCTTTGCTCTTTGCTATTGTATTCAGCCCTCTAGATCACATGCTGTTGCACTGGGACGCTTGAAAAAACAGATGAAACCATGTCGGCCTGTAACGCTTGCAAGGACGCAGGACAAGGAGTAGTTTGGTCCATGGAGGATACTGCACGTCTCCAGATGTGAAATGTAGAATCCGTCAAACAGCAACAGTCTACAGCACCGAAACGCTAAGTTTCTCCTCCAATTCTAAGTTCATCTGAAAGTGAGGGGCTTCATAACCGCACTGCAGTGACACGTCAAAGTAAAAACAAAGCTATGTCAATATATATTATATATAGTCTATAGTGTGAACAGAAAGAGGACTCAATCAGAGCTGAACTTAACCAGAAAGAGAACTCAGTCCTCTTTCAAATGAACTGACAGCGTGAACACGAAAAGTCCCTTTCTCTTGATCCACTTCTTAGTGCACTTCACAAGGACTGAGTTCGGTTTGTTTGAAAAGGACTATATGTAAAAACACCCAAAGAGAGACACAGAGCTGCTACTCTGTTTAATCTGTCTGTTAATTAGTGTACAGTGCGACATTGGTCTATGTGTTTCACATGCTACGCTAAATCGGTCTGTGAGATGAATGAAATTACTGCAGCACATGTGCAATCCAGCACTGTGCTGCTAGTTTTTGTGTGAGGTTTGACTTGCAACTGAACATATAGCCCATCTCATAGAAACTAGCGAGATATATATCATGTATCGCCAGTCTGCCTGAATTTTTGTCCACGTTGCCCAGCCCTTGTGGTTAAACGAAAATAAAAGGTATTTAGTCGCTGATTATATTCAAATCTTTACAGCCATTATTTGCGTCCTTCTTTTTGTTAGCTGGTCTGTTTGTTTACACTGGTCTTACCTGCATATATTATGTATAAAATTCACCCACAGATGCTAACACTAGCATTCAATCTGCTCTCTGCGCAGCGAGTGGGTCATTTCGACCCGGTCACCAGGAGCCCCCTGACCCAGGACCAGCTGATCCCAAACCTGGCCATGAAGGAAGTGATCGATGCCTTTATCCAGGAGAATGGCTGGGTGGAGGACTACTGAAAGGATCCCCACCCCGCAACCTCTCATCTCTCCATCATCAACACAAAGCCTGGACAACACGAGGCTATAGAGAACAGATCACCCCTTGCCTGGATATGTACTTTACACAAGCGGGAAAAGCCACACTACGGACTACCAAACGGGAGCCATGTATCTGGGTCTGCCTCTAACTCCCAACATTTTATCTTTGCTGTAAAACTTCCCGCCCCTACTTTCCGAGGCTCGGCATTCATGGCCTGCTGCTCCCTTTAAAATCCCCTTCATTCTGCTCTTTCTCTCTCAACTCCCTCTTTCTTTCCGTCTTGCTGTATCTAGTCTCTCAAGCCTGACTCCCTTCTTTACTCTAAATAAGGGGCCATGTTCTCAGGTCTCTCTACTTTCTCCCTCTGTCTCTACTCTCTTCTTTCTCTGAGTGCCACAATCCTTGGAAAGCATCAGCATTGCACTCCAGTTTTTCACACAAACCACCAATATTACAAAAAATATTACACATGGTGGTTAAATAAATGTAGACGTTGGCCTTTTATTTGGCATTACTCCAGTATTTCTTAGTCATTTTTTCATTAAACATTAGAGCGTTTGCCACTTCATAATGTACATTTGCTGAAGTGGTTCCTAAAATGCCAAAAACCTTTTCTCAACGAGGGGGACTTGTTTGTATGCAAGATTTACATGATGATGACTGAAAAATAATTGTAGGGAGTCAAGTCCCTTCTCCGCCTCCAGGTGGTGCTCAAACATCCCCACCCATGTCACCATACTGTAAGATTTTGAGTAGATTGTTAGTTTCTTTTCTTTGCATATCAATCACACCCCATAACAGACAATTAAAATAAGTTGAATGTATGCATAATGTACTCTTTAGGTTTAGGCTTGACCTACAGTAATTCAATCTTTTGTTTTTTATCAGGACAATATAAGGTTTTCATGAAAAGCGGCCTTGAACTGGATGCAGAAAATGAATGGAAATAACCGCTGCATTTAAAAAAAAAACGTTTTCACATTGCTGGATATTAATTGAAAGTGTTTGACTATTGATAGATGACATCAGCTGTTTGGGATGATGCTTAAAAACCTGCTTTGGAGAATGGTCTGTGCTGTCTGTGTCCGTTATAGAAACAGAAAACTGTGCTTGGACGTCTTGTTTGGCTCGTGCTGTCTGCCTGGATTGACAGTGGATGCTCACATCAAGCATGAAGTGGATTTTCTTTTCCTTCGCAAAAGGCAAGGTTGTCTCACCTTTTTGCTGTTCATGTTACGCACCTTCTCCTCACAGAGTCACAGTTACAAAGATTGCAACAGCTTCTGTAAAACAATCATCGGTGTGAAGTTTGTGTCTCGTCGCAGGGATCTGAGGTTCACTAGCATGACAGCACCAACCTCCTCAGTGTTAGAAATGCTGGAAGAGTCACGACCATCTTATCTCATCCATACCTCAGTCCGAGTTCACTGGCTTTCTCTTCGAAACACTTTTTCATTTCGGCGCTATTAGTTTACAGTTTGTTTTTCATGCGAATGTGTCTGTGGTGAATTAGGCCTGTCGGTGGTTCATGTCGGGGTGCAGGCAGTGTAAATAATTTGCTCGTGTATCTCAGATTTTATTTCTTGACAACATAGGGTTCTTTTTTTTCTTGAGAAATCCTAGAGCTTGAGAAACTGTATTAAATGTAGATATGTTGATAACATAAATGCCTGGTTCCGTTTTCATTTGTCCCCATTAAACCGTGAACTTTGAGTTTGTTTGTTGTTTTTGTGACGCTGCATTATCATTAAAGAGACACCAAGTATGACGACGTCTGCACCGCTGCTCATTAGAAATCTGTGAACAGGAATCAAATGGTTTCAAATTAATAAAAATTATTGCAGCTGTACCACAAAGTGTATGTGACGGGAGCCCTGCAATATCTCATAATTTGGTAAAACTGAGATTAGTTATTTGACTTGAAATCTTCGCTCACCAGCCACTGTATTAGGTACACCTGTTCCACTGCCAATCATGTGGCTGCAACTCAGTGCATTTAGGCATGTAGACATGGTCAAAACGACCCGCTGAAGTTCAAACCGAGCATCAGAATGAGGAAGTAAGCTGAGTCAAGTGACTTTGAACATGACATGGTTGTTGATGCCAGATGAGCTGATCTGTCAGAAATTGCTGATCTACTGGGATTTTCACACACAACCATCTCTAGGGTTTACAGAGGATGGTCCGAAAAAGAGCAATTATCCAGTGAGAAAATGCCTTGTTGATGCCAGAGGTCAGAGGAGAATGGCCAGACTGGTTCAAGATGATAGAAAAGCAACAGTGACTCAAATAACCATTCATTACAACCAAGGTCTGCAGAAGACCATCTCTGAACCAACAAAACGTCCAACCTTGAAGCAGATGGGCTACAGCAGCAGAAGACCACACCAGGTGCCACTCCTGTCAGCTAACAACAGGAAACTGAGGCTACAGTTCACACAGGCTCACCAAAACTGGACAATAGCAGATTGGAAAAACGTTGCCTGGTCTGATGAGTCTGGATTTCTGCTGCCACATTCAGATGGTAGGGTCAGAATTTGGTGTAAACAACATGAAAGCATGGATCCATCCTGCCTTATATCAACGGTTCAGGCTGGTGGTGGTGGTGGTGTAATGGTGTGGGGGATATTTTCTTGGCACACTTTGGGCCCCTTAGAACCAACTGCAGTTGCGATTTGGGTGAACTGACCCTTTAAGATTCCCATGCAACTACAAAAACTGCAGAATTCTGTCACAACACTAACATCTGATGTGAACACTGCGTACGTCTACCATGAGATATGCATACACATGCACTTGAGGAAGACTACAGTCTCCTCATCACACCACATGTACACCACATTTACAATATCTACAGGTGGAGGTGGTGGCTGCAGGTTGATGGCAGAGACTGGAGATGGAGATTTGTCCACAGCTGTCTGCAAGAACCTGCAGGTGGAGGTGGCAGTGGTGCCGGCTGCTGACAGAGGCTAGTGTTGGAGGTTTAGCCAAGCTGTCTGTCAGAATCTGCAGGTGGAGGCAGCAACTGCAGGTTGCTGACAGGGGCTGTAGATGGAGGAGATGCTTTCACTGGTCTCGCACGTAGGCGCGCACATGTGACCGCGGTGCACAGAGAGGCAGTTGGAGCTACAGGCTACAATAAGGCTAAAAACAGAGTTCAAATGACGTTTTTCCAAACAACTTTTAATGTTGGGGCTTCAAAACACTTGGATCACTATGGATGAGCACCCAAAAATGAAAATTGAGCCATTATCTACTCACCCATATGCCGAGGGAGGCTCAGGTGAAGTTTTAGAGTCCTCACATCACTTGCGGAGATCCCAGGGGAGAGTGGGTAGCAGCACAACTCCACCTAATGGAGGCTTACGGCGCCCCAGATTCAAACGTCCAAAAACACATCATTGAAACCACAAAATATCTCCATACTGCTCGTCCGTGGTGATCCAAGTGTCCTGACGCCCCAACATTAAAAGTTCTTTGGAAAAACATCATTTGAACTCTGTTTTTAGCCTCATTGTAGCCTGTAGCTCTAACTGCCTCTCTGTACACTGCGCTCACATGTGTGTGCTTGCACGAGACTGTGAGACGTGGGCACCACATTCATGTGTGTTCACATGCTTTCGCTGGTCTTGCACGCAAGCGCGCACATGTGAATGCGGTGCACGGAGACAAAAAAAAGACAAAATGGCAGAAAAAAATCCCAAAATGATGCTAAAGAGAAAATTACCTCAGCTAGACATAACATGACTTAAAAAGACACATCATGACCTCAAAGAGACACAAATGTCCTTAAGAGACACACAACGGCCAAAAAAGATGCAAAACAACACAAAACGATCTCAAAGACACACAAGTTGACCTCAGAGAGATGTAACATGACTTAAAAAGACACAACATGACCTCAAAGAGACACAAATGTCCTTAAAGGACACACAACGGCCAATAAAGACATAAAACAACCAAAAATGACCCAAAATGATCTCAAAGACAAACAAAATGACCTCAAAAAAGACAAAATTGCGGAAAAAAATCACAAAATGACCCTAAAGAGAAAAGTACTTCAGCCAGACACAACATGACCTCAAAGAGACACAAAATGTACTTTAAGGGACACACAACAGTCAAAAAAGATGCAAAACAACACAAAATGACCTCAAAGACACACAAGATGACCTCAGTGAGATGCGTATCATGACCCTGTGTAGGAGAGCTAGTGGGGCCTTTTGCGTATCTGTGCCCGGGGCCCTTTGTCTCATAATCTGCCCATGCATACAGTAGACATAGCTGGTAGTATAGTAGTCTTTTACAGAGGGACATTTTTGCCAAATATTCAACAACATGCCAATTTTACACTCTCTTGCTGAATGAGAAAAAGCCAGCATCATATCAGCATTTTATTTCTAGAAAAATCTCCATGATACACACCTCTCTGTTGCTCTCACAGTATGATGACCTAATATTTAAATGACGTTTTGTGTAAAATTCTTATAAATGAAAAACATCCTTAATATTGAGAAAAATGTTGAATTATGAGCGTATTCAAATAATAAGGCTTCAATGCTTGTGTCACTGCTTGCAGCACCGATGGCCTATATCACCAAGAAGTTCGAAAATACATAACTTAGCTATATTTTTGTTAGCATGTTTATGCTGGGCTGTTTGTTGGACAGATAAAACAGACAGTTGGTGGTGGCTTTGGATTTACCTATTTAAACTTGGTAACAGTCAAACGTCAGTCTAATTTGATTCATTTACACTAAAATAGTACTGATGTGGGCAAACTATTGCGATATTGGTGATACTTTGCCTACATCAGTACATTTTTTGTAAAGTCTGAACAGTGAAACACATAGAAAACAACGTGGGCTTTAAGAAAGTGTCAAAATCTCTCGTCTACCTTGAAAGAGTCCGTTTGTGAGTCACAGCAGGTCTTAAGATGAGGTCCAGGGGCAAAAGGTCTCAGTTTATGGTTGGTTTGTCAAAAAAATCGTCGACCGCAAGTTGAGATGCTGCTTCTCTCTCCAATGCAAAGTTTGTTCTGATTGAAATGTTTAAATGTGTGAAAAGATGCACCTAGAGACCACATAGCAACCACGGAACCATCAGGTCCATAACAACACATCTGACCTCAGAGTTGTCATTACGTCCACACCGGCCTGTCCCCTACTGCAGGAACAATAGCATCTGTTAGTGTGTGGTGATTTATTAAACCGGCCTACACGATATAAATTGCGTATGCTTAAATTATTAAAATTATAATTATTATTATTAACTTTTTATGTGTGTGTGTGTGTGTGTGTGTGTGTGTGTGTGTTTTGTTTTCCTCTCTCTGCATTCACGTTGATAGTTTTTTTTTTTTTCAATCAGTAGCCTCACTGAGAATCGGTTAAACTCAGCCGGCTTTTGGTTCTTCTTCATGTGGATATCACCATGTGAATTAATTCAGGTGTATTCATTAAACGCTTTCTAGTCAGCTCGAGGCTGTCCTCGTCTTAAACTCATATGACACTGGTTATATGGTGTATAGACACTGTTAGAAAACATGGTAAAACATGGGATAAATGCAACTGAGTGAAAATAGCAATTTTTCAAAAATCATTATATATACAAAAAAAGTTATTAGTTTTGGGTTTCGCTGGGTGCTCCCTGCCTTTTTCAGCAGTTTTCAATAAAGGCGCTCTGCACTTTTACGCACGGCTAGTGACACTGTGGAGGACAGCCATATATGCGTGCCGGCGCCTGGAGGAGGACGGTAGCTTTACTTTTAATGGAGACCTCCACCAGATGGTCCAGATTCTGACCCAGAGTGGAATCTTGAAGGGTTGGTTGGTATCAGAAGAATGATGTACAGCTTTACCGGGTTTCTGAGATGAATGCGTGAAACGCAGATTTCAGCGCCAGTATATTATTGCCATTTGTTGCGAATGAAATGCTGACCAGCTGCGCTGTGATGCAGGGCCGTAATCACCTATTTAAAAATGGGGGGACCACCGGTAACCCCCTCAGGTGAAATTTTAGAAACTTAACAGCTAAACTGACCATTTTACAGCAATTTGAAGGAAAACTCTTGGATCAGGACTTTTCAGAGTTTAGATGGCTGAGTGCCATTTTAAGGAGCCAGCATATGATTGAGGGATGCATAGGAGAAGTGAACACTGTGACTTTATTATGGGTTTTTTAGGCATGACATACTGAACTATGCTTTTTTTATAGAAATTGTTTTTAACTTTTTATGACGTTTCACAACTGACAGTGATATACGTATGAAACACTCATATTATTTTTTTTTCCATTTTTAAAGCATTTTAAAGTATTGAAATACATCGTAAATAGTGTACAATTGACCTCAAAGTAAGTAAGAAAGTATACAAAAGTATTGCGTGTGTTGTTACAGTTGCTCCTGCATGTGGGGGCAAATGTAACGTTTGACTTCTACTGTTTCAATAATGTGACTCGCATGGCTTTCAGAGACCTGTGTTCAAATACTGATGCTTGGTCAGTGGTCTTCGGTGTCTCATACTGAAATATTGGAGGCATACTTTTTCTTTTTACTTATAGTATGTACTGCAGCTGCCCCTAAAAAGTGGGTATTGTTGCGTGCAGTATGCACACAATCGAGACATACAACTGTCTCATAACCTTACGCACTAAACTTTGCCAAGAGGTTCAGCGCGGACTATCAGAGGAGCTGGTGTAGGAGTAATAACAGCAGAGTCTTGTTCTCTGATAGGTTCAGTGTCCTCCTCCAGAGCAGACTCCTCATTCACACTTCCAGCAGAAGTGGTTTCGACCTCTGTACCATCCATCATGTCTGCTGGCTGGTTGTAGTCCTGGTTGGTGTCCATATCAACAGTCACTTCTGTGAGAGTCTGAGGCTGAAACAGTGCACAGATCTCTCCTGCTGCAACATCAGCGATGGTGTACAGCATTTCTGCTCCAAAGCATTTAGGCTTGTTCGCCAGGTCGTCCTGTCTAACTTTCTCCAGGATACACGGGACCATGTTGTCTCTGGTGACCTGAACAAGCAAAGTGGACAGAGCAGCAAAGACAAGGTCCACAGTGGCTTTTGTGACTCCAACAGCTGTTTTGCTGAGCTGCTAGGAGGGCATGTTGAAGGAGGTCGGTCAGGGGCCCTTGGAATTGTCCTAATTTTTCCCTCCTATAGGCAGCACTACATACACACACATAGGTGCAATGGGGTGTGTTTGCATCAGTCACATGTAAATGGACAGCGTCACCCAGCCCTCACACACCAGGCCTATTGTCAGAGCATTCGATGGGCAGCTGACGTCATGGCCCGTGCCAGGAGGGAAGAGGACTGGGCACGGGGGCATTAGCAAGTGGGACTGAGTTAGCAACATCAAGGGACAACAAAACAACAACAAAATGGTAAGAAAATCTGTTTGCTAAGAATAATAATTGGACTCTGATGTGACTTGTGTGTTCAGATGGATTTCTGTGTGTTTGCAGAGAGTCAGTGCTGTGAGGTTTGCTGTGGTCGTACTTGGTGTCTTAGGATGGTCTCTGACATTCTCCTCAGCCACACAAGGTACGCATCTAACAGAATCTCATCACCTTCAGATGTATACCACATGTAGTGCAGTGGTGGAATGTAACTAAGTACTGTACAAATACTCAAGTACAGTATTTAAGAACAAATTTGAGATACTTATACTTTACTCAGTTATTTGAGCCTCATATAAATGTAATGTTATATGGTGCAATACCTTTCCAAGTTATCTGATGAAATTACAGCTCCTACAGAAAAAAAGTTACACATGCCAAATCCTGGTCCGAGGTAAAAGCTCCTATTGACTCTCTTTTTATAGGTACAGTCTTCTGACGCTCACTGAGTGTAACATCTTTCACAATGCTTGTATAATGTGTAATATCGTATTTAGGCTCAACAACAGACTCTGTGACCTTATTCCAACTGAGTCTTCCTCTCACACATGAGACTAGAAAACAGCATCTTACAAAGGGCAAAAAAACGTTAATGTACAAGCTTTAGTGTGGTGTGCAGAGGTCCACAGGTGTCCACAGGTGTCCACAGGTGTGAAATGAGATGATAACAATGTTAAAGTGTCATTATCTGTCTGTCTTCAAAAATAGCCTTAAGCAGCAGTTACTACAAAAATTGTTAAAGCATGACCACTCTAAACTGCTGGGGACTTCTCAACTAGTGAGAACCCTTCAAAGTAAAAGCTTTGTGCTGGAAATTCACTGTACTTAAAAATAAAGTGTGTTTTTTACAGACTTGACACATTTGCGAGTCACTTGTGGTCACTGTTAATTTTGAAAGCCATTTTAGATTTAGTCTTAGTCTTGAGACCAAAATGATTATTAGCTTTGGTCACATTTAAGTCATTTTTATCCGTCACAGTTTTAGTCAAGTTTTAGTTGATGAAAATTCAAAACAAAAAAAATTCATGACATTTTAGTCATTATGTTTTCTGTATGTTTTTTTGTTTTTTTTTAAATCTTTAAACTAATTCAGTGAGGCTAATTCATGTATCAGAAATCAGAATGAAGGTGACAGGTTGTATTAAAAATTTCATTTAGACATTTTTGCTAAAACTACAAAAAAATTCTACGCAGTTACAAACTTACATTTCTCCAACATCAATTGTTGACGCTGCTCCATCCAGTGTGAGTGTCTTTGCTGACTAGCAAAATATCCTGGTGTAGACTATTTACTGGAGTTTACCAGCCTGTCGCTCATGCAGTATTTGAAGATAATTATTAGCACAGCCGTTCTCCGCTTTCAATGTCTGATAGTCCAACACGAACATTTTCGTCTCGTCATGTCTTGTCTCGTCTTGTCTCGTCTTGTCTTGCCTTGCCTCGTCAAATAAAAAAAGAACCATAGATTTCGTCTTAGTTTTTATTATCAAGATCTATTTTTAGCCTCTTATCATCTTATTTTCATCGTAGAAAAATGGTTGTTGACAAAACATTTTCATCATAGCTTTTGTCAACGAAATTAACACTGCTTGCAGTCCATTCAGAAAGGACCTGCAACCCATTTTGGATTGCAACCCATCAGTTGGGAACCACTGAATTAGGAAATACTCGTGTGAGGACGTTGGGACTTTATCATTGTAATATCACAGCATTTCACTCAGGCCAATGAGGTGTGACAGACTGTTCCTACAGACAAAAAGGACATTCCTTGCTTGAAGTATGGAGCAAGGAAAATATGTACAGAGTTACAAAGCCAACAAATCGCAAGGCTTTTAGATATGTTGCAGTATTTGCCATGTTCAGGCATTGAAATGAACAGTTTTGAAAAGTTTTAGACTTGAGCAGTGACCCCTAACCCATAGAGCAACGAAATATTGAACAAATATTGCATCGTGGGTTTGCACAGCAAGTTCAGGCATTTAATTAAACAGTACAACATACTTTTACTTAAGTGAGGTTGTGAATGCAGGACTTTTACTTGTAGTGGAGTATTTTGACATTGTGGTATTGTTTTATTTCAGCAAAGGATCTGGATACTTCTTCCAACACTAATGTAGTTTAAATACTGAGGTTTGGTGTCTTATTAACCCTTTGTTCCCTGTTTGTGTTGCTCCAGTGGGCCTGACCGACAAAGTCCTGGTGTTCCCATACGAGACAGACTTCAGCTTCGTGGCTCTGATCCCGCAGAAGGAGATGGGGCTGAGGGCCTTCACTCTCTGCATGCGTGTGGCCACTGAGCTGCCGGAAGAACGTCAGATCATCCTGTTCGCCTACCGCACAGCTGACTATGATGAGCTCAACGTGTGGCGTGAGAAGGACGGGCGCATCTCCTTCTACATGAGCGGTGACGGCACCTTCTTCCACCTGCCGCCCCTCACCACCTTCCGCACCAGCCTCTGCCTGACCTGGGAGTCTCGCACTGGCCTCACTGCTTTCTGGGTGGAAGGGAAACGCAGCACCTACCAGGTCTACAAACCCGGGCACACTATCCGTCCAAAAGGCACCGTCCTCTTGGGGCAGGACCCAGACAAACATCTGGGGGGTTTAGAGGCTGTGCAGAGCTTTGTTGGGGAGATGACTGATCTGAATATGTGGGACTTTGTGCTCTCCAGGAGCATGATCCAGGCCTGGCACTACGGGCACAAGGTCCCCAAGGGCAACATCTTTGACTGGGGCACCATGGAGTACGAGCTGAACGGGAACGTGATGGTGGTGGATGATGACTGACTCGATGTGGAGTCGAATGCTGAGAGGGATGAGGCTTTAGATATCTGTGATGGACTCATACTGATATGCGTGATTGTCATACTTAGAGTCAGCATTGTTTTATTTTAGGGCTCCTAAACTGCTCAGCCATAAGGGCCACAAGTTTAACCCTTTGAAACCTGGAGTGACATCACTTTTCTTGTGCTGCTTCAAGTATTTAAACCTTTGAACCTAGAGCAAATTGGTGTGATTTCTTTCAAAAACACTGGGGTAAAAGGCATTAAGCAACTTGGTTAGAAATTTCCCATGAACTGCAAAAAAAAAAAAAAAAAAATAGAAAATTATTAAAAAATAGGGGGATAAAAAGTATAGTTACTATTATCATTACATTTTATAACATTTTAAAATTAATTTACTCTTTCCAGGTTTTAAAGGGTTTTTTGTTTTGTTTTTTTTAATTTTCTTGTTTTTAATTTTCTCTTTTTACCAGTTTCTTGCTAGTTTTTTAGGTCATGTCTTTTTCATCACTCATTGCCTTCTTCTCATGTTTTCTAAAGAATCAAGCCGATTTGCTCAGGTTTTAAAGGGGTAATGTTGCATGAAAAGCCTCTTATTGATTGGGTAAATAAAACAGAGTGGAGTAGTGTTTTTTGGGCTTTTTAGTATCCTCCTACATGTAACTTGTAGTTATTATGATCAGTTTCATCATTTCTTAAGTTTCACTAGTCTTCTTTGTATCTTAAAGCTTCACCTTTTGGTTGTTGTGAGAACGAATTTGCAATGGTGGACGAAATCATGATTTATTTCCCCTAACCTTAACTAAGAAATCCCTTTCTGGCAGAAAGCTCTTTAGGAAAACTTCTCCTTAACAGCTGGAAGAAGTATTCAGATCTTTTACTTTGGTAAAAGTGCAGTACCACATGGTAAATATATTCTGTTACAAGTACAAGTCCTGCATTCATCTTTTATAAGTATTAGCATTAAAAAAATATACTTAAAGTACCAAAGTAAAGGTAATTATGCAGAAAGGCCCCTTTCAGAATGATGTATATTATATTAGTGGATTATAATTAGGGATGCATTCATGTGTACATCACTTTAAACTTGCAGCTGGTAACAGTGGAGCTAGACTTAATTACTTTATAGAGTTAATAAAATATGTTATCTTGCATGTAATAATACATCATAATTTAATTGTTGGCTCTTTTTTTGCATTATTAGGATTTGAGTCTGCAAACTAACTGAAGTTAATAAGCTGATAGCAGCTTTATAGTTGAAATTCAACAATTAATCAAGTGTGTCTGTACATATCTATCTACAAAGCATCTGTGACAATTTATTACATATTCTTAGGACTGTTTAGTTGAACTTAACTTTAAAAATAAGGATTTTGGATGACGCATATAATTTAGATTTTAATTAGTATATTAGTCAGTAAGTGAAATAATTAATAATGGATGAAATATACCTACTCTGCCTTTGTGTTAACAGTAACAACTGCATCATAAAAAACATCATGAAATATACTCCAAGATAATGTGTAATCCCTGCACTGAAACGTGTGCATGTGTCAGCATCCATGCGGCCAAAGTCAGTTTCATTTTTGGGACTGGACAGTGTTGAGCTGCATTCAAACAATGCATATTTCTCTTGGATCACTGTTTGAGCATGGCGTCAGTTACAAAAACCGAACACAGCCTTCTCAGATAAATTAACCTATTTAATGTTGGCAGAATGAACAGACGCATTTCTGTTTCTTTTGCCCTCATTAATTAAGTTAATTTATTGGACAGTGACCATGAGTGACCAGTTGTATTGAAAAACATAAGTTTTCTTTACCTAACAAGCTTTAATGTGTCATAGCTGTTAAATTTAGGTACTATTTACTCAAGACGTGATATAATCTACTCAAACAAACTGAGTGTAAATTGTCACCTCACTTTCTATAGGTTTGTTTTTAACAGTGTTGGAACTATAAAGCAGAGCAAAGTGAATAGTTCAAGTAAAACTAAATAATTCTGAGAATATGTGGTGAATTGTTACATATACTCTAAATAATCCGTAAACATCTACAGACAAAGCAAAATAGTTAAATTGTTGAATCTCAACCAATAAGCTGTGGAAATGTTACAAATACTCCATAAACTATCTGAAGACAGACTATCCAAATTAAGTGTTACTGTGGAGTTCGCCCTCTAAACTGTAGTGGAGTAGAACTATAAAATAGCAGAAAATAGAAATACAAAAGTAAAGTGCAGGTACCTCAAAACTTACTTCCACCACTGCAAACCTGTTAATATCAAACACAAAATACTGATGTGCCAGATGTATCCATCAGATGGCACTCTGCACTAGTTCACATCAAACAGGGACTCATGTCAAACTCAGCATTATCATGCACTGATGTGATTTGGCACAGTTAGGAAGCGAGGTTATTAAAGAGGCAACTAATAAGTGATTAAGTTTAACAGCCTTGAATGATATTAGATTTAAATTGATAACTGCACTAAGTGCGATATTCAATAGATTCAATAGATTTAAAGGTATCTTGTCGTAATTTAACACACATTTACAAATAAAAACTGCTTTCATGCATTCAGTTACACACATTAGTTTGTCCAATGCCACTGATTATAGAAATGTGAAAGGGATATTAAAACAGCAAACTGAGAGAGATGCATTATTTCTACTGTAGACTTAATGATTTAACTGCACTCAGAGACAAATAGCAATTATCATGTTTAATATCCATCGCCATAATGTTGCCTTCGGTAAGCGTGCTCACTCATGAATTTTCCATGTTTTCGACTGATGTAAGAACGCTTTTGGGTCTGAAATAAAATCTCACCATGTGCATAACTAATAATGTTTGTAATTAAAGAGAATATTTCGTCTTTGAACTCTTGCAGCTTCCTTTTCTTAATCATCTTTTTTGTGGAGAGATTTTAAAACTTGTATGTTTTAGTCCAACAGGGGAGTTATTAAATGTGGTTTATTTCTTCTGTATTTATGAGATTTTTAAAAAGGATTTCAGTGGTTTGACGAGAGAGGGAAGAGGCACTAAAATTCCACAAAGATAGAGAAATACTCAGTTCTCCATCAAATGATTTTTACCGAGTCTGTCATTTTCACTGAATTTGTAATGCTTATCATGCTTTAAATCAAATGTGATTTTTCAGGAGACCATTTATCAACTCAAAAATGAAAGACAAACCATCACTGAAATCTCCTGTTCTCCTCTTTAAAGGGCCTTTGTCTCTATATTTTTGTCTCATGTCTCCACTGTTCCTCAGTAAACCCAAACAGACAGGCTAAGATGGATGGTTACATGTTACTTGCAGAAATCAAGTCATATGGAGCTGCTTCACTAACAAACCCCCTCAGAATAAGCTCAAGGTCAGATCCTCTCCATCCAAGTGTAACACAGTAACCCTAAGTTCCAGTGCGCCGTCTCTGTTTCTCTCCATGGCTCCGTGCACTCATCCTCCCCTTGCCTGCACCACCATCGTGACCTCCTTGCAGAGACGAGGGAGAAGGTTCCAGTGCGCGGCCCATGCAGCAGGCTCCCTTGAGGGTGGGAAAGTGCCGCGTTTCCGAGTGTGTGTGTTTATTCCGACCAAATCACCCGTCGGCTCTCTCGCAGCAGCTAAATAAGGAGAAGGCAGGGCCAATGAGTTCTGACTGCGGGTCAGCAGCCAAATGTTCCACCTTCTTGGATGTTGCAATGCATCAATCGCAGTGCCCACTCACTGTGTGGTAACACCTTTGTGGACCATCTGCCCAAGCCTGGCTTCTCAGCCCTCTGGTACACACACACACATATACACACACACACACACACATACACACACACACACACACACACACACACACACACGGTCTGTTATTTCCTTCTTTTTGCATCTCTGCCCAAGAGGGGTACTAATTCCTCATACACACACATATGCAAAAACTCCTTCTTTAAAATGCAAATAAAATATAAAACTGCATTTTTCTTTTGTCAACACAACCTTTTCATAATATTCTGGGGCCACACACTCCACTGTTTCTGCACCAAAGGAACACTTAAAGTGTGTAACAGAAGGACAAAATTAGTGGCCGTGCCTCTTCACAGAGTGGATAATTATTCCCTCTGTGTCACTGTACTGCATGTAATACCCAACTAAGCAAACAGTTGCAGGGCCCCTTGTCCCGCTCGCGGACAGGGCCGCCAGTGTGGGCCTGTGAGATCTGCATATTGGCCCATGGTGGTTTAAGCTGTCTGAGGCAAGGCGGTGCCACTGACTGTATGTCCGTGCGTGTGGAGCTGGTGAAAATGTTTTCCACGCGAGAGGAGATAGACGGCAAGAGGGAGCCCCGCGTGAGCCGGGCGAGGGGGAGACAGAAGGAGGGCCGTTCTGGATTCCTTCGAGCAACTCCAAATAGATTTCCAGGCAAAACATATTTGCATACGCAAGACAGTGCTACGAGCTATCTGAGTGAGCTGTGGCATGTGTGCATTGAACAGATGGATAATTTTTTTAGAGCTTTCTTGCAGAAATTTCAGCCCATTAAATTGAGATCTTGGGCATTATTCAGCCTGCTTTTGTTCACCACGCTCACAAAGCATCATCAAGATCAAGTTGCTCTTGTTTATTAGATTTGGTGTCTGATAGATTATCACAGATGAATCAAAAACAAGAAAAGAAGATTAGATTCTGGGAATTCATGCATTAACAAAGCCAAGACATGCACACAGAGCAGAGCAGTGAGCATTGTGAAAAGGGAACCTGTCCAAAGGACTGAAGTTTGCTGTCCATTGTATGCTCGCTCATGATCATCTGTGATATGCTACAGGCCACACTAGAGGTCAAAAAGATTTGTCCCTTTTGTCAAATATTTGTCTTGAAGTTTTGCTGTACATTGTTTTGTTTCAGAAAATAAAAATATGTATGTTCAAAGGGATGTTATTCAAAAAATGCCTCATGAACTTTTAATCTTTTCTCATAAAATGTGCACCAAAACCCAGATGGAGGGTGAAGCTGCGACCTGAATGTCAGTTTCTCCTCTACTCTACTGTTCTGTCTCTGTCTCTCTTTCGCTCCTAGAGGTTGTAATCTGCCAGTATGGCCGCTTGTCCTCCCCCTCTGGGCTGTATGAAAAATTCACCAGGCCTTCCCATTAGAGTCAGTCTGAATCAGGGAGCAGGCGTTACAATGGCCACACACGACACATTTTTATCACTCGACACTTAACAACGCAAATGTTATGTTTATGAAACACAAAAATCACAGCAGTCGCCTTGTTCTTTTTTTTTTTTTTTTGCTGCGGGTCAGATCAGGCACATAGGCTACTATATGTACTGTTCATACAGATGCACACATACACAGAAGCATCAGCAGTCCTGAGTTGTTAAAAACAGATGGACTCTACCCTTTTCAGTGCAGACTTTTCACACTGATGGTGCGAGACCTGACCTTTACCGTGTCAGAGTGTGAGAGCAGTTGGCTCTTTCTGGTGTGATACCTCCAGACAGGATGTGGCTGTTTTTGTATTTTCGATGTACGTTGTATGCGACCACCCCTCCAGGAGGGTCTGGGCAGTATTCCATCCCCAGGAGAATATTTTAGAAACTTACAGTGAATCTGACCATTTTAAGAATTTTGAAAAGGAAAGAAAGATATAAATATATATATATATTTAAAAAAAAAAAAAAGCCCATGTATGCGGTTATCAGTTATGGTGATTGAATGCTGTTGGGTACCCAGCATGTAATTGAGGGCAATGTGATTAAATTTTAATGAAATACTATATATATATATATATATATATATATTATGACTTTATTCAATATTATACCATGAAGATTTTTTTTTTTGGCATACTAATCTATGGCATGTTTATGAATTTGGCATACTATACTATGACATTTCTTCATGATTTTTGTCGACATACTATACTATGAGATTTTTTTCATGGTTTTGGACGACATACTATACTATGAGATTTTTTTCATCATTTTGGACGACATACTATGCTATGACATTTTTTCCATGGTTTTGGACGACATACTATACTATGACATTTTTTCATGGTTTTGGACGACATACTATACTATGAGTTTTTTTCATGGTTTTGGACGACATACTATACTATGACTTTTTTTCATGGTTTTGGACGACATACTATACTATGACTTTTTTTCATGGTTTTGGACGACATACTATACTATGACATTTTTTCATGGTTTTGGACGACATACTATACTATGAGTTTTTTTCATGGTTTTGGACGACATACTATACTATGAGTTTTTTTCATGGTTTTGGACGACATACTATACTATGACATTTTTTCCATGGTTTTGGACGACATACTATACTATGAGTTTTTATTCATCATTTTGGACGACATACTATACTATGACATTTTTTCATGGTTTTGGACGACATAATATACTATGAGTTTTTTTCATGGTTTTGGACGACATACTATATTATGAGTTTTTATTCATCATTTTGGACGACATACTATACTATGACATTTTTTTCATGGTTTTGGACGACATACTATATTATGAGTTTTTTTTCATCATTTTGGACGACATACTATACTATGAGTTTTTTTTCATCATTTTTGAAGACATGCTATACTATGACATTTTTTCAGGGTTTTGGCCATACATATCATACATTAACACTTTGTCACAATTTTGGCCATACATATCATACTTTAACATTTTCTCATGATTTCGGGCGACAAACTATACTATGACATTTTTTCAAGATTTTTGACGATATACTATACTATGACTTTTTTTGATGGTTTTGGACTTCATACTATACTATGAGTTTTTTTTCATGATTTTGGACTTTATAATATACTATGACATTTTTTTCACGGTTTTGGACAACATACTATACTATGAGGTTTTTTTCATGGTTTTGGACGACATACTATACTATGACATTTTTTTCATGGTTTTGGACGACATACTATACTATGACTTTTTTTGATGGTTTTGGACGACATACTATACTATGAGGGTTTCTTTTCATGATTTTGGACAATTTACTATGCTATGACTTTTTTTCATGGTTTTGGACGACATACTATACTATGAGTTTTTTTATGATTTTGCACGACACACTATACTATGAGTTTTTTTTCATGATTTTGGAAGACATACTATAGTATGACGGTTTTTTTCATGATTTTGGACAATTTACTATACTATGAGTTTTTTTTCTTGATTTTGGACGACATACTATATACTATGAGTTTTTTTCATGATTTTGGATGACATACTAGACTATGAGTTTTTTTCATGATTTTGGAAGACATACTATAGTATGAGTTTTCTTTTTCATGATTTTGGACGATTTACTATACTATGAGTTTTTTTCATGACTTTGGACGACATACTATACTGTCAGTTTTTTTCATGATTTTGGACGACATACTATACTGTGAGTTTTATTTCCATGATATTGGACAACATATTATACTGTGAGTTTTTTTTCATGGTTTTGGATGACATGCTATACTATGAGTTTTTTGTCATGATTTTGGACGACATACTATACTATGCCATTTTTTCATCATTTTGGACGACATACTATACGATGAGTTTTTTTCATGATTTTGGACGACATACTATACTGTGAGTTTTATTTCCATGATATTGGACAACATATTATACTGTGAGTTTTTTTTCATGATTTTGGATGACATGCTATACTATGAGTTTTTTGTCATGATTTTGGATGACATACTATACTATGACATTTTTTCATCATTTTGGACGACATACTATACGATGAGCTTTTTTCATGGTTTTGGACTTCATACTATACTATGAGTTTTTTTTCATGATTTTGGATGACATACTATACTATGAGTTTTTTTCATGGTTTTGGACGACATACTATACTATGAGTTTTTTTCATGATTTTTTGGATGACATACTATACTGTGAGGTTTTTTTTCATGATTTTGGATGACATACTATACTATGACATTTTTTCATGATGTTGGACAACATACTTTACTATGAGTTTTTTTCATGGTTTTGGACTTCGTACTTTCCTATGAGTTTTTTTACATGGTCTTGGACGACATACTATACTATGAGTTTTTTTCATGATTTTGGACGACATACTATACTATGACATTTTTTCATGGTCTTGGACGACATACTGTACTGTGAGTTTTTTTTCATGATTTTAGATGACATACTATACTATGAGTTTTTTTCAAGACTTTTGACGACATACTATACTATGACATTTTTTCATGATTTTGGACAATATGCTTTCCAACGAGTTTTTTTTCATAATTTTGGACGACATACTATACTATGAGTTTTTTTGATAAGTTTGGAAGACATACTATACTACAAGTTTTTTTCATGGTTTTGGCCATACATATCATACTTCAACATTTTGTCATGATTTTGGATGACATATTATCCTGTGACTTCTTTTCATGGTTTTGGACGACATACTATACCATGACATTTTTTCATGGTTTTGGACGACATACATTATACTATGACATTTTTTCATGGTGTTGGCCATACATATCATACTTCAACATTTTGTCATGATTTTGGATGACATATTATCCTGTGACTTCTTTTCATGGTTTTGGACGACATACTATACCATGACATTTTTTCATGGTTTTGGACGACATACATTATACTATGACATTTTTTCATGGTGTTGGCCATACATATCATACTTTAACATTTTGTCATGATTTTGGACGACATACTATACTGTGCCATTTTTTCATGATTTTGGACAACATTCTATACTATGACCTTTTTTCATGATGTGGCTATCATACATATTATAACATTTGTCATGATTTTGGCACTATGACATTTTGGATACACATACTTATCTGACTTTCAAATGACATTTTTATGGTTTGGACATATCATATACATTTTTTCATGATTTTGGACAACATTCTATACTATGACCTTTTTTCATGATTTTGGAGGCTTTTATAACGCTCTGCACTACGACATTTTAATATAACATACTTATCTGACTTTCAAATGACTTCCCAAGAGTTTTTCTATAACAGGCTCGATAAAAAGAGGGAGACACAAGGGTAAATTCACAAATGAAGTCATTTATTGACCAAAAGAGTAGGTATTGTAGGCATGTGTGGGTGCTGTCCTGTGAAGACAATAGGAAAGAAATAAACACAAAGCTGGTGTGATCTGGAGAGGTCTGCCACGGACTGCAAGGTGTGTCGAGTGCCAATGATTGCAGTCAGTCAGGTCTTCTGCCCTGGAATCAGAAAAGAAAACTTCTGACCACATACTATAATATGAGGTTTTTTCATGATTTTGAACGACATGCTATACTGTGACATTTTTTCATGATTTTGAACGACATGCTATACTATGACATTTTTTCATGACTTTGGACGACATGCTATACTAGGATAATTTTTGATGGTTTTGGTCAAAATACTATACTGTGACATTTTTTCATGATTTTGAACGACATGCTATACTGTGACATTTTTTCATGATTTTGAACGACATGCTATACTATGACATTTTTTCATGACTTTGGACGACATGCTATACTAGGATAATTTTTGATGGTTTTGGTCAAAATACTATACTGTGACATTTTTTCATGATTTTGAACAACATGCTATAGTGTGACGTTTTTCATGATTTGGACGACATACTATACGATGACATTTTTTCATGATTTTACACGACACGCTATACTATGATGTTTTTCCATGATTTTGAACGACATGCTATACTATGACATGTTTTCATGATTTTTGCGGACATGCTACACTATGACATTTTTTCATGGTTTTAGACGACATACTACACTATGATGATTTCTCATGATTTTGAACAACATGCTATACTATAAGGTTTTTTCATGACTTTGGATGACATGCTATACTATGACATTTTTTCATGATGTTGGACGTCATGTTATACTAGGATGTTTTTTTTTATGGTTTTGGACGATATACTGTACTATAACATTTTTTCATGGTTTTGGACGACATACTGTACTATGAGATTTTTTCATGGTTTTGGACGACATACTGTACTATGACATTTTTTTCATGGTTTTGGACGACATACTATACTATGACATTTTTTTTCATGGTTTTGGACGACATACTATACTATGAGTTTTTTTTCATGGTTTTGGACGACATACTATACTATGACATTTTTTCATGGTTTTGGACGACATACTATACTATGACATTTTTTTTCATGGTTTTGGACGACATACTATACTATGAGTTTTTTTTCATGGTTTTGGACGACATACTATATACTTTGACATTTTTTTCATGATTTTGAACGACATGCTATACTATGACGTTTTTTCATGACTTTGGACGACATACTATACTATGATGTTTTTTCATGATTTTTGATGACATACTATGTTATGACGTTTTTTCATGATTTTGGACGACATGCTATACTAAGACCTTTTTTTATGATTTTGAATGACATGCTATATACTATTACGTTTTTTCATGATTATGAACAACATGCTATACTGTGACATTCTTTCATGATTTTCAATGACATGATATATACTATGAGTTTTTTTCATGGTGTTGGACAACATACCATACTATGACATTTTTTCATGATTTTAGATGACATATGACATTTTTTCATGACTTTGGACAACATGCTATACTATGATGTTTTTACATGAATTTGAACGACATGCTATGATGTTTTTTAATGATTTTGGACGACATGCTATACTATGACATTTTTTCATGATTGTAGACGACATATGACATTTTTTCCTGATTTTTGACGACATGCTATACTATAATGTTTTCTCATGAATTTGGATGACATGCTATACTATGATGTTTTTTCATGATTTTAGACAACATATGACATTTTTCATGATTTTTGACGACATACTATACTATGACATTTTTTCATGATTTTGAATGACATACTATACTATGATGTTTTCTCATGATTTTAGACAACATATGACATTTTTCATGATTTTTGACGACATACTATACTATGAGATTTTTTAATGATTTTGAATGACATGCTATACTATGATATGTTTTCATGATTTTAGACGACACATGACATTTTTTCATGGTTTTGAACGACATGCTATACTCTGACATTTTTTCATGATTTTGGACAACATACTATACTATGACGTGTTTTTCATGTTTTTTTGACGACATGCTATACTCTGATCTTTTTCTTGATTTTGGACGACATGCTATACTATGACATTTTTTCATGGTTTTGAACGACATGCTATACTATGACATTTTTTCATGGTTTTGGACGACATACTACACTATGATATGTTTTCATGATTTTAGACGACACATGACATTTTTTTTATGGTTTTGAATGACATACTATACTATGACATTTTTTCATGGTTTTCGACAATATACTATACTATGACTTTTTTTCATGGTTTTGAAAGACATGCTATACTATGACACTTTTTCATGGTTTTGGCCATACATATCAAACTTTGACATTTTTTCATGGTTTTGGACGACATACTATACTATGACTTTTTTTTCATGAGTTTTGCCGACATGCTGTACTATGACATTTTTCATGTTTTTTGACGACATGCTATGACATTTTTTCAGGGTTTTGGCCATACATACTACAACATGACATTGTTCTCATGGTTTTTGACAACATACTATAGTATGACTTTTTTTCATGGTGTTCGACAACATCCTATACTATGACTTTTTTTCATGGTTTTGGACAACATCCTATACTATGACATTTTTTCACGGTGTTGGACGAAATACTATACCATGACATTTTTTCATGGTTTTGAACGACCTACTATACTATGACATTTTTTCAAGATTTTGGACGACATACTTCAAAATGAGATTTTTCATGTTCTCTGACGACATACTATACTATGACATTTTTTCATGGTTTTGGACGACATACTATACTATGACATTTTTTCATGGTTTTGGACGACATACTATGCTATGACATTTTTTCATGGTTTTGGACGACATACTACACTATGAGTTTTTTTCATGGTTTTGGATGACATACTATAGTATGACTTTTTTGTGATTTTGTACGACATGCTATACTATGATCTTTTTTATGATTTTGGGCAACATGTTATACTATGATGTTCTTTCATTATTTTGGACGACATTCTATAGTATTACATTTTTTCTTGATTTTGGATGACATATACACCATGATGTTTTTTCACGGTTTTGGCCATACATCTCATACTTTGACATCATGGTTTTGGAGGACAAACTATACTATGACTTTTTTTCATGATTTTGGATGGCATACTACACTATGCTTTTTTTCATAGTTTTGGACAACATACTATACTATGAGTTTTTATCATTGCTTAGGACAACATACTATACTATGATATTTTTTCATTGTTTTTCAATGACATACTATACTGTGACTTTTTTCATGGTTTTAGACGAAATAGTATAATAAGACATTTTTTCATGTTTTTTATGACATTTTCATGGTTTTGGACGATATACTATACTAGGACATTGTTTTCATGGTTTTGGACGACATACTATACTATGAGCTTTTTTCATGACTTTGGATGACATGTTTTATTATGAGCTTTTTATTATGATTTTGGATGACATGGTATGCTATGATCTTTTTTTTCATGGTTTTGGACGACATGCTATACTATGTCTTTTTTTATGATTTTGGATGACATGTTTTATTATGAGCTTTTTATTATGATTTTGGATGACATGGTATGCTATGATCTTTTTTTTCATGGTTTTGGACGACATGCTTTACTATGCCTTTATTTCTTGATTTTGGACGACATAATATACTATGAGCTTTTTTCATGATCTTGGACGACGTGCTACACTATGATGTTCTTAGGATTTTGGACTACATTGTATACTATGATGTTTTATTCATGGTTTTGGATGACGTCCTATACTATGACATTTTTTTCATGATTTTTGATGACATGCTATACTATGTCATTTTTTCGTCATTTTGAATAACATCTATACTATGACGTTTTTCATGATTTTGAACAACATGCTATACATACTATATTATGAGTTTTTTTTCATCATTTTTGAATGACCTACTATACTATGACATTTTTTCATGATTTTGGACGGCATACTTCAAAATGAGATTTTTCATGTTCTCTGATGACATACTATACTATACTATGACATTTTTTCATGGTTGAATTGATGCTGGTGAATTGATGAATTGGTGCTGAATTGATTTTGACTATTTTTTATAAAATCTGTCTCTTGTTGCTCCCCCCAAACTCAGTGCATGTGCACTATAAAATCACAAGATTATGCCTTTAATTACTTTAAGTTAAATTTTTGTCATCATTTTCTCATCCCACCTTCTGATTTTTTTTAAAAAAATAACAATAATAATAATAATTATTATTATTGTAAATAACATTTATTTCAATTTTTGATAGTGTCTCCAGAAAAGTAATTTAACATGTAGTTTTACGATGGGCCGAGATCATTTAAAAACAAACAAACAAATACAATTAAATATAAACAATTAAAAAATGAATAATATAACTATAACTAACTAAATATAATCATCAGCTGAATTAAAGTGGGAATGGGTCTTGTCCATTGCCTGCATGAACATCTTATTTTGGACGTGATGTCGTATGATGTCGATTTGATTAATCTATAAATAAGTAACACTGTCCATGTTATATTCATAAGACAGCAACACAATCGGTCGTGGCTTGGCAGATGTCTGACAAAATAGGTAAGCAATGTAATGAAAAGTAAACCACTAGTATGTACTGTAAGCAATATATTTCACAAAAACACAATAAAACAAATGTCCAGCTAAAATTACAAACACTTCACATCCTGCCAATACCAATCCATCTTGGTGATGTCTCTCCCACCCCCCAAAAAACGTGGCATCAGATAGTAGAAGGGAGAGGAGGCTCTGTGGTTGAATGCATTGTGGCTTTTAGCAGTGAATTCCCCTCCGTAGCCTCTGGGCTGGCCTCTCCTGTGAACATATGAACCGTGCCACAGCGTGTGGCGCTGGGAGATGGTCCAGGGCCTCCTGATTAAATATTACAGCCCTCTAAATGGATGGAGATTAGCCTCTGTGGGAATGTTAGGGCTTAATTTACCCCCCGGCCAGATGTGTGCGTGTATGAGAGAGAGAGAGTGTGTGTGTGTGTGTGTGTGTGTGTGTGTGTGTGTGTGTGTATAGATATGAAAGGGAAAGCAGGGAGGGCTGGGGTTGTTGTACATGTGCCCCATTGTAAATGGATTGCATGTTTCAGGCTGTAGGTCAGTGGAGGATGTACTGCGGTTTTTGTGGGTGAATGTTCTGCAGCAGTTCAGAGGTGTGAGCAGATTAACAGGTTCAGTGCTGTTCAGCCGTACAAATACTGTACTATACTGTATTTATGACATGTGAAAACGTACGTATTTTGAGAAAAGACAATGTATGTAACAGGCATAAATTGACACAACGTCCCAGAATGTCAACAACCAACGCACCCAGGGTACCTTGCACATCCTACTTTCACTTTTACTGCCGAGTGTGTTTGCAAACACCTTTAAAGATAAGATTTCTTCTTTACAGTTCAGAGCTGTTCTTATTTCAGGTGACCTGCAGTCTCCCTCCACAACAGAAAAGATTGCTGCTTCACATCTGTTCAGTTTGACTGTAGGTGTTAGCTGTAGTAAGAAATTATTTAATTCCCACATATGAAATAAATGACTGTCATGTTAATTGCAGGCTGTTTTCTGTGTTCTGTTATGCCATCTCGACACTGGCCCTGAATTATTGATCGGTTGGTTTTGTAGCTCACCGCGTTCAAAATGCTTTTAAGGATGTGAGTGCGTGTTTTGAGGTCTTTGCATGAAAACCCTGAACTTTATTATTTATAAACATAACCTTTATGGAAAAGGGGAGGGGGATGTATTTAATCATCCACTCTTTTCTTTCACCTTTATTGAGCGTGCTCTCATGTCGGACATGATGGTAGACATATTTCGGTCTTCTTCTGCAGAAGTGTGCATCAGATGTATCACTGCGAGGCCTTAATTCTCTGTTAATTTTCCTCTCATAATGGACAAACACATCCATCAAACACACACCACATATGTGTACAACATCCGCAGACAATGACTGTTCAACACACACACAGCAAAACACTATCTCACACATGCACAAACACACACACACGAGCACTCTGCGCCACTGGGCAGGGACTAGCCTGAAAGATTGAAAGCAATTAAAACTATCATCTGCAGTGGCTCTGGGCAGGCCTGTGGCTGCGAGGGGGGAGCTGCCACTGTGCATCAGCCTCTCAGTCTCAGCAACGCACAGCGACATGAGAGGCAGAGTCGCAGCCCTTCTCCGAAACACACAGGCACTGCCACAGCTCCCCTTGTAACGTACACACATGTGCGCTCACACAGGGCTTTGTCATACAACTGCCATAACACTTAATCCTGCTGCTGATCTTTCACCTGCTCCTGTGTTTCAGTGTTTCCTTCTGAGAGCTGAACACAAGGCGAGGCTCAGAGCTGAAGCTTCCCAACGCGGCGAGTGTGTCTGAGAAGTTCGATAACTCAGTGAGCAGTGAGTGAGCTGACAATGTTGTCGAGATTTACACAGTGTGTGGCTTCATAATGGACTGGCCTGAAGCACGAGTAACCAACATGTCTCCAGAGGTGAAGTAACACAAACAGCGACGGGAGAGAAAGTTAGAATGCAATGATAAAAAAAGATTGAGCAAGATGCCTTCGGTGCCCGCATAAATGCTTATTTTTTTCATGTGCATGTCTTACACAAAAAAAAAGTCTGCAGAGCCTTGGGTACATGTGCTCGCCAACAGAGGAAATAGTTATTGTTCGGGTAAATACTTTAGTGGTTTGGGATGCTTCATTGGAGCCTATACAGACACACACACACCTGCACACAGGGCTCATCAGTCTGATCTCATTAAGTGAAAGTGCTGTAACTCCAAGCTGTTTGGGACAAACTTGGAGCAGTTTACCTGCATTCAGATCCTTGGGAATGGTGGCTGTCTGGCTCTGTCTGGACTGGCCCTTAACAAGTCTCCTCAGGACAACCACGCCACCATTATCAACTACTGTTACTGTTTCCTCCTCTCTCTCTCTTCCTCTCCCTCCGATCAGCTCCCAACCTGTCATTCTCACTTAGCGTCGACATTAGCACCGGTGGTTTCCTCATCCTGGTTCTCTTCACTCCTCCCCGCCACCATCTCCCCTTGGTGCGTTTGAATACATATCTCCGATATTCAGCCCCTACTTAATTTGACAGGCCCCTGTTTTGTCAGTCTGACAGGCCCATAGCAAGACACTAATAGGCCACGGAGACCACCAGCAAAGGCACCAGCCAGGGAGGCCCCTGCGGTGCCAGTCCCCATCACCCTCCACGTCTCTCGGGGCGATGCAGGCAGGAGAGAGGGGGTCAGGGGTGGGGTGGTCAGGCAGCAGTGCTGTCACACCAGGCCACAGCAGACTGGACCAGGCCTCAGCGCTGACACCCGTCACTGCTCCTTTGTAACCCCCCAACCCACACACACACAGACAGACAGAGCCACCACTCAGCATACACACACACACAAAAGGAGCGTAAAAAGAGCAGCCAGTGGGGATATCCAGGGATCTAATGACTGCGCCTGCCACTCACAGCCATGACTGCAGTCGTCACAGAGATGGCTGCTGAGAGAGGGAATTAACTCCACGCTGTTTGTTTGATGATGGACCCATGGTGGAGCAGCTGGGACTGAGGGAGGCATATCTGTGTGTGTGTGTGTGTGTGTGTGTGTGTGTGTGTGTGTGTGTGTGTTTCCCTTTAGGCCGCCTGTCTGACTGATTGTGACCTGCTAAACTCTGATCATAGTTAATTGGTGGCCGGTAGTGGTGGAAGCAGGTACCTTAAATATCCAGACAGTGGCTATTGTTCTTCTTTTGTTTGCTGCCGAGACAGGTGAGGGAGGAGGAGTCCATAAGAGACGCTGGTGCTAGCGGCACAGATGACAATGTCGGTCTGTCGCTTCACCACTGTGGTTCAGACTGAATGATCTTAACAACTACTGGATAGATCGCTGTCAATATTTGGACACACATGCTCAGTGTTCTGCGGATACTGACTGCACTGACTTTTCCTCTGTTGCTATCATGAGGTTGTGACATTTTTAGTTTTTAAACACCTCAACAACTATTGAATGGATTTCTGTTAAATCCGATACATTAATGATGCCCAGAACAAAAATCAAAAAATCATCAAATCATATATCTTCTAATTTTTCCTTTAACACTACCATGAAGTTAATATTTGTGGTCTGAACTGAGATGTCTCATGTATCCCCTCATTTTTCATGCAATGAAATTTGGTACATACGTGTGTGTCCCTGCAGATCCATTAGTGCAGACTTATCTAATCTGCAGATATGAATGAAGCTTCCTGCTTTTTTCAGCACTCGCATCACAGACTCTTTGAAAGATTTTTAGATTTTTAACTACTATTGTGTTGCTGTCAGTTAGTGATGTCTGTAGAGCGATGGGAGCAGGGTAGAATTTTGATTTCAAAGCCTGTTAATTTCATGTTTTTTCATAATTTTGATATGTCTCCTTCATGAAATGGATGGTGGCAACAATAATATTTTATACAGCAAAATACAGAAAAAGTGATAAATAGTGAAGTGAAGATAGTGCCCCGATATCTGCCCTAGACTTTAAAGCAGTGTGAATATAAAAATATGTATTTCTTATAATGTTACAAAGAATTTTCATACAGCCATCTTTTTTAGAAGAGTGTTACTTTTCCTTGAGGTATGTTGGTACAGCTCAGGCCATCACGTTAATGAGGAAAATAAATAAACAGAGGTGGTGCAATAAAAGAAAACATATGGAGTGAGTGGTAATATGTATTAAATCATGCTGTAATCTGTTTTTATCCCATTATATTTTTGAAGATGTACCAAAAATATTTTTTAACTCCAGTAAACGCTACGACACTTAAGATTTTAAATAGTATTTCCTTTTGCAATGTTTAACCCAGACACTCCCAGCTCCACTTAAATAGATGCTGTTACTGCTTTTAAAGATTTTACACAGATTTTGGAATATTTGTAATTTCTTAATTTATTCTCATTTGCATACTCTCCCTTCATTTTCTGTGATATTTACTACAACTTGCAAAAGTGGTTCCCAACTGGTACAGCCAGGGGGTCCAGATTTCTCTTTAGTCATTAGTTAAAGGTCCACACAATTTAATATATTCAGCGTCATACTTGCATTTGGCAATGTCTTTGTCAAATAACCATTATTTGCTCACTCTACAGCAGGAAACAGCACTTTAAAATATAAGTTCAGTGCCAGAAATTCACTGTACTTCAAAATAAAGTGCGTTTTTGCAAAATTTGACACGTTCACAAGTCACTTGTGATCGTCAGGTTTCCTGGGCACACCACAATATCGAAGAGAAAAAATAAGATCAGTTGAAGCTATTCTGCAGAAGTCCTTTAAAAAAAAAAAAAAACGACAAATTTGAGCATCTACAAATCCAAACTCCCACTGCACTTTATGCTGAGGTTGTTTTCTTTCTTAGTCAATTCTCACTGACAGGCATAATACAATATATGTCAGAACATTTCAAATGTCATTTTTGACAAATGTATTATTTCAGACTTCCTGGGGGTGTGAAGATTTAAGGCAAAATGTTCTGACTGCATTATCCGTCAGTGAAGATCATTCTGGGTTCTCCTTGTCTTTGATTTTGACTGTTAACAGACACTATGATAGAGACATATCCAGAGGACGTCAGGGCCGGGATGAGAGCCAGAGACAGGGGGTCGGCTCGGCTGGGGGACTCCCAGGGTCTTTCGTGTAGTGAATTATTAAGGTTTACTAATACTTCATAAATCTCCTCTTTGTCCTGTCCATTACCGGCCTGTCACATCCTCTCGCCACTCCTAGACTGACTCACTTGCTTCATCTAAATGACAGAAGTTAAACTGTGTTCCAGAGGAGATGGGGGTGAGGGGGGTGGAGATGAGGGGGCAACAGCACTCTGCGAGTAGGCCCCAGGGCTGGATGGCTTGGTGAGGGTGAGCGTCAGTTCAGATTGTGTGCTTTGTGTTGCAGCTCCTGCTTGTGTTTGTGTTGTTCCAGGATTAAAGTGTATAAACGTGCATGTAAAGACAGTGAGTGAGTGACTGGATCAAAAGAGGAAGTCAGCGTGTATCATTTCTCAGATCCGTGCTTCCTCATTAACTCCCCACGCAGCTACACCACCAGCTCGCTCCCTGTCTTCCCCCCTTCGCCCTCCTCCATCTCTCCTCCTCCCAAAACAGCAAACCTTGCCTCAGTGCGTGCCTGGCGGACTCTCTCCGCGGTCTCGACAGCCGAGCTGGTCGTTGCCCCGAGCGCTGAGGAGCTGTCGCCTCTCGTTAGTGTCGCTGTGGCGACCCAGAGTCCTGCCTGCCTGCTCCTTGATTAGAGAGTGAGGTGGATGGAGTGTGTGTGTGTGTGTGTGTGTGTGTGTGTGTGTGTGTGTTTAGCAGAGGAGGAGGGGGTGCTACTCAACCATCCTCCTGCCCGCAGAGCTGCTTTTAAAGATCAGTGATTTGGTCAATTGGCCTGGCAACTCCAATCCCACGGAAGGTCACTGATGACTCAATGGACCAGTCAGTGAGGCAGGCTGTCATGTCACTATGTGTGTGTCTACGATTGTGTGTGTTTGTGTGTGCACAAGTAACTAAGCCCTCGACAAATCAATGAGGACAAAATCTATAAAGATGATGATCAGGAGGTCAGAAATTCCACAAGATCCTCCAGGCGTCTTCGAATTTGAAATCCCTCTCAAATTACTGTATCATGAGATCAGGTGGACATGAGGCACATTTTTACTGTATGTGCACCGGTGTTGGGCAGTAGCGTGTTACAATAACTTGTCTCAGTTACAAGTAAGGTGATGAATTTCTAATAAATTTTCAGTACTAAAATTACAGTTACCCCAAAAACTAATAACATTTGTCATCACTCCTTAGTGATATGAAATCCAACAATCAATTAAAGCTGCAAGCAGCGATGAATGGGCCCTCACACCTCTGGGGTGCTGGCAGGACACCAGCTGATGTGGCTGTTCATTTCTGTCAAAGTCAGACACTGCGCACAGCAGTGGGATGGTACAGCCTTCATAGAGTGCTGGCACTGGAAAAAGCGATTTCACATTTTGTACCACTTCTTGTGTCCTCTCTGTGGCATTGGAGAACACAGTAATTATACATGACGTTGCTGTAAATCAACTGTAGACCACGACATGTAAATTGAATGTAAATCAAATAATAATGGTCAGACAAGGCTTAAGCAGGAATTATACTTGTGCATGAGCTCTATGCAGAGCGTAGACTAAAGCCTATGCACATGGCCTACGCTGTTGTGAGCATTTATACTTAGGCTACTTACACCTCCAGAACACTATAGGTGACAGGGTTTCTGTGAAGTGCTGTTAACCTTAGCTAATTCAAAACACACCCACAACAAAACACACATTAAACATGGCTTAATAGAGACAGTTTCAAACACAACAGTACACAAACCAGCTTCACTATAACTCAGACAAAGCACTTTTCTTTTTCTGGACACATTTTCCCCACAAATACAACATGCTAATGTTTTTAGCACAAGCCTATGGCATTTAACATTGTATAAATTAGCCTAGTGGCTAGCAGACTTTTCCTCCTTTCATATAAAACCAGGGACAATAGCAACATTTAACAAAGGCAACGTTACAAAATTCGACTCCATTACAACTCACAAGGTTCACTGTCAAAACAACAGTCCTATACTAAACACAAGTGCAACGAGTGCTATGACAACTAAAAAAAGGCTTGAGAACGCCCAGCAACTGGGTTAAGATGAAGACAGTAATGAAGCAGATAAGCACTTGCTAACGTAATACTGTACATTGGTCATGGAATGTGACTTACCAGAATAGCTAGCCTTAGCATTACATTTGGGGTCCAATTAGTTTATGCATTGTGTGGTTAATATTGGCCCACATAGACATTCTTTGTCTGGTTAGATTTTTATTTTCACATTGTACTGATGAGAAACAGCTTTTATTGTTATATTTCTCTTCATAAGTGAAATGTTGCTGCCATATAACTGCAGTGTCCTTGGTTAAATTATCACCAGGAACCTTTACTGGATGTCAACCCCATCTCTCTTTCTGTGTTTCCTGTCTGTATTTCTACTGTGAACATCCAAAATATGGAAAAACAAAAGAGAAATGGTGCTATACAAACAAATCTGAAGTATTCTCATTCACAGATCTCATTTTTTAACCTAAAACTGCATTGGATGGCGGGTGACCTTGTGAAAAACTTTGGACCGCCAACTGTCTGCCTGTCTGCTGCTGGATGGCCAGGTCAGTGAGTCGCTAGACCCCAAGGGAGCCATAAATACTGTGTGTGATTTCACTTCCTATATGCCCTGCCCTGGGCACAGCTGTCCATCTCTGGACAATTTCTCTGCCCAAAGGGAGGACTGACTGGCTCGGCGGACCTTGTACACAAGCTCTCCATCTGTTTAGGACCGTCTTTCATTCACCCCCTGGAAAACAGAACCAGACAACTTGATTCAGCTCAAAGCACTGATAGCCTCAGTACAGTCTCACAGGGTCGCTAACATGGCTGTATAGTCTTAGTCTTGTTTCATAAACATGGTACTGCCAATAAATACCTGAGTTTTAGTACTGATATTATAATTTAGAACATTGCCTATGCACGTGGCCTACGCCGTTGTGAGCATTTATACTTTTGTGGTGGTGTGTCTGTGTCATTCTGCAGTTACACCTCAAAAACACTAGCTGGTGGTGGGGTTTCTGTGAAGTGCTGTAAAGTTGATTCAAAACATACATTAAACATGGCTTAATAGAGACCATTTCAAACACAAGTACACAAATCAGCTTCACTATAACTCGCAGCATTCACAGACAAACACTTGTCTTTTGCTGGATACATTTTCCCCACAAATACAACATGCTAATGTTTTTAGCACAAGCCTATGGCATTTTACATTGTATAAATTAGCCTAGTGACTAGCAGACTTTTCCTCTACTCATATGAAGCCAGTGACAACAGCAACATTTAACAAAGTTATCATTATAAAATTCGGCTTCATTACAACTCACAAGGATCACTGACAAAACAACTGTCCATCACGTGTTCCAAACAAATATAATATGCTAACATTATTAGCACAAGCCTATGGCATTTTACATTGTATAAATTAGCCTAGCAATGAGCGGAGATTTCCTCTGCTCATATGATGCCAGGATAAATCACACACAAGACTTAAAATGCTATTTTGTGGAGGCTTTATTGTCTTCACAATTAATTGTCTTATAAGTGAAATTAAAGTAAAATAAAGGTTCGTTTCCACTAAAAGAAATGGTTTCAGCTTACAAAAACAGACAGGAGGTTTGGGTCATTGCAAAGTGTAGTTACATTTCTGGGGAGGTGCATGTCAGGCTATGACGTACGGTACGGCGTAGGCTCTGCGTTGACGGCCATAGGTACGGTGTTGATTCGACGCGGAAGGGTAAATCCCACATTACACAATTCTTTCTTTCTGCAATAACTTAAAGATTGTGGATATGGAAAATAAGCAACTGTAAATGTAAGGTTAAAAAAGCTGCATTCAACATTCAGGGCATATGATTCAGGGACTGAGCCAGGATTGTCTGCACATGACTCTCAGCATGAAGATGGCTAAGATAGCGGCTAGCAGCTAACAGTGCTAAAAGAGTGAACAGTGGCTGGCTACCACAGCAACATCAGAGAAGCTCAGATTACAGCACACAGAGAAGGAGCTGGACTTCATTCTCTGCTCAGGATGCCATTACCCACACTATATCTTTACATAGCAAATGATTGTTTGCTGCTATATAAATTTTCTGAATGTTGTGTAGAGCACCTTTAAAGTTTAGCAATTAAAACAGGTTAAGGATGGGGAAAGGTCAGGGTTACTGTTAATAAAAAGACAAACTGTACTCCTGACAGACTCGCTACCTGACCATCCACCAGCCCGACCTCCACACTCTTACTTTTTGCCTTGATTTATTAAGGGCACACTGCTTGATGCACCGACATTGAATTTACATCAAGAGGTGCAGAATTGTCCAATATGGACGAAGTGCTAAGGGCAACTGGGCTTAAAAAATGTATTGATTTTTAAAATTATTTCCTTATGGCTGACAAAAGTCCTTCTTTCTAAGTCAACAATGCAAAAATATACATAAAATAAATACAGATAAAAACGTAGAAAGATATCGTACATCCTTCATCGTCCATCCACTGTGTATCACAGCTTCAGATTGTTGGATGTGAGAGGAAAGAGTCTGCAAGCAGCAGTGAGAATATGCGAGAGCGACAGCCAGTGAGAGGGAAACAAGACTTCCCTCTAGCTATGGCTTCCTGACTTGTTTATTTGCTAACTGGGTGGGGGGTTTGGCTGGGGGAGAGGGTGAACATATGGTTTGCTAAAACATGGACTTGTAGTTGGGAGGCCGAGGCACCCTAAGGGATGGAGCTGACGGGCTTTGGTCGCTGTCTCCCTCAATTCCTCCCGCTTGGACAGCCAGAGCCGAACAGCCGTCCTCCAGGAGTTAGCAGCCTCTTGCTCTCCCTCTCCCTGCTGCTGCTGCCCACCGCCCCACACCCATCCTCTGTCAGACCCAGAGATGGTGAAGAGGGGGAGGTGAGGGGGGCGCTGGCTTTGGGGTGTACATGGGGGGGTGCTGGCTGCAGCTGGGAAACTGACTGACACCATCATCTTGTCCCTGGTCCCCAGAGTGTGAGCCCTGTTGCTGAGGGAATAAAAGCCCTGGTCCCAGCAAGAAGACATGCTGGTGCTGCGGTCCCAACACATATGGACATTTGCTGTACATTAGCGATCAGATTTTGGACACAGTCGTCTGGTAACAGATACTCTCTTCTTTGGGAATTTGTCAGAACTCAAAGCGAGGATACTGAGTGAGGTCAGGAGCTTTGGTTTTAGGAGTGGAGGGTTGTCAAGGACCTACCAGCTACTGCAGCGATCTTATACAGATCACTGCACTGAGATAGACAGTTACACACACACTCATACACACACCCTCAAGGTCTATGTGTTTACGGATACACTCACTCACTGGGATCAAGGCGCTAATGTACACACATGGTCTCACACACCCTGCATTGATGAGCAAACATATGCACACACTCACATAAACTCCCTGTGGGTCAGTGACTTAATATGCACATACTTACACACACACACTGGGTCAGTTGTTGATAGACTTACACGTGCACACGCCCGCACACACCCTGAAGGTCAGCGTCGTGATGGACAGCAGTCCTGATGTGCTCTGACAGACTCGGCTGCTTCCTTTCATTTCCACTTGCTTTTCCCCCATCAGGTGACACCCACAGGTGCCTTGGCGAGAGAGACCCCGCCTCCTGCGGGTGCATTTGGGGGCAGCTGGTGAAAAGCGGGATGGTGGAGACTGAGACGATGAGTGAAAAAAGCAGGCGACCGGGCACCAGCTGCTTCCTGTCAGTGACCCACAGCGCGGTGTGAACTCCACCTCTCCTCACACTCACAGATATATATATGAATGATAAACAGCGAACGTCGGGCATCAGCTGCATCTCATTCCAAATGAATGCCTCTGACAGACGAATACTAACAGGCCCCGCTCACCTACTGATCCTGCTGTAAAGTTGCATCCTTAACTAATGTAAGGACTCAGAGAAGGGCGTAGATATCTGCAGAGAAAACTCCAGCGAGTCATATGTCCAGTCATGACTGAACCTTGACATCTGCCCTTTTCAGATATCAACCCAGCTCACATCGACGGCTGTGTTTTCACCTTGGAAAATAGCCAGTGTTCGTCTTGCCCTCGTCTGTATAATTGTGTGTGTTCATTTAAGTGTGAAGCTGAAAATGTCTCATTGTGTGCTCCCAGCGCTGTTCCCTGACATACTGTTGGGGCAGTTCACCTCCGAAAAGGACACGTGTCGGTTTTGTCAGGACTCTTGGATGTGGAAAGTGGGTCTGATAGCTTAGAAGACATCAGTACCCTTTGAAAGGAATAGTTTTGGGAAGGATGCTTGTTGACTTTCTTGCTGTGAGTAAGTTTAGAGGATCGATACCACTCTGATGTTGTCCACTAAAAATGAAGGTACAGTCAGCAACATGTTAGCTTAGCTTAGCATGAAGACTGGAAACGGGGAAATATGTGGGAGCAGTGACTTCCTGGAGCCTTGCACTACCAGGGTTTCTGGCTCCTAGCAATTTAGCACAAAACCACCCGGTAAGACCACAAGTTGTCACTTTTACACTTCTGTTTAATACTATTTCAACAAACGAGATGTAACATGTTAATTCTAGCTGTTTCCTAGCTGTTTACGCAAAGCTAAGCTAAGCTAAGCTAGCCACCTACAGGCTGTATCTTTATACCTAAGGGAGGAGACTGGTATTGATCTTCTCATCTTGCTCTCAGGACGGCACGGTGGTGTGGTGGTTAGCACTGTCACCTCACAGCAAGAGGGTTCCTGGTTCGATCCCGGTTCGATCCTGGTTCTGTGCAGAGTTTGCATGTTCTCCCCGTGTCAGCGTGGGTTTTCTGTGGGTACTCCGGCTTCCTCCCACAGTCCAAAGACATGCAGGTTAGGGATAGGTTAATTGGTGACTCTAAATTGTCTATAGGTGTAAAAGTGAGCATGAATGGTTGTCTGTCTCTCTGTGTCAGCCCTGCTATAGTCTGGGATGGGCTCCAGCCCCCCTGCAACCCCCAAGAGGATAAGCGGTTAGAAAATGGATGGATGGATCTCACTCTCAGCAAGATAGCAAATAAGAATGCTTTCCAAAAAAAACCGAGCTATTTCTTTATAGGGGTTTTACTAAAATCAATAGGCCTATATTTGGGACAGGTGCCTACATGGGATGGGCATTAAATTCCTTACACATGAAACTGTTGCTCAGCAAAGATGGGAAATACAATCAAATTGTTTTTTTAAACCAGTATGAATATTAATTGTATAAAAATTAGGCATCCAATAACATATCAATTATGAATCATTTATTTGATCTAGCAGCGATGGACAGAGCATCAGAGAGAAAGAATTACAGCACTTGAGGATTATGGCACGCAGCACACCGACACAACACCACTTTATCCTTTTAAAAACATTACTCAAAATTTGGATTAATTTTCATGAAAACCCCTTACGGAAGACCCTTACATACTAAGTATTATGAATACCATACAGGGTAATCGACACATAATTTGAGGTAGCCAACAATCTGGTTTTATACATCCAAAGAACTTCTATAAAATAAATGAACTACTTAGCGACCAGACCAAGCCTCTAATTGAGACAGGCGTATATTTGTTAAAATGTGTAGCCAATCTGGACTAACAAAAGGGACCGTGCATTTAATTGGGACCAGGCTTTTAACTGAAGTTTTACGGTACTTTTTCTCTTGCCTGTACTGTTGTTTATCAACCTAGATTGTTTTGGTTTGAGTTTCCAAGTGTTGGCTGTAGAGCAAAAGAAAGTGCGTATCTAGTCATGGACGAGAGGCTCTCAACAGCATGAGTTGTAAACATTAATGGCGTCCTCCTTGGCAGGGCTGTAAGTTGGCTAGCTCAGTGATGCTAGGTGAGCTAGCAGTAGATGCACCATTCCTTCTGTACTGTGATATGGTTTGCTGGTGTAGTTTGGTAGACAGACAATAGTTTCTACATGAAACTGCTCAAAACAAGGTCAGTGGATTATCTTGAGTAACTGGGTGATGATTTCTCGAGAGAGAGACATTGCTGTTGAGTTTTTCAAAAGTATTTTTTGGTGCCTTGAGCACCACAAGCCGAGTGCCACCTAGTTCCATTATATTTGAGAAAGAGAAGGCAGACATCTCTATGGCCAATACGTCCAACACTCAGTAACTCACACCAAAATGTGTCTTGATTGATAATAGAACAGAAAGGGGGAGAAATAATTTTAGGGTGAACTGGCCCTTTAAATACATTTGTGCACCTCTTTATAAAAACCTTGCACTGTGTGTCCGCTATCATTCAATTTACAGAGATGCCAAGCAGTTTGAGAGAGTGTACCCAAGCCTCTGTTGGTGAGGATCTACCCTGCTGAATTGTCCTTGAGAAAAACACTGAAGCTCCACTTGCTCCGGGACTGCTGAAGTGCCTCGACGGAAAAGCAAAAAAACTTCAATTTATGCTCCAACATTGTGAAAAAATGAGCTCAGTTTTACACGGAGCAGCTGCAGTATACAGTATATAAACTATATTATTGCAGCAATGATGTAAGAGGACTCTCATGGTGAAGAATTATTATTAAGATTATAATGATAATTTGGAGTCATGAAACATAAAGAAAACCAAAGGAAGTCACCAAGGGCACGAGGTTGTTTAGTCACTGTGGCTGTGTGTTAGTAAAGCTGGCTGTTGGAGTTGTTCTCCTTTGAAAACGAGTGGAAGGAGGCAAAGAGGGGAAAGAGGGGAGGGGGCTGGTGAATAATTGATAGTGGCTGAGAGCGATATGAGTTTAGTTAATGTGCCCAGCAGCACAGACTAAGAGAGGAGCTGTTAGCTATTCCACCTCGGGCCTAAAACTCAGGCAGTGGAAAGACTCACCCTGGGTTAGAGGTCGCTGTTTAGTCATCCATCTTCCTATCTATATATAATATTTCTATCACCCCATATAGTCCATCTTGTTGGATGGTGGGTGCACGTAGATTTTTTTTCTTAATTTGCATGGGTTTGGTTGTGTGTGTCTATGTGTGTGTGTGTTTGGAGGCATCTGCACAGCTGGATCTGGCTGGTAGCGGTGTTGTTGCAGCCCTCAGGTTCCTTTCTCTGAGTGGTAATAGAGTGCTCCTGTCAGCCTCCCCAGATGCCGCTCCATAAGGACCCTCAACTCTCTTAACTCGCCAGGAGAGTTCTCACTGCAAGTCTCAGCGTCTTCACATCCCTACTTTTCCTGCTGAAGGTAAAACACTGCACTTTGAATGTGGACTCGGAGTGTACTTTTGTACGTGGAGTTTAAAAAATGGAAATACAAGGTATGAAAAAGCCAATAAAAAAATATATCAAGAAAACAGGCATAACCAAATTAAAACTCATCATTCCATTGTGTCATTTCACCCTTCGTACACAACTGAGAGCATCATTAATTTGTCAGAAAATATTGTTTCAATCATTAAATGCAGGCTAAAGTGTTTCATGAGCTTCCATACTACATAAACACACAAAACAAGCCTTTAGACATTACCAAATGTGGAAGATTGCAGTTTTTGTGCTCTCAAAATATTAAAAATTAATTAGAAATTGAAATACAACAGCTATGATTCTACGTAAGTTAATTTGTACAGTGCAGCAAAAGTGTAAAATGTCTTCGCACCAGTGAACTGCTGATAGATTTTAAATATCAAACACTCATATCAAACTGTGGGTCAATATATTCAAGATATAAAACGATAATTTGTAAGTAAAACTGATAAAAAAAAAAGACATAGTTTCACTGGTACAAGGTAAAATTACACATTTACCATTATTTCTTAAAGTCGGAATATTTACAATTGTAGCAGATTGATACATGATATCACACTACATGTGTCAGAAACTAGACTTTCCAAATGTTATCTGACTGAATGAATCAAACCATGATAGTGAAACAAGTCATTTTGCGGGGTTTGACACTCAAAAAAATGTATCCACTGATTTAGGGACATCTCTTTTACAATGTCAGTCTATGGGAAAACAATCTTTTAGTTGAATTGAAATACCACAGCCTGGCCACTACGTAAAATTGGCTTCAAAGTCAGGGGGGCTTGCACCAAAGACTCTTAAACATTTAAAACTTCAATCACAAAATGATCATTTGCATTTCAACTAATCACCCTGTGTTACCTTGAATTTGTGAAGAAAACTTGTTTTTCTCGCATGGATGTAACGAAGAAACCAAAAACTAGAAAAAAATTCTTGATGAGTTGGAGTAAAAGGAGGCCACGTTTAACAAAAGCAAAACTATTCAAAGACATCTGTTCACAAATTCTCACACAAGCCGTGCAGTGTAATCCAAGTCTCATTTCTCCAGCTGTATGCACATGCATTTTTGCTAAAATCTAGCTATTTAAAACACTCACGAGTACGAGTTGCACACCTGGGCAAGCATGTGCATTTTAACTCTGCTCCTGCAGAGTTCAGTAAGGTATGAGTGAGATTTTGTGAGGGGGATGTATGATTTAGTTTTGCTGCTGTTAAATGCAGAACCCATTTAATACAACTCATCAAGAATTTTCTCACCGCTGAATTCTTCCTTCACCATAGTCAACTGAGAAAATTTTAAGGTTTTTTTTCCACAAATTCAAGGTAAAACAGGGTGAGCAATTATATACAAATGATCATTTTGTGGTAGAAGTACTCTGTAAATCAAGTGGGGGTATGCAAGTTTCATGTTGTAACTGTATATGTAGAATGGTGTCGGAAGCAACACTATCTTACTATATAATGACGAAAACTCTGTGGGTGTGTCTGTTCCATGTTTTTCTCCTCACTGACTTGGTCAATCCATGTGAAATTTGGCACAGTGGTAGAGGGTCATGGGAGGATGTGAATGAAGCAATATTACATCAATTGGCCAAAGGGGGGCGCTATAGCAACCGATTGAAATTGCAAACTTTGAATGGGCATATCTCATGCCCCATATGTCGTAGAGACATGAAACTTTGCACAGAGATGCCTCTCCTCATGAGAAATAAATTTGCCTCAAGAACCCATAACTTCCCGTTATATAGATTTTCCGCCATTTTGAATTTTTTGGAAAACACTTAAAATCGATCTCTTCCTAGGAAGTTTGACCGATCTGCATGAAACTCCATCAAACAAAATGGGGGTGCCAGAGAGCTAATTTCTTGTCTCGGCCTAACCGCCATGTTAATATTTACTAAACTTGGTAGAGATGTAGAACAGGACGCCTCAAGGTGACTGGAGAAATTTAACTCTAATTGGCAACTGGGTGGCGCTATAACAACAGAAAAATGCTTAAAAATGGCTAAAATGCGACCGATCGCTGTGGCTCCCCCTGTGGCCCATTGTTTGTTTAAACACTTTAACTATCTGCCTTTCAACGTGCTACCTCAACTACTAATGTACAGTTTTAACCCACTAACTATCCCACTATTGGCAATGGTACTACTGTACTTTCAATAAAGCAATCGTACTATCAAATTCACAAAAACTCTGTCTGAATACATTGCTCTTCTTAATGGGTTCAGTTGACTATTTAATCTGCAATTTCCTATGACCTGTATCCCAAACACACACCATGTGAAACTGTACGTGGCCAACTGTGCACTCAATGGGTATGGACTAGTATTTATTTCTGATCATTTATTTTATTCAAGGGGAAAACACCCTTCAAACCCTTCAATCATGAAGGTGATTCTTAAGAATGATGCAGTGAGACTTGTCACTGGTGCCAGAAAAAGAGACACCATTACACCAGCACTAGCATCCCTAACTAATACAGCACTGATTTTAAGGTTCTTTTATTTGTTTTTAAAGCCATAAATGGGCCGGCACCAACTCCCGACCTCTTAGATCCTCCTAACATTGTCTTTTAACTGTCCCATGATTGAGGCTGGTGGGTAAGGGAGCTCGTGTCTTTGCAGTAGCTGCTCTAAAGCTCTGGAATAGCCTTCTGCTACCAATCAAACGCCCCCTGTCCATCGACACTTCTAAGACAAATCTTAAAACATACATGTTTTCAGTGGCCTTTGGTTGTTTGTAGTGGTTTTAATATTTTAGTATTTTATAATCTTTTTTTACATATGTTATTGTTCTTGTTGGTTTTATTCGGTTTTATATTTGTGTACATTTTATATTTCTTTATTTATATATTTGGGCAACTGCAGTTGTTTTTAAATGTGCTATAAAGATAAATTTGATTTGATTTATGGTTTTTATATACACATTCTATGTTATATTTTATTAATTTACTTGTAATTCTGCACGGCATATTTGTTATCTATGGAAACTTCAAGATCTTTACTAGAATTTAAATGAATTTCTAAGAGTTTGAAGAAATCATTGCAAGAGTGTTGGCTCTAATCAAGAATGTTTGACTTTATGCAGGCTAAAACATTTTACACTTCTGTTGTGGATTCGACAACAAAGGAAGGAAGTGGCAGCACTGAACGAGTCAGTCCTCGTTTAACACACTAACACTTAACAGGAGAAACAGACACCGTCTCCCAAGAAACAGTCTCTTACTCTCTTGGAAAAATAACTGACATCATCTCCCATGTGCCCGCTGCGCTTTAAGAAGTGGAGGATCTCGCTTCTCTTCCCTCTCTACTTCCCTCCTCCATGTCATAGTGCGCTCCTGTCGTTCCTCCTGATTTACCAGACATCCTCTTTCCCCTGCTGTCACATTTGGTACAGATGGTTAGGCTCTATGGAGTGGCCTGTCAGTCTCCATTTGGCCGCCTCGGTGTGACAGCGGCTCTGATGGCTCGTGAAGGGCCCCCGACTTTCCCAGCACACGGACACTGACATTTCTCAAAGGGGGCTCGCATGCGCGCTTCCCACCCAGCCAGAGGAGAGAAATGAAGAACCTGGAGTTGACCCAAAGCCCGCCACAGGCTAAGAGAGCAGATGGATGAAGAAAGAAGGAGAAAAAGTGGAGATTGAGAGGTTGGGGTCTGATTTAGAAGAGGAGAGATGAAAGGGGAAGGGGTGGGAGATGAGGAGAGAGCGGGAGACAAAGGGATAATTAAAAAGGACAGGTAAAATGGGAGGGGACAAAGACAGAGGAAGGTTAAAGAGACGTCTGAACTGTCAGAAGACACGCACGTCAGTCATCGCCTGTGGATGTGATCTTACAGCTCATGTCAGTAGCTCATCCAGTGCCCCGCTACACTGCTCAAAATGCCAACCCCCCCACCTCAACTACACTCCTCAACACCCAGCTGCCTGCTTGTTGTTGGTGAGGCAGGTGAAGTGAAGTAGAAAAGCCACCCCAAAACAAACCCATAATCACTGTGTAACACTGTCACAGAGAGGCATGCAGGTGCACAAGAGCAGAGAGGGCTGCAACTAATGATTATTTTCATTGTTTATTAATCTGCCGATCTTTTTCTCGATTAATCAATTAGTTGTTTGGTTTATGACATGTCAGAAAATGGTGAAAAATGTTGTTCAAGCCCAAGATCACGTCCTGGAATGTCTTGTTTTGTCCACAACTCAAAGACTTTACTGCCACAGACGAGTAAAGAAACCAGAAAACATTTAAGAAGCTGTAATTAAAGAATTACTTCAATCGACTAATTGACTGTCAAACTATTCAGGTGATTACTTTAGTAGATGACTTCTAATCCATTAATTGTTGCAGCTCTGGAGCAGATACACGGACCTTTATCACATCACAGAATCACATGATGGCAGAAATTCACAGGTCTGCCTCGTGTGCCATTAATGTAATGGATCGTAAATTACAAAGACAGATACAGTGAGCAAAAATGGACGGTGGAACAAGGGGGAGAATAATTGCATGCACATGATGTAAGTGCAAGGCTAGGAAGAAACAGCATACTCTAAGGAAAGAAGTAATGCCATGCCACAAAAGTTAAATCTTGACAATGTTGCGATCCTACATGGATCCTCATCAGGTTAATAAATAAATAAATAAATAAATAAATAAATATAAAAACATTTTTTTTTTGACCTAATGAAAACCCAAATAAGATGGAAACCTTGTCTCCATTAAACTTTTGCGGCATGCAGTAAGTGTGCAGGCGTTCCTTTTTTTCCTTAATGCTGAAACCAAGCGGTCAAACATAGTCTTGACTGAATGCTGAACTTTGTGTTTCAGAGCAGCTGAAGAGAAAGATGCAGAAAAAGAGGACTCTCGTTTGAGTGAGTTTTTAAGAAAAGATTTATTTTTTCTTGCAGCATTGGGAGAACTATTTCAACTAATGTCAAATATTTGATTTTATTCTAGTGATCTCTGCTAAAATCATTCTGTTATGAGTATTTTCTCATATTTACATAATGCTCATAATTAAATATTTTCCTTTGACAAGTTAAAGTTGATTGAAAGCAAGAAATTGTTAATAAGAAATTGGTTTTCAGGAGTTTTTGAACTGTGGTTTCATACATGATTGATATTAAGTCACGTTTTTTTCTTGTTTGTTTCAAAGATGACTTTCTAAGGGGTTAAACAAATAAAAATCAGTTACCTTTGTTCATCACCTGGATGCGGCTAATAATCAAACACAGATAATGTCACTAATTACACACGTCCTCCACAGTTTTCCTGTCAAAGAATTTGGTTCAAAAACAATAAAATACACACAGCTACCCAAAAAATGACTTCCTATTAATGTAGGAATTAACCCAGACAAATGTCACCTCCGCTCTCTGTTACAACAACAAACCATCACCAAACTAACCTTTGCCAATATTGTGTAAGTTGTTATAGTGCATCCTGGCTGCAAGGTAGAGATCACATTTGACAATCGGGGGGGGGGGGGGGGTGTTAGGGAGGGGAGGCAGAGGAGAGGAGAGAGGGGGGGAGCTGCTGTATTGTAGTGCCTGCGGGCAATGCTCCCAGTCAATATATATCTCCACACTCGCTCCTGCGCTCCTATTTGAGTGGGACGCGCTGCCCTCTCAGTGCTGCTGCAGAGGAGTGACAGCCAGCCACACCGGGACGCTCTCTAGGTACGGATGATTTCTTCTCCACTTTCAAGTAGCTCGTGGCATGCAAGCAGGTCAGTTTGTTAAGATTATGTGATATTTTGATGAGGAACTAAGGAGAGGCCTGATGTACCTGGTGTCTTTGCTCTGTATTCAATTTAAAATGTCTTTTATTTTGTAGTTTTGGAAACATAAATTTAAATTTTAGTTTTAATGCAATAAGATTGTTATTGTTCTTAGATTTAAAGAAATGCATAAGAAAATGCATTTTTTATTTACATATATATACTTTTTGAAGTTAAAATTACACACTGCACTGCCACTAATTTTACACATGCAATATAGCATTATTAAATGTGTTTCTAAGACATTTATTGTAACAAATTATCCTAAAACTTTGTCTGATGCTTGGCTGTAAAATTCTAATGCCAGTGTATATTTCTTTTTTTATATTCTTGCAGACATAAATTTATGTTGTTTGTTAAAAAAAAGTGTTTTTAATTCAATTTCAATTGCTAAAATTTAAAATGTTATTATTATATTGAAAATGAAACAGAGATTAAGAAGACAATGAATTTTTAATCTCTCCTTTCTTTTCCAGACAACCAACACATCATCCTGACAGCCATCTGAGGTAAAGTGTTCAAGTATAATTCATAAAACAATGTAATTTACAGTCGTATGCATGTACTGTACAAGCAGCCCGTCCCGTAGGCTGTCAGCAGTGTGGTTGCTGTTGCATGTAACTTGTCAAAGCTTTTAGTGTGGTGGACCTCCTTAATTGGAACAATAGATGTTGAAGCGGTTAGGCTTGTTTGATCATCAGCCCTAAAAGCTTAAAACAAGACCGCAGGGTTTGGATACGGGGCAGCAGGGGGGCCAAAGTGCACAGTCAGATTAGAGGCGAGGGGATAGCAGTGGCCAGGAGAGGAAAAAAAAAACCTACTGTAAAAATGATTTTTATTGATTGGATCGTAGCAGCAGCTGTTAGGCTCCATTATGAGCTCAAAGCTCAGGTCAGAGCCCCGGGGGCGGACAAGTGAGCCAATCAAATGGTCAGCCGCAAAACGGGCCAATTCTTAGAGTCCAATTGGGAGAGCGCTTAGCAACAGCCTGCCATCCTGTGTTAGACTCACTGTGTCTTTCATCATCAGCCTTCGTGCTGTGTGGCTTTTATGGATGAGGTTGTCTGTTGTCTCTCGATATAACCGGCCATCCATCACCTGTGTTTGCTTCTCTGGCCTTTGTATCAAAAACTTTGTCATGAGCCGTCTGTGTAGGACAGAAAAAGGATGGTTGGTGGACTTTAGCTTTAACTTCAGCTTGGACCCTGAACATCACAAAGACTTTCATCTTTGAATAACCTGAGGGAGAAAAAAAAAAGACAAAATAAAAGCCTCAAAGCAGAGTGTTTTAAATTGAGGAGCTCACTCCTCCTCACATCTTCTCGCACCGCAGGGTTCACCCAACGGCCTGGCTTTAAGTGGGAAAAGATCACAAAGTTTCTGTAATTTAACAGATGAAAAAAAAACATTTATTGTAGGGTATTTAAATTTAGTTTAGGGGATTAGAGACGAGAAACTATAACATAGAATTGCTGTCTTTAACAGAGGGATAAAAATATAAGAGAAAGAGAAAAAAATTCAGAGTAAATGGTTTATATGAGTAAATTGTAAGGTGTATAATAGTAGCTCTCTTTAAAACCTAGATTTGCAGGTTTACTATGCATTCAAAGAAGGAAAAAGAAGACAACATAAAGCAGTGTTAAAAATAAAAAATAATTAAAATGTCCGTCATTCGAATTACTTGGGCTAAGAGGTTTTAAATCCCAGTTATGAGGCGCATCAAGTTATGAAACAATCATCCATCGCAAAGCTGTTTTAAAATTCTTTACAATAAATCGTATATATCATGTAACCTCTCATAATCCATGCTATAATTTCTTATTGGGTAATAAAGTATGACCCGACTCCAGTGCAGAGACGAGACAGAGTACAAGAGAGCAGTTGAACTTATGCACCATGTCCTGACCCAGATCCCAATCCTGGCACTAATGACGCCCTATAGGCATGACGCCAGGCTCTCATTAAGAACCAGGCCTCAAACCCCCGACTCCTCTCTCTTCCATACCTGCATCCCTCAGCCTGGCCGCGCTGCGCCTGTAGCCGGCCTCCCAGGGTCCGGCCTGAAGCGGAAGCAGGCCTGTTAGTGTTGCGAGGGCCCCCCCTGCACAGGTGCAGAGTCCCCTGTGACGGCCCCCGTTTGCCCCCCAGCCCCTGGACCCTGCTAGCGCCTGGTGCTGCACTGGAACTAATGAGTAGTGGCAGGTACAGTGAGAACAGAGCAGTGTGGGCCTCCCTGCAGTTAGGTTAGTGGCAACCCTCGGCTCAGGCAGACAACCAATGTGCTCTCCTAATACACATATGTGCATAATGATATATACCACCCCTCAGTGCACACGTAACTTTGCGGTGGATATTTAGATCTCTTACAGAGCTGCGTTTCATCCTCCAAATAAGGAAGTGAAATTGTTTCTTGTTTCTGATCTTTTTTTTGCTGTTCTTAAAAATATCACCTTTATTTATACAAACTGTCTTGTGTGTTCACAGGTTCGAGAAATGCTCTTTTTCATCTACCTTAACAAACTGAGGAAAAAACAATGAAATGAACTCTGCGAAAAAAAGATATAATATCTAAAAAAATCTATCTTGACTCATCATTTTAATACAATCCCACAATCTTTACAAATACCAAGCCTCAATCATGTCAAAGGACGATGCTTGTAAAGTGACGTCTGTCAGCAAACACAAGGAGCGCAAGCCGAAGAAGCCTCACTACATTCCCCGGCCATGGGGCAAACCCTACAACTACAAATGCTTCCAGTGCCCCTTCACCTGCATGGAGAAGTCCCACCTGTACAACCATATGAAGTACAGCCTGTGCAAGAACTCCCTTTCTCTGCTGATAGAGTCAGACTGGCCGTATAAGAAGGGCAACATCCTGCACCCAGAACAGCTACGACCCTTTCAGCAGGCACATGGACATCACACTACCGGGAAAGATGGGATCGAACAGGTGACACGTACCGAGGAAGGTCAAAGGCAACGAAGGGCTGTGGAGGAGGAAGGTGAGGACAGGGAAAGCCAGGGACCTGAAGATGAAGAAGAGGGAGGACGAGGAGAGGGAGTGGAGGTCACTGGGTTGACCAAAGAGAGCTCCACTGATCGCAGCAGAGGAGATGCTGCAGAGAGCACTACCAAGAAAATTAAACAGCCGGAGTCCGAGCTTCTGATGGCTGATATGCTCTCCCTGGAGGATCAGCTTTTACGAGCACGCTCAGTGGAGGTAGAGGCCCAGCTGAAACACTACAAGCTATCCAAGACGTATCTAACAGCTCCTAGTCTGCTGTCGGAGCAGTGGCGGCTGTTAGCGTCCAGCCACACGAAGTCCAAAGCTGAAGGTGCTCAGCCCAGAGTGAGTAGTTCAATCCCCTGTTACCCTCCGCCACCAAACCTGGTGGATTACCAGGATCCCACTGGACTCAACCTGTCAGTGCTCGGGGTGGGCTACCCCATCAGCCCCAGCCTCTTCTCCTACATGAACTCAGCTATTCCCACTGCTGCCACGGGTGTCACAGCCCAGACCCATGCGCAGCTCGCCCAGCTTCCCTTCCTGGCATCAGCCGCTCAGCTGATGCACCCAGCCTCCAGCACCCACGCAGACAGAGCTCTTATCCCCCCTCGCCTTTATTACCCCTTCCTGTGTGAGCACACGTTCGGACCGGCCTCCAGTCAGAGCGATGCCAGCAAAGCACTCAAGACGTCCACAAACAGTCTAGAAGCAAATCCCCTGTCTGGCTTCCAGCCGAAAGTTAATCTGTGGAAAGTGCCTGCTTTGCGGCCGGGGACCGCCGCGGTCTCCCCTGCTGGGTGGGTGTCACCTCAGAGAGAGTCTCCCGAACAGGGCTACAGGTTGGGGGATAAACTGCAGGCTCCAGCCAAGGAGGGCAAAGCAAGCTGGGGCCTCAAGAGGACAGGGGCCCCACTGGGGAGCCATGAGTCACCCGTGGAAAAGAAGCCGGCCGTGGGTGGTTTCACTTTGGACCTCCTGAAGAATATCCAAACTGCATCAACTCTTAATATGGCAGCGGACAAACTTCTCTTCCATGGAAGGTAAAGATTTCCATAAAATGTCCTTATTTTCTCGTGATTATTGTCATACTAAAACAAGCAGCAGGAGGCGTACGATCGTCAGTTTTTCAATCATTAACTAGAGGATATATTGAAAGTGTTGGGCAATGTCTCAAAAATTACATATTTACAAATGGAAATACCCTTTCTTCTCTTCTCAGTTTACAGGATGCTCAGCTTCCGACCCGGCCCACTGAACTGTGGTACAACGATCCTCTCACCAGCCCCAACAGTGAAACATCCTCTCTTTCGACCTGTGGGGGACCCAACAGCCAGGACCCGACTGCTGCTCGGACAATAGGGGAGGGAGCCTCAGAGTCGGTGGCTGCTCTCCTCAGCGACCTCTCCAAGGCATTGCAGGAGTATCAAGAGGCTGAACGCAAAATCTCCCACCTGGAGAAGGAGGACCTTCCTGCTCAGCGCCACCTCTGGGAACACCTGGGCAAAATCCGCAGTGAGCTCTCCCATATCCACCAGTCACTGGAGCGGACGGCTCGCCAGAGCGACGGTCCTCTGGACCTGTCGGTCAAGAGGGACTCCACGGACTCTGTTGGCGAGCACAGCATGAGGGAGGATGGCAGCCTTAAAGACAACATGACAGAGACAGAGGAGGAGGACGAGGAGCTGGAGGAGAAAAAGGAAGAAGAAGAGAATGAGAGTGAGAGGAAGGCGATGAAGACGTCGTTGGAGAGTCGTAAACAGTCGTTGGACATGCTGATCAAGATGAGCCAAGCATCGGTGGTGAACACAGAGGTTCTCTCACCCAGTGGTCTCAGCATGAGGCCCAGTTCTGCTGAGGCCTTGTGGCAGAGCAGAACCACCAAGTGTGAGGCAGACTCCAGCGTCCTGCTTTGCCCTGATGGCCGATCAGTGGTGTTCACCGACATACCCTCCTCCGCCAAAACCCCAAAGAGGTCTCCTTCCATCCAGCGACTAGAAGCCCAGTGTCCTCTGAGCCCTTTGACAGTTACTGATAATTAAACTTCGGACTGTAATAAAAAACTTTGACTTCAATTGCAGTTGTCTCCGTTATTACTGGCATGCCTTTGATTTTCACTGGCTGGAAGAGGACTGTCATTCAGTTTCATCTCACAAAAACCTCAAACATCTTGCACCTTATAAGACAAACAGGGAATGAATGAATGAATGATATTGGGGGGGGGGGGGGGGGGAAAATTAAAAATGCACTGTGGACATTGATTGTTATAATAAAATTCTCCGGAAAATAAATTTAAAATGTGACATCAGCACTTAATAATTTCAGTCATTATCATTTGAGCAGTTAGGGCCATTAAAATGATGTTGAAAGACAATCCTTTGAATGGATCTGTAAATATTGTAATTACAATAAATGTAAGTAAAATGTTTTAAAGGGTAAATGGTTTTATATGGATGATGTCATGTTGGACTGCATCATTTCACCTGATGACAATAAAGTGTATTATACACACTGTATTTCTTTGAATAAACTGAATGAAAACAAAAAGCTTTGTTCATTTTTTTGAAAGTGGAATAATAAAAGGGAGCAAAGTACATTGTGTAAAGGAAATACTTTTATAATATTTGAACAAAAAAAAAGACTAGGAAGGCACTTCAATTTGATGTTTTTAATAGATGGACATTTATATTAATATTTTTTATTAAATCAAACTGAAGAGTTGTCTTTTCATTTTCTACATTAAGGATCCAGTTAGGTCTAAATCGTGAGTTGAGCACATTGCATTGTATTTCTTATATCATTTGAACATAAATTGAGTTTGCTGTTCAGTCCCGTTGTGGAAATCCATGAAGCTAAATGCCATCATCGCTATCATCAGATTTACAGTGGCAGCACCACCTGACTTTCCTCTATCTGCCCTGACACGGTCGGGTGGCTGTGCTAAAGGTGAAGCAGCTCCTTAAGCTAAACTGCCATCAGCGAGGTCACCTGTGCCTCTGCTCGTGGATCAAAGAGCCCCCCTGCAAAGGTCAGGGCCTCCGGGGCCAAGCTGCATGTAGACTAAACAGAGGACTACCTGTCGCCCCCAGGACGGGCACTCAGTGCTGGGCTGCTTCACGTCCACTGGCCCCTTTACCACTCTCACACTCAAGACACAGCGGCAAAGGTCAGCTGCCATGACCAGATGAGCCCTAAGTGGATGTTCAGCCTTAAGAGGTCCAAATACCGGTCTGATATCACTCTTTTCAATTTAGATTTGATATTGGCTGAGTCTGAATTGAGTGAATGCAAAAATCATATTTGTGATTTTATTATTCTGTAAAAACAGAGCTGTTATTCAGGCATATATTTGCAAATAATTTGAATTAAATGTATGCATAATATAAACATTAAGAAATGTTAAAAGCATTTTATAGACATATACGACCACCACAGCATTACTTGTTTAGTTTAAAATAAATAAATTAATTATTTAAATTAAATAAAAAAAAAAACTTAAAAAAACTCCTTGTGAATTCATATTTTCTCAGAAAAATAAAATATAATTTTTGTTATTATAAAAACCTTTTGTCAATCATTTTTTTCACGAAAGTAAAAATTCCATTGGTTTAAAAATGGCTTGACTTTTGACAGTATCCATCAGAAGTTTTTTGGCAGCAACAAAACAGTTAAATATCACACCTGGTTTAAGGTGATGCCACGATGTCTGACGAGATTTGGTGTTTCTAAATTCCAGTTGGGATGTTTTAAGACGAGGAAAGTGTTTGCCGCTCTGTTGAAGCTTCACTAAAATTAGAATCCAGGGAGATAGCTCCCTCCTGTGGACAAACAATTTAAAGACATTTTCTCCATCATCTCACACTGAGACAAAATCAGTGTGTCTTTAAATATTACCACATATAACTGGCCTGTATACGTAAGAACCACCTTCAGCAGCGTGAGTACAGTGAGTACACACAGAGCTGTAGACAACATCCTTCCTCAAAAATGTCACCATCTATTTAACCATGCAAACGTAACTAATCTCAGTTTATTAAGGGAGTGCAGTTACAGACACTAGAGCAACGTAAGAGGAGCATTAAAGGGTATGTTTTAATATTTTATAATTGTTAGAGATGTAAGATGCTGTAAAAATACCAAATTTAGACTAAATCAAACTGTATGCACAACGTTTACATATTGAGATTAGATTAGATATAGAGATTGGATACATCATGTTATGGAGTCAGGGGCTAAGAAGTATCACAGTACTGTAAGAGGAAGAACATAATGTAAAACAATAAAATAGATATTTTATATATAGCTCTTTAAAAGTTGTCATATTTAGAAATATTTAAATATTTTTTTGAAAATCATATTTTTATTATAACTACTCTATCATGTATTTGTCTCTTTATTTTTGCAATATTTGTTTTTATTTTTTATTTAATTTTCTCTCACTTTGCTTATGTTACGCACCAATGCTCAAAACAAATCCCTTGTATATGAAAACCTCAGATTAATTTTGTCAGATGTGACTCTTTCCCCCCGTGCCCCATCATGACGGGCAGAACATTTTTATTAGATCAAAATAACGATGGTTACAAACCAAGGCCCAATTCCCTTTGTCATCTGACCGATTATTCACTGCAGCTCTGGCTCCTCATATGGTTAAATTAAGATTGACGCTGTATATATGTAGAGTGGATGTTATCTAAAATGTATATAGTTTAATCAAATCTTCATGAACTGGAAGGGAAATTGCATTTGCAATTTTCATAAAATGACTCATTTATCAAAACAAAAAGAACTGTAATTTCCACTCATGGTCACGACTACTTGCATGTACATGCTGGATAAATTAAAGGTATATTATGGTTTGCAATTTTACAATAATCCCCTGAATCTGCAGCTCCCCTCAGCTTTTTGAAGCTCTACAGCAAGTGTCCTCAGCTTGTACGCTACTTTGCTTATTTGGTTCATTCCCAACGCTCTGGTGGTGTTGTTTTAGGCCATAGCTGTTTAAAGATACAGAGCTCCAAGAACCTACTGTATGCTGTCTGAACAGACAGCATACAGTAGGTTCTGTATGCTGTCTGTTCAGACCCACACAACAGACAAACACATTCACATTTTTCCATACACATGTGCTGGCTTGGCTTGACTCGGTTGGACTCGGCGCATCAGCCCAGCTTGGCAGGGATTTGTGCCTCCATTAGAACAGGGTTACCCACTTGAAGATGTGTCTTTAACTGATAATGTCTTTGTCTTGAGTTGATAACATTTAAAAGCAGAGGGCTGATCTGTGGCCTCCGTTATTGTGCTGCAAAACTACAAGAGAGACTAAATGGTAAACACAGTAGAGCATTTCACCAGCACGGCCTGGTTTTCTTTGTTTTTGTTGACGGCAGTGGCAGTGGCGGCTGTTATGCAACAGAATTTTAGTTTTGAGCCATGACTCCTTCTATTCTGGCATCCAATAACACAATAAGATGACATTGTACGATTCTTGTGTATCCTACAGCCCTGTGGTGGAGAGTCACGTTTTGCCTCCAGCTAATAAAATGTCATCGTGACGTCAGCCCTGAAAGGGTCTATAGTTTTCCGAAAGGCAGCCCCTAATCAATCTATTAACAGATATGTTCACCGCTTTCCACAGAGCCATGTGAGGAAAAACAGTTTTCTCCACAAATTGAAGATAACACAGCATGACTCATTGATATACAAATGGTGATTTAAATGGTGATTTTGTTGTTGAAGTATTCTTTAAATACTTTGGCTCTGTTCATGGCAACTACCTTGTGAGCTTGTGTTTTAACTTCCCCATAATGCATTTCCTTTCTATCTCAACATTTTCTAGATTTCTTTGGTCTGACTTCTCTGCAGTTTGTCAAGTAAAGATGGTGCAAACTGCCCTGTTCCTGCTTCTGCTCAACACCTCGGCCTGCTGTGGTTTCGGCTTTAAAGGCTGCGCTCAGGACTTTGACGATATAGGCACCATGTGGTGCTCCAAACAGAACATCGCAAACCTCTCTGATGTCATAAACTCAATCCCAGATAACATAACAATAATCAATCTGTCCAAGAACAAGATCAGAGTCATCCCACCTAGAACATTCAGTCAGATGCTTGGGCTCAAAAGTCTGGACCTGAGCCAGAACCAGCTGGTCTCTCTTAAAGGAGGAGAATTCAGAGGCCTAAGTGTCCTGGATTTTCTCAACCTTACCTGCAACAACATCTCACACATCCACCCCAATGCCTTTGATGGGCTCACCAAGCTACGAACCCTGCTTCTGATCCACAATATACTGGCAACAATCTCTTCTGGTATCTTTAACTCCCTCCCAGCAATTCAAGAAGTCAATCTGTCCCTGAACATGCTCAAGGCTTTCAGCTGCGAGGACTCAGGTGGATCCTCTACTCTTCGGCAGCTCGATCTTCTCGCCAACAACATCCAGAGCTTGAATGTGAGCTGTTTCCCTGCCCTCGAGTACATCAGGTTGTCTAACAACTCAAAGCTGGAGCTGCAGGCAGATGTTTTTGCCTCCAACCCCAAGCTAAAGAGTTTGCTGTGTCAGGGAGTTAAAGCAGAAGTGCTGGCGGGACTGTCAGCAGAGACGAAGAAGAATCTCTCTTGGGTGGCATTTTCTCTGTTTGTGGAGAAAACTCCATTGACTATCTGTGGATTGCTGAAAGGAATGGACCGACTTCAGAAAATTATGGTACATGCTCTTTTTGTGGTGCAGAATCTCCTTGCATATGCAAAAGCTACATGATCTGCCAAAACATTAAAATCATGACAGGTGAAGTGAAAAACTTCTGGGAAACCTTGGATCCTGGCATTCATGTGGATTTCACTTGACACACACCTACCACCAAAACACTACTTGGGACCAAGTATCCCCTCACCCCCCTCATGGCAACAGCATTCCCTGATGGCAGTAGCCCCCCAGCCAGTGTAATGCACCCTGTAACACCAAAAAAACTGTTCAGGAATTCTCTGAGGAACGTAACAAAGAGCTCAAGGTGTTGACCTGGCCTCTAAATTCCCCAGATCCCAATCCAATCGAGCATCAATGGGATGTGCCAGTGCTACTCTGGCTTGCAGCCAAGGAACTGCCGCGAACTTCCTGGTGGCCTTAGGGGTTCTGTATCCATGCTGGTCAAGAAAGTCCGATCCACAGCGGGGCCTCTGACCTCTGTGTCAAATATCTTGGGCCATGGGGGGTCAGGGGGCACTGTAATGCAGTTGCCATGAGGGGGTGTGCCTGGTCTGCAACAGTGTTTGGGTGTGTGGAGCATGTCAAGTGGCATCCACATGAATGCCAGGACCCAAGTTTTCCCAGCAGCACATTGTATTGTAACAAGATGATCAATGTTATCGACTTCAACTGTCATTCAACAGTAGTTTTAATATTTGGCTGACTAACGTATGCATTTTGAAACAGGTTGACTTGAAGGGATCAAGATTATCTCGGACTAACTTCAGCCTACTGGACTGTGAAGTTCCACGCGAGGTCTTTATTGCAGATGCAAACCTTGGGAATGTTGCCCAGATGTCGCTTGGTAGGGGGAATACGAGCAGACTTTATCTCATCAATTGTGGGTTGACGCAGATATCTCATATTACATTTGACGGTTACCGAGGACTGAAGGTGCTGCAGCTGAATCAAAACAAGCTTGACATTCAGCGGGACGCATTCAAAGGCCTGACCAACCTCAGCTTTTTGAGCTTTGACAGAAGCCAAGTGTGTGACATCGATCCCAACTGGTTCGTCCCTCTAAAGAAGCTGACTGTTCTGTCTCTTATAAAAAATGATATCACTAAGCTGCCACCAAATGTTTTCAGTGCCCTTACTAGACTTGAGGGGCTCTACCTGCAGTTCAACCTACTGAGGTACATCACCAAGAAGCCCTTCAGTAAGCTGCGGAGGCTAACGAAGCTCAACCTCAGCTTAAACATCATTGATTTCATCGAAGGTGGCACCTTCGAAGACCTGACGAGGCTCAAGTATGGAGTATTCTCCACTTATGTGTTCATCTTTCCACACTGTCCATTACTTAACACATCAACCTGTCTGTTAGGTACCTGGACTTAAGCGGGAACCGCCTGAAGAGGCTGACACCATATATTCTATCAGGCCTGATCAATTTGAAGCAATTAGTTCTGTACAACAACCGCCTGCATTTTAAAAACAAAGAAGCTCCTTTCATCAACCTTACTTCTCTGGAGGTATGATATATTTTAGTTATTATACACAGTGATGCATTTTGTGTATAAACACATATTTTTTTTATCTGTTTTATCTATCCTCCATGTCAAATTTGGAGTTTCTGGAGATGAACTACCAGGGGCCTGGAGGTCAAGGCATTGGTGTCATTGGGTCACAGTTTTTCCAAGGTCAAGGTCGACTTACCTCACTCCACATTGGGAACAGCATCGTGCTTGAATTCAGTCCTGACGCCCTTGTTCCTCTGGTCAACTTGAAAGACCTGCACATAGGTGGAGTGACTATGAAAACAACCAACCTGAGTGCAGTGTTGTCCCCTCTGAAAAGTCTGAAGAGGTTGATTCTTTTCAGGGCAGACCTTGATGCTCTGCCTGCCAGCCTGATGCCTCCAGATAATTCACTGGAGACTCTCAAACTCCCGTTTAACCACCTGCACACTGTGGACAAAATGACGCTGGATTCCCTGCCAAGGTAGAGGAGCTACCAATCTAGCAATCAGCTCTTGAAAGAAAAGTTTAACATTTTGAGAAATACTCGTTTGCTTTCTTGCCAAAAGTTAGAGGATAAGACACTGATTACATTGACATGCACAAAATATTCCATTTTTTTCCCTTGTTCCAAAAAGACAATATTCCTGCTGTTTACCTGGATAATGAAAATGAATATTCAGTTAATATTCCTGTTTACATGCAGCTGTGCATACTCCAATTAAGGTGCCCTTTCATGTTGTTTATGATGCTAAAATATGAAAAAGTGGAACAGCTGGGGCTAATATGTGCCATTTAGCTTCTTTGCATCAAAACAGGTTTATGAGTTTGTTTGTGTACAATGGATCCATGACAATGCACAGAGCTGACCATAAACAGGCATGTCGCCGTCTGTTGTAAACTGCTGTAAATGCCCCAGTTGACCCTTTGCTAAGCCCCGCCCCTTTGTGGTGGTCAGTCAAGCTGTCGGAGTTAGCATGAAACCCACACTGTAACTAATTGCACTGCCTGAAGAAAGATGATCATGTTTTTGGAAAAACAAAAAAGCAATTCCAGAGAGAAGCAGACAGAGGGGTCTACAGTGTCAAAGTGAACCACCACATCACTGCTGATCGCCACAGAAGACCATGAATATAAAGGGAGACTCTACTGATATTGAACCAGCTGTGTGGCATCGCAGTGTGTGCAGATGAACAGTGTTTGGCTTCGCCCCCCTTCCTGACGCCAGCACCCGGACCTCGCTTCGGACGAAGCTAGTGTATTCATCTGCACACAATGTGATGACACAGAGCTGGTTGAATATCAGCAAAGTTTCCCTGCTTCCCTTCACTGGTTCCTGTACAGCAGGGTCGGTCTTTCTTCACTGTTATAATCATTAAAAAGCAAAAGCAGCATGTGTATACATTCAGTAGGCTATATCTTCAGCAGCTAGCTAGCTAACCCTACACTTTACAGGGTTTGACATTGGTATTGGAACAGGGAAGAAACGTATATATTTTTCCGACCTCTCCAGGTAACGAGTATCATTAATACACGATGTGCCCCAGGCACAACATTTAGCTCCAACTCCATAAAACCAGCCTGAAAATGAAGGAAATCTAAGCCAATTGCATTAGAGTCAATGGAGCACAGCTGTGTTGTTGTCAGACCCTGGTCTGAGCCGGCCCAGTGCTACTCTATGATCTGTCAGTCCGCGTCCGGGGGTTGGTGGGACTTAGAGAGGGGTTAAGTGAGATGCATATTCCGAATGCGCTGTACACATTTCCAAAGACAGTACCTAAAATCCAAATAATATCAGCATATCCCACGTCATCGGAAAATGTTACATTCGGAATAAGGTCAAATTTGGAATATCCAAGCATAATATTTTGTTAACATGACCTGTAGCAAAGTCAGAACACTATCATATTCAGAAACATAGTGGAATATTAGTGTGCATGTAAATGTAGTCACTTTCACACTGTAAAACATCACAACATCATCCACATTAACGGAGCAACAAATTGGAACTTAGGCCAGCTTCTGTGTTTACTCTACCTGTACTGGCTGTGTATTTAAATGTAATAAAACCATCAACCTTGGTGTATGTTTGTTTGTTTCCAGATTACGTGTTTTGGACGTTCGTGAAAACCCACTTACCTGTACCTGTGATAACGCCTGGTTCAAGAACTGGGCCATCCACAACACTCAAACACAGGCAACAGAAGCTGCAGACACTGTGAAAAATATTTACACACGCATGTTATAAACCAACTAAAAGTAGTTTTCTTAAATTCCCTTTAGGTGTCCTACCTGTACCAACTGCGGTGTAACAAAAACAGGAGCTCTTCCTACATGTGGCAGTTTGACGATAAGGCCTGCTCCTATGAACAGGCTTCTTTCCACCTCTTCATCGGCTGCTCTGTAGTGGACGTGTTGTTTGTATTCGTGTGTCTGGCCTGGCACACACAGGGCCCCACTCTGCGCTACCTGCTGCTCATCCTCAGGGCAAAGATCCGTGGGCGTAGGGGGGCAGCAGGGGCCAAATTCCAGTATGATGCATTCATCTCCTACAGCTCTGAAGATGAGGCCTGGGTGATGGGACAGCTGGTGCCAAATCTAGAGAGGCCTGCTGCTGGTGCACCCAGGCTCAGGCTGTGCCTCCACCACAGAGACTTCCGCCCTGGCACTGCAGTTCTGGAGAACATCGAGGCGGCCATTTACGGCTCTCGCCACACCATCTGTGTGGTGACACGTCACTTCCTACGAAGCGAGTGGTGCTCTGTAGAGTTTCAGCTGGCCAGTCTGAGGCTTTTGTGTGATGGCAGTGATGTTCTACTGCTGGTGTTCCTGGAGGAGATACCTGAACACTGTCTGTCTCCCTACACACGCTTACGCAAGATCGTACGTAGGAAGACCTACCTGCTGTGGCCTGAGGATCCACAGGAGCAGGGTGCTTTCTGGGTCAGACTGATAGATGCTCTAAAAGACAATGAGGAGGAAGAGGAGGGAGGAGGAGGCGGAGAACATGACTTGGCACGGCTAATTGGCTAGACCAAATGCTAACTATGTCAACATGCCCATAATTATCATTTCACTGTCTAAGTCTAGAGTGAATTGTTTCAGTAACATTTGAATTTACAGACTGTTAACAATACAAAATAATAACCAATAAATAGGAAATTATAGTATCAGTAATGACAATACAAAAAAACAATATGTAATGATTGTGTTGTCGCATTTTGAAAAGGATACATGGCTAGCTGTTTCTAAACAATGTGTTGCAAAGCTTCAAAGTGACTTACCATCATCGTTGCCCAAGTCAAATGTGCTCCCACGATGCAGCAGGGTACTTTTCCTGAGGAGCTTTTCAAGACCTCTTCATTGTAGTGTGCATTGCTTCTGTGATACATGCAATTGGTTTCCACGTGAAAAATGAAGACTTGGCAACTTTCATCATTTCAGTGTAAATACATTTCTGTTGCTTGTAAAATGTCTGTGCGGCTTCTTGGAAATATTTTGACACGTGTTTTGAGTAGCTGTACCATAAAAATTCAGTGTAATTATCTTTTTTTGCAATTAAGTCCATAGATTGTATAAACATGTAGAGAGTCTATGGTTAAGTGTAGAGAAAATATAAACTAAGATGCAATAAATACAAAAACACACTTTTCTATGGCTCAGTCACTAAGTGTCTTCAGGGTTTGTGGATGTTGCATTTAATAAAATACTTCACCTCCAAATGATTATTTATATATCCATTACTCACCCTGTTAGGTTGAATTTGTGAAGAGAACTGTGTGTCTCTCACATGCCTTGACAACGAACAAAGAATCCCAATATAGGGGTCAAAGTTTAACAACGGCAAAACTATATCAAAACATTCATTAACAAGTTCTCACACAACTCATGCAGTATATTCCAAGTCTCATGTATCGAGGCCTGTGGCTCAGTACTTCCCAAACAGACAGCACTTTCCAACAGGGGACTGAACAGAAAGTGAAAAGTATCTGTGTTCTCCTCAAAGCCAGACTCCATTGACAAAAACAGTTCTTTTACCTCGCTAAACACAGAAGCTGCTGGTCTACCACTGCGTTGATCAGTAGGTAGTTTGTGTTATTGGGCGACTTTGGTCAATATGAGCGAACATTTTAAAACACCAAAATGACAAAATAACACAAACCCAATCAGCTGATTGAGGCAGTGGTAGACCAGCAGCTCCTGGGCTCAGCGAGGTAAAAGAACTGTTTTTGTCAATGGAGTCTGGCTTTGAGGAGAACACAGATTCGTTTCACTTTCCGTTGCGTTCCCTGACGGAAGGCGCTGTCTGTTTGGGAAGTACTGAGCCACAGGACTCGACAAATGATGATGGCACGGGGTGAGTAACAGATATACCAGTGGTCATTTGGGGAGTGAAGTATGCCTTTAATTGGAGCTTTTAACTGTCCTCATTACAGTCTTACTGTAGACTCAACAGTTTTTAGGTACGATGAACGGATGTTTGAGGAAAACAATATTACTCCCACATTTCCAAACACTTCATTTAATTGACGTTATACATTCAAATGAAAATAAAAAATATTCATATATATTTCATATAGAGCTAGTGAGCAAGGTACAAGTTTAAAACAAAACACAGAAGTCTTCCGTGTGGCATACATATATATACAAGGCGTGGTTTGAATACTATACAGTGTGTATCCATAGCTGCACAGGTTTCATGGATGTTTATATTCTTCACTCAGCTGAGGCACGACTAGATTTCAGTGAGAGGTCAGGGATTGGGCCAAGTACTTCAAGACTGCCGCTTACAGTAAAACATTTCAATCTCAACACCTAAACAGTAGGACTTGCAAAGCAAAGCTTATTAGTGTTAAGAGTTTCACACTAAAGCATAAAGTAGGAAAATGAGGCAACATGATCATTCTGCAATTCAAATGATACTGTACAGTCATGCAAAGTCCTAAATAGTTCCGGGTTTTCTGAGATGATATTCTCACACCAAAGGCTAAACTCAGCAAACACAAATCCAGGTTTTAAGAAACTTGAGAATAAATCCAGTATCACTAACAAGTCACGGTCGTTCACTAAATTTGACAGAAGTCAGGATGTTTGGTTGCACTGCAATAACTGAGCTGAAGTCACTACACCAAATTTGAGACTAATAATAAAAAAGCTTCCTCAAGTAGTCAAGTGATAAGTGCAATCCCACCCCACTACCACCCCCCCAACACAGACACTCCATTTTATAAAACTCTCATACATAAGCAAGTTAAGCATCACATTGTTTTCCACTATCAATCAAACCATAGTTATAGTACAGCAGATGCCCCAACAATCAATAGCAAACCATACTCTTACATATATCCAGTAGTTATGTACAACAGAACTGGTGCAACATTAAACACATTAAAAATTATTATATATAGAAACTGTAACAATAATAAAATACAGCAGATACTTAATTCATATTGGGAAATATATATTATTCATACTGTGTATTGCTGTCTGTTTTGGCATTTTGGAGCATCAATAAAAATGCTGTCATGTATCCCTCTCACAGCTTATTTGACACGTCTCCATATTGGACAGATTAAACATCCAAGGATTTTTTTTTTAAAGAAACCCTACACAGGATTGATTCAGTAAAACTTTTTTCCATTGATTAAAAAAAAACAAAAAACAAAAAAAAACCAAACAAACAAAAATATGACAACTTATCAGGGGCATGGGAGCAGCAGGTCCAGGTTTCGAAGTGACCTTGATAGATCTTTTGAGAGTGATCCTATAGGAGTCTTCAGCTGATGCTGGCACAGCCGTAGCAGTCTGACCAAATGCCGAGGTCAGGAAACAGAAAAGAAATTCTTGATATTCAAATCTTTTTGGAATCTTTTGCTTCAAAAAGCTTCATACGCTCCTGCACGGTTAGTCCCTCTTTCAGGCTCTGTTAAAGATAAAGTCATTCATTATTTATTTATAGACGATAAAAGGCTCATGTGGGCAGAGGAGAGTGTTAAAAACAAAAACACACAGACATCACAAAACAGTTAAGTCAACACAATCCCAGACATTTTTATGATCTGAATGACACACGTTAATCTCAAAGTGAGGTCTACAGGAAAAAGTGGTTATGCTGGAATATGGTCATGCCACACAGAGGACCTACTGGTGCACAAAGAAATCCAAAACTCACAAACAGACAAAAGACAACAGTCAAAGAAAAGATTTTTACATAAACAGATGGAACATAGGAGATGAGCACTCGAAAAAGAGCACTCTCATTCCTCTATGAAATGATCTGTGATATATATGATATATATGTGATATACTGTGACTATTATTGCAGACCCAAAAAATAAACAGCTCTGCCTGTCAACTTTGTGCAAATTTGGTGAGGGAATGAGTCCTAAAACCCAGAAATTAATTGCAGGTTTGCACATCTGGTTGCCTTGTCTGTAAATTAATGTTTTTTTTTAAACAGGTTTTTGGTTACATGTCTGAAATAAAGTCTGTAATAAATGCATGGTTACAGATTGTCATGTTTTGATTGTTAAAGATATATTTGCTGATATCACAAATTCCGCCACAAGACAGCTTTGATTTGATTGATTTTGTAGCCTGCAACTGATATGGGATGATATCAGAAATTATCCTCACTGTCTTTTTCTTGGCTGTACACTAGGGATAGGCAATATGGTCCTAAAATAATATCACAATATCTCAGGGTATTTTTGCACTAACGATATTCTTGACGATATGACAAATTATTTAAAAATATATTTCATTATCAATTTAAGAAGATAGAATTATAACAAAATGTGAAAAAGTAATATAGTTTTACAGTTTGCCTTCAAATATTCACTAAAAACTACACAAAAATTATGTCTCATTTCTTCAGTTTGTAAACGACAACAGTAACCCAGACTGAGATTCAGATTCTGTTCACAATATTAATAGTTCAACAAAATCTACCCCAAATACAAAAAATGTACCCTGGGATCTTGATGACACCAACTCCTGTGTGCACACAGCGAGAGAGGAGAGGGAGAGACGCTGTGCTGCCGCCGGAGGAGCCGCAAAGAAAACAAAATCCACCTATCTGCACCTCTAAAGCTCACTAATTAACATGTTGCATCTTGTTTGTTTAACCCACTGTATAACCACAATTATTGATGCTTTACTCTTTGGTTTTTGAATCAATCGAACAAATGAGACTTTTAACCAGAGAGCTTTAGAGGGGCTGGCAGGCAGGTTTTTTTTTCTTACCTAGCCTGGCTACAGCTTTTTCCCTTGTTTCCAGTGTTTATGCTAAGCTAAAATAACTGGCTGTTGGCTGTAGCTTCATGCAGGGGCAGTAAGGGCATGCTTTGCTCTACATCATGCTATACCTACAGCACATCTTGGGGCGGGGGTTGGGGGGGAATCACCCCACAATGGGAGTGTCAGCTATCCCATGAGACCTGTTCAGTGACAGACTGATGGACAAAACAAGACAGATGACAAACTTACAGGACAATAGACTTGCGGTAAAAACGTCCTGACTGACCAACTGTGGAAGACATTTCTACAGTTTGTGGTGGCTGAGTGTCAACAGTTAACAGTCATAAACGTCTGCACAACAAAAGTTTACAGTCACATTACAAAGCAAACTGAAATGGTAGTTTATGGGTGCATGGATTTTATTCCATCTGCATGTCTGAATGAGAGACAAAAAGCCTGTAATTAGAATTTTTTTTTTTTTTTAATCAAATTGAAGACTTACCTTTGACCTTACGCCTCTTGATTGCTTGGAGGTTGTTGATCGTTCCTTTTTCAGGAAATCTGGATTACTTTTTGATTTCATTATATCTAAAAACACAAAGGGATGCCTTTATCATTATAAATCTAGAGTAGTATAGTAGTTTACAATTCATGTTAATATGTGACTTTATCTGCCTTGTAGAAGTGGCAGGTCTCAAAAGACCCGAGGTACTGTATGCAGGAATGTTTATGAAACATCCATGCATTTAAGGGTTAAAGATGCTAAACTAAAATTGAGTTGCAAAAGAATGGCTGTTGCTCTGTTTTATTAAAAACACCCACATGTCAATTAAATAAAAACTTGGATTACTCCCTTGCGGTTGTATGTTTCTGCAATCCAGTCAAGTTGCAGTTACAGTTTACATCCATGTCTGTCAAGACTCAAATGTAGCCAACATGGATGTTGCTGCAAAGAAGCTACATATTCTAAACATGGATGCTTCATACACATCCCCCCCTGGCAGCACAGATCTTTACAATCATCAAATTTAAACAAAAATTCATAAAGGCATTCTCAAGGTATCGCGCTCACAGGAATGGGATAGATTGACAGAAGGAAAACCCAAAAACATAATGCCTCTGGTCACAACTGTTGATGGTGCACAGGCATAAAAATCATCGCTTACAATACTTTGGAGTTGTAAGACATTATGGGTTATTTGAGTGGGGGGTGATAATTATTAAATTAACATTTCCCATTTACCGTATCCAGATGTAACCGTCCCATCGACAGTCCTCTCGCCTAAAGCTTCTGTGGCAATGAGCAGCTTCTCCTTCAGTTTGCTGATATCACAGTCAGCCTTTGCTTTCACAATGCTGAGCTCTGTATAGATGTCCTTATATTTGTCTGTGGCATATTTCTTGTCCTATTGAAATGGAACCAATGACACCTCCTCTTAGTTTTTCTAATGTTGTACAAGACATGAAGAAATTACAGGTACATACCTTCGAAACATTGTTTGTATTACATAAAGTTTGGTTTTTCTCACCCTTAAAGCAGACTGCAGTTCATCTTTCAAAGAGTGGATTTCCTGTTTAAGATACTGGATCTCTGACTCTTTAATTCGCAGCAACACCTACAAGATGGAGAGAAAATCTCTTTAAGATTTCAGATCAAATCCTTAGTGTGAGTGTGTGTGTGCACTTGTACATGCTACATAGTGAGGACCAAAAACATATTTTCAAAAGTGAGGACATTCTGGCCAGTCCTTACTTTTTCAAAGGCCTGTTCAAGGGTTAAGACTTGGATTTAGAGGCTAGAATGAGATTAAGGTTAGGGTTAGGCTAAGGTTTAGGGTTAGGCATTAAGTCGCGATGGATAAGGTTCGGGTAAGGGGCTAGGGAATGCACTGTGTCAATGAGGGTCCTCTTAAAAACAGAAGTACAAGAATGCGTGTGTGTGTGTGTGTGTGTGTGTGTGTGTGTGTGTGTGTTTATACATACCTCCAGTTCATACACATCTTTGCCCTGGGTGAGTGGAGACAGCGCTGTTTCACCGCTGAAACAGGAGCGCATCCGAGTGATCTCTGCAGTCAGTCGGTTATTTAATTCCTGTTGGACAGAATTAAGTTATGTTTTAACCTGTGGACAAGAAATGTTTATGTATGTACGAATGCATGTAAGTGCATTCAAACCTGGTTGTGAGCGTTTAGTTCTTGGTTCTCTCTCTGACACTGCCTGAGGGCCTGCCTCTCGGCCTCCAGTGCCTGTGCCAGGTGAGCGTTCTCCAGACATTTCTGAGAGTATTGCTCTGACAGAACTTCCAGTTCTCTCTGGATGGACTGCAGCTCCTCTCTGGACAGACAGGTCATCACAGTATCAACTGAAATTCTCATCTAATGAATACCAAACCAACCTAGAAGTAGTTGATCCCCACATGATTTGATATTGAGTTTCCCAAGAGCTATATAAAAAGTTGCTTTGGTGTATCAGCCTCAGACAAGCTGACAGGACTAAGTACTTACACATGTTACTACTGCAACACAGAGTTAACAAACTATGTGGATTCTCTGGCCATCCACCTAGACCATACTATGAAGTAAAAAACATTTTCTCAACCTCTGGAATCAGTTAAAACCTGAATCTAGTTTTCAGGGTTTCACTGTCAAGCTTGACCTCTGCATGCTCTGAATTTTTACATTTTTTAAAATCAAAGAAAAAGGCAAAAGCACACGTAAGCTCTTGTACGGGGAATATCACGCTTCTCATTCACACACAGTTACATAGTATTGTGTTCTCATCAAAAGACGTACTCATACTGCGAGCGAAGTTCATCAATGTCAGAGTTTACTCCACTCAGTTGGGAACGATGGGTCTTCTCCAGTTCCTCCTTGTGTGCATTCTTCATCGCTTCAATAGCTACATTAAAATAAATCACATGCATTTAATTACTATGTGTTGGTCCTCTTCAAAGTACAGCAATTAGTCGTGGTGATGCAGTTTTATTTACCAGCAATTGTGGCGGCAGTCTCCTCAGCCAATAGTCTCTCTCGCTCTTCCATAAGTTTGGAAATCTCCCTCTGATGCTGCCTCTGGAGGTCTTGTATTACCTTCTGGTGTGTTTCTTCCATTGCTGCAAAGCCACGCTCACAAGTGGCCTGGGGGAAGGAAGGATCAACAGTTTGTTATCATGAAATTCATTTGCCACCTTTGTTCTAATTTGTGACTCGAGATTCAGTGCAATATCTATTAATAGTTCATTAGGCTACATGGTGTATCATGCAAAATCAGTGAAAGAAGCCATGCAAGCTCTCTATGATCTAAAGCCAAGCTATGTTAGTAAGAGAGCGAGTTAAAGCAGTGAAATTCTATTCCAGCAAAGCTGCATTTGTTATTAATAGACTGCACCTCCTTCTATTACTGAATGTGGGAAATGGTATGTCTGTTAATGCCCAATGAGGGGGAAATGTTGGTGGCAAGTGAGGCATTTTACACTTTTAATTGTCATGATGTATTGAAGTAGTGAAACCTGCAACGGATTGCTTTTCTTCATTATGTAAAACTACTAGGGATGTCCCAACCTGATCCACAGGTCCAGCATTTTTTTGTGCATCAGTATTTCTCAGAATTTCTGATTAATTTTTGATGTTGAGTACCCAAAGTTGTGAACCACAGAGTGCTAAGCAGCATCCAGTTTCAAGTATTTTGTCATAAAATGAAGTACTGGACAAAGTGAAATTTTGATCTGCATGGTGCTGGATGAAAAGTCACCAAAGGTACTTCAGTTCACTCTGTGGGGAACATGATCAGCTGGACCAAATATCTCAGCAATCCACCCGATAGTTGGTAACACATTCACTGGAAACCACTGACATGGTGGCACTAGAGGATAATTCATGGCATCGCCACAGTCACTAGGATTTATCCCCTGTAGCCATGAATGTCTGTGCCAAATTTTGTGCCAGTCCATCTAGTAGATGCAGACCTATTTCACAAGATAAAGATGATAATTTGACCTGTAAATCAAAAGCTGAGATCAGTGAAGGCAATCACCTAGTAGTTGCTGAGATATTTTGTTCAAAGCCAATGTCACGGATCAGCTGAGTGGCTTTGACATCCCTTGAGTTAGGGATGCAAGTAAACTGATATAATCTAGGTTGCAAGTTTCATAAATGTACCAATGATCTCAAATCACACCATTTCCCAACTCCAAATGCTTTGTGCAAATTAGTACACTGATGAACAAAAGCTGCAGGTTATTTAGCTATCTTACTATCTAGTGTTCTCTCACTTATCAAAATTATCTCTAAGGTAAAATGAAAGAGCAAAAACCTTAAGACTTTCAAAGTCTCTCTGGTATTTCTCTCTCAGGCTGGCCACATCTCCTTCTAGGTGTTTGTTCTCCAGTTCGTCTCTCATGGTGCTCATCTGAGCCTCCAGCTCCTGGATCCGGTCCTTTAGAATCACCATGGAGTCCACCTCTGACGTAATCTGTACATCCTCCCCCTTCCCCTGCTCTTCCTCTTCCATTGGTGTAGTAGCATCATCGCAAGGAGGCGAGTAGGAAACCTCAGGACCTTTTTTGTCCTGTTGGTGCTTTTGGATACACTGAATGTTTTCCATATACTGGGACTGTAACTTTTCGATCTCCTGCTTGTGGATTTGCTGGAGTTCACAGATCCGCTGTTCAAACTGCTCTTCTAGTTTCCTCACATGACCCTCGTGCCGTTCCTCCATGGTGTCCATGTCCACCAGCAGAACTTCTAGCTTTCGTTGACTGTCTGCTGTAGTCTCCATGAGGGCCAGCTCTGTTGAGGCACGGCCTTTCTCTGCTCGGCTTAGTTCTTCCTTGTGCCTCTGCTTCAGCTCTTCAGTCTCCTTCTGGAAATTCTCCTCCAAGAGAGCCAGTTGCTCCTGCTGTTGGGAGAGCTGGTTCATACGTTTGCTGATCTCACTCTTCAGTGTGCTGTTCTCCTTCTGGAGAGTGGACACTGTTTGTGTGAAGTTCAGGCGCTCATCCTGCAAGGATGCCTCATATTTCTCTTGGATTGCACTGACATTGCGGGCATGCTGCTGGACAAGAACATCCATGTTCTGACCTGTCTGTTTGCACCAGCCCACATCTTGCTCATGCATGGCCCGTAACCTACATGCCACATAAGCCACCTGAGCCTGGATCAGGGCTTCACGCATACAAAGAGAGGTACTTGTGAAATGATGTGACATTTGGCGTCCCAGCAGAGCATGGATCATTTTAGCCAGTCCAGGATGGTTTCCACCACTTTCTATCTCTTGAGCGTACTTATGTAGGATTGCTGCTTGTCTTTGAAGCTCATTAGCCAGGTTGTCATGTGCATTTTGCAGTGATTCAATACAGTCGACACCACAAGAGGGCATTTCTCCAGCCAAGTGTCGATCTACAATTTCCTCAGCCAAGCCTTTAGCCTCTTCCATTTCAATCTGCTCCATGTAGGGAGCGAGTTCAGGGGGGCGAATGTCTGCTAACTGCTTTTGTTTACCAAACCCAAAGTTATTTTTGACTTCTTTTATTACATTTTTCAAATCAGGCCTTTTGGAAGCTTCAATAATCGCTTTCAGAGCCCTTTCCCTTTGATGCAGGTTATCATGGGCTTCAGTCAACTCCCTTTTCAGTATTCTGAATTTCTCTTCATAGCAAAGTTTAAGGTTTTGAATAGAGTAGGCTAGCTCTGCTTTAATGAAGGTGTTAAAGATTTCTGTGGCATCAACATCTACATCAACTGTAACACTGCTCTCTTTGGATTTAGCAACATCCGTCTCAGCTTTCTCCAAGTCTTTCCAAAACGCACTCTCTAACATCAACTTTCTGGTCAAGACATCAGCATAAACAATAGCCAAGCAATCTCTGTCACCCCTTTTAACATTCTCCATGTCTTCCCATATCTCTGCAAGAGACTGTAGGAGGTCAGACTTTGAAGTCTGTATTAACATAGCCATCTTGTTCAAAATGACTGCCTCAAACGATAACGTTTTGGCAAAGAGGTGCAAAGCATCTTTATCTAGGGTCTCTGGGGGTTGATTTTGATAGACAGCTGGTGATTGCTCTTCCAGTGTCTTTTGTCCCTGTCGAATGTACAGTGATGCATCAAACAAGTCTTTCTCTATCTCTGACAACGAGTGCAGCTGTGAATCAGTGGTATCATGAGAGCCTCTGAGAATATTCCTGACTTTCTCTCGACTATTTTCCACACACGCCAGGGCCTTGGCATAATGCTTATTGGCAGCACTACTCTTTACCACAACTCCACAACTAAACTCCTTGTCAAGGTTAGGCTTTGTTTCCGTCATCTTTAGATCAATCTTAGGCATGTCTTCTGCTTGGATGGATCGTGGCTCTTCTAAATTCTGTGTGAGGTTCCTTAGTTTATCTTCAGTGGCAAGCAGTTTAGTCTCTAGGGCATGTATGATAGAGATAAACTTCTCTGGGTCACTACTGTGGGAAAAGGTGATACCAGAGGAGATGCTTCCTTCACTTTGATGGATGTCTTCATTTACATCCTGACTAACTTTTTGTCTTGTGTCTGCAAAGGTACTGCTGACATGGGTAGTGTCTAAGCCCTCTAGATTCATGTATTTTTGGCACTGAATATTGGAAAAACGTATTCTTGGTCTCTTAGCTTGAGACTCCTTATCATCTGAGAAATTTTCTGTCCTGGATGTACGGTCATAGGAAAGTAGGAGTTCTGTGTTTGCTGATAAGGAGACTGATGTTTTAAGCCTTGCAGTCTTGCTCTCTTCTGGGATATGCTGCCTTTCCATGCGTAGGTCAGCATAGCCCAGCTGCAGGGCATTGAGATGCTGCTCTAGCTCTGCTATGCGGTCCTCTGCAACCACAAGCTTGGCTTGCAGATCCTTTTCAGCACTACAGGGCTCAACCTTATCTAAGAGACTCTGACTCATTTGACAAAGAAGCTCCTCCTTAGCTTGCAACTTCTGTTCCGTTTCTTCCAGGCTGTTGCCAAGTGCAGCCATTTTAACAAGGGCCTCTTTCAGATCCTCTTCTTTGCGTTCTACCAGCCTCTCATACATTTCTTTAGTCTGCCGGATCTCCTCCTCTTTGTCCCTCAGGAACTGGCTCATTTTCTGAAACTCTTGGGTTGCTCTCTCATATGAGTGCTCCAAGGTGTAGTAATCAGCCTCTTCCGTTTCCAGACGATTGCGCAGCTTATTCACCTCACGGTCTGCCTCGGAAATCTGGTTAAGAAGCTCCTGACAGCGGCAAGTGAGATGGCCTTTCTCTTCTTCAAGCCTACGCACACTCTCCCTCAGTATCTCTACCATGTCATTCTTCTGGGTCACCTCCTCTTGCAACTTCACCATTTCCTCCCTGCATTCCTTTCCTCCAGAGGCCTGCCTCCCTCTTAACAGTGCCTCCACCTGCTGCTCAGCCTCCAGCAGTCGGTTCTCCATCTCCATCTTTGCAGTTTCAGCCTCCGCTAATCTTCTACACAGATTCTGTCTTTCCCTCTCATGACTCTCTAGCATACTATTCTGCTCTTGCCTCAAGCGCTCCTCTTTCAGTGCCTGACCCTCCTCAGTAGCACTTAGCCGAGCAGTCACTTCTTGCAACCTTTCCTGCAGCCTCTGTATTTCTCTCATGTGGTCCCGTTGCAAGGCCTGCTGGCGCTCTAGGTGCCTAAGGGCTTGGTTTCTCTCTAAGAGGCTGGCCTCTACTTCCCGGAGTCTGTCTTCGTTATCTTTGAGCTGGGCTCGTATTGTGGCCTCACTACGGCTATATTCCTCCTCCTGTTCCTTTGAGCGCTCTTGCTCTAGCTTGAGCTCATTGCGCATTCTGGCCACAGCCTGTTCACTGGCCAAGATTTCAGCCATTGCAGATGCTAGTTTAGCCTGCAGTGCCTGAATGCCAGCCTCATGCTGGCCTACAGCATCCTGGGCTTCTGTGTAGCTTCTCTTTAGTGTCCGAATCTGCTGCTGGGCCATGTCCTGCTTGCGCTTTTGGGTCTCCAACTCGCCCTGTAAATCTTGATTAAGCTTGTGCAGGCGTTGCCATGGCACTCTGTGCGGTGAAGAGGAAGGGGGTGTTGCACTCTTGAAAAAGATTGATGAGACAGTTTCATTAATTCACCTTACTTGCCCTACCATATACGGAGAACCACATCTCGGGGTAACCAGGAAAATACGTTTTCTCCTTTCTGGATATCAACCTTTCATTTTGATTTCTTTTTTTTTCCCCAAGCTTCCACTGTGCTTTTTCAGAGGTGACTTGGAAATTGAAAGATGTAAATGACCCCCCCCCCCCCCCCGCCCCTCCCTCCCAAAAAACAGAACTTGGCAGGTTGATTTGGAAAAAACAAAACAAAAAAAAAAAACCCCATCTTAGTCATTTTTGCAAAGTAAACATGAAAAAGTGGAATTATGGCTCTGTGTAAACATCGTGGTTTAACTTAAAACTGAACAATGTCAAAAAGCAACTTGTTAAAGTATGCAATTCTGAGACACCAAAAAGCATGCAGAAATCAAGCTTGGAAAAGGCACACAGATGAAGCACGAGTGAACAGAGAGAAAAAGCACAGCGCAAGGCTTCTTGATCAAGTTTCTTACCTTAAGCATATCAGATCAAATCAATTATTTTCCCAAGAGATGTGAAACTCCGTAAAAACAGTTAGTGAAAACTCATGCTAAGAACACCACAACCATGCATATCAGTGTCAGAATAAGCACCCACACCTGTTAGTAGAACTTTATCCAAGTTACAGTAGCCACAAATAAATCTGATCTATCATGAGCCAGTAAAATACAATCTACACACAGTTGATAACATTTACTGTGCCACATTTGGCCAATACATGTATACTATCTTGCAAACCTTGATACCATTATAAACATTTTTATGCTCAAGATTTCTTCATGTTGCAATGCTATATTCTGCACAATGAATAGTGAGTAGGGTACCTGCAGCACATAGCCCTCTCTGGCACTTTGTTCCCTCCCTAATGCATCTTCCAACTGCTCTTTTAAAACACTGTTTTGCTTCTGTAGTCGGTCCAGCTCCTGTTGCTTCTGTCCCAACTAAACAGGCAGAGAAAAACAGAAAATAATGAGCAGATGGCACAAGATACTCCATTACCATAAATATGTAAATAACCACACTGAGGAAACGTACCTCTTTGTCAAGCAGCGCAGCCAGTTCATGTGCAGGCAATCTGTCAGAGTTTCCTGAAGCTGAGGTGATGGGCACTTGCTTCTCTTCTCTTAACGGTGTTGTCTCCACCTGATGCCAGCGCTGCTCAATCTCTTCTTGGACATCTGAGGTTTTGTTGTCCTTCTTATCGTCACTAGCAGTATGCATTGCCACAGGGTGGTCTACTTCCATCTTTCCTTGTTCTTGGCATTCAGGTTTCAATGGCTGTACCGACGGTGTAGTATTTAGCGTGGAGGTCATGGTAACAGTAACAGTATTTGGCATGTGGGTTGCACTGGTTGTGCCATGTGGAGGGACACCCCTCCTAACACTCTCCTTTTCTGCTTCTGCTGTCGTAGAAGGCGGGTGAGCACCTGACGCAGAAGAGGTTTGGAGGGAGGAGGTAGAGACAGGAGAGGACGCTAATGAGGAAGGGGAAGAAGAGGCAGAACAGTATGAGGGAGATGTGGAGAATGATGAGCTGAGGTCGACTGTGTCTGCTCGTTCCTTCAAGGGCTTTCCTGTCTGTTCCATTTTGAACTCAGACCAGTCATAAGTCTTAGAGCGACCCTCTCGCCTGCGCTCACGAACTCGACTTTTACGGGGCTCAGAAGGGGAGGCAGAGGTGTTGTTGCCAGCTGGCTGTCTGTGGACATCCGACTTGGGGGCCTCAGGACTGGGGCTTTGCTCAAGGTTGGCTTGTGAACACGGCTCCAACATGACATGGGCTTTTATCTTCTCCTCAGGGAGGGATCTGAACGGACACAAAAAAAAAAAGGAAAAAAGATATGTAAGACAGCTTTAAAAGAACGCTATAATGAATTTTTACATTAACATGAGCTCAAGCTACAATACTATTACATAAAGCTTTGCTAGACAAAAAACAAATCAAACATTTGTGGCAGAGCAGCAGCATTAAAAGCATGATAATCAGTGAAATGTATCAAAGTCGAAGCATCAACATCAACATCAAAATGCTTAAATGGCACATTTATTAGGCTGAAAGCAGCTTTGATTTGAGGTAAGCCTGGTGGCAGATGTCTGCCTTTAGCTGTTATATTAATGCAATCTGTATACAGCAGTAACTTCAAGCTGTAGTTGGTAATTTTTATGAGATTGTCATATTTCTTGAAACTGTCACTATATCCATAGAGTAGCATATGAAACAGATAGTCTGAAGAAAATGATGTTACTCTGCCTCTTTTTAGTGCTTTTAATTTCATTTGCAAGACCCACATTAACAAGGTGATAACATCATTTTTCCACCTCAGAAACGTAGCCAAGATACGACCATTTCTAAATAAAAAAGATGCAGAGAAATTGATTCATGCCTTTATTTCAACTATAACTGGCCTCCCAAAACGTACCACTGAGAGACGTCAGCTCATTCAAAACCCTGCAGCTCAGCTATTAAACAGAACCAAGAGGAGAGAGCACATCAGGCCAGTCTGAGCTGCTCTGCATTGACTTCCTGTTAGAGTTAGAATTGATTTTAAGCTCTTCCTCCTTGTATACAAAGACCTACATGGGCTAGGACCGAGCTACATTGCTAACTCCCTTGTTAACTATTTGCCTTCAAGAACACTGCGATCGTCTGCTGCTGATTTATTGGAGGTTCCCTGCAACAGTTGGAAGAAGATCTTGGATGCAGCCTTTGTCAATTACCCCTCAAAGCTGTGGAACACACCACATGTAGATATCAGGGAAGCTAGCTTGCTAAGTATTTTTAAAAGAAAGCTAAAAATGAATCTGACTTCCTGATATAGGTCTGAAACATTGTCTTTTTACGTTTAATACTTTCTGTTTACGCGTCACGTTGCTGCAACTCTTCTAAAATCTTACTTGATTTACAATTCTATGATTTTATAACTCAGTTAATCCATGTTTTAAACTGTTTTAAACGTTCTTTTATAATGAATTGCCTTGTCTGTTTTATGTCCATTACTTCCATTTTCATGTAAACCACTCAACACTTATACTACTCTTAATGTAAAAGCACTTTGTGCTGCATTTCTTGTATGAAAGTATCCACTGGGTAAAACAACCAATCAGGGGTGAGGAGTCTCTAATGCAGCTGTGAATCATGTCAATCAATGCTCATGAACTGTGTGTCAAACTAGTCAGTGCTGATCAAATATGAATATGAAGATTCTGCATTGCCTTCTTCTTTCTTCATGCCTTGCCATGGTAGATTCTTGCAAATGCCATTAGAAGCACTGTGAGGATCTTTTTCTAGAGACTGTTTCATGTTCTACTCTCTAGATATAATGACAGTTTCAGCGAATATGACAATTCTTAAAAATAAAAGATACCAACTCCATCTATGACGTGAATAATATCTTTGATCAGCCCTTGTCGTGTTGAGGGGCAGAGCATTTTTTTAAAAAGTGACCCAACTAATCTATTTTGACCACAACATGTGTAGAGGTGTCAGGAGGGGAAAATGAGATGGGGCAGAGCTCCAGAATGAGAAAGAGGTGTCTGTGAGGCGTCTTGGCAGAAATACCAAAGATATCACACATTCTCACCTTAAAGAGAGCTGTCAAAGAGACACACCGGCAAAGGTGTGTGACTCAGTAAATGCGGGTCAACGTATGTATACAGTATCATGTGTGATCAGCTATCCGAAAGGCAATACTTAGCTTTGAAAAACACAAAAATAAATGTTAAGGTAGATAAAAATCCTCAGGTAAACAGCTGTTTTGGAACAGTTAAAGGATAAAGAATAGACCTTTATATCCCAGCTCTTCTCTCCATTCACTCAAAGCTTTTCTGTCTGTGCTGCAGTTGTGATTTTGTTGTTGTTCTGTGATCATTTCCAAAAGTTACTGAGTGGACAGTCACACTACAATGATCATTAAATCACTCTCTGCTGTTGATCCACAGAAGGTCAGGTGGGTTATTCTAGTATGTTGATGTGATTGCAGCGTGTGTCTCTACAGTAGCACAACTGACAGGGAGACATTACTCAACAATCACATGACATAGGGTGGGACGACAGACACGCTGGGGCTGACATTGCTGAGCAATTACATCACTGTTCGAGGAGGGAGGGGGGGGGATATTCAACACACAAGCACTCCAACCTGGGCTTCAGAACGGATAGTTTCAGAGAGATGTTTTTCCTGGAAGCAGGTTGAAAATACCGGTCGAGGGAGGAGGAGAAAGAAGGGAAGAGAAGGTGAGGAGGAGAGAGGGATTAAAATAAAATAAGTGAGAAAAGCAGTAGTTATATCTGCCAGTGGTTGAAGTGTTAATCCTCTTTGGGTATTACCGAGTGACATCGGGGGCAATAGTGGGTCGCACATTCTTCATGATGGCCTGAATCCAGTTGCGACGGATTCCAGAGGTCATGGCTGACAGGGTGCACGCTCCCTCTTTACACTGAAAACAGAAAGGCATTTCATTCAAATGACTGACAGCGATGAGACAGCACGTCGATTAAAATACCTTTTTGACACTTTGACACTAAAAAAAACAAAGCATGTGTTTTTGTACAGGGCTAAAACAGATGATGTGCAGCAGTGGAATTGCATCAACAATGCAAGGCTGTCCTGGTTCAGGAGACAGACTTGTTGCTCTTCTTTTACTGACTGTAACCTACAGTGGCCAAGATGCATCAAATGAACTGCACATTAAAAACACTTTGCAAATTCAATAAAACACAAGTGCATTAACGGAAATGCAAAACCCGACTATTATTACATACATATGTGAAAGAGAGAAGTTCTTGCCCACTTAGGGGGCACGTGATGTCTTTATATTTTCATATTTATAAAAATGGGTCTCTGGTTACCATGGAGATGACTTAAAATCTTTCACTGAAGCATGAACTGGAAATGACAAGTGACGGTTTCATTTCCATCATGTAACACTGGGAAAATGGATGGATGGAATTGTACTGGCAGTGCCTTCCGACCACTGAAAGAGCTTTAACACTACATGTCACATTCACACATTCACACACACATTTACACACTAGAGGCCAAAGCTAAAATACAAGGTGCCACCTGTTCATCAGTTAAACGTTCACGCAGTCATCGGGAGAAATTTGGGCTCAGTATCTTGCCCATGGATACATTGACTTGTGGACAGAAAAGCTGAAGACTGAACTGCTGATCTTCAGATTGGTGGACAACCTGCCCGATTATCAAAAGTGTTGGACGACCTACCATAAATCACCCTTAATATGGCTATGGTCTCCATACACAGGTATAGCTTAGGTCAGTGGTTCCCAACTGGTCCAGCCACAGGGTCCAGATTTCTCCTCAGTCATAAGTTCAAGCAGTTTAATACAATCAGCATCATAATTGTGTTTGGCTGTGTACTTGAAGTAGTTTGCTATCTCTTCCAAGTAGCTGTCTGTTCGTCATTCAGTCAAAAGCAGAGAACAGCACTTCAAAAAAAAAAAAAAAAAAAAAAAAGCTCTGTACCCAACAATTTACAGTACTTCAAAAAAAAAGGTGTGGGTTTTTTTTTTTTACAAACTAGGCACGTTCGCAAGTCACTCGCTGTCCATTCAGAATGGACCCACGACCCACATCTGGCAACCACGTTAGATGGCAGAGTACGTAAATATGAATAGTATTAATGGAATAATAGTCAGCCATTTCATTCAGATCATCTGTTGACAGTCACCGTTGTGGCTTTTGCGTTTGTGTTTTCTGTTAATGAGCTTGTGCTTTTCAAATTTCAAAAGCATTTTTGATATGGGGTTTGTCTGAAACATCTCAGCCACCTTAGAAACCAGAGAGGTGAGCAGAAGATTGATATTTACTGTATTAAATATCCTTCAGCAACTTCCATAAAATAACTGTTTTGTAAAGTAGCTTTAACGGAGAATACCTCTCACGCTAAGGAGTACATTTTGAGAGAGAAACTTGTCAGTCATTTCTCAGATAGCCACCTGCACCACACTCAGAATGCAGTTTCATTAGCTGTAGAAAAAACTGTGAAATGAGAAATACATTCTTGGCCTCACTTCTCCTTTGCTTCACTTTGCTGTGTTGTTAAACCACACTGAGCTCGGGGGTTCGAAAGCTCACTTAAAAGCAGAACATCAAAACATCACACTAACACAAAGCTGAGGAGAAGACGTGCATTTTTAGGCTGTCACTACACCCACAATGTTAACACCATCTAGATTAGTTACGAAAGTAACGGGAAGTTTCAGTTTAATGTGTACTATGTAATCAAATCTACATACCACTGTTAGATGTAATTTGCCACATTTTTGACCCCCTTTGCCACAAACAAAAAGTCCAACCATTTACAAAAACTGTGTGTTAAATCATTTATCTTATGTCGAAAACAATGTGTTCCTGCTCTTATTCTAAGGACCAAGTACCCTTGAGCATTCAGGCTGTCACAATTTTAGGAAGCTTGAGTGCGGTTCAGGGTGGGTGTGAACTGGTGCTTTACACGCAACTGCTTCTGATATTAAGATATTTTTATCACTTATGTGCAACTTTCAGTCTTGGGATTTTTAAAAATACAATTAAATGTTAATAGTCTCTGGCTTTAAAAATGAGCTGGGGCCGATGTAGCACTTTTGCATGATGATTACACAATGCTACATTTAGCTGATGTCTGTCTTCTTGGTGCCCCATATTGCAAAAGATTTCAACTTTTAGAGAACTGTTCTGAGCAGTAGAAATCTCTCTTTAAACAGAGGTATCCTGCACTCAATGACTCTGTAACTCAGCTTTGCCTTACGTCCAGTACATTTAAATTAAATCATACATTTAGTGACCTCTAGTGGAAGTAAACTGATGTCTACATGAACACAGTTACTCACTACAGCCTCTGAGTTAGGGATGGGAATCAATAACCTGTTCCAAACTGTCTCATTCATCAAGATCATTTCCTTCTATCGACGTTGGCTTGTTTTTCTGACAGTTGCGCATTGCAACAAAATGACGCCGAAACATCTCTCTAAATGGACTTTAGAGAGAGAGATGCTGAAAACCTGTTCAGGCCTATTTTTCCCCCACATAGAAACTGATCAGAAATCAATAAGGGCATCAATAAACAATCAGACCAAGAAGCAAAATCAATTTCCATCACTACACAATAATGGGGTTTCACAAACCAGGTACTTCATTCCACTCACTGCTTTAACTGCAGTGACAGATTAACAGCCCCTCCCAGTCTGACCATGGAGCAGAGGGAGTAGACATAAATACTGGAGTTATTAATTTCTTGTCACCAAACCCACGTTCTCAGCCAAAGAGACAACGATCCCCTCCACTCCTCTATTTCTGACTTCCTCCAGAGAAAATAGCTGGGGGAAGCTGCTCCAAGCAAATGTAAACAAAAGACATGACCTTGTAGTTTCTGTCTCCTCCTGCAGGATTATCATGGCAGGTTGAAATCTATATGTAGCAGGAACAAAACCCACACTGACATCAAATGGATAACGATTGAACTGCATTGAGACTATATGCGTCCGGTAAGTATTTTGCCAGCAACAAGTGCTAAAAATGTTCGATGGCCAAAGGATTACATGATGAAAGTAAGTGTAGTTCCCTTCTAGGGTTCACAGCAGGATCCATAGGACAGCGCGACTGTTATGCACTTATGGTTTTAAAACTTGAGTGTTATTGAGCAACTGTGGACAAGGACAGGGCTTCTGAATGCAAGAGGTGAGGTACACATATTGTGCAGGATGAGGGGCACATGGGTTCAGAGAGACAAGCAGGGCTGGCAACGGCTGTGGCCAATTTAGACCACCATGATGTCAGCCTCTCACAGAGAGATGACAAGTCAAGTGACATCCGTCACGACAGGCAAAGAATGGTTTCAGAAAGACAAAACCTGATACCTAACGTTGACCCACATGGTGTCCAAGGCTGTTTATAGACTGTCAGGAGGCAGCAGAGCTCAAATGTGTGGACAATGAATTTCATCTTCACTCGTGATGAATGACACGAGACAATCGATGACATGTAGACTCACCATGATCTGGAAACCGTAATTCCTCTGGACGGGGAACTCTTTGACATCGTAACACGTAGAGAGATCAATCTCACCATCCAGTTCTGAAGCCTAAGGGAGAAAAAGACAAAACAAAGACAACAAAATGCCCTTGTTAACCAACTATTCATTCAAAACAACTGTCAAAAGTCTCTTTAAGACGTGTTTTACCTCCTCAGCTATTGAGTCCTTGTAGTACCTCAAACTCTGATCTGTCAGGACAAACCAGTGTTTCTTCCACTAAGGGGTAAAAGACAACATTAATTAGATTTCACCAGTCCTTTATGAGTGAATGATCTTTGTCACTAGAAGCAGACGTCATTTAATCCTATTAATGGGAACTAATTACCATTCCATCGTCATACAGCTTTGTCATCCATCCTTTTTTGAAGTTCAGCAGATCTGGCTGCAATCGAGACAGATTAGAGTGATGTGATATCATGTGATGCAGCCAAATTAATTCATCTACAATCAATAAAAAGGAAATTCAGCTGCCATTTAGGACTGATTTTTTAAAAAAACATTAATCAATAGATCACATCAACAGAAAAAAGGGGAAAACAATATTTTGTTGAAACATTTTGTGGTAATTTGTCGCCATATTAGAAGTCCTCATTGAGCGAGCATTCATCACTTATTTCATCAGAATATATAATTGAAATCTCCCTATACAATACAGCGTTTATGTGCATTTGTTTACATTAAGGTCATTGCTTCAGTTCATGAAGTATAAGTGCAGATACGCAGCTCCAACTAAAGAGACTGCCTGGCGGGAGCTGGACTTTCCCTGTGAAACACAAACTCTGCTGCACATTGAAACCAAACTCAAGTCTGTTTATAGACTCTAAAGTAAATCATTCATCCCAAACCTGGCCTCTGCTCACTCAACAATACCTTGTTTTTGTTGAGCTTCATCAGGTGTGGGGTCACCGCCTGGCAGAGAGTCATTCTGATGGCTAACTGCCTTCACTTCATATGTTGACAATCTGTTTCTTTCCGTCAGTCCCAGGGACATACGCACGACTGCGGCTGCTTCTGTGCTGGCTATTTATAATCATCAGTAGCGGTGGCGGCAGTGGTGTGTACATGAATGTGTGCGTGTGTGTGTTGGAGTGGGCGGGGGTTCTGGCAGCTGCAGCTTGGCCGGAGAGACCAACCACACGCTGACTGGGATCACCCCCGCAGCACTGCGCAGACCTCAGATCAGTAGCAGTGTGTCAGACTGGTAGGAGTCAGACGTCAGGAAGATACGAGTGCAACCTTAAGCAACTTTGGGGCTACTTTAATCTCACTTATGACGACCGGAGAAAAACAACTGCTAATTTGATATTGTTTATGTGGCTGAATGTGGAGTCACTAGTTGTGTTTGGGTGCATGCGTAATTGAAGTTTAATTATGTGCGCTGACTTTATGGCTGACCAGTGCGTACTGTCATTTTCCTAAGCAGTGCTTGTTAGAAAAAAGTTGGTTTATGTGGCAAGAGAGAAAAAACAAACCACCAGGGCAGCCTCTGCTGCATTGTTTATGGAAGTGCTCTACTGAACATAATTGACGAATAGCAAGTCCCGCACCACTTAGTTAGTGTTGAAATGTCTGACAAAAAGAAAGAGACATGGTGACAGAGGTTCTGTTTAGCTGGGAGCCACAGTGTATGTTAGATAAGGCCTACAGTATGTGATGGAAGGATATTTACGATCGGATGCTAGGCCTTGTGGATATCCAAGTAAATGACACCAAAAATTATTTCAGGGTGGCACGAAGCCTTGCAACGGAATGTTAGCTTTTATCATTTTGGCTAATGACAATTTACATAATCTTAAAAATATGTTGGCAACCAACATATTTGTCCCTTTCCAAACCTCTTTAACATTATAAAAAAAATAAAAAAAAAAAACACAACGGGAACAAACCTGGCTGACATTGTTGATCTGACATTAGGCTAACTAACTAACTATGGGCGGGAAGGTGGTGAGGGATCACATTCTTTTCTCTGCACTGAATTTGAATCTTGAACCACAAACATATTGGATGGGATCTTGACATGGTTGTGTAATCCACTGGTTATGGCCCCTACACACTTTAAAGGTGCTGTCAATACTCACAGTCATTGAGGACTCGGTGACTCTGCGGTCCAGTGACTTGGCTCTTCTTAAATTAGCAAAAGTGGAGCTGGACACATCAGGGACTGAGCGGTCCTTGCCGGCATCCAGTGACATCTCCTGTAAATAGAAAATCAGTATTAGAAATCAAAAGTAACCCCTAATAAAGTAAGGAGGTTGTGTCTTACTCTCACTGTATTATAAATATGCAGTTCAGTGAATTCTTTTAGTATTTTACACCTTTTTAGGTTTAGAATAGCAGAATAGCATACATGTTTATTAGCCAGATAGCGTCTCTCACTGCGGCCTTGTCTCTGGATTAGCGTGGTGTTGTCAGAAGGCTCATTGGAGCTGCTTGTGTCCATGCGCTCCACAGGCTGACCCTCTTCGAATCGGCCAATGATTTGAGAACGCCTAAGAGACACAAAAGGACCGTTCTCTTCAAAGACATACTCAATACACAGTACATACAGCATCAACATAAAAGTCCCTTCACACAGTGGGTTAAATATCTCAATAATTCTTTAAAAATGGCATTTTGCAGCACAACATCCTCAAATGTTGGCAGAATCTGCATTAAAACAAGACCAAAGCATGACATGAAAGCAAATTTGAGCCAAAATCAATGTCCGTATGTGTAGTTTCGATTTGTTGTGCACAGAATGCACTGCTGCCATTACTGCACAACACAGACATACAATACGTAGAGTGTTTGACTTTGGACATCATTCTAGACTCAAAGTCCCTTTCATAGACAGCAATGTGCGAGGTAAAGATAATATCCCCAAAGAGAACAATCCAGAGATACATCAAAGAATAAAGATTAGGTGTTATATGATGAGAGATTAAACTTTAGAGGGAAAGGAAAATGACTAGGATGGTGGATTAAACAAACTGAAGAAGTAGCAGCAATGGCAACACAGTCAGCGTTACCTTCAGGCTCTGCACTTGTTAATGTGTGTGTGTATGCGTGTGTGTGTGTGTGTGTGTCTCTGCATGAGAAAGGATGATATCACACTGTATGTAAACCCACCATCAGTGCCAACCACCAGTATGTTTAAGTATGCACAGTATATACAATAAATCAGGTATATATGAAACAGTGTGTGTGTATGCTCCCAGGCAGTGCAGAGATGAAATGATAGAAAGCAGGAATCAGCGGTGACCAGCAGGGAACAGCATTGGGACAGGGGTGGAGGGGTTGGTTGAGCATTAGCGCTGAGAAGCTCTGTTCAGTAGCCCCTGGAAAAGATTGAAACGACAAAACAAACTAGCAAAAGTAGCAAGGGCAAAAGGTAGAGATCAATAGAAAAGAAAGTAAAATGTGCATTTCAATCCCCAAATCATTAACAGCAAACCACTGGTAGGGGTGGCAGCAATAACAAAAGATGTTCAAGATATAGGAGTGCCTTGAGGACAATTGCCACAGGGTGGTGCTACACAACTACAATGCTAAGTGCTTTGAGCAATGCATGAGCCTCACATAATAGATTACTTGGCATGCTATCTATGTTTTAAGGCTCTGCCAAGGGCTAACAACCAGTGGCTCATTAATGATTATTAATCATGTTTGGCTGCCACCATAATCACAAGTGAATTTGCACGTGTGCCTCTGCTAAGAGATATGCAACTTAAAATGTCTCTGTAGACTCTGTTTTGAGGTGTGCCAATCGTGACTCTAACCCATTAACCTCTTACCTTCGCTCCTCCCCAAACAGCCGGGCCACCTCCTCTCTGCCAGGACTCCGTGTCCGTGCCCTCAGGTCTTGGCGCTTTTTCTCTGAGCGGAAGGCTTCGCGGTAACTCAGTCTGCGAGCCCGTGGCACATCAGACAGGGCTGCGTACTCCCTTCCAGGCCGGCCCACTCTGCCTCCTCCACCACTGACACTACCAGTGCTCCCTCCACCACTGCTGCGCCCCTCCCAGGTGGGTGTACTCCCGCTGGGTTCGGAGTCCAGCGAGCTCTGGGAAGAGCTGATGGTGGAGTAGCTGGGGGAAACGAGTGCACCTGGAGAAGGGAGAGGATCTTGGGAGGGTTGAAAAGGGGAAGTTTGGGATTCAGGCTCAGAGTTGTACCTGGGACTGAGAGCTCCTAAGGAGGAGGAAGATGGTGAAGAGGACAGGGGCAGATGCGTGGGTGGCTGAGAGTGCTGTGCAGACTGTGGAGAAGGCTCCGACTTGGTCTTCTCCAGGGAGAAGTAACCACTTTCCACTCGTACCTTGCGTCCGGTGCTCATGGTGCTGCCATCTGAAGCAAGGACACAATGCCACATACATCAGTTTGTATATAGCCAGTGGGAAGTGCCAAGTGGGAACATACATTACGTATCTGTTGTACACCACAAAATACTGTCTCGTCAACATAGTTACATAAGTCACTATTTACCCAAACAGTTAAAGCTGTTGGCTAAGTGCCTGAAAAGAGCTTATGCTTAAGCCCAGGTCATGGCTGATTTTATAGTTTGAGAAAGTTAACTACATGTGAGACAAGCCATGTGACAGTGCCTTTATGTTAGCTATGATGAACAAACTTAAAGTGACACAGTTGTCCTTATCTAACATCAAGAAACAACTGAAGCATTCCTACAGGATGTTGAGGAATTTACATGCCATCATCTCAGTCCTCACCGTCTTGAGTAGTGATAGTGGAGTCTGGTTGGCTCTGGCCCAGCTGGCTGAGACAGGAGGCACTGCGGCTGCAGGGGATGGTGGCCCTGCTCCAGCGGCTCTCCTCCTGCCACAGAGTGGCACGGCTCATCGGGACGCGCTCGGCACTGGCGATGCTGCTGGGCAGGCAGGGGATGCTTCCTCCGCTGCTGCTGCTGCTGGTCACTGTCACCTTAGCGGGGCCGGGCTCCTGGGTGAGGGTTTGGGTTGAAAGGAGTGGATGGGAAGAGGAGATGACATAATGGGAGGTAAGGTCACAGAGAGACTACAAAAAGGAGTACGAGGAGGAAAGAGATTGAAGAGCAATTAAACACTGACAAGTAAACGTGAAACGAAGGAGGGAAATAGATTTTCTTTTAAGGACCAGGGTGCAGGATTTAGGGGGTTTTATTTGCAGAAATTGAATGTAATACTCATAATTATGTTTTCATTCGTGTATAATCACCTGAAACTAAGACTTACGTGTTTTCTTTAGCTTAGAAAAACCCTTCATATCTACATAGGGTGCAGGTCCTGTTCACCACCTCCTGTTCACCACCATGTTGCCATGCTATGTTTCTACAGTAGCTCAGAACAGACAGAGAGGGTCTACCCTACACGTTGGTTCTTTAAGTCCTGACTTCTTTATGTTAACGTGCTCCATTGTACACCCACCCTCATCTGCAGTGGTGTCCAATCATGAGCCAATCACGACAGCACTGTATCACTACACCACGTTGTCTCACTTATGAGTCACTCGTGGTCCTTTCAACAGTGAAAATAAGCTTTCTGCACAGCACAGTAATCCTGTGGCTTTAATTTGAAGAGGTAATGATCAGAGTCGTGGTGTTCAGTGGCACACGATTTCATCATTGGTCTGTTTTTGCTTTTTTGGCTTCTTGGATTTTTATGTGTATTTGTGAAGCACATCCAACATCAAAGTGATAAAATTGCTTTCATCATTGGCACAACGACAAAGTCTGGGGAGAGAGGAGGAGGACGTGTGGAAAGGAGAACGAGATTGACACCTTGACATTAAACAAAGAGTTAATTTATGCCAAACACACCTGTATCATTGAGGGATACAGAGAACAGAAAAACAGAGTCTGCAGAGGCGTAATATAGCGGAATAGGATTCGTGGGATAAAAATAATCGCCATCTGATTATTGAATACAAAAAGCAGACAAATTTAAACACTCATTGCTGTTGTGCTCAAAGTTTGATGTCACCAGTATTTACTGAAAGCCCTTATGGTAATCAGCAGACTCACAAGTAGGAATGCACTGATACAATACCGATATCAGATACTGGGCTGATACCGACTGAAAAAGCTTAATTTCATTCCTATTTATTTCTATCTTTGTATTTATTCGTTACATTTTATTTTATTAAGTTAGGAGAGCAATGTGTAAGACAAGCCTGACACATATAGGAATGATCCCAGTCACCTCCACACAGTGAAGCATACAACACCTGCATCAGATCTGTACTCTGTATGGTCTGATAACCAAAGCCCAAGTATCTGTATCGGGACTGCAAAAGTCAGATCTGTACATCCCTACACGCAAGATCATCTGAATTCATAAGAGGAGAAAGCAAGATTTCCGAAGCAAAGCATCCCTCAACATCAGCTTCTCAGCCAGCCTACTTTAATCACCACAAACATGCAGCTGTGCTAAGAATCACTCTTTCAGTATCGGAGAGAGAAGTAAGAAGCATGTTCTTTTTATTCACACCTTCACCTGGATTGATCAGGATTTTTCATAAATAGAATTCATTAGGGCTGGGATTTCAAAGCCACTAAGGGTGAAGCAGGATAAAAGAAAGTTCGGCCAAGCTGAACTCACTGGGTGTCCATTCATGTCTTCAGTGGAAAAACACTGGCTTGCAGTTTCTCCACCCTGCCAATCACAAAAAGCCTTTGATGTTAATGCTTGTTATGTGGTGCTGATTTATAATCAGTACAGGTAGACCCAAAAATCTGCCTTTCATACTTTGTGTTATTTGAACTATCGTTTTTAGATGTGCAAATTTATGACATAGAGCACTATTACAAGCTTTTTGCTGCTGCAGAGCGAACAAAGGAATCTGAAAGTAAAACTTCTCTCAGCTGCAATATGAAAGACAAGTACATTTCCTGTCATATAGTTTTCTTGTGCTCAAGGTCAGGTGCTTTAATTTAGGGGCACCACCCAGAAAGCAAACATGTTACAGTGCTCAAGTATTTACAACAGTTTCCTGCGTATGTCTCCGGTAACTTGAGTCTCGGTGGAAGGAGGAGAGCTTTGAGGTGGAAACGTGAGGCAACTGTGGATATTTATCTGTGACAATCTATATCACATTTCCATCCAAAAACAACCGAACAGCCCACGAGGCAATGATAGAAACAGACATTAGACAAGCAGTGAAAGCATAATCACCCTCACACATTATCAGCCCTAATTATGTGGCTTGGCCTTGACTGTTATTTCAAGCAATGCTCGTTTCACACACATGCAAGAAAAATAGTCCTGTATCTGGATATGAGGAACTTATTGAGATAAAATACAACCACAGTTTATAACAGGTACACTCACCTACACAGGAAAGTACTGTTAATAAAAACAGCAACAAAGACAGCAAAGCATTAACATCAGAGGTCACGTGGGACACAGTCAAGGTCATTGCTGTGTCACCACTGTCCCTCTGCAAATGAGCCTGTTAGTGTGGGCCTGCCAAGGTCACAGTCTGATTCAGGGGCGCCGTCATTAGAGGAACCAGACAATGAACTTCAGAGAGAATTCTGTGTGCACTCGATACAAATTTGGCCTCGCATCAAAAAGGAGGTAGGGAAGGGGGGGAAGCTGTATCCTGCACTGGGTGGTCTGTCCTGTATTGTATGATATAATATATAACCATTAGAATGGTAATAAAGCTTTACCTAGTCCTGTTATTAATTTCTACCTACCAGGGAGAGATCTGACTGCACCGACATGAAAAGAGCATTTTTATTCCCTATGGGCATCGTGTTTCTGATGGATGCCACATGCATGGCTTGAATGACGTTCCTCATCCGGCTCTCAGACTCCTGAATGCCACCTTGTATTGTTTTCTAGCAGCTAAATTTTGTGTAGATATACTTAATATAATTTTATTTATTAATAGATTCCTTCTAGACACATTGGTCTCCAGAGGGAAATTATCTGTCTGAGTTCCTCTGCAGGGCAGACAATGTGGAAAGTCAGCTAATGAACAGCACTTAAGGGGATTCAAGTCCCAAAGTCCATGTTTACAGACCCACAGACTTTGACATGCACTCTAAATAAGTCTACTGTCCCAGTTTGACATCAGAAAATGTTTGTACAATACAATTTAAAAACAGGGGTGATGTAAAGTAAAGGCCTCTCATGATAACTACTTTTAGTGGACGATATTTTGTTGCAGAAAAATTGCGATAAACGATATTATTGTCGCATTTTTCTGGTGATATAAAATGTGACTCCCGGGAAACAGCTGATTTTACCACAAGGCTGCTTAGTGGCGCTCATGTCATAAGGGACCTGTCTTCAGTCAATTTCTCCCCACAATAGCTGTCTCTCAAAGCTTCTTAATGCTGTTCTTACACTGTTCAAGTGCAGTCGGGGCATAAAGTCCCACATAAAAATCATTTTATTCTGTCAGTTAATTAATTGGGTATCGATTTTCCTTCTTCAAACTATCGGTATTATATATCGGCCATTAAAATCCACCATCGGTCAACCTCTAGACAAAATAATAGCAGTATAATGCAAGTACTCCCCTTTAAAGAGCAATGAACTATAAATTCTTCTTCACAAGGTATTGACCCATTCCTATTGAGTATCTTCAGCTGTTGCACACTCCTGCATTCACGCGCTTTAACAGGGCACACAGGTGATGTTTATTAAAATCTGATATTTTAGTATGTAGTGTTTAGTGGAGGGATTTAGACTGTGTTGATCAAGGACACTCTTACAGACTTTAATTTGAAGCCCTGAATCTGACTTCTCTGACTAGGAGCGTCAACTTAGAGAAAAACAAAATCTGTTTTGACCGCACAAGGTTAATGACTGAATGGGCAGGACTCGGGGCAAAAGCCTGACAGGTGAGACAGCAGCTGCTCCACGTGACAAAGAAACAGAGCGCACCAGCAAATTCATAAGCAAGAGGATCATGGTCACACTGCTGAAAGTTGCTGCTGAATGTTATTTTAGCAGACAGCTGTCATCATTATCCTTGATTATTTGCTAAGGAATATTTTGATAGCTCACTTCTGTTTGCTGCCCTCTTACCAGATGATACTGTATAAATATTAAAAGTAGGTCACCTGTTTTATATGTATAAAAACAAAACGGAATTGCTGGAAACATATTTCAAGTATTACTTGCAGAAGAATAGCTGACAACGTGTACACTTTTAATTCACACTTCAAACGACGACTTACTCTGGAAGTATAGATGAATTTAGGAGTACGTGGCATGCCATCTATTCGTTTATTGAGACTGCCTCATCATGTGACTCAAGAATGCAAATATGGAAAGCATAAACTGTTCATCATGTTGCTGGCAGAAAAACAATACATCTCTCTCTGTCTTTTCTCTCTCAGGGGGGAAAACAGCTGGTGTAGTTTGAGTGGAATGAGAATCCTCCATACCGCATACTTCCACGGCACATGTTGTCTTTAAATATATGAAAGTCCTTTCTTTGATGTAGCGATGGCACAACTGCCACATTTATAATGTTCATCTTATCCCAAACATTGGCTCATTATCTGTAATTTGGAAATACTTCAGATGATGTCAAATGAGCAAATACCAAAAAAGATTTGCATCAGAATTGTTGCTGCACACGATATGGCCAAATTCATTTAACCACCTAAGGCTAATGACCTTAAAATACTGTTCATCTGTATTCTCACTTAAGTGTGTGACATTGTCCTCTCCATATTCTCTGCTATTATCTATGCACAAGAGAAAAAATACATCATCATCGAGCAAAAATACCACACATGACCTTCCTCTGAATTTGGCTGCACACTGCTCACACTTTGTTCAGTGTGAGAAAGGTAAGAGCACTTCGCTGAGGAGTGTGTGAATAGGAGTGTTACCTGGTGAGTGGGTGGATCAACCTTGCGCTTTTTCTTCTGGTTCTGTTTGTTGGTCCTGGGGTATACAGTCAAGGCCTCCTGCCACCTACAACAAACAGTCAAAGTGTTGTTATTGGGACACAAAATACAGACTATACAAACCCTGCACCCATGGTGGATCAATATAGGACTGGATCAAAGTTCTCTGCAGCAAACTACAAACCATTATACTTGCCAGGACAAGCATGTGCATGACCTAATATTACTAAGAGAAAATACAACTACATTAAAGGAGCGCCACAGTGAGGAAAATTTTCCCATGGGTTAATAAACTTGTGAGAACACTGGTGTTACCAATTACACCAGACAATCTACAAAAAAAAAGATAATTGTCGATGACATCATCTGTAGCATGCTGAATTAAGCTATTGCTGATGCTAACCCAACATTTCTACTGCTGCAGCTTCACATTTAACTGGTGTAACACAAGTCGTTACAACACTGTCGTTGACAGCTAATCGGTTTGAAATAATGCAAGGGGTCATGGATCAGGCCAATGTGTACGCATAGATGAGATTTTCCATCTGGCTACATTTTTCTCAATACTGTAAATAAACATACACTGTATGATGACGGACAATTTTCATACCATGGTACATAGTTTCATAATATACTTCTGCAACCCTACTTCATAGTGATGTAAACCTTCTTTACCCTTATTAACTTTATCAGGTTCCCTATTAGCATTGGGTTTAAATTCAAAATCGTGCCAAACAGGTGCTTTTACTTTTCGCCATGACACCAAATCCTCCGTCATCGTCTTGTCGATCAACTACCCGTAAGTGAAATCTGATTCCTGCTACTCTGTGCTGTGACTCTGTGACACTTTCAGTTTATAACTGTATAACTGTAGCATACATTGTCTAACTAATAAAGCAACAGAGGGGGCAGTGGGCAAGTGATGTAATCAGTATATGTTGAAATAAGATCGACCACAAATTACACATTTAAACAGCTCCCAGGTAATTTGCTTCTCTTTTAGCAAAAGTTGAAATATTGTGAATATCCTCTGACACAAAGCATCCTAAGGCCTGTATGGTCATATTTGATTTTCCTTGGTATGTCCATTTTTCCCTGTGTGTGTTTATGCTCTGTACTAAAAGGCCATTCATGAGGACACTATCATCTAATTAGTCGAGGTGGATTTAGTTAAGAATCATGCTTGAAAAGCATAAACACATTACACAGCAGCACAAATAATACTCCCACACTCACAGCTCTTCAATGCTGCTGTGCCATCACACTACTGTAACACCATTATTCTACCTCCACACAAGCTGATAATGTATGTGTATCTGTAAAAATCATTTATATGAATTCTAAACTAGACGCAGTTTGCTGAAGTTTGTAGAATCCTTATCCGTGGTCTTTACTAGAGCTAAAGTGTTCATGGTTATCTTTGACTGAGACAAGACTGAACTCTTAAGAGTTTTAGTTTACTAAAAACTGACTAAGATAAAAATGATTAAGTAGACAAAATACAACTACAACTCACCTCGATTTTTGATCTTGGCACTAACTAATATAAAGCTGTCAGGGTGAACACCAATCCTCATGCAACTGTAAATTATAGGACTGTGTGCGACACAGAAACCCCTGGATCTTTTAGGATTAGAATAATCAAGTCAGTGACGATAGTGCCCAACACTCATGCATTATGAAGTATTTTTTTACTCCACCCACTTTGTAAAGAGTGAAAACCTTTGGTGTGAGTGTCACAATGTAGACAGGAACATGTGACGCAGTGATGATGAATGAGTGCCCACACACAGCACTGTTTCAATAATGTAATATAATGAAACAAATGTCACTTGTAAGGAACTTCACATAACCAGGACAGACACACAAAATAATACATTTTAAAGAAATCCTGGTTGTTACATCACTGGCAGTTAATGGCAACCTCTGCGAGGGCTAATATGATGGTGTGACAGCCAAGAACTAACACATGGGGGCCAGATGATGGGCGAGTGGGAGGTGTGCAGTGATAGAGTAGGTAGCATAACAGAGTGTAGGTGTTGTGAGTCACAGTTCCCTAAGAATAGCCATAATATGTATGCTACAGCCGGGGAGCGAGGGTACAGTGCAGACACTCACTTTAAATGTGCAGCAGTGGAGGAGGGGCACAAGAGACAACCGAATTATGAGGCTTAAAGCTTGTGTGTTGTGATCTGCGTCTGTGTGAGCACAGGAAGAGGGAACAGTTCAAGAATGTGCACTGTCACTGCAGTGTGGATTACAAGCCTCTGAGAAGCACGGCCCAGAGGAGACAGCAGGGGGCAGAGCAGTTTTGGCAGCAAAGGCAGCTGCGCACAACTATTCTCCCTTGTCCAAGAGTCTGTCATCCCAGTCCACTCAAATCAAAACAGAGAGCAACACAAATAGTACTGCCCACCTGAGGCAGTTATTCTATGTCATATAAATGAAGACATGATGGCAGATAACAATAACAGGTTCCTGGTTATCATGTCTTACCCGTTGATAATTTCTTTACACTCAGCCCGTATAAAGTGCTCTTTCTCAGGGGTCAGGATGCACAGAGAGTTCTTCTGACCTGTCCTGGACTCTCCATCGATGACGTCGGAGCACTGGTTCATATTGATTGTACCCTGGGGTAGAGTGCTGGGCTGGAGGACACAGCAGAGACACACAGATAAAGTGTTAAGTGAACAGACGTGCCCACATATCCCTCCACATGGTCTGTCTTCTCACACAATCCGCCCCAGCATCAATTTTCCTGCCAAGCTTGGCAAACCACACACTGATATAATCACAGTCTGCGCACAGGCAAATGTTCTTGTTAGGGCTCGCTGTGATATTTTTGTTTCTTGTGATATGTATTGCAGCATTTAAAATGAGAATAATTACATAACTGTATTATATATGCAGCTTTTTACTTCACTAGCTCCATTTGCAAAAAGAAAGCATTGCTCCAGCAATAATTAGGGTGATTTTAGACGGAGAAATTAGGTAGTTGTTCACAACTTCGATGGACTCAGCATGACATTATTGTGCTTGATTAATAGTCGGCACTCGATCATGGTGTTGGTGCGCGCTTTTAACAAAAGCAAGGCTATATCATTTATAAACTCTCACACAACTCGTGCAGCATAATACACGTCTCATTTATCCAGGCATGTATGCTCAATACTTCCCAAACAGACAGCTCTTTCCAACAGGGGACTGAACTAAGAAACATATCTATGCTCTCTTCACAGCCAGACTTCATTGCAAAAAGAGTAATTTTACCTTGCTGAACACAGGAGCTGCTTGGCTGATACTACCTCGATGCTTGCATTACAGTGCGACTTTGGTGAATCTGAACTAACCCTTAACAACACCAAGGTCACACAATGACACAAACATACCACCAATCAAGGCAGCAGTTGTAGTTGCGTCAGAGTTTATAAACATATGTTTTGATATAGTTTTGCTGTTGCTAAACTTGGAGTCCTTTTACTTTCTTCATCAAATACTTTCTGTTTTTGGATTCTTCGTTCATAGGAGGCATGCAAGAAAAACAAAGTTTTCTTCATAAATTCAACATAACATAGGGTGCCCAATTGATATACAAATAGTCATATGGGGGGGTGAAGTATGCCTTTAAACAAACGGGCAAATTTCTGAACAAGTTCAAAAAGGGTGGTATCTAGAATCAGGTGCAAACAAAAGGACATTAAGAGAGCTTTCAGACCTAGAGTTGTCTTGCTTTGGTCCGAATAAGGGACTAACTTTGTCACAAAGTTGCATAATTGACTAGAGTTGGTTCGTGTTCTCAAGGCAGCATTTACAAGTGGACCAGATCAAATGCCATGCACAAGAAAGCTGCTCTCCACCAGGTGGAGGCGCACATTAATAATCCTCCAGGACTGTAACATGCTCATGCTTGTTTAATCCAAACAATGTGTAATGTGACTGCAGTTGGTTCGGATCGAGGCCGGAACACAATCTCACCACAAATGAACCACACCAGAGTTCGGTTGTAACCGAGACCACTTCTTAAAGGTCTTAGTCCAGTTGTTTTGGTGTGCACCTGAGTGCGATTGCTGTGTTCACAACTTTCCAAACAAACCGCACTTAGGGGGGAAATGAATTTATTAATTTGAGTTTGATTAAACCAAACCAGGGCGGCACGGTGGTGTGGTGGTTAGCACTGTCGCCTCACAGCAAGAGGGTTGCCGGTTCGATCCCGGGTGCGGGAGCCCTTCTGTGTGGAGTTTGCATGTTCTCCCCGTGTCAGCGTGGGTTCTCTCCAGGCTCTCCGGCTTCCTCCCACAGTCCAAAGACATGCAGATTGGGGACTAGGTTAATTGATAACTCTAAATTGTCCGTAGGTGTGAATGTGAGCGTGAATGGTTGTTTGTCTCTATGTGTCAGCCCTGTGATAGTCTGGCGACCTGTCCAGGGTGTACCCTGCCTCTCGCCTGATGTCAGCTGGGATAGGCTCCAGCCCCCCCGTGACCCTCAAGAGGATAAAGCGGTTAGAAGATGAATGAATGAATGAATGAATAAACCAAACCAATCACAGCAGGTGTGAAAGCACCCTAAAATCATACTAATTTACAATATTTATCAAATGAACTAGACTGTTCTGCTTTGAGATTATTCACATTGCATCCATTACAATGAGAGTACAGAGTACAGAGAGTTGATTGCTCAGCCTAAATCTGGACTGCCGTGTTGTATATTGTATCGCTAAAAAGAGCCTGAAAGGACCTGTGAAAAGGATTGTCTGTTCCATTTATAAACAAGTGAAAGTTCATGAGTTCACTGAGCGATTTTGAGTTTAATCTGTCTGATGCCTAGCTGTGAGGTGTACACCCGACTACGCACGCTGACATGAATGCCATCTGTCAGCCATAAATAACGTGACCACAGGGCTTCCACAATAATACTACTTTGTGTACAGTGACTTAAGGTTTCACATGCAGGTTTATGTAAGCACACAGTGGCTTTGTATGTGGGCACAGCTCATTTGCAATGAATGGAGACATGCTAGCTCAACTTGGAACGGATAAGATAATCTATTTATAGTCCATTGCACTGCAAGGCTCCATGTGAACCTGTTGTGCTGTCAGTTTTTGTAAAATGATGCTTTTTGAAGTGCTGAATACTTGTTAAGATGCGTTCTCAGAAAGACAGTAGTTACAGAAGGGAAATATTGTTTTGCACACAAATATTGCTATTTCGGAAAACTGACTTTTGCTTAGTGTGACCTCCAAATGACTTACGCGAGCAATGGGAGAAGCCTTGATAATCTTATGTTGACTGAGGGATTTATATTTGTTCAATGTAGTAAATGGGTACTGCATAACTAAGCACACTGGGCATGGGTGACTGTTTGAACAGCTTTTGCGCCCTACCTTCACTGCACTAAACATAAAGGCAGAATTATAGACACCAAAATACCACAGTGGTTCCAAGCTATAAGTACCAGGTAGCCACAGATGATAAATTACAGCCCTCAGCAAATCGGAATATATTAGGAGATAGAGCTGGAGACAAAATTAAAAGGTATCGCGTTTATGTTTGCTGGTGACCAAATAAATCTAAGTCAAGGACCCAATTTGTGTAGCATAAGCATAGCCTGTCAGCAGCAGAGCAACTGAGGCCTCTAATGTGGACAGAGAAGTCAATAGTTAACAGTTTGTGGTGATCCAACCCTGAAGGCAGATGAGAGGCCCTGTTGGCTTCGTTACTGTTAAAAGTCACTTTCATTCTCAACTCTTTGACCACTGTCTATTGTAGCAGAAAGCACAGCTGAAATTTGGCACAGCAAATTGGATCAAGGATAGTAGGCTTGTTAAACTAGGCTAAGAGTGAGAGAAAAGTCTGAGGCAGCATGGATTGATAATTTCTCATGTAGGTTGGTTGTCATGTTTTGGTTTAACTTCCTATTCCCGTGGCTTTAAAATGTTCCCCAACCAAAGAGCTCTTGACTCTAAGGTGAGAGGCCAGGGCAACAGCCGGGTTTGACAGACAGACGGACAAATAGACGTTGGGACAGCTGGGAGAGGGCCTAGGCCTGCTTCAGACTGGACAGAGAGACTGGCGTCAGCTTGACCTGAGAGCCCTGTCACTCTCAGACATGGAGAGACGAAGGAGATTTGGGGACAGAGGCTGAGAAAAAGGGGATTAAGTCTCAAACTGGTGGTCAAGTAGAGCAGCAGTGCAGCAGGAAAAAAAAGGGGTTTGTGGACTCTGACTTTGGACTGCTAGGCCATCTGTCTGAGTAAACAAATCTAGAGTGCACCACACATGTGGGCTTGTCCTTGAGCTGGAGTCAGAGGAGGATAAACAGCAAAATATTTCAAATTCTGGGAACAGTTGTACAAGCAGCTTAAGCCCCCAGTTTTATAATCACAGCATCGGATTCTCGCAGACACAGAAAATAAATCAGAGACTGACAACAGCTCTGATTAAAAACCTATTTTCATAAAGCTGCTCACCTCCGAGAAAGATTTGAGTGATTACATAGACACAGATTACATAGGTGGTTGTGTAGGAGTACAGTGTATGTATATAAGCAGCACGGGACGCCTCTCACACGTGTGCACCCTCCCTGCCCCAGCACCGTGTCAGCTGAGCACCAGTGCACGCCCCTACTTTGGGCCAGCCACCACAGCTCTAGCCCCCAGACCCAGGCCCCCCGAACCCACACCTCTCTGTCACCTAGCCTAGGCCCAGTCCCCTCTTCCCAGGCCACCGCTCTCCACAATGGCCCCTTTGTGAAGCAGCAGCAGTTCACACAATGTGGGATTGTCAGCCGCCACAGTCCACAGAGCCACTCCTCCCCTTAACCCTCAACAAGGAAATGACCGAGAGACAAGAGGCCCAAACAAGTGTCCTTTTGTGATGAGAGCATGGAAATTATGAAGCCAGCATAAACTTATTCTAGTCTCTGAAGTTGTTCAGACAATAATATGAATGCTGTCTGGATGGGAGTCATTGAGCGGAGTCTCACGGGGAGACAGGGACAAATCAGAGAGAGATTTGGTTTCTCTGGGCCGGGCTGTGATGACTGGAGGGGCAGGAGGGCATTTTGCATCAGCAGCACCAACATTTATTGGGATATATGAGTAAAAAAAATGTACTGAAAGCAGCAGCCAGATGTGCAATTGCAGCTGTCATACAGTATTAGTCTTTACCAAAATATTGTGTTTCAATGGCATCACATCAATCAAATCAGATCAACTTCAAATCGAAGCGTCAATTGTCACAACAAATGCATGCATGGGTATCTAATTGAACATATTTATTAATTCCTTCCTTTATTAGGGGTTTAAATGACAACTTTCATCACAATACGCTATTATATTAATGCTTTACGAATAATATAATATTTACTGATATCACAAAGTCCACAACGAGTTCGATTCAATTCAATTTAGGGGCCTGCGATCACTATAAAACCATATCAGTAAATATTCTCATTGTCTTTTTCTTGGCTGCTTACCATTGTCTGCCTGGCGCAAGGCTGCTAACACTGTTTGAATAATTAGGAAGGAGGTGTGCTTGGTCAGAAATGGTGACACGGAGGTGCCAAGGGAATCTAAAAATAAAAGGTGTATCTTAAAAGATGGCGTGGGTATCAGTGCTTTCACTCTGCATCAGTAACATTGGACTGTTGATCATCAAATTGGTTATTACACAGCTAATTCTTATCATTTTGTTTTAGCTAACGTGTTGTACAATTGTAAAACAGCAGCTTAACAAGAAAGCTTCATGAGGTGCTTTATATCTAAAATACAATTTACTTAAAAAAAATTAACTGCTCTAAGTGAGATGTTTAAAATCTCTTTAGCCATGCAGGAGCAGTGAATGGAGGCACATTCCCAGTTTACCCAGTCAGGAACTGAAACTGATCCACTGCACAATTTAGGCCTATCTCTCCTCTCCTTGCAATATGGTATAGCATTCATATGTCCTGTGATCTAAGTCCAGATGGTGTGTATCATTACAACAGTGATCATTAGGAACCTACTCTCTGTTTAGGAAATGGCAATTAGCATGCCTTTGCGCCCTCGGCTTCCTTCACTCTTGGCCATTCTGCAGCTTAGCAAAACATCCCATTCTCCCTTATGACACAGCGGGAGAAATATTTGCTTCTTTTGGCAGCTGGCTGATGGTCTACTCTCAATTTTGGTTGAGAAGCAAATTCTCTTCCTCTGCCATCAACATTTTTGGGGGTTCGACAGACTCATTTCTAGTCATGGAAAGCGAAAGTGAGTTAGTTAAAAGGAGCATGAGGGAATGAAATGGCATTTAACCATGTGGTTGAGTCACATATTGCAACATCTTTTTCTTCATGCATTCATCTCATTTTCTCATTCATTTTCCATCAGTATGAATAGGGATGGGAAATGATAAGATTCCACTGATTGGTTATCTAGCCTGCTTATTGGTCCAGTGCTTCGTGGATTCCCTTATTGATTCTTGATCAATGTTCTGTGCAGGAAAAAAAAAGTAGACCTACACAGGTTTAAGCATCAGCTGCTTTATTATTTCTGAGTCTGAACACACTGTACATGAAATGGGAGAACATATGAACATTCATTTTCATTTAGGCCCTCTTTGCCAAAAAAAAAGTGCTAAGCCTCCCTACTTGTTGCTAATGTTATTACAACATAGCATATTTACCCTTAGTAATGGACGTGCTGCTCAGTTGGGAGGCTGTGGCACTCATGCGTAGAGTGTCAAACACATGGTATTCCTGGAATTTAAGCCTATGTTGCATAGTAGATGTTTCAGCACACTGCTGGTGTTTACACACATACTTGAAACAATCATTTTACAGACATTACAGCAGCACAACTGTCATTTGTCTTTTTGAAATGAAGCCACTCTGTGGACTGTTTCTTCATCATCACCATGACTCCTCGTTGCATGTTTCCAGCAGTGCTGATGCATGAGTTTGACGTCATTGTTTGACAATGAGCAACTGTCTGAAAAACATGCCAGCCCCGATAAAGGAATGGATAAGCTTGGAGGCATATGATTCTGACAGATTGGACAGTTTGGAACCGGTTCTCAATTCTCATCTTTAAGTATGAATGCACCTAAAATATTGCTCAGTGTCTACGTAAGTTATGAACACCTGTAAGTTGATTGGAAACATCTGTTATTCGGTATCAGGTGCCAGTCTGTCTGCCAGCGTTGGTGGTGACAAATTCAAAAGCTACAATCTCACTCGTTAAGTTACATTACTCTTCTTTATACATGTAACAGCAGGATCCTCGAGCACTGTTTCCAAGTTATTCACCCTGGATCCAAGGCCATTTGACTTTGATCACTGAAGACATGGGAGCCAAAAGGAAAGCTGATGAACTGGCACCACTTCACCGTCCTGACTCATGAACATGGCCTAGAATCAGGTCTCTTCAGGGTCCAACATCCTCTGCTCATTACCGATAACAGCAATTATGCAATAAATCTTTCCTTAGCAACTTAGGACAACAGAGGTAAACACACATTTTTGATACCAGTAAGCATGCCAACAACCGGCTGCAGGGGAATGTCCTCAGGTGCCAGACGGATGGAGTCACCTCTGGTCTTGCTACAGAGGAGTATCGAACCACTGTTTCACTCTCTTAATTTTACTTCCCAAGACCCCAATAATCATACAAACACAGATTTGCATTGCAATCAGGCCACAGGATCTACAGCGAACAGACTGGTCATGGACAGGATTATAATCATCACTGTACCAGAGTCCTCACGGTCCTATAATTTTACCCCAATATCAAGATGACGTTAAGCCAGTTGAATCACACGCAGCCTCAGCTCTAATATCAACCCTAACCCCTGCCTGTACTTTAGACAAACATAAAGCTCTATAAAATCAGACTAAAACATATGGTGGCTATCTGACATCTCTGTTACAGGGCCAAGTACAGTCCTCCAGGCATTCTCAGATACACCTCACTCCACTGGTATGCATTCAAGACGCTCAGATTAATGCTACAGTATAAGGCATTTGCTCTTAGCCTGGGTTACACAGCAACAGTGCAGCAGTGAAATGCAAGAGCTCTGTATCAACACAATATTCTGGGAAATAATCAAAACACCACACATTTCACACATATTTGTACCAGGTATTTCAGAGAGGACTGTGGGTGGAAGCAGTGCTGCTCCTCTTATGGAGAATGGTGAGAGGATGTGGGTGGCTTAATGGTGTGTTGGGAGGCCAGCAGTCGACAAATGCAGAGGAGGAGGAAGACGAGGGAGAGTTGGAGGATGAAGACCAATTTCTCTGCTGGTACAGCGGTATTCTTTTCAAACAGAGGCTAGGAACGGTCAATCAGACGCAACTGTACTGGAGCGACATGAACCGGATCTTTGGCTACCCACAGTAATGGCAAGCCCGGAATAATTAATGCATGTGTGGGTGTGTGGATACCAAATAAAACTATTTATCTGTGGTACTTTTTATGTATTCTACTACATACTGCATTGCAATTGAAGCTGTATCAATTGTGGTTATGTCATGTATAAAACAATAACAAATGAATAATTGCAAAACACAGACAGAGTGTGAGAAATCAGTCGGTCTGTGTCTGGGTGGTGACAGAGTAGATGGGCCGGCTGGAGAAACAGGTGCTACGATCGAGTTGTGTCATGTTGCGTTGGCTGCTCAGACTCGGACTAAGTAGAGTTGCTGTGAGTGTGTGTGGTTTCCCAGACTGGTAACTTTTTCCTTGCTCTGCAATCCAACTCCATCTAATATGCGTCAAAGCTGTTTCTTTGCTCTCTGCGCTGTTATGCCGTAATATTATAGACTGTGCTCACTTCAATTACTATGTTTAAATTTGTGAACTTCTTTCTTGTAATTGTTGCTTTCTTCACTCCTCATGTCTGACGAGTGATACCTCTGTTATATTTGCTTGCTCCACAAATCAGTTCAGTTTTTACTCTCCACTATCATCAGTGCTGACTAGGGCTGAGTGATATATCATTTTGTTTTTGCGTGATGTGTAATATGTTTAAACCAAGTTATTTCAAAGTGTACAAAAAGGTTATACAGTTGTGAAATGGGAGGGAAAGCGTTTTTCTCAAATCTGTGTAACACTTAAATTTTCTTTTAAAGTCTGGTGCATAGAATTCAGGGGGATACATTGGCAGCAATGGTATATAATATCCATAACTACATTTTAATTAGTTTATAATTATCTGAAAATAAGAATCACATTTTCGTTACCTTAGATTGACGTGCTTATAGCTACATTAGGGATGAGCGATAGGATCCTAAAATAATATCACAATATTTCAGGGTATTTTTGCGATAACGATCTTCTTGACGATATGACAAATTTATTTTAAAAAAATAATATCAATTTAAGAAAATAGAATTGTAACAAAATAAATTATACAGTTTTACATGTTTGTCTTCAAATATTTAGTAAACACTAAACATGGAGTCTGCCAAGTTGTTCAGTAGCCCGGACAAACCAAACACTGGCTCACTATATGGCCATTTGCATTTTTGCGTTGGCCACCATAGTTCTCCTACACGCTTGGCACACAGGAGAAGTTTCAGCTGGATGCAACCTGCAGCCTCACCTCTGGATGCCGCTAAATCCTACACACCAGACCTTTAAACAATATCCTCAACATTACAGCAACACTGGACTCTCACAGATAATGTTTCTATCCTACTGGTTTATGTTTTAGTTACCAGTTACTATTATTTTGTTTGTGTGAAATTCTGTTTTTTACTTTGGCATGGCCATGGCGGAAGGTTCAAAGTACTATGATACCCATTAGCCTCGGCCACTGTTGCCATGGAGAAGTAGTCAGTCAGAGGCATGGATCGAAGCAGTAGAAAATTTTAAATACATTGTTGTTGAATTTGTTAACAAAAAGTGCACCACAGCTGCTAAATTCAACCAAATCTGACACAGAATCCCAAGCTGAATTAATTTAAACTAGAGCTTTTATAACCAGTTTCCTCAACAGTGATGTGAAACATTTTAGTTTTGTCACACATCCCAGTCAGAGTAGCAGGCCATTGAGGTAGGAGAGTGTGACTTATCTTAATCCTTTGGCTTGGCGCAGGACGCACAGATGCATGTCACACTGATAACACAATTAGATATTAAATGAAACACCTCCATTAACAGCACGCACCAATATAAACCCATAGCAACTGCCCTCCAAGGACTAATAATGACAACAACTGGATAGCCTGCACATTGGACTGGTTTTTATTTACAACACCACTATGAACCAGTCTTTAAGTATCTTTATGTTCTCTCCAATAAAGTGCCATTCACTCACTGACTTCCAGAGCAATAAATCCTGGAGCTAAAGCTCTGGGATCAGCTTTTTGTCTCCACTGCAAAAAAACAGTTGTCCAAGATCACAGTGTGCCCCAAAACAGCAGTGTCTGGATTACTGCAGCGTCCCACACGGTGCTGTGACACAGCACTTTGGAAAGTAGGCCAAGGTGAACAGGCACCCATTATATGCAGTTGTAAAGTCGCAGGGTCCCAATGAAACCTATTCTTATCTAAATACAAGAGGCACAGAAATATCTTTCACTCCTGCAACACAATTAGAAAGCTAGTTTCTGCAACTCGGTCTACACTGTGTGAAGAAATTACATAAGACCTGCAGTCAGGCTTCAACTACCTCTTTGATAATGACTGAAAATCTGCCAAAGCCTTGCTAAGTCAACGCAAATTAGCCCATCAGGCAGAAGGGAAGGGAAAATGGGGGAGGGATTGGAAAATGTTCCTTTGGGAATTCAGCTAATACCTCGGTTTTGGAGCTAGCATTTTTCCACAGGGCTGAAGAGCAGATTCCTACAGGCCCAGGTCTGGTGGTTGGCAGTTAACCTGCCCAAAGCAGTGCTGACAGCACAGCAGATAACGTTAGAAGCTGAGAGATTCATCAGGTCAAAAACAAAAACCTATGGGGCAAAATTCTTTTCAACATGTTTTTATGTGTTCTAGGACTGGTTAACACAGAACTATCATCAATACAGCACTACGGTTCTTCTACAATACTCAAAAAATACTTGATATGATCCCAACTTTCCTGCAGATAAATGTTTTATCATAAAGCCTTTAATCGTTTTACAAAATAAACTGAACTTCTTGAATGCATCACTCCTTAACACAAACAGCAAAAACAAGAACTTTTCCCAAACATAATACTGTATGTAGCCAACAATTGTACAAGACTAAAAAGAAACCAAACAAACAAAGAAAAACAGCCGTGTAAAAATAGCGTAGAGCCACGTGGTGGCCGCATGGGGGCGTGCCCTCTGTGGTCAGTGTGGCAGCTTCAGTTGATTAAAATGGATGTGCTGTGCTTTGCTGCAGGCATGCTGCAGCAGACGTGTCACGCCACATTCATGCCCCATGTATTTAGGGTGCAAATATCATTTATATAAATACATATTGTTGTGTGAAAGAACACCGGAAACAAACTTGATGAAGACGCACAAGAAGGCTTGGTTGTTGTTGTTCAGTTAGTCCTTACTCTCTTGTTGATAAACGGAAAAGTCGGCCATTTCATCATTTCTGTGTTAATATATAAGAAAAACTATCGGGATTTTATTGCACAGCTTTGTTTCTTATTTTATTAAAAATCAATCTGTTTTCAGCTGGACTGGAGTTTATTATATAGAGAGGGCATTTTTTGATGCTTTCTCTTTAAAGCCGAGAGAAAGCACAGAGGAGAGAGCACTAAGCCGATTAGGTGCTGATGCTGGAGGCTGGCCAGTCCATGGCTGCTTGAAATGGGAATTCTGGGCCAGGTCCTGAGGAAGCTGGAGTGGGTTATTAAAGCGCGAGTGGCTCACCCAACAACAATTAGCAAAAAGCCAACATACTTACGTTGCAGGTTATGCGGATTTTACCAGAAACACCTAGAGGTGAAATGAGGCCAAGAAATGGTACTAAGTGCATCTGCTGGGAGACACTGTATTTTCATCTGTATATGAAAACAGAAATGGGCATTTCAAGTAACTTCCATATTCAAGTACTTGCATTGAATTATTATAGATTCTTTGACTACTTGAAAAAGAAAGTGTGATGTAAGAATAGGAATGTAAATCAGACAATAACAGGAAACAAGTACAATTTGAATTTCCAATTTGAACCAGGCTTAACATAAGAAAAACAAGCAAACTTTTTGATGCTGCCGTTACATAGAATAAAAGCAGCGCTGAGGGACTGTATCCAGAGTCAAGAACCGCTCTCCTCCTAGTCAATTCAACATCTTTCTGGTTAGCACGAGTTAACACAGCAGCAGCGGCTACCATCCAGCCCCAGCAAACTCACACTGACACTAAAATGACTCCACTCTATTGTTAAACCTGTCAACGTCAGGTATCGTTAAGCACGTGATGCTAACAGTTAGCCAGCCCCGTCACCATGTGTGAGTGTGTGTGGGCGGCAGTGTTGATTTCGTCGACAAAAACTGTGTTCAAAATTTTCATCAACAACCTTTTCTTTGCATGACGAAAACAAGATGATGAGCTAAAAATAAATGCTGATAATAAAAACTAAGACAAAATCAATGTTTCATTTTTGCTGATGAGACGAGACGTGACGAAAATGTTAGTGGTGGACTATCGGACACTGAAAGCCAAGAACAGCTGTGGTTATTATCTTCAAATGCCACACAGGCAACAGGCTGGTGAACTCCAGCAAATAGTCTGCACCAGGATGTTTTGCTTGCCAGCAAAAACCCTCACACAGGAGCAGCGTCAGTCGTTGGTGCGTGTTGTGACCTGTAATTCAGCAGTAAATAATCAGCCAAGTGTTTCTGACTGTGGATGGCTGAGCTGTTAAATGATTTGTGGAGTTTGTTAGCTGCAGCGCAGGACTCCACTCAGATCCAGACTGTCTTGAGAAGGTTCATGGTTTGATTGCTGTTTGACAGGCAGGTAGAAGGCTCAGTTATCTGAGTGTAACTGAGAGAGAGTTCTCTGACATAAATGAAAGTTTAGTTTCGATCACTGACTCTCCAGACAAACACTTTGCAGATTTAAGAAACAATTCAGGCTGAAATGAAGTTATTCTTCTGCTTCTTTACAGTGAAATTGATAAGTCAGAGTTTACAATGAACCTGTTACAAATCCTTGGTGTCTCACACCAGCTATTTATGGTGTCAAAGTTTTCTGGACAGACTCTCACTGACTAACTCTCTGCGGTAATTACTCTATAGATTGAATTAATACTGGCGTCCAAATCAAGTACTTAAGCCCATCCCATATGTCAAATACTTCAATACATATATATATATATATATATATATATATATATATATATATATATATATATGTATATATATATATATATATATATATATATATATATATATATATATATATATATATATATATATATATATATATATATATATATATATACATATACATATATATATATATATATATATATACATATATATATATATATATATATATATATACATATATATATATATATATATATATATATATATATATATATATACATATATATATATACATATATATATATATATATATATATATATATATATATATATATATATATATATATATATATACATATATATATACATATATATATATATATACATATATATATATATATATATTTTTATATATATATATATATATATATATATATATATTATACCCTTGCTACTGTATTCACATGAAACATCCCAGACTCATCTCAAAGTCTGCACTTTCTTTCCTTCTAAAAATATCTTGGTTGCAAAGCCCTGAGCTCAACAGGTGGCTGGATTGGCAGTTTGCCAAGCTGAGGTGAAAGGTTAGAGGTCATCCAATACACCTGCACCTGTTGCAACTCGGACAGACATTCAACTGCAGCTGTGGCTACCGCAGGCCATCACAAGCCAGCAGTCTGTTAGACACTCGGTCTCGGGCCAGGTTACAGCTGGACTTTCTCCAACTGAAACGTCGTACTGCAGTGATGTAACTTATCAACGCTTTCATCCATGCCCACAATCTTAAAATTACAAACAGCTACTGTATAGCTCATGAGCAGAAATTGTGTGGGCAAATGTTAATTTAAAATCCCAAATATTACTACAGTAGTGTGCATCCGTGGGTTATTCACAATAGCAGTATTTTCACTCTCTAAAGTGTCTGTGTGCCTGCACCCCCGCCACTGCACATGCAGACACCTACCCACTGTTTTATTAGTGCCCGTCTCAGAGCTGGCTAACCTCTCACCCTGATGCTTTAAATGAAACCTTTTGTCAGTGTCCTGCTCTAGTGTTTAGAACAAACTGAGCGAGCAGTCAGTCAGGCCATGTTTGGCTTTATAGACAAGGGAGGGTTTGGAAGGGGGGAGAGAAGTTACACAATACTGCTGGCTGCTCTCTCCAGCACAAATGATTTATTGGCCAGAGAGAACTGGAATGAAAGACAGAGATGCGAGAGAGTGGCAGGATAAGAGAAAGTGAGGAGGTAAAAGGAAGGGAAAGTGAATCGGACTGAGTAATGGGAAAGTAAAAGTGGGGACCGTGCGAGTGAGAGTGGACACTGGTTTAGCCAAAGCCTCCTGGAGCCGGCCTTTATCTGGATAATGAATGGTTGGAAATCATTAAAAAGAACAAGAAAATGAAGGACAGTACAAAGAGAGGGATGGTAAAAAAGACATCCTGGAAAAAAGGAGCCTTTTAAGGACCTCTCACCATGGCGCAACAGTGGACCGCCATCAAGCATTCGGCTCAACCCAACATGGCAACAAAAAAGTTCACCATCAACTGGAATCCCACATCTATAGAAACTGATACCTTGCTATGAGCAATATAGTAGTATTTTACTCAAGGTGCTGATAGACCTAGTGCCCTGTGTTAAATGATCCTGTCCACAGGCTCATGCAACAGTGAACACCAATATAATAATAGACCACAGGACTGTCTCCACTTGCTTACAGCCTACATTAGATGAAGCTCAAACTGTAAGTGGAACCCTTTAGCCAGTGGTTATGTTGTGAAAGTTTCACTTATGGAAATGTTCAGAGAAGACAATAAGCCTACTTATTGATGTGGTCTGACATACACTGATTTGCCTATGCATTTCCAGGTCAATACAATGAACAATGAAGTCAGTCCCATTTTCAGTGGGAGCACTTTCTGCTCATCCAATCAAAGAGGGCCGGCTTAGCCCATTTTTTTCCCTGTGTGTTTGAGTGTGCATACTGGAGAACAATGCTGTTTTATTGACTGTAATTTGAATTTAATACGTGTAATTTGAAGCCATTATTTTTAGACTCATTAGGCATTTTGGCTATGGAACACACACACACACACACACACACACACACACACACACACACACACACTATAAATGCAAACTGGAAGTGGGTGAGGGGGAGGTCAGTTGGAAAACATGAACATGTCTCCCTGTCTTTCACATTTGATCCTTGAGAGTTTACAACATTACAACAAGACAAAACCACAATTAAGTTTCAAATCAGCTGAGGTCTTGTTTTTGGGCAGTTCTTCATGTGTATTTGTACACTAATGAAAGCTTTAAATGACATGTTTTTACAATAAAGACAGTGAAAGTGACCTTGGTGGTGCTTTATAGAATAGTGGCTCACACGCAGGCCAAACTAAAGAGTTAAGAGCTTGGCCTGTTTGGTCCTGAGCCAGACAGGGCTACTGTATGTCTGACTTAAGGACATGAAGTATTCAAACAGTGAACCAGTGGAGGAGATAAGATCTTTATCTCAGCCACATCCGGACTGATGTAGTGACTAAGCCAAGGCAAAAACTAAAGACCACAGACAAAAAAGACACTGGAAAGTCAGACCAAAAGGCCAACAGAGAGCTGGACCGCTCATTTATCAAGTGAAATACAACCTAGCCCATCGTCCATGGGACCTTTCATTGTATTCAGCTTAATCATACTCTCTTGGTAATGGTAAACTCATGGCTCTTTAGACAGCAAAGCACTCAGTTGGAAAGTGGACATGCATACTGGGTCACTTGGAGGACAGCGAGGCCCTTGATTAGCGATCGATGTGAGCTGCTCTGCTTAAGCAAGGATGTATGATCCCTTTACAGACTACCAAATTGTTTCTGGCCTGATTTTTCTGGAAGCTGCAGTCAAGTTTGTTGCATGCCGTGTCAGGTCAATCATCTCTCATGAGATCAAACTGAGAGTAAGGTGGACTCTTTGGCTTGGCTCTGACGGGACAAGTGAGGCTAAAAAAACATAGCGCTTAGTTTGGATAGACAAGACATTGCCAAGTTGCCTTGACATGTAGAGGGAAAAACTAAATATAGTCCTGTCTTAAGTCACAAGGCTTCAAATGATAAGCTGACAGGTTTTCGGATGACACTTATGATAACAATCCACATTACAGTGTGCCTGTTTTCCTGATAAAAGTATCTATTTAAAACAGGAAAGCATTGGGGTTGTGCTGTATTCTTCAAAACTGTGCTTCCTCGAAAGCTGTTCACACTGGATTTTGTGTGCATGAGATGGCCTCGTGTATCACTGCACAGAGAATTCTCTAAAAAGCATCACCAATGGGGAGTTTTTAAGGATTTTTTTCATAATTTCACAGTCAGTTTCCTATGCACTGCAGTCCTTATCACTGCCAAATCATTTGGTCTAGAGTGAAGACTGCCACCCTGGTAGTCAGTGGTAGGATGCAACATTTGGTGTGTTTAGTTTTGACACCTCTTCCTGTTTACCTTTTGTGTTCTAATATAGTTCAGAGTCCTGCAGGAGTCTGATTCTTAACACCCAAACGGCAACCACAACATGCAATACCCCACCTGCTCTGCCACCTGCACATATGACCGAATAGTTCTGCAACCCAACCCGACCCGTTGACAAAAGATCAGCAGGCAATTACAAAGTTGAGTAGAAAAAAAGTTTGGTTTTTTTTGACCCAAACATTTCCAAGAATTTTCTTTCACAACAGCTGCTTTTGTGGGTGGGAAAACTGGTTGGGGTTCTCATGTTTGTCACTGCACTGATACCTGGAAAGTGGTTGCTACAACTAAAGAGGATAGGCCCTGCGTGTTGCACCCCGATTGTGGTCAGCCTCCTCTGGCCAACAGCACACATGTCAGTGACATGATCAGCATTGCATAGGGAATTGGGAATTCCAAAATGGGATAAAACCGTGATGAGAACCCACAAAAATTCCCAATTTCTACAAAAGACAAACAAAAACAAGGGAATGTTCTTTTACGGATATAGTAAACCGGGCAGCAGCTTTGGATGTGGGGATGAGTGGCAGTTACAGTGTTGTAGACCCTGATGATTACAAGCTGTATGAATGGCTGTTCCCATGGTTTTGTGGCTTTGTGCAATGGGAACAGTGACCCCACTGTAATCCATGGCTGTTTACATTCCAGCAGATCAGTTCCTACTGGAACCATGGGGAAGGAAGGGCAGGGGTTAAAGAAGACTCTCACGCACCATATCTCTACAAAACCAACACACGCCTCACCCAGGACCCACACTTGGTAAACAACCCACAATGATCAAATATGGAGGGCTTTCACCGTCTTATCAACACGAGCTGTGACCAACATCACATTTATTCTTTACCCTTTTCCCCTTTAAATCATCTGCTTCTCTCCCCAATCTGTCTTTCAATCCTAAATGATCCATCTCTCTCCATGTTGTACTGTAACACAAACTTGTGTACTCCAGGCAGCCTTTACTTCCCTCTCCACTCTGTTTCCCATGGCTTGCTGTGAGCGCAAGACTGGAGCTCCCCTATAAGTATCCCTAATTTGATGGGGTGGGGTGGTCAGCCTCCACTTATTCCCTGCATAGAGTGCCTGAAGGCAACAACGCAGCTCAGAGGCCCTGCCCACTCATCCATTCCCTAGAAAGCTCTCCTCATTCCCGAACCAACGCAAGACAAAGGCTCTTCAAAATTGGTTAAAAATAGCCCTGATTTTCATGTTTCACAGGGCTAGAGACGGGAAAGAGTTTGTGCACGTTTCAGCATGTCAAAAGGTCTCGCAGGTCTAAGGGCGAACGCAGGCTGAGGTTGTATATGCTCATGTCCAGAAGATTCAGGAGAGAGGCAACAGAATGGTCTGCCTCAAGTTTAAAGACTGCACAAATGTGTGGGAAATGGAGGGAAGTTTGTCAAAACTTTCTCAGCTCTTGGACCGTGCTATGGGGCAGGGGTCCACTATTTCAATTCCAGTAAACACAGGAAATTAATTGAGCTGAGATGAAATGAGACTGACTTCAACAGCTGAAACGTCATGAGAACATCATGTTCTCCTTGGAATAACAAGGGATATGGCTGCAGTGCAGACAGTCAACTGCAGTCAATACAGTCTAAAGGCAATTGCAATTCAAGCGTCTCTGAATGGGCCTTTTGTGCCTTGCAACTCAATAGGTAGCCTCATTTTATTTGCAGGTATACTGTGCTTGTTCAGTCTGGACTAAAACACAATAACAGACAAGCACGAGAACACAAACTGCACTGTCTTTTCCAACAGCCTCCAAATAAAGCGAGGAAATATTGTAAACAATGCACCGTCAACAGTAATAAAAGAGTTTCAGTACAAAAGCTGAGGCTATGATTCAGTGTGAGCTCAGAGGCCACAGCAGATATTGAGACACTGCAAAGAAAAATATTTCAACCTAGATCATATGATGAGGGGTGTGTGTGTGTGTGTGTGTGTGTGTGTGTGTGTGTGTGTGTGTGTCAGTAAGAAAAGGTTACAATTAGGTCAATGCAACATCATGGGAGCTAGATGTTGTGTGGGGTATTTAGGACCGTGCTGCAAAGCAGTTATTAGAGTGTGGGTGTTGATCATTTTAACTTGCACTGATGTCATTAAAGTGGCTTTGTGGAACTGGAGAGTTCTCTACACCCACCTACCTGCCCTCACCACAAGGTGATAATGGATTTGGTGTGTGTATGTGTGTTTCTCACATCACTTAAACAACTTAAACAGCTTATTCACACTGTCATGTCTGACTGGCCTCTGACCATGTTGTTCGTTTTTCTTTACCTTACCTCATAATGATTATAAGACCCTCAACAGTTTTAACTCAAGACGGCTAAAGCTGAGGGTTTCTCAAAACCTTGCAACACCTGTTCTTGACATGGCCTCTGCAGTCAAGCACCCTCGGTCCCAGGTGCATTCGGTCACACACGCAGAAACATGTGCAGCTCAGCACAAACTAAAACTCTATCCAATTCAGCCTTGCACATTTGTTTCGATGCTGTGTTTTTTTCTACGGCTACTGTAGAAAGGCTTGCTCACCATATGACTGAGCCTAGAGACAGCCTCAGCCCACACACTCGTGCTTCGCTTCCAGAGCATTCTGTCCTGTATCCCTACAGTCAGGACAGAGACAGCCAGAGCTCTCCACAAAACAGAGAATAACTCCGTCCCATGTTACACATGCCATGGTCAACGGTTGCTGGACAAAGGGACAAAACACGTTGCCTTGGCAACGCTCCCCTGAAATAACTGCGTTGGGTTGCTCTAGGGAAATCTAGCTTGTGCATTCAGCAAATACTGGAGACTGAATTGACAGTGAATTTTGTGAGTGCAGTTATCTCACTTCCATGTTTACATCTATTAAAATTTACGATGCTACATTTCAGAGAACTAGCTTGGTCACAACAAATTTCAACTCTCTTCTTCGGAGGCAAAATGATCCATGAAAGCTGCACTAACACATTAGCCTTGCATGGCAGCACATGTTCTATGCAGGCCAACATGTTCAGCTATTCACTCTCTCCATCCTTCCAATCAGAGCACATCTCGTCTTCACCTCGCTCTTACTGAAGCTACATTTTCTTCTGTTTACCACTTGTCTCTCGAACATAACTGCTCTTCGAAGCCACAGCTGCTCTTAGCATAAAATGACGGCAGTGGTGCGTCGTGTTGGGTGTTCACCATAGGTGGGCAACCCCAAAATCGATGGCTCCGAGAACTGCGATCTCTCCCAGGCCTCTGCTAACCCATTCCTTTCCCCCAGAGCCGTGCCACATCCTGCAGGTTGGGACCGCACTCCATCTGGGTTTGGTTAGAGCCAAGACACAAGAGCCATAAAACTAGGCCGAGAGGAAAACAGAGGGGCACCTCCTCATCTACAGCCCCAACCAGTGCTCTCAGATGGGGGCTCTGATGTGGTCTGGAGCAACGTTATACTGGCGAAAGCTGGCAGTCTTTAGATTTGACCTGATGTCATTCACAATATAGCATTTAAACTGATCTTAATGTGTCTTTCTTAAATATAATGTTGAGTAGCAATCTGAAACATTTTGACACTGAACAGTTTTACTGTATATAATATGCTTACAGTTAAATAGGCATACATATAAAATGAATAAAAAGGGCAAAACAACACCAGTTACTAAACCAACTACCACAACTGCTCCGGTATTATAACAGCTTCAAACAATGTTTTAGCAGCATCATTACCTTTACTGTCTATACAAGTGAAAAGTTTATCCTGTACTGCTACTCACAGGTTCTAACCTTACCCTATGTTCAACGTCCTATGTACCTCTTTGTCCACAGAAAACAAGGGTCAGATATGTATGCCAATTAACCAAGTTTGTGCAGCTGTTTTATTCAACACCAAACAATTATTCTAATGCGTTTGGGTTGACAAGTGAGCTTCTATATTTAGTGTCACTTGATATTTCCAGCTCTAGACCCTTGCTAACCCCCTCTCCTTTTGATCCTGCATTCAGAGCGGAGATGAAAAGATGAAGAGTGACATCCAGAGAGAACGATGAATGGAAGGAGGACATCCGCCTCTTTCCTTTGTCTCATCCAGTAAACACATCATCCGTCCTCCTTCTGGTGTCATCATTCTCCACCAGTGCCTCACAAATACAATTTACTGGCTCCAGTATGAAGACGACACTGAGGCCAGAACAGCATTTTTGGCACGTTTAGTACAATAAAATCCTCAGTTAAAAACCCTAGGATGCACTCTGCAAAAAAGAAGCCTCGCCATTCAACATGTAACAGATTTCTATAGGGGGAATAAAATGACCCTGAAGGGCACAGTAAAGAAAAAAAAACTCCACACAGCATCCTCGCTCCTGCTGCTTCTGTTACATAAACCCCCTCAGCATCCCTCTCCTCTGCCAGAGAATGCCACATACAGTATGAAAGGGTCAAAAGCAACAAAGCAAGTGCTGTCTCAACTACTTCTGCTTTCGCCTCGTTTCAAAGCACATCCACGTTTAGAAAAAAAAACTGTTGAGTACCGCTTTGGGTCAATCGATACTCAGCGTGCCCACATGCTGCAGTGCATTTAGAACCGACAAACTATGGTATCCAACCCGGTGACCTACAAAAACATAAACCTCAAAGATAAAAGACAGTCAGTGTACATATTAGCATCATATTTATTAATAGATATTCAACTACTCGCACCAATAAAGATGACTGAAGACATTAGTCTTCCTGGCATTGAGTGGTTTTTCCAGTTTCAGGAAGTTACCATGGGGCTCTTGCACAATAAGTGTGTTAGCCACTTGAACAAACACCCACAGCTCGGCACATGACTTTTAGTATCAACACCATATGGTGTCACTTCATTCCTTTTGACACTGCTGTGCTAGTTAGCTTAGTGTTTAACACATTCACAGAATAATCTTGGATGAAACAAAGTACTGGTGTTAACAGTGAGGCGACTGCCTGGTCAAATGGCAGTGAACCTATCACACCTTCCAGGTAGTCATCTGACAAACGCTAAAACGCCAGTGAATATCTAAACTATCAAACACTTCCATGTTTAAAAGTCTGTAAATTAATTCCTCATTTTTATTGTTGCATCCTCATGTGAGTTAAAAGGAGGAGAATCACTTCTCTTTCATAGATAGATATTGTGCTGAGTTTCCTTAATAGCTGATTAGCAAGGCACAAAAAAAACAACCATAAGTTTAATGGGGGAAACACTGTTAAAAACAAACAAACTCAAGAGCAAGAGATGGGTAAGAGGGGTGAAGGCATGACTCTGTCGCTCCAATGTGCCAAATACAGCTGTGTAAACGGACATTACCTTGTGCCAAATTTACCATGCCATCTTTTTTTCCCACTCAAATAGACCACCCCATGAGCTAGTATTTGATATCAGGCCATTTTTCAAACATCAGCCTTTATTTAAGAATCACATTTAGAATTTCTAGTCAGAGCAAACAAGATGAAAGCTTTCACTTACCATTTCGTCCAGAGCATACCGAAGTAAGCCATGCTCATAAAGGATGAAGAACCTCCTTTGCCATTTCTGTATAAAAACAAAAAAAGATGATATATCATGACAATCCTGGTGATAACACGGGAAAAGTTACCCATATTTACGTGGTTTCAAAGCTGTTTTTCATTATGCATTACACAGTTTTAGCTGTTGGACAGATATTCAGTTATAAAGCCAGCTTTTTTTATTGGATCTGTAAATGTTTCAATTAAAATCTTGAATCTTATGTACACTATTCACCTCAGGGTATAAAGCTTTGGCCACTACACTAGTGTGCGCACACATACAAACAGTTGATACACAAGGGCAAGCAAGCCTTTGGGAAACAGTTGCCGTGCAGGAGCTCCCAGTTCTTAGAGCACTTTCTGAATATACAACATCACAAGCTTTTCAAGTTGGCTGGAAATCATTTTATCGTCATGGTTCGGTACAAAAATCAATCATCTCTTTTTTTTCCCCAGCTTGTTTTTCTTATTGAATGTATGAGGAAAAAACACAACAATAGAACACCTTTCCCAGCTGAATGCAGATATAATGGCAACAGCAAGTATGTAGATAAAATCTTTCACAGCTGCACATAGTATTAATCATGCCCAGATCTGCCTTACAGGTGATAAATGTACACAACATTGAGCTTATATCTGGAGTATCATGTCTGCACAATGTTAATAAACCCCAGCCTTCCAAGGAAGATGAAACATATCGTATTTCTGAATATACAAGCTCAACCGTTTCACTGAGTGTGAATGGTAATTCTGTCAATATTTGTGCAAATGATACAATTACAGCATTTATTGATCTGCTTGCTCATTGGCTTGATGAGCTCTCTACTTCCTCCCTCTTATCTTAATGCACCATTTTGTCACAGTGTTAAATATCATGGGCTCCGATTCCCACTGAGCCCAATCCATGAAATATTGAGAGGTGCTTTGTCGCCTAAAAGGCATCGGAAGCTCTCAATAGGGGTGCTGATATGCTCCACGGGTGATGTTAAGGGGACACTGCAGTCATATCTGTTAAAAAAGTGAGAGATATGTGGCTTGCAGTGTCGCTGACCCACAAGCTGTCAAACTAAAGTGGTCCTAAAACATGACCCTCCCAACCTGTCAGCGCTTTTTTATCTGTTATTTGTTTGTTGGTCAGTCCAAACCTGCTCACCTCAGCACTGCACGCCACTAATTACACACCCGTGTCGAAGAGCTGATTGTAAGAATAGGCAGAACACATCAGTGATTATGTCAGAGCTGAAGCAGCCTGTTGACAGTAGTTGAGTTGAAGGATCCAGAGGTGCTTTTCCCAAAAACCTCCATATGGAAGCCATCAGTGTGGCTGTGAGAACTGGGACTTTTCCCTTCTCCTCCCCCACATTCTCCCAACTCCTCTTTGGGATGCACCACCACGGTATAATCTGCGAGCTGATAACGGAAACGGTGCAACAGAGCAAGTCTCCCATTACATGATGCTGGGGGAGCAGGATTCGTGAAATAAAGTCAATATTAGGCTCATTATTGCTGGGGAAGGAGGGTTCTTCTGATAGAGGGCCAGGCCTCCCACAGGAAGCTGCTGAGTCCATGAAACAGCTACAGGAGCCACAATAACCAGACCTCCTGTTTGTCAGATGTCAAATGAGTGTCAACGTGGATAACAAAATTACAGGAAGGACTAGAGAAGCTGAGTGCCTTTTTCAACTTACCTGGCCCTTGGAGCTGCTCTAATATATTAACCTTTACCCACACTCAAAGCCGTTTAACACAAACTCATTAATCTCAGAACCCATCGCATATCTGTGATGACAATAACCCTTTGGGGGCACTGACCAATATTTAGGGGGATCCGGTGTAACAAGCGGATATCTGGGCCAAGACTTCTTGTCCATGTGCCTGTCATTTTGGCTAATTTCTATAAACAGGTATCTGCATATGATTGCAGATAAATAAATTAAAAAAAAACACTAATACAAAGCAAAGCTAAACTGTTGTCAGACGATAGGCAATAGGTTCAGCTAATGTGTCTCTCCACAGAACTGTTTACCTGCCACTCAAACCTGTTTGGTCAATACTAATCAGGCTACGAACTGAAACCAGAACACTTCAGATACCAAAATTTTGTCCCACTGCCTACAGATTCTGTTTTAATACGCAGATATCTGTTTACAGAGATACTGAAATCATAAGTATTGCGCCTATTGGCTCACTCTTAGCATTAGCAGAAGCTACAGACAAAGGGTCAAATAAAGTTGTTCCCTTTAAAGAATTCCTTTTTCTCATGAGGCTCAAACCAAATGTTCATTAAAAAGGAAGTCATAAAGAGGTGAAAAGGCGAAACTTAGCTTCTTTCTGTATATAATCAGTTTCAAATCCCCTAAATGAACCACTTACCCGTGATCTGTGTAACGGATTGTCAAAATTAGTCCCCTCTGGTGCTAGCAGCAACCATCCTCCATATATAGGTTTGGCCTGGTGAGGGGAAAACACAATTACAGTCTTGGCAACAAACACTAAAATAGGCACATTATCACATCGATTAACAGTTCAATTGTGCACATTTGAATCCACTGCAGCTGTAACTAGAGGCTAGTCACTAGTTTAGGCTTCAAATTGTGTCCCAATGTGAGACAGAATTACACGGACACGCACACACATATTTGAGTTCAACTCCGGGAAGGTGTGTATTAGTCACTAGCTGCCTTGAGTTGACTGCAGGCTACATTCTCCAGCTGGCTGTGTTCCAGAGCACCATGCTGCCCTGGAAAAAAAGGAAAGGCTAACACACATGATTTTCCCTCTGATCCTCTAAGTGGGTGGACTGGTGGGTGGAGGGGGGCAGCAAGAGGCAGAAGTTAGCAAGAAAAACAGTGGATGAGAAACAGGAGAGAGAAGCAGAGAGAGAGACAGAGCCTGGGAGCTTTTGTGGCTGCAGATTTGCAATTCAAACTTGCGCTGAGAAATGCAAGTCGTCCTGGCAGTCTTTCTTAAATCGTTCTGGTGCGTACTTGAATTCTCGCCATACTAGTAGTCAGCACTTGTTTGCCGAGCCAAAAAAGCCCTGCATAACCACTGCAGGGTTGTGTGAACGGGAGCACAAATTTCACTTAATATGTTTACACTCGATTCTTACCTACACCTAAAGAGCTTAACAAATTAACTATGTTACGTAATCCAACAGCACTCCCAAGTCTGTGGAGCAATACTCTACAAATCAAGTTGAAAAGCTCTGACATTTACAGCCGCCTGGCACCTCTGTGTCCCTCTGTCAGTGGTTTTGATTACAGTCATAACTTCATCCCATGTAAAGCCAAGTATAATCCACCATAAAATCCTCTTTTGCTTTGATTACAGGAGGTACAGCATATTTCTCAGCTCAGTGGCTTTGTAAACAAAACGACATAAGAGGAATTTTCAATCAGAAGTTCTGACTCTAACCTCGGACAGTCAAGAGTTTGTGCAGACTTGCAAGAGCATCAACATCCTTGCTTTTGAAAGACAACCTGAGCAGTGACACACAGGTATGGCACCTTTAATTGTTGATAATGGGATTCGAGAGGGAATTGCACTTATACCGGGACACTAGCTTCCTTCTTGCCTTAGTCTAAAGCCCCAAGGAGAAACACTGTGACTGAGCAGCGTTTCGCAAAATGTCCCATCTCTCCTCACATGACCCGACAGGAGCCCGGATGGCAAGTCCTCCCAAGAGAGAGAGAAATAGACGAGATGAATCTAGGTCATTTTTCACCCTTCAACGGTTCAGCGGTTAAACAGAGCCATTTGAGTGTGTTTGCGTGAGTTCATTTGGAGGTGCAACTCCTCAATGTATTACTACCCCACATCAGAGATAACTATACTGCACCAATTGTGTGGGGCTTTGGGTGGGCAATTGCTGGGACGGCAAAAGAAATGACAGGATGAGGTTCAGTATCTTCTTGTAGTAAGACTCAAACAATAAAGATCATAGCCTGTCGCGGGTCTTCAACCTCTGACTGCTATTGATAACCTTTAACTGGGTGCAGTCCTCAAAGGATAAGACTGATAGCCAGTGGGTTAGAAATTCCACTAAGAAAGACAAATAACTTCAAGACTATTTCCACCCCAAAGGAGAAACCATTGGTCATGATGGAGGAACTTACAGGAACATTTATACACGCAATGTCAGCCCGATGTTAGTCACCTGAGTCACAGAGGTGTCATTCATATAAAACAACCTGACACTGGTGGCTCTTAACCTGTGCCGTTAAACAGCTTACCAAAGGGAAGTATCACGGTATAGGCCAAAAGAGTTCAGCGTGCCCTGATGCCACCATTCACAAGCTGCCAGTATCAACATAGCGGTCCAGCAGGAGCTACACCTTGTGAAGAAAGTTGAGTCTCAATCACGTCAAATACAGACTCTTTGAGTTGGCAGTCAGACCGAACCGCCAACCCAAAATGTTGTTTTTTTGACAACCTGGGAATGACACTTTACGAACAACTATGTTTCTCCAGACTTGCATACTGGACCTTTAACATAGTAATGAAACATAACAATATCTGTCTCCAGTTCTTATAGGAGTGAACTTTCTAACAGTGTGGCAATGACAAGACCAAGGCAAGAAGCCAAAAGGACATTTTAAAATAAGATTTCACAGACATAACTGTAACATAAATGACTCAACAAAAGTAGATGATAGGAGGCTACTGTGCTGGAAGACATGGAGCTGTGTGGAGACCTATATCTGTATGAATTGAGGTCAATATGCGCCCTTGGGCTGGAAACTAATTATGTCCAATTAACCTGACCTTTGCACTTCATGGTCTACTGGCACATGACAAACCGTTTGAAGTGTGCACATCAAACTGTAGCATTGATATAGGTTACTCAGACAATATCATGAGTGTGAAATGACCAATGTTTAAAGATAAGTGTTCACCTGATTTAAGTCTTCGTCGTTGAGCAGATGTGACTCTCTGGGCTTGAAGCAGTTCTGGCATTTACTTTTGTTGAAGATGTTGGCTTGAAACTTGCGACACGGATTGTCTTTGAGTGACATGGCTGACGGAGAAGACGACACTTGATGAGGAGGAAAAAAAAGTAGTTCTTGTATGCTCGAGCCAAGCCAAATGAGTTGGAGTCAACGTGCAGCTGGTGAAATGTAACGAGGCAACTTTCTAAAACATGAGCAGAAAGAAGTCCGCTAAACAGCTCGTTGTTCACCTGTCCCGTGTTACCTGAGGCGGTGAGTAACCTCTCGTTAAGTGATATCTATGATAGTCATGTTGCGCGAGGGGGTCGCCTCCCGCAGCTAACGTTGACCTGCTAACTTTAGTTGCTGTACACAGGTTCGCTACGAAGTTGTCAAATGAAGTCTTCAGACAGGTGTGCGCGAGGGTTTCCTTAATTACGTCCTCCGACGAGGTGTCGACGTTTCACAGGTGACATTACGGGCCTGGAGCTCACTGCAAAGGTCCCGTCAGCCTCCATCGGGCGGAACGGCTCTACCGAGGGAGGGAGTCCACTTTGGCCCCTCTCTCTCTCCCTCTCTCTCGCTCGCTCGCTCTCTGTCTTTCTATCAAACAAGTGATACCGCATTCATTACCGTTAAATCTGTTTCACGCTTCTAACGTCTCTCGTCAAGGCCGAACACCGTTATCCAACTTTGAAACCGCCATCGACTCGGCTGTCATGCCGTTGGATCCATAGCGTCGGGTCCCGCTGGCACTGGTACGCAGTCTGCGGTTGATGTTTTCGTGAAAATCCTCGCCTGGGCCGCACAAGCAGTCGGTGGAGGGAGTGGGAGGGGCTTAGGAGAGAGTGGACCCTGAGTGACAGCAGCTTTGACCAATCAAATACGTCAACACGCCCACACTGTAGGCTATGTCTTTAACTGTCCAATAGAAAGCCTGGAAATACTCCCAATACTTTCACTCAAGCTAGGTGGGCTTTAAAGAGCCCATGATAACAAAAACCAACTTCCATGTATGTTATTAATGTTAGCCTGAGCTAATATTTGTCAGTCCAAGCTGAACAGACAGGCTGCATTTATCCAGGCAGTAGAGGTTATTTCTTTAGCTGATATTTTTGCTTTTGTAAGTGTTGTGCTAATCTTTGAAATCCACAATAACAGGACAAGAAATCAAAAAAGAAAAGATTATTATGTCTGTTTTTCCAACACTGAAAAATTCAACTGTTCAGCTGTCAGAAAGTGTTGCCTCAGATGAAAGTGACACATGCTAAGGGACTGTTCTCTACTTGTGAGGGTGGTCAGGGGGGTGCAAAACAAGGGAGGCATCTCAGGAATTTTTTTAAGCACTGGGGATGGACTTGTGTTTTTTTATTTTATTTTGACTTGGGGTAGGGACATACAACTTTAAATGGTTGTATTTTATTTATGTTAAATAGTCTTTAAACCTCAAATCCTGCTGGCATGGATGAGGGGCACGTTTTCTTTAAAAATCACCTAAATCAAACCATTTATCATAGCTGAAAAATTGCAAAAACCTCATTATTTTTAAGAAGGATTCACATTTTGGTGTTTGTTTTAGTGATAACTCTCACTCCTGTGCTGTTTACTCGTTGCATTGGCTCCATACATACATTTGGTGTGACTATAATTTCTATTTTTTTTATATTTTTTAAGAGGAGGTCACGCATTATCGCCCAGTCGCTCAAGGAAGCTTAAGGAAAAATATTGTAGCTTCGGGGAAAGTCAAGATGAAATATTAATAATGTTAATGATAATAAAGTCACCCCCCGCCCCAGCCACCCCCCTCCTCTGATAACTTAAGTACAATCCCTAAATTGAGGCTCCACTTGGTTAAGATTAACATGTTACCATCATGATTATTTGACCGTTCATGAAGTGTGTGCATGCAAAAGTCTCAGGCCATAAAATGCACCAAGTAAAACACAAAACATTCCACCATGACCTACTATTAAGCAAATGAGAATAGGTTAGCCATGGACGGATTATGAGAGAATGGGCCTCTGGGCACAGATATAAAAAAGGCACCACCTCTTCTACGTAAGCGCAAGACACAGACTCTGTGGTGGTTTTGCCTGCTTTTGCTGTTGTTTTGTGTGTTTTGTAGTCATTACACATATTTTGGTGGTTTGTGAGGTAATTTTGCATCTTATTTGGTCATTTTGAGTCTCTTCTTGGTTAGTATGTGTGAATTTGAGTGAACTTTTGTAGGTATGGGCCATGGAGAGGGAGGGAGGCTGATGCTTTGTGCCCCAGGGCCTGTCCACTTTAGACCTGGTCAGTAATACATCCATGAGGCTAACAAAGTCCGCTACATCACTCTTAAATCTCAAAGGCTATGTATGTACATAACATGACACAAAACTCTGTAACATTATGCAAATTACACCTTCATAGAATCAATAAATTCAACAGATTTGATGACATGTGATGTAAATACTAAATAACAGAAGCAGAGCATGTATGTACATTATCCTATCTGTGTTATTGGGGCTTATGTAGTGAGTTAAAAAGAAAGGGACTGATAATGAAGGCTATTTTTTATACTACTACTACTACTACTACTACTACTGTATGCCAGCTTGATAGATGCAAGTAAAGAAAAACAATGTCTCAAACATACTGCTCAAATACAAGTTTAAGCAAACCCTGGCAACTTGTCATTTCAAGCATGGAAAGCAATCCCGAAGAGATGCTTTGATTCCAGGCTCCAGAGCACCATCTGTTGGCCTTACATTTCCAATGGCTGCTCCCAAGACTGAGTCACGTTTAGAGATGGAAAAAGAAAAAAAAAAAGAAAACATGTTGTACAAATACTTCAGAGCCAAATCAAATAGGAATGTATGAGTGATAGATAGCAGATGAAGTTAAGTCAGGGAATTTTGCAATATTTTTCCCACCACATGGCTGGTTTTATGACTGAAAATATGTATTGCTCAATGCTGTGAGGTTTGGAAAATGCTGTCATGCGCTGCAGTGTACTGGTACACCACCTGACTTCTGGAAACTTAGCAAGAGACACACTAGAAAATCAAATGACTATTTATTTCACAACAATAAGCAGTTTATCTCATGACACTATTGAAATAATGGAAATTTAGCAAGATGTTATAAAGAGTCTTGGAAGACTTTTAGAACTCCTGATGCAGGTGAGCATGGAGACTGATGTACTTTGATTATCTACCGCTATAAACATGATGCAGGTTTACAGCCTGAAGCTGTTGACGAAAATCTCCCAAAAAAAAAAATAAAATTATTGCTCTGGCCAGACAATTTTTAAATTATTTAAATGAATGCAATAGTTGGGGTCAGAGAGAGACTTCTATCATATTACTGATGGACAAATGTCTCATATTCAGCAGACCATTTCATTGGAGTTGTGTTGCTAGGAAACAGCAGCAGACTTACTTTCTCAAAGCTGTTCATAATGGAAAAGAACTTATTTTGAAAGTCGTTTGAAACTATGAAAAGTTTATATGGGTTAAAAAAGATTTAAAAAAAAAAAAAAAAGTATAATAAACATAATTCCTCTTTTACACTGGCCCTTATGTCTCCTGACTTTGACAGGTAGACATGAAAGTCAGGTAGTAACTGAAATTTTAGCTACTTCATAGAAAAGATTATATTTCAAACAATGTGTTAATCACAGAAAAAGATTTAACATGTCCCAATTCATGTTCAGTACAGTATGCCAAAAATACCAGGATGTTCTCCTGCATCCGGTCAGATTATGCATACTAGCTATTCTGACCCACAATCCTCTGCGCAGCGGATGATACGTCACATCAGCTGAGCCGTAAACAGATGAACAGCTGTTTGATGGCAGATTGACAGCTGTAAGAGGTCGCAATGACCAAGTAACCAGTCCAATAGTAATAATAGGAATATTAATTGTTTAAATACAAATTATGCACCCCTGGGAAAAATGATTGGCTACGCTGTTCACTGTGACCCAGCATTGAGTCTTTTGAATTATACTGTTCAAGGAAACGCAATACATAAACTGTAACAACTGGATGCATGATGGCTTAAAGACTTATAGCAACAGCCCAGCTGAAAGAGGAGCTGTGGCTTCAGTCATTTCTAGAGATGATCTCCATGGAGGGAGCAGCTTCTAACGTTTGTGTTTCTTCTTACTATTCGTAAAATACCTACTTTTCCAAGAATCTTGAGACGGACTCCAGAAGCAACATGAATCAACCAATATTTCTTTCTGTTCTGTCCAGTTTAACCTGCAGACCCACATCTCACTAAGACACACAAAAACCCTCCATTTCCATTTCTTTTCCTACCCAGTGTAAGTACCCTTGCAGTTGTGTGAGTTATGACGTTGATGTTCTATTTGTTGAGAAAATAAATAAAAGTTCAAGTAAAAAAAACGTTTAAATAAACAAAATAATCATATAGGACATAACTATAAAAATGACAACGACAGAGAACTGCAGATGTAATTTCACTGTCACAAATATATGTTTGAATCTACAATCTGTGCAGCTATAACATTGCAAAGCAGAGCCCTTCAGGTTGATCTCCGTCTCTACTCAGTGAGTCACGTTACCTCGCCAAGGTAATGATATAAAAGCAAGAGGGTCAAAGTTCAGGGCGAAATGTTATGAGACTGTAGTACGACCCGATTGTGTGCATACTGCATACAACCGTACATAGTCTTTAAGGGCAGCTGCAGAACATACTAAAAGTAAAAAACAAAAGTATGCCAGTGTAGATTTCAGAGGAGACACAGGGGACACGCCTCCCTCAATAACGTTTAGAACACGTGTGTCTGCTCTTCAAATAAAAACACAAAAGTAGCAGAGAGCCTTAATTTGGACAAAAGTAACACCATTATTGATGCAGAAAAAGCACAAATTGGTGCATCAAACTCATCAGAATGCCAAAAATTAAGTGTTTGATGCTCAACATTTTCTAGCAGAGGACCTCCAAATCTCCCATTCCATATGAGTGTCCCCCAATATTGAAACAAAACCTACGCCCTTGCATACACAACCTCATTCATCCCGTCAATAAAGAGACAATAATTCACTCAACTTGTAAGAAGTGCAAGGTTTTATTCAGGACTCTGGAGGTGGTGTGCTGGGACAGCAGTGTAAAGATAAAACACGGGGGAGAACATCAAATGTTTCCAATAACAAACATTTCAGGGATAATGTAGCAACATAAAAATACAGTTCTTAAACATGTACTCTTTTCAGTTTTGTGCTCAGACATTTGGAGACAACGGAGTGAGAGTCAAGAGTGACAAAAATATGATATCATATAGGAGTAACAACGACATCAGGGGTCAAATGCATTCAGTATTCAATCACTGCACCATACATCAGGTATAATGACGTACTGTTCAGTAAGGGTAATAATAATGATCTACAAAGGCTTTTAATCAGGACAAACTCACTTTTACCAGCTACACAACTGGACATGAACGCCTCAGACTTCAATGCCATAAATCCGAAATCAAGAATTCTTTCATTTTCAGAAGGCAAGCAGAAAAATACAACCTTGTCCCATAAATGTTGTAACTTCAAGCTGCATCCATAATTTGCCTAACCTTATCCATCTTGTCGCTGCTGTGTGCAGATATTTTAAGAATAAATAATTTCAAAAAACATTCAATCCCCTCAAAAATGTTGTCACTGATAACAATCCAGTGTTTTGCACAATCACTTCTCAATGAAATATGAGCATTTTGCTGCTCTGGTTCCGCCATGAGTTGAGTGAAAACATAACAGCAGCACACCGTTTAAAGTTTAACCAGAGGTTAAGCTCAGGTTATGAGTAACGGAAAGATTGTCTAGTGAATGTCACAAAGGTCAGCTTCTCTGGTCTCTGGCATCAAAGATTACCTTCTTTATACTCTTCACTTTTGGGCATGCCTTGAAAAATACCACACTAACTGTTGCATTTACGGTGAATGGAGATAAATTGCACACAGGTGAATTGTCCAATATGAATGTAATCTCTGGGAGACTTGAGAAAGACAAAATAATAATGGCTATCTATTAGCAAAGAGTATAGCAAGTTGAGTTCTCGTGTTCATATCTGCTTTGAGGTATCACATTTAAACATTATTCATCACAGTAGCCTATAGAATTAACTGGGAAACAAAACAGTGTGTCCAGTTTGAGGCAAAACAAAAAAAGTCTAATTTGTGTCAAAATGCAAAGAAATAAACATGGAGGGTCATCAGGACTTGACATGTAGCCTACTGCAGATTATCAACGAGTCACAACAGGCATTAGGCAGATTTTAGAAGAGATTCGCCTTCTTCTTCATGTCGTTACGTTTCCACAGTGGAAGTAAGTCAAATTCTTGAAAGTCCATGCCGAAGATCTCAAAGAATGATTCCGGGGATAGGTGACGCTGCAAACGAAAGCAGGAAAGGATGAAGTTAGCTGCAGAAAAGCTGCATATTGTTGTTCTTTGTTGCATTTCTTATTCTTTTAAGGAAAACCTTTCAGCATAACAGTCTGTTCCGTGTAAAGAAAAAAGGAGCATCACATTCTTTTCTCAAGTTACTCTACCTCCAGTCTCGTTCTGTCAACATCCTTGGGAAGCTTCACTCGTCCTCTACTGTTAACGGCGAGCAGTTCATATGGGTAGACCTTCATGAAACAAAGACTGGTTGAGAATGCTTTATGAGGAGATCACCGCACACGCTACACCTAAACACAACCTTCTGTACGCTTACACTATGAGATATTACACTTTTAGGGCCAAAAATTTTGACTTTATTCAAAAACACTATTCTTGTGGCCCTAACCCTCTTACGTACTATGGAGACACGAGATGGAGTTAGGACACTGTGTACCGTGCAAATATGTATCTTGTATAACCACCTCACAGTTGTCATGCATAGTAGTAGTCTATATTGTACTAGCCATGCTTTAGCCTGCAGGGAAAAACATACAACCTTGCTTGTTTTAGCTTTTGTCTAAACACTCAATGTATTTTCACGAATGCTGTCATAAAGAAAGGGTGATGATGAAGTCGTCCTTGAAACCTGTATGCTGTCGTTTGTATGCATTATTGTTATTCTTGCATGCAATCTTTCAAAGGTGCTTATAGGTACAGTACAGAACATAAAACTTGGCATTGAAAACCCAATCGTCAGAATAAATGTCGGCATTGTAAAGTGGCTACGGTTACATGATGGCTTCTCATTTGGAATGAAATAAATCTGAATGAAATCATTCGGAATTAAAGTCTTTCAGGTAGTTTACATGGGAAATATTCATTCCGAATGAGGGTTTACATGGGAGCTCAGTTCGATCGCCTTTATTCAGGTCTGCGCAAGGTTTGGGGCAGGGAAGGTTTCTGATTGGTTAGGGGGCGGGGCGGATGTTACGTGTTTACGTTTAACACTGTAGTCCTCGTTCCGGATAACAAGATGCTTGACGATGCCGTTATTAGCGCATTTTTTGGGCGTGATTTGCTTTGCAGTACGACAACAACCTTGTTCTGCTAATGCTTCATCTGTTGAGCAGGAGAAGGGAGGCAGAAGACCGTGCTGTGGCGAATGGAAACCGGTGAGTGCAACGAGTCCGACTGCTCTAACTCAGCCCGTTGCTATTCAGCTCGTTGCTATGCAGCCCGTTGCTATGCGCGTTATATACGTCATCGCGCCAGAAGGGCAAGGAAACGAGCATGCGCAGAAAGACCACAATGAATTTAAAGAAGAATGAGTGTATACATGCACACAAAATTCTTTTATTCGGAATGACAAACGGAATAAACCACCCCCTTTAATCGGATTTAATTTTCAATCGAAATGACCATTTTTCAATCGGAATGACCGTTCATTCCGATTTAAAGTGGAATTAAACTGTCCATGAAAACGTACTGACTGTGTGGTTAGGTTTAGATGTGTTGGTGAAGATTCTCAGTCATCCAGGTCATGGTAATCTTAGTGCTATATCGTAGGCAACTGAACTTTCTTGAGTTTCTTGAAGACATTTCGCCTCTCATCCAAGAAGCTTTAGTTCTACGGAACTGAAGAAGCTTCTTGGATGAGAGGCAAATGTCTTCAAGAAACTCAAGAAAGTTCAGTTGCCTACGATATAGCACTTATGATTACCATAACCTGGATGACTGAGAATCTTCACCGACGAGTGGGTCAGCGATCTCAATGCCTCTGTAAGGGTTCACACCCAGACAGAATTTAAAGCCTGTGACTCCGCACCAGTTTGTAGAACTGACGAAGTCTCTCGGATGCAAGACGAAACGTCTTCAAGAAACTCAAGCAAGTCCAGTTTCCTACGTATAGCAGTTAAGATTAGGTTTAGACACAAAAAACACTTGGTCAGGGTAGGTAAAGATCATGTTTTGTTCGCTACAAACACAGCTGGAAATGTCAGGAACTCTTGTCAAAAAAATACCCAAAGGTCTCACACCATCCGCCATCACATCCTCCTCCTTATGCTCCTATCTGAACTGCATTACTTTAAAAATATTGATAACATACATATGAAATGTACAAGTGAAACATATCTATATATGTTTGCAGGAATGCCAACATTTTACTCTGGTGACTGGGTTGTGAGAGCTCTCCTCTAGTACCACATGGATATATAAAACAATACTTGCTTTTGGTTCCAACAAATTAGGCATAGAAACTCCTCTGTCCATTCGTGCTAATGGATGTTGACCGTCATGGAGCTACGGGGTGAAGCAAACACGTGCAATGGGAAAAATTTGATGGCGGGATTAAACACTTGAAGTTACTGCAAATAAAGTATATTCATAAAATGTGTGGTTAAGAATTTTGAATTGAAACTGAGGTGAATGTATATTTGACAGAACATGCTCATGCAGACAGTGAGTCAAGGTCAGGTCTTTGGAAGTGCAGTAAAGCAAACAGGGAGAAGATTCGAGATCATAGAAAGTTCTTCTCACGTACCTTAAAGTCTGAAAAGCAGGGGAAAAGGAAAAGAAGAAGCAAAACAAATTAATTTCTGGAGAATTGTTTACTGAGTTAATATTATAGTGATGAACGACATCCATGGTAAATAATAAAAATGTCTACTTATGTACCTCTGAATCTGTCGCTGCTGTAATGGTAGAAATCAGCTGACCGTGGCTTCATGAGAAGAAGGAAAACAGAGGAAGCATTAAATCTATTAAAGTGCTGTAAGATGGACAAACCTCGTTTAGTGTGTGAAATATAAACAACCCAGGAAGCTGGCTGGACCTACTGAACTACAGGAATGTCACTGACTAGCTTTACAGAACAATGCTAAAGAGAGAGAGAGAGTACGTTATCAGTGATGTCGCTCTTACCGGATTGAGGCCATTGCGACCGTATCCAGGCAAAGAGGTTGTTTGGGATGTGGAGGAATTTGGATCTATGTGTGAAAGTGAAACAGCAGACAGATTAGCTCACCGTGAGGCGGCTTACAGTCAGACTTGGCTCTGTGCCAACATTAGATCAGACTTACTGAGTAGAATACTTTGCTGGATTTTATTTTTAGCCTTTTGCTAATTGTTCCGTAAAACCGACTTCTTAGTATTGCTCTATTTTTATATTTATAACAAAATCTCAGAAGTATATTTCAGACAATGAGAAGAAATCAGTGTAACAATGTACAAGAATAACAAACATATAATTTTAGAAGCTACAACTGAGGTAGTGATCAGTAGCTTTAAAAATAAGATTTAACTAAAGTGTTAAAATGAACTTAAATATAGAAAATATTAAATATTGAATATAATGAGATTACAGGTGCCACTCCATTAGTGCTTTTAAAAGCAGATAAAACATGACATACACACAGCTATATAATAGCTGTAATACCAAATAACAAAATAAATAATAACAATAAAATTCAGTGGTTAAAATATTGCTCATGATTATTGTTTGTTTGGTGGTTTGAAAGGTTAAAAAAAAGCTCATATTGTACCTTGTTGTTTATAAATTGGAGGCCTCCTGTACATGTTGAAGCCTTCGTCTGCTGATAGAAAGAAAGCAGCATCAGCAAATAATTCATTTCTAAATATCACACAGCAGAATCGAAATAGCATAATGTTATATACTGTTAGTAAAACTTACTGTAGTGTCTAATTTTTCCATTTTTATGCTTAGAAATATAATTTATACGGAGTAACTTTTTTTTTGGTTTAGAGGACAGAATCATTCAATTTTCCCTGAAAAAAAAAAACGAGAGCTGTATAAAAGAACATTTATACTAAGGCAGTAATTATTATATGAGGGGACACATCCCTCTTCAGTATTTATATATGTCGACAAAAATTCACCGCAACAAAAAACGTTGCTATGCTACAACAGGCAACCTTGCACCGCCATCCGAAGTTAGCAGATCATTGGCAAACATGATCATAATCGCCAATAAACTAAACAAATTACTATTGTTATCACTACTGTTTTAACACTTTGGTGTACTGCAGTTCTGCATGTGGTTTGTCGAAATGGTGTTGCCGTATCCCAACAGAAACTGTTGATTGACTACTATGAGTAGATCAATGTCAAACACTGTACTGTCTCTTTAATTCATTACTTTCAAATGTATTCAACAGTGGAAAACTAAATGTAATATGAGTGTTATTTAGGCTATATCACTGAGCACGGTTACATGCGCACAATAATCAGATAACTGGGAATAATCAGGTAATGGTAATAATCCGATTTGACGCGTTTACGTGCACTTCAATAATCTGATAATCAGAAAAACCTGGTTTACATGATTCAGTCCTTCAGTTGGATTTCTCCCCAAGTACGTGACATAAAACTCAAACTTCCTGTTACAGTAGGTACTCATATCCTTGAAAAACCTCTTACAGTACTGTTTGTTTTTATCATTAACAAATACATGTGAGAGCATTCTAATGTGTAGTTTATCAGTGTGGAGCCAATTTTACATACTTTGGGTAGATTCGGAGTGACAGTACTGCAAAGTGCAATATACAAGTGTATTGTATATAAACTTGTCACACAAAGTGCATAACATATAAGTAAGATAAAATAAAAGTGACAATTTAAACACTGAGAATATAAAAATATATTATTTTATGTAAAATCTTTATCTGAAAGGAAACAAAAGCTGTCAGATTAACGTAGTGGAGCAGAAAGTACAATATTTCCCTCTAAAATGTAGTGGAGTGGGAGTATAAAATAGCAAAACCCGAAAGAAACCAGATTAAAGGGTATACATGCACCGAATAAGCTGACTATTGGGGAAAAAGCTAGATGTGTTTATCTGATTTCTCATAATCAGATAATGGCTTTTATCTGATAAAGCCTATCGGATTATGCTGTTTACATGACCACTTGAATAATCAGGTAACTCCAGAAATCAGATAATGATCGGTTTATTAGTGTGCATGTAAACGCGCTCATTGTCAGTTGTTTTAGTTTTTGTCTAGTGTGTTAGCATGTCATAAAAAATTTAATAGTATAGTCTGCCATGGAAAAAGTCATAGTGTGTGCACTTTTCCTCAGTCATATGCTTGCTCCCCCTCAGTCATCAAAACTTAAAGATCCCCTGATCTATGATTTTTGTGTCAAAGCGCTTTAACATGGTCAGTTTAGCTGTTAAGTTTCTAAAAATGTCTCCTGCTCCAAACCTCTCCTTAAGGATTAGGTCACAGGGGTGTACAGTGAGAATAGTCCCTCCCTATTTTGAATAGGTGATAACGGCCCTGATGCATGTAACTTACTCAGAAAATCCCCAAAAGGTTAATCTCGTGTACAATAACTGTAGTGACCTTTACATCACTTATAATTAAAAAAAAGAAAAAAGAAAAACCGGCCAGCCGTTCAGAAAGGTGATGCCATAATGAGTGTGCAGCACATTTACAAAAAGCAAGTGCAGTAAACGTTTTCTAACATACACTTTAATTTCATGCAGTTGTGGAGTTTCAGAAATGATCATAGAAATCATTTTAAGACTCTAACGTGCCAAATCAATGAATATAAAGACTCTAAATAAAATGACTACAATCAAGGCTGTGTGAATTGTTAGTGGGTTGTGAGTGATATTCAGTTCCAACCAAAAAACACATGCCAGCGATTACTGGTCAGAGCTTGTCATATCTCAAACACACACACACACATATACACACGATAAAACAGTCTTTAGAAAACTCACAGGGCTGCTATAAATAGACACGGCTGCTGAGGAATGTGAGGGTGAAGTCGGGAACAGGCACAAGAATATCTACTTATTTAATCAATCAAATCAGTTTTATAAATACCTCCTTTGATCTAGATTTACATGATGGATTATTGTTTTAGTGAAAGATTTTAGGGAGCGGTGGGAAAAGAAGGCAGAAAAACAGGAAAGAAAATGCACGTTCAAAATTAATGGTACAGTGTGTGTGTTTTCTGTATGTCGAACAGACTGCTGTGCTGTCTCCTACAGTAAAATAGGATATGAAAAGAGTCTGAGTGGGCGGCCGACAGTCTCTGATCTTTGACCACTAGATGGCTCAGTGCATCTGACAATAAAGTGAATCACATCTCTGTGCCAACCTCCCTATATAGTCCAACTCTGCACCTTCAGCCTGACCACAGTCCCTGCAGTTTAGACTATAAAGTGATGGGTTTGCTAGTAAATGTAAGTGTTTGATGAGAAATATAAAAGATAACAAAAGCTAAAGGATGGGGAGAGGGGGTGCAGAAAAGGGTGTCCGAAGAGCAGGGATCCTTACCTTTGGCGTGAGGGAGAAAGTGATGAAATAAAGTGGGGGTGGGGCATGTGTCATTGTTGCCAGAGGATAGAGAGGGTGAAAGCATCAATCCTGGTTGTTATTCCAGGATAGAGGTGAAGGTGGGAGTTGTGGAGGTAGAGGAGATAAGGGACGGTGATAAAACAAAGGAAATGTGAGCAGAGGGAGGCTAATATCTTCACAGAGGTGATAAGAAGATTGAGGTAATCTTACTTTCGTGCGCTTTTCTCACCTGGTCGGTGGAAGTGTTGCGGTGATCTGGACAGACTTGGAGTATAGCTGTGACGATTGTACTTTGCATGAAAAGATCCATGGCTTGAAGATTTTGGTATGCACTTTCTTACTTCAAAACTCTCCTGGAAAGAGGACACAAAACCAGTGTGAAATGCAAAACAAATTAAAAGTAATAAGTGTCAATAAGTGTTAAATAATTTTGGCTTTAATGGGGGGTTGGTCATTAAAACACATATTTACCTCGGTGGTTTCAGATATGTTTCCTGGTGACTAAAACAGAACGACAGAAGAAGAAAAATAAATGTATGAACAAAAGAGAAACACAACATACACCAGACATTTCAGGTGAAAACCTTGTATCTCCAAGCTTGTCTAAAATGAAAAAGAAAGCGACCTTATTCTAACCACTACGCATCTTTGAAAATATGTCATAAAAGGAAGACATGTATAATATCAGTTCTTTAATCTTTCAGCTGAATTTGAAAAATCAACAAACTTAGACTTGTGAGGTTTTCACATGAAGACAGACATGGAAAGTAGGAAACAAAAAGGTTTCATTATAAAGGTACCGTTAGTGTTTTGTGTTTTTTTTAAAGTGTAGTGTTTTTTATTGTTCTCAGTAGCCTGGCGCAGATCATTAATTAACGCTCAGTGACACAGTAAATAACAACAAACATTAAAAAACAATACTAAGTATGCAAACATTTTCTGATAGTATTATAAGCTGCTCTCCATAAAAGTCTCAGCCAGATTCTTAGTATACTATAAATGTCCATTTCCAGCAATGTGATAAAAAAGAAAGATCCTGCAAGTCATTATAATGAAAAACTTTCAGAAAATAATGACTTAGTATCTCAGTATAATGACTTAGTATCTCAAAACAATTACTTAGTGTCTCAGAGCAATGCCTTAGTATCTCAAAAACAATTACTTATTATCTTGAAATAATGACTAAGTGTCTCAAAACAATGGCTTAGTACCTCAAAACAATGACTTAATATTTCAAGATAATGACTTAGTACCTTAAAACAGTGACTTAATATCTCAAGATAATGACTTAGTATCTCGAAACAATGGCTTAACATCTCAAAACAATGACATAGTATTTCAAAACAATGACTTACTTTCTCAAAACAATGAGTTGGTATCTCAAAAAATGACATAGTATCTCAAAACAGTGGCTCAGTATCTCAAAATAATGGCTTAGTATCTCAATAAGATGACTTAATAATAATGATAATGACTAAGTATCATGAAACAATGACTTAATATCTCAAAATAATGACTTAGTATCTGGAAATAATGACATAGTATCTCAAAACAATGACTTAGTTTCTCAAAACAATGGCTTAGTTTCTTAAAACAATGACTCAGTATCTCAAAACAATGACTTAATATTTCAAAGCAATGACTCAGTATCTCAAAACAATGACTTAATATTTCAAAGCAATGACTCAGTATCTCAAAACAATGACTTAGTATCTCAATAAGATGACTTAGTATTTTGAAACAATGACTTAGTATTTCAAAACAGTGACTCAGTATCTCAAAATAATGGCTTAGTATCTCGATAAGATGACTTAATAATAATGATAATGACTAAGTATCATGAAACAATGACTTAGTATCTGTAAATAATGACTTAGTACCTCAAAATAATGACTTAATATCTCAAAATAATGACTTAGTATCACAATGACTTAGTTTCTTAAAACAATGACTCAGTATCTCAAAACAATGACTTATTATTTCAAAACAATGACTTAATATTTCAAAGCAATGACTCAATATCTCAAAACAATGACTTAGTATCACATAATGACTTAGTACTTCGTAACAATGACTTAATATCCCAAAATAGTGACTTAGTGTCTCCGAACACTGACTTAGTATCTGGAAATAATGACTATGTATCTCAAAAATAATTATTTCATACTGCAAAATAACATAGTTTCTCAAAATATGGACTTATTATTGTTTCTTATTATTTTGAGATACTTAATTATTTTTGAACTACTAAGTTATTATTTTGAAAAAGTTTCCCATAATAATGACTTGTAATTGGTGGAAATGGGCTTTTATAATATCCTGTATATCAGCCAAGATCTGGACTTAGCCTAAATATTGTAAGTGTTTTGTTAAGTTAGAAAAGTTATAACCCAGAAACACACTTAAAAAACAGATATGATCATTTTTCGCAATATATGTCTTTGCATTTTGTGACAAACACAGTCAAATTTCAGAACAATGAAACAAAGCTTTACTTGGTTTGACTCATAAATCAAACCAAGAAAAAGATAACACTGAAACAATGACACACAAACATGTTACCAGATACAACTCGGAGCACTGAATGGAGTTACCTCTGCAGGGCTTTGCCTGTTCTGTCTGTTGCCCTTGTTGTCCAAAGTAGAGGAGTTGCCGTTCACAGACTTATAAGATATCATATCAGGATGCTCTATATCATATATAGCCTTGACTCTGGGAATGGCTGCTAAGTCTCGGTAATCAATGATCTCGTTATCTACTTTTGCCTGGGACCAGAACGGGGAGGGGGGGGGGGGGGGGGTGAAGGACACAGAGGTTGAGAGATAGAAGGAGCAGACAGCATGGGTTACGTCAGGTGAGAGGTCAAAGGTTGCTCATTACATGACGTCAGGGAGGAATGAAACTTTAATCCCGCACCACCACAATGCTTTGACTTTGGCACATGAAGGAAGGTTAACGTTATAATCTGTGGCCTATTTCAGATTCACTACGTAAATTATTTCTCAAGTATAAAACAGGTTAATAGTTTATGGCTCATAGTTTGAGGTGTTTTAATGGGATTAAAGTTTCTTTATTCCACACAATGAACCAACAACCTATGGGTCATAATAGACTGGACGGAGGAAACAAAAGGACACCGAAAGCACCAAGTTGTTTTTAGAATCATACTCAATCTGAATTGCAGATGAATTCAAATTGATGAAGCAAATAAATCTAAATTCCTGTTCAATATGTGGCTGACTTGAAAACAATTTGAAGGCTCTTCATCATTCAACCACAATTGAAATCGTGTTTTGCTCTCACAAGAAAAAACTAGTTCCGATCAGTCAAGGTAAAGTTGAAAAAAATATATTTACAGATTGATTTTAAGGTCTTTTTTCCACATTGGCTATTGTCCTAAAGGTTTGCCATCATTTATAAAAAGACACATCTTGCAAGAGAGACACTTTGTCCATGCGACTCCCCTGTATGAATAAAGGATAAATGAAATGTAAATCAAGCCACGGTGAATTGTGCACCATGGAAGGCGGTGATGTCGTCACCAGGACTTACACAGATGGTTCGACCAGGACTGCCTGGAGTGCACGAGCCTGGCCTGGAGCAGGAGCTTTCAGATGACGATCTGGTGGGCTACAGGGAAGAAAAAACAGCTGGGTTAGTCTGACATCACTTCCTGCTCAAGCTCAGGTTTTGATAGACGGCTTCCATTGTCATATCAGGTCTAGTTTCCCTGTCTCTCATGTGGGTAAAAGCAAACACGAGGTATCATAATGCAGCGGTGTGCAGTGTAGGCCTGGCATCATGCAGTTTGTGCGATGTCACGTCCTTTATTTCAGCCAGACTTTTGTTTTGCATAGCACTAACACACGTTGGTGTATAGTACTAAAAGTTGTGCAGGTACAAGTACATGGCAGTGGCAGTATATAACACAGCCAAGCATGCAAGGTCAACACCAAAATTACATTCCTAAGTTGTTTTTCAAATGTTATACACAGGGGCGGAGCCAGACATTGTACATTCAAGGCTCAGCCCAAACCAAGGTAGAGCCTACATCCTGTTTTGTATGTGAAGCCCCTTCTAAAAACCCACTAACACCCGCTAACATCCAGCTTTCGTATGTAATGGAAAGGCAGCAATTGACATTCACACCTGGGTCAAATGTCTCTGCAGTAGTCACGGGTATTCATTGGCCCTGGCTCTGGTCAGCAGTGATGGGAATCCAACACCCAGGTGAATGTGCTAATTTTAGCCCCTTTTACTGGTGAGATGCAATGACGCCCCACCACAAAATACCATTCATCTCCGCCCAAGCAGCGCTCAAACGTCGTTCCAAATGAGCCTATGCCACATCTAAGTCGAGACTGATTAGGTAAGAGATACACTGCTCAAAAAAAAGGGAACACATCACATCTTGATGAACGAATTATTCAAGTTGAAATCTCTACTGATGTACATTGTATAATTTGTTGAGAAGAAAATGACGTAACAATGGAAACCAAAATCATCATGACATTTATCACGACACCCTCATAATGTTACTCAGTAGTGCGTATGGTCCCAGCGTGCCTGTATACACTCCTGAGAAGACCTGCCAATTCTGATGTTCTCTGGCAAATGCCAATCAAGCTGCACAATGCTGGACGGTGAGCACAGGTCCTACTAGATGACGTCGGGCCCTCATGCCATCCTCGTGGAGTCTGTTTCTGACAGTGTAGTCAGAAACATGCACACCAGTAGCCTGCTGGAGGTCATTTTGTAGGGCTCTGGCAGTGCTCCTCCTGTTCCTCCTCACACAAAGGAGTAAACACCGGTCCTGCTGTTGGATTGATGCCCTTCTACGGCCCTGTCCAGCTTACCTCATGTAATGGTTAGTCTTCTGGTATCTCCTCCATGCTCGTGAGACTGCGCTAAGCGACAAAGCAAACCTTCTTGTTACTGCACATATGGATGGGGCATCGTGGAGGAGCTGGACTACCGCTGCAACCTGACTGAGCTGCAGGTACCACCTCATACTACTACCAGTAGTGACAAGGACACTACTGGGGGTTGTCTTACTTTTGCCTCTCCATTGCATCTGTTGTCACTTTCATTTGCACCAAAGCAGCTGAAACTGATTCACAATTACTTGTGTTTCCTCAGCGGACAGATTGATATCCCTGAAGATTAACTGACCTGGTGTTATGCTGTGACCATTAAGTGTTCCCTTTTTTTTTTTTTGAGCAATGTATACTATAAAAAAAGGGAACCACCACTATCACGTTCTCTTCTTCATCTTCTGTGGAATTTTATGGCGGCTAACATTCCTATGCATTGCACTACTGCCACCTATTGGACTTTATCAGTTTTGCAGTGCAATCATAACATTTTCATTGTCCTCCATGCTGCTTTCTACTGTTGACTACTCTGTTTTCCAGCCTGTTCATGATGTCAAACATGACACATTTGGTGGAAAAAGGGGTACGATTGTTGTCCAACTGTTTTCATCATTCTGAACCCAATACAACAAAATGTTAAGGATGACTCATTTCCACTTCTGCCTCTAAAAAGAGGCAAAAATGGTCACTTTTTTTTAAAGCTACATATCATAGGTAGGTAAGAAATTGGCATAAGCAACATTACTGATCTTGAAACCTTTTTCGTTTGACTTTGCTGGAGTTCATAGAATGAATGTTCAGCTGACAAATCTGCTATATTCAAATCCCTGACAAAATAATCTCATCACCCAAACGATTCCAAGTAATTGTGGTCTTCAATACTCTGAATTTAATTAATATCAATTACATTAGATGTCTTTAGGAAACAGCATAGTACGATAAACAACATGGACATGCATTATTACCTGAATGAGACAAAGGTAAAAGATTCAGGACTTTTGAGAAAATATTTTGGGCTAAGGCCCCCTAAGCCACCCCTTCACTCCGCCCCTGTTTTTTGAATAAAATGTAATTACTGCACATACTATATGCTGTACAGGTGCTCCACAAATTAAAATCTCATCTTTATAATTCTTGGATGGAAACATTTAACTAAAAAAAGAAGCTTATTCTGTGTATCAAAAATGTCTTCTTTTTGCTTCCTTGAATTAGCGCACAAGCTCTAACTGGCCAGCCTGGTGGGCAAAGTGTTGCATGTGAAACAAGCAGAGTGCAGTTAATCTCAGGGTGTGAGATTACAGCCTGCTCACACTAGAAACCCATCAGTGCAAACGGCGAGCCCGCTCACAATATTAACCTTCAGTTCATGTGGGGGGAAATAGAAAGCAAGAGAAGGTGTTTTTGGTCTGCCGACCTGGGAAGGAAGAGAATGCGTAAGGACAGCGACTCACACAGATATCACACTCACATCCTCATTAAATAGCATCCTCATTTAATATCCAGCTGGATATTTACAGGTATTATAAGAAGTTATGTAGATATGATATTGTGTAATGTCATGCCTTGAGTTGTAAGCTGCCTCGTAGACACATTAAATTGCATGTGACATATAGAAATAAAGTTACATGTTAAGTTAAAGAGGTATTACCATGTAACCGTCCTCAGTTCTGTTGCTGTCTCTGCAGTCTGGGTGCCAAACTGTTGATCCTGTAATAGCAAAAAAAATCACAGCATGTCATTCCACTCCATGTATTCATCCAAGGCTAAATACATATCATCACCATGAATGCACTCTCTCACACTGACCTTGCAGATACATTTCTTCACCTTCTGTGAACATTTTGTAACATCGGCTGCACCTTGCACAGCTGGGGTGATAATGTTTCTCCCCTGCCTACAGCAGACAATGAGAAATGCAAAAGCATCAGACTTCGGCCAAGTTACCAAGAACAAAACTGAACATATAATACTTCAGGCCAGGGATTCTCAATCTTTTTGAATGTGGGGACCTGCTTCAAAAAATCTCCTCAAAACAAGTTTTAAAATGTAAAATACTCTTCATTCTCACCTCTAGGACTTTTCCGGTTATAAACTTCTGACATGCTTCACACTGCACCCCAAACTGAATCTGGTAGTCCCTCTCACAGTACGGAACGCCATCCCTGAAAGATAAGACTTTTGATATTAAAAACTTTTCTGTGTATTAGTTATGATGAGTGCTGGCATAATTTCTAATTCTAAACTTTATTCTTAGGAAATGTAGACTCAGATGAGGGAAGGTAAGGAAAGAATTATGAGAGAATTGTATTTACTTGCTGATATATTCTCCGCTCAGCACCTTCCTGCAGGCTTTACACTTGAAGCAGCCGAGGTGCCACTGGCCACCCAGCGCCAACAGAGCCTGGCCGTTCTTGATGTCTCTGCCACAGCCAGAGCAGTCTGTAGACACACACACAAATTGCCATTATTTTTTTGTTCATGTTCTTTAATTCATATTACACTAAAAGTGTTGGGCCCAGTTGATCCTGTGATCCTCAACCTTCCTAATTGTTTCTGGATATACTGTGGATGGATTACTGAACAAGCCTACCAGGGGCCTAAATTGTCAGTGATCCCCTGGCTTCCACCTGCAAAATGTCATTCAAAGAGACATGTGTCGACCAGGGATAAAGGGATGCAAAATGACTACAAAGGGACAAAAAGCAACCACAGAGTATCTCAAATTGACAACAAAGAGACTCAAAATGAATGCAAAAAGATGCAAAACAACTACAAGAGACCAAAACAATAACAAACTGACACAAAACAACTACAAAGAGACTCAAATGGACTACAAATGGATGCAAAATGACTACAATAAGGGCATAACAATCACAGAGACTCCAAATGACTTCAAAGGAATGCAAAATGACCACAAATGGACACAAAGCAACTACAAAGAGTCTCAAAATGACTTCAAAGGGATGCAAAATGACTACAAAAGGGCATAACAATCACAGAGACTCCAAATAACTTCAAAGGGATGCAAAAATGGCAACAAAGGGACACAAGGAAACTACAAAGAGTCTCAAAATGACTAAAAATGGATGCAACATGACTAAAAAGGGATGCAAAATGACTACAAAAAAAAGGGCATAACAATCACAAAGAGATTTAAAATGACTGCGAAGAGATGATAAATAACTACAAAAAGACCAAAACATTTATAAACCGATACAAAACAACTACAAAGAGACTAAATGTGTCTACAAAGGGATGCTAAGCAATTACAAAGAGACTCAAATGGACTACAAAGGGATGCAAAATGACTACAAATAGAGCATAACAATCACACAGAGATTCCAAATGACTTAAAGGGGATGCAAAATGACCACAAAGCAACTTCAAAGAGTCTCAAAATGACTACAAATGGATGCAGAATGACTAAAATGGGATGCAAAATGACTATGTGACTATGAAAAGGGGCATGACAGTCACAAAGAGACTCAAAATGACTACAAAGAGATGACAAATAACAACAAAAAGAGACTAAACATCTATTAAATCTGTGCCTTGCTCCCCTTCTACATGTCTGTGCCCAGGGGGCCATTGTCTCATAATCTGCCCATGAGATAAACATGTAAAAATGAATTATCTGAGTTGCAGTTTCCTGTAGATTTTTAAAACAGGGACCTTTCTGTACAGTCCTAAAGAGATACCTCTTAATCCACAGGCTTTCGTAATCTATTCATCTTTATCTTATCTATTAATGTCAGGTGGATAAGATAAAGTTAAGATAGAGAGTTTAGTTCTATTGTATCTATTAGTCTGCACTGAGTCCCTGACCTGGCAGGATCCCAGGAGGATGATGGGATTTTTAAGGTAATGTCAACTCAGCGTTGCGACCACAGCTGGACAATGTTCATTGCATAATCCCCTGTCTGATTATATCTGCATGGGATCAAAGTCTTGGAACTATTTATAAGCTGAGTTAATAAATACTTTTGATGTCAACACTGGATCAAATGTCCTGGCTCACTAAGAGAATAAATCATACAAGAATGCACGTACTACTGGAACAGCGGATGTTGTTAGGAGTAGGAGACATGGGTCGGATACAGCGCTGACAGAGGCAGTCCTTTCCACTGAAGGTGACACAATCCCCAGCAGGAAAGGGCTGTCTGAGAAACAGAGACAGACAGATGTAAACCATGCAGTTTTTTTTTCTTTAAAAAAAAAACAGTTACTATGCCTCCAAAATCTTTATTTATCTATTTCTTTTTCACAGTTACTTGCAAATGGTGCACACAAAGCAGGCTGGGTGGTAGGTCTTCCCCAAGACTGTGACCACCTCTCCCTCCACAAATTCCCCACAGTTGTTACAGAGTGTGCCGTGAAGCCTCTGGAAGTCCAGTGGGCAGAGGTAGTCGCCGTTCTTCATGAAGAAGCCGCTCTGAGCCAGGTCACAGCCGCACACTGCAAACAGACAAGCAGTCATACAGGGGGAGATATGTGACAACAGAAAACATTTAAGCTACAACAATCAGTATTTTTTAATCATATCAGGATCATCTCCTTTTCAAATACAACAGTGTATTTGAAAAATTTCAGTCTGGTTTTCACAAGCTGCATAGCACAGAAACTGCACTCCTTTGAGTAACATATGACGATTGATGGCTACAGACTAAAACAGTGGGCTGGTATTACTGGAACTGCTCTGGACTGGTTTTCTTCATATATAACCAACAGAAAACTTTTTGTCACCATTGGGGAATATTCCTCAAAAACTGCTCAGTCAAAACATGGAATACCACCACAAGGATCACTTTTGGGACCTCTTCTGTTCACCCTGTACATGCTACCCCTGGGACAGATTATATATCATCACATCATTTCTTTCCATAGCTATGCAGATGATACACAGCTCTACCTGTACGTTAAACCCCCTGACACCAGTAAATTTATCTTGACATAAAAAGCTGGATGTCCCAAAAGTTCTTAATATTCAACTCTGAAAAGACAAAAGTTCTCATCATTGGCCCTGAACATATCTCATTTCTCCCACTGAAAACCTCCTGAATGATGAACACTGAAGGAATTTAACCGAGAGATGTTTCAGCTGGTTGCAACCTGCAATCTTCACCACTAGATGCCACTAAATCTCCCTAAGTCTTACGAACTGGACCTTTAATGCAGCTTTAACGAGACAAACACATGACAATTTACTTCGCTCACTTGAACACGTCCATTCCGCAACAAATTATTTTTAAGATAAGATAAACTTTATTGTCCCAAATGGTAAATTTGTTTTGGGCAAAACAAGGTATCAAAATGCTCTCATCTCTTTGTTACCTTATATTTGTACTGACTAAACTTTTGAGCCTATGATAGCGAGAGGTCGTTTTAAAATGTAACCTTTTGATTTTTTTTATTTGTCTATAATGTGTACAGGTCTGCTTATATTGCTTTTTGTCTTATTTATTTTTATTTTCATTGTGTGGTCTTATTATTGTGTAAAGAGGTTTGGGACAAAATACTTGTAACCTCTTAAATTATGTATTTACTCTTTATACATTTATCTATTTTTGTATTTTGGGTCAGTAACTTAATTTTAAAGTTTAAATTATCAACTTTTTTTCAGGCTGTTGTCATTGTAGTATAAGCCAACAACAACATATACGTAATCCATCAAAGACATGAGGTAAATGCTATTTATGCTGTCTGATCTCATGATCCTGTCATGGTTTCTGAGGTGTTTATGTGTTTGACAGGTTAATGACAGCAAGGCAGTGTTCGGAGTCATCTGATACCACACAACCTGCTTCCGACTCTGACCCTATGAACCTGCCACTACATAACACATAGAGATGCCAAGGACACATTTATGCTGCTCTATTCCTGTCTGGCTTAGACTTACAACGTACATGGTTTTATTTAAAAAAGACTATTTTTAAGCCTGTGAAAAACATACACGGACATGTGTTTACTTTGTTCTAATCCCAGAGATTGATTAATGGAAATGACATACAGATAACTTTAGTGATTAATGTTTATCTTCTGATGTTCATAAATAGATAAAGTGAGTAATTTGTCCTAATTATAGGCTACTAATATACTATTCTTATCAATAGGGCAATTGTTTTTCACTTTTTTTGTACCATAAAGGTTCATTTATTTAGATAAAATTTGATAAAGGCTTATTTTAATTCACATTTATTCGCAGTGAATCACTTTGAGGCAAATTCTAATTGAGTAAAGCCCACAGAGTCCGTCGATCCCCACGTCTTCCTACTGTTAAAATACTGCAGGCATCTCTGCTCTGAAAGTCCCCTTTGTTCCCTCTGCGCTGTAAACACCATCACAATGCGATGAAAGGGCAACAACACGAGAAGCTTGTCGCTTTCAATTAGTGTGGACAATGGCCTGCTGAGGAAATATGTTTTCCACGAAGCAAACTCACTGTGAATGACTGTCTGACAGGTTCTCACAACAGCCCATTGTAGATGCAGAAAATTGGGTAATAAATTGAATTTGATGGTGCCAGCAGGCTGACTAATAAATCTCTGGCAAATTCTGCTCAATTTAAAAGGTACCTACTGAAATAAGATGTTTTAATGCAACATAAAGACTCAAATGTTAATTGTGTTACTACTTACATGTAAAATTGTTGATACATGTTTTAATTTTGAAGAGTTCCAGAGTTTAAATTCTAAATTTAAAATCAATCCCCACCACAGTACTCTAATCTGAATGAAATGCGCAATTAGGCCTCTGATTACATTTATGTGAAAGAGTAATCTTATTTTTACTGAGTAATTTGGAGCAAAAGTCATGAATTCAGTCATGATAGGTATTGGAAGCAGCTTCCCATTCATCTCCACTGCACATGAGGAATTCTGCTCTTTGGATTCTCAAGTTTCTGTAATGTCCAAATTTAGACATTTATAGCCTACTATTGAGCTTATGAGACTATTCTGACTGCGGTGTGACTACAGGATAGTCCAGAAGTGTGTATATTGATGGTACTCACCTTTGCAGGTAAAGCACTTTACGTGGAAGTGGCTGCTCTGGACTCGCAGCACCTCTCCTTTGCACGGCTCCCCACACCTCAAGCACTGGATGACCCGCTTCCCCACTGGAGAACACGGGTGGCAGCCACCCTGAGCATGTGGCACTACAGGAGACAGAGAAATAAATCAATCAGCTCAGTCTTGACAAATTCATTGTCATGTTTGAATATCAGCTTGTCATACAAAATGTCACTTTACGTAGCCTGAAAATGCCAAGTCTTGGTCTTTAAAACATTTTTTTTGCCTCTTTCTTTAAACAAACAGAGACTCTCAGTTTACTAGGCTTTAATGAAACAAGATTTATGTAACTTTGCAAGTAGGCCTAGTATCTACAGCCTCACGTTTGCATCCAGAAAGCACTATCGACAAACATATCCGCCTGTTGTTGATGTTTTATCATGCAAGGAAAATTAAAAAGTTCTGGTAGATTTAGCAAAGCGGCTTGGTGCAGTAATGTGGGAAGAGTAGAATCTGCAGTCATGCTAGCAGCTCTGTGAAGCTGTATGCTATGGATGCACATAGACATAGCAGTGCTTTTAGCTAATGCTAAATGCTAGCATCAGCATGCTAGCATGCTCACACTGACAATGCTAACATCGCACTGTTAAGCAGCTATAATGTTAGCTGTGCTGAACATGGTAAACATTACTTAACACACTGAACTTGGCTAAATGGTAACAGGTAACTTTAGTATTTTTAACGTGGATCCTATTTCGCCATGTTTTTGTGTCCAAGTGATTAAAGGGAGCAACAGTTTTTGAAACTGATCCAGTACTGAATGACAGGGTTTCAGCGGGCAGCGGCAAAACACGTTGTGATATAACGTCATATGGGGCAGTTATGCACTGTCAATGTATGTGCATTAAAAGTGCTTGTTTTTGCCACTGACAGGCTCAGATCGTTATTATGAGAGTCTCACATAATTATGGATCTATACATGCTTAAATAACAGTTTCTTTAAATGAAGACTGGTGGGTTTGGCAATAACGATTTTGAGGCTGCCTCTGGTTAAACAAAAAGGACCCAATCTTCAACAGAAAGGCTGACCTCTGTGGGGATCCTTTCCATAATGTTGTCAGACACTTGAAATAACAATCCTAGCCTGTCAGTGCCAAAATAAGCTCTTTTGAAGGTAAACTGACACTCAGTAAAAACATTTCACAAATTATTGTTCCAATTGAGTGCCCCAGGGAAGACGTTTTTCTGTATGCTAAAGCTCCTTGGCATACACGCTGGTTCACTCATCAAAAAGCCTACATGATTTTTCCACTGGGTTTTGGAGTATTGTAGAAAATAAACTCTGTGGCAAAGAGACATTTTGTTCAGCAAAAGAATCTTGACAAATAAACACCCCTTTCATGATTATTGAAGCCTAATTTCAATCACCAGATGTAAAAAGCTAATGTTAGGCTATAAAGTCCTGTTTCCACCAAGCAGTACAGTACAGCTCAGTTTGGTTCGGTACACATTTTTTTTTTCTGTTTCCACTGTGAAAAGTTGTGGATGGTACTAATTTTGTATGTTTTGGAACCATTTTGTATCGTACCCATTTTTGGTCCCCTCTCTGTTGGGGTACCTAGCACACAGATCTGGTACTAAAAGGTGGAGCTGTGAACACTGCAGTCTGTCGATTGGTCAATAGCAGATGGTCACTCTGCTCAGGGCTGAGCTGTGGCTGGTTTAAAGCCTCATGTAACCACTGCTCATACCGTAGAGAGTTTTATACATTGGTAAACTGTAACTATAAAGTGAAAGGATGTTTTGCTGCTGTAGACTGAAAAAAAAAAAAAAAACTTAATTCACTGGGCAATTGGCGGCAACTTGTGGGCAGTTCCATTGGTACCATCCACAAATTCTCACAGTGGAATCAGAACTGAACTGAACCGTACTGGAATGCTTGCTGGAAACGGGACTTAAATGAACTTCACCATGGTCACATGAAGCTGTTGTCACCACCATAACAAGACTGTAAAGCTAGGCTGACCAAACGTCCTCTTTTGCCCAGACATGTCCACTTTTCACATCCCATCTGGGGCGTTCAGGGTTTTTTTTATAAACTAATGATAGTGTCCGGTTTTCCGTGTGTTTGTGCATGTGTGTTAGAGTGCTGCATGGGCCGCATATTTCTGTCCAAACCCGAACCGAGCCCAATATTATTTAATGACCAAAGCACTGAGTTTGTGTCACACAGTTGTTACGGTTACAGGTTATTTAACAGGCCGGGCGTGCTCCCGCTCCCGTGTTTGAGACAGGAGCGGGAGGCGGGAGGTCCGACGCTTCCAGTGAGGGGAGAGGGAGAAAGAAAACAAAATAAGATAAAATAGGAAAAACCTGTCTCCCTCTTTTATTTTCAGCGTTTAATCAAGGCGGAGGCGGGTGGCTGGAGGTCCGAGACTTCCAGAGAGGAGAGAGGTAGAAACAAACAGCCAATGTGTGTCTGTGTGTGTTATGTTCAGGTGTTGTCACGTAAATAACAGTGCCCAAGCAATAAACAGGACAGACAATAGGATTTTATTTATTTTTACACTACATTTTCACTGAAAGCTGACCGAATCCAACCTGAGCCCAAATACAATTTATAGCTACATTTTTGACCAAACCCAGCCCGACCTGTCGGGTACCGTCGGCGTGTTGATGTTCTGTAGACTTATTTAGCCACTTGTTAGCAGCCTCCTCTTTTTAGACACATAGAAGCTTCTAGTTTCACAAGTGGGGTATTTACTGACGTATTTTTTGTCGTAGAACAAAATATGAAAATCTCTTAAGCTGGTGTTAACCGCAGACTTTATTTCAGGCATCTAACCAAAAATAACCAAAAAAAAAGGAAACCTTGAGTGTTAATATGTGAACTCATTTCCAGGTTTTTGTACTCATTCCTTGGGCACTCTATTAGTCACTTAGACAGAAAAACATAGAGAAATACAGAAGTTGCCCTTTAATGTGTGTAAGCATGCTAACATTTGCTACAGTAACAATACTTTTTTATAGGCTACATTTAAAATTAGCATTGTTGGATGAAGCCAGAGACCCATGATTTTCACTGGCAACAACAGCTTCTGTAATCACTGTGCATTTGTTAAACAAAAAAAACTTGAAACTCTGTTCATCAGAAATAAACACACAGTATACTAGGCTAATTTCATTAGTTCTGCAGGTATTTGGTCACAAAGTACACATTTTCCTATACTCAAATTAGGTTTTATCCTTTCCTGCCTGAGCAGCTCATTGCAATACAATAGTCCCTCAGAAATGTCCCGTCAGTGCTTACATAACCGAACGTAACGTACAGACACGCTCTGCCTTGGCACAGAGACACACATACACACACAAAGACAGACAAGTTCACAAAGAAGCCACTATTTATCCTATTAGATTGCACAACAACTTCAGTAAAAATATTCCACGTGAAGTGTCACCGCTTGGGTGTCAAACCTAGTCTCATACTGTAACAAGAAGCTCCTTCCTTCTGCTTCTGTCTCCTTGATGTTTATAAGGCAGCAGAAGCAGTGGATGCCTGTACAATCTAATCACAGCCTACTTGAGAGGTCTTGAATGTGATTAGCAGAGGAGAGAGGGGAAAGAATGTGGCACGTTGAGAGCGCTGTGTCTCCCAGTGTGTGGACACGCAGCATACAAATAGATAAACGCACACACTAGCTCCAGTTTTCCTTTTTTCCATATCCAGTTTTGCCACAGAGGCAGTCAAAACAAATCAATTTATTAACTAGACAACAGCTACACTGGATGGTCTACTGTACCTCAGTTAATCTCAGCCACACAAGCATGAATGAGTTGTGTCTAAACTTATTTGACCCAAACACAAAGATTTCCTCACACGGCTGGAAAGGGAAATATTTCCTAAGCCGTTTCCCAACTCAGCCTCGTGAATACGAAGAAAATTGAGTCAAGCACCATCGGTATGTGGCCCCAAGTCTGCCCCCTCAACAGGAGAGATTTGTCACTATGGTAACAAGCATGAAGTAACAAGCTAGATTAAGAGAGCGTGCTCACTGTAAATGATTGTACAGCTGTGAAGACAAACCAGTGAGCACATAATGCAGTGCTGTGATGATTATTAACTTTCACTATAGGCCAGCTGCTGTGATGCAGACAGTATTAGTGATGATAGTGATTAGACAGAGACTAGTAATCCATAACATCCTGGAGCAGTCTACTTAAAGGTCCAGTGTGTAGGGTTTATGGGGGATATATTGGCAGAAATGGAATATAATATAATAAGTATGTTTTCTTTAGTGTATAATCACCTGAAAATATGAATTCTTTTTGTTGTCTTTACCTTAGAAAGAGTTGTTTCTATCTACACAGGTAGCAGGTCACAAATTAGCTTACCTTGACATTCTTACCCTAGCCCTAATCAATCTTAATTCTCCCGCTTAAACCTAACCAATCCAACAAACGAAGGCAACAAGTACTAGCCAATCAGAGGGAGAGTAGGTCAGGTCATGCCTTCGCTATCCTAGGAATCATAAATTTGTGATCAGGTCCTTGTCTACAGTCCACCATGTCAACCCGGTCTCATTTAAAAGTCATAGAACGAGCACTTGGGCAGTGACTTGCAGCAGCAGACACTGACGAAAAAAGCTGTCCTTTATTGTCGGCATGACGTGTGGCCAGTTGACGTTATAGTTTAACGGCACTCGATGGCAAAAGTCTGAGTAGGTTGGGTGTGAGGAATGGTGGATGTGTTTTTGTAACCTAAACCTAAGCACGTGCCTTAGTTGTTGGAAGAAAAAAAAAAAAAGTCAATTGGTGGTGTTGTACTGACGTAGTACCTTTATTTTGAAAGAGACAGTATGTAAACAGTACATTTCCTGTGAAAATGGAAGTGTATTTTGAAAGAAAACAATGCATGTAACAGGCAGAATTTGACCCTGCGTCCCAGAACGTCAACAACCAACACACCAAGGGGACCTGTCACGTCGTATCTGGACGTGAAAGGTCCATGACCAAACGTCAATATGTGATGGGGTCGGTGTTTAGAATGTGTTGGCCATGTTGCACTGCCATGTTTCTACAGTGGCCAAGAACGGACGAATCAACCACTGGCTCTAGATAGGGCCGTTTTCATGTTCTCACATTGGCCACCATAGTTAGCAGCCCCTCTGTGAGATTTTTTCAACATAAAACTGCTTTATTCAGTGTTTTACTGGTATTTTGGAGAGGAAGAGACCTTTGTGATAATTCAGCTCCTGGTAAAAAACAATGACCACTGAAGGAATTCTAACCGGAAGAAGTTTCAGCTGGGTGCAATCTGCAATCCTCACCACTACATGCCACTAAATCCCCAATAATCGTACACACTCTCTCCTGAGACCCTGTGTTCTCATATGAGGACATCACATTTTGGGTTTACCGGACCTTACACTTCATTCTACTTAACTTAGACCTGTTGTCCTTGTTCGTGGACACTTTTTTGTGCCATCTAGTGGTAGTAAGAGCACAATACAATAATTCATATAAAAACAAGATGGCAGCCATCTCTGCCAAGTCAGTCTGCAGCCGATCCCGACACAAAAGTAAACAAGATCCAAAACCTGATCGCATTGTGTGGTTGAAACTTGTTTATTTTACTGTTGTCCAGTTTGAGGACATTGGGACTTTATTGTTGTCTCGTTTGAGGACACTGAGACTTGAATAACGTTGACAATGTTAAGGTTTCTATACTTCTCGGGTTCTATTGATCCCAGAGAGCTAGGAGAAATTAAAAAAGCTTACCAAACAAAAGTTAGGGTCTCAGGAGGTTAAGTCTAATAAGTAAGACAAGGAACAACTTTAGCCTTAGCAGACTTATGATGATGATGATGATGATGATGATGATGATGGTGATGATGATGATTTTTGCCAGCAACAAACAATACAAATTTTACTGTGACTTTCCATTGACACAAAAACGTGATTTCGGTCACCCTGAAAGACGAGGGCTTTGATTACAGCAACATTTTGAGATCATTCCTGCCAATGGAAGATCAGTAAGAGAACTTTGTGTGATAGTAGTTGTATAAAATCTGATCTAAAACATTTTGTGAAAGTAAGGATCATCTCTGCCAAACAAAACCCTAGTGGGAATATAACCCTTAGCCATGGCACTCCAACAATGACTGACAACACAGCCAAACTGGCCTTTGTCCTAGAGCGCCTCAGATATTTGTTAATGAAGGAGCTGTGATGACAAAATAAACCATCACAGAATTACTCTTACTGATTAGAAATCTTTGACACTTTTGTTTTGTTGTAAGTTGACTGATCTCCAAGAACAGGCTGTACTACATTGTACTGTGTGTATACAACAACACAGTATGTGTGTCGTATTATCCTGTAGCCTATATGTATATATAGTATATCCTATAAGTATATCCCTTGTATATACTTTTATTTATTGCTCACGTGTGGGGCCTCCACATGGACATATTTTAAGAGTTCAGAGTGTCTTGCGCTCTTTCTTGATCTCTCCCAGAATGTAAAGCTGATAGGGTGTCAAGTATTAGCAAATGGTAGATTTAGAAAGACAGCAAATGGAGGGAAACCTGAGACAGACAGCTAATCACACAACAACCCACTGTCTCCGGCTATGAGAATCTGCATCTGTGTGTGTACATGTGTGTGTGTGTATGTGTAAGGAGTGAGGGAGCGTCTATTTTAAGTCTTTTATGTAGATGTTTAAATATACCTCATTCTGATTCTATGTAAAGTACAAAGTAATGTAAACTATGTTTTATAAACTGTATGAGCCACTTAAGCAATGGACTATAATTTTCGCCATACAGTGAGATCATATATGTACTTTTTGAATGACATTAGTGTGTATTTGTTGTATAGGCTAAAAGCTTCATTTGCTCATGCTACTGTGTGTGCGTCAATAATCTTTAATAGCCGTCTTTAGGGCTTTCAACAGATTTTTTTGTGACTATTTGTAAAGTCACCGTACAAGAATATCAGTGAAAATGTCAGGGTCTTTTTCTGACACTAAAATAATCCTGCACAGCTTTACACATCCCATTTAGAAAGCACTTCACTTCATGTTAGATATTCTGGAATAGCATCCACAGTGACTTAAGCATGTGTACATGCTTTGATTCAGAATATAAAAATGCTAAATACTAAATTTTGTATTATTAGCGCAACTTCAGGAGTTTCTTGAGGACAGCAAACTACAGTATCAGGATGTTTTTAATCTCAACAGTCACTAATTAAGTGGAAAGAGAATGTTTTTCTACAACTTAACTCCGACTGAGTTCACTGTTGCTGCAAAATACAATAATCAGAGTGAAACACTGCTTCATTCAGAAGTATTACTAAAATCACATGCTGCTCTTGACCTAACATGATGCTTTACGATGAGCCAACAGCTGTGCCTGCACTTTTCCCCACTTGGCAACCACAGTTTTTATCTCCGTATTCAGTTTCCAGGTTTGTGTAATATTTGAGAATCTTAAAAGATCAAAAATACAAAGAGTATACAATAAAATAATGTCATTTTGTTTAAATAATTCACACACCAGAGCGTTTGCAATATCAGCCAAGCCTCACAGATTATGACTAACATTAAAAACACTATACAGTGCACAACACAAGAATATTAACTATACCTGCAGGAACAGTTAAACAATATGACCTTTAAAACAAATACCACCTCAAATGGAAAGTCAAAAAACAAACAGGTAATGAGACCTGACAAATATGGTACACTCAGCTCTAAGTTGTGTAAGTGTCTAAAAACATAAAGCACAAGCTGGCACATGTCCTTTCTTTCTTCTTCTATCACACACACACACACACACACACACACACATTAAAACACAAACACACACACACACACACACACACACACACACACACACACACACACTCAAAAGTGTCTACCTTTCTCTTTCATGGCTGTTGGTTTCTGCTCGGCTGTGGGAGCGCTCAGTGCAGCGGATCAGAGTGAGGAGAGGAACTAACTGGACTGCTGGTCCAAGAGAAAGGGGGTGGTCCAAACACAGAGGGCAGGAGTGTGTGTAAGTGTGTGTGTGCTCAGAGAGGACAGCAGTAGGAGTGCCATTAGGCACTCTTGTGCCTCTCAACCATGACCTCAACCGTGCTGAGCAAGAGAATATCTGAATCCCAGACATTTAATGCTGACAGAGCTGTGTATTATTATTACATATTCGTGTATCCATGGTAAAATCACACTTTTGTGTCAAGCTTTTAAACTTCTTCACATGTGGTGATGACATTCACCTTCAACAACCAGCTCACTGACGATGCATTTGAAAATACTTAATGACTTTCTGTTCCTTTGCAGTAGTTTGCCATGATATTTGTTTATCTATGAAGGGACTGTTGTTCAGCAGAGATGATTCATTGATTACCTTACCTGCTGTTGATATTTCTGGCTTTCAAAACTCACTGAATGAATATACGATTTGTCTAATATAGTGGTTCTTAATATTCTTCATGTCAAGACCTATAAATTGATACACATAAGGTTATGAACCCCCATTTGATAAGATTTTGCTTTTGGGACCTCCACCTTAAAAGATGAGTTGTTAGTGTCAATTACAGTTGAGGAGATAACAGTGGACGAAGAGAAACCAATGATCAGAATAGTCACTTTTATGACTCTGACTCACACTGGGCTCACTTCTATAGTGAAAAAATAGTGAAAATAATCTATTCCCCATTTTCCATTGACCTCCTGGACCTCCCTCAAGGACCCCTGTTCGAGAACCACTATACTAATACAAACACTTCTTTAGTCTGCATAGTCTTCCAAGGTTGCCCAGAGTATTGGATCCCTTTCGTCAGCTATACCATCAAATTTTAGTGGTGTTATTTTTGATCAGGCCATGCATTTGGATCATCCTGTTAAATCATTGACCCAAACTTGTTTTATTCAGCTGGTGTCTCGACCTGAGCTAGAGATGATTATCCATGCTTTTGTGTTCTCCCGATTAGACAACTGTAACTCTCTTTTTCTTGTCTGAACAAATCTTCTCTGAATCATCTTCAAACAATCCATAAGGCTTTTAACCAGGTCCAATGGGTCAACTCACATCACTCCCATTTTAGCTTCTTTACACTGGCTTCCCATCAGGTTCAGGATTCACTTTAAGATAGTCGTTCTTACGTACAGAGCCCTCCGCAACAGTGATCTCCTCTATCCATGTATCGTCAGTAGGTTCCTTAGGTCTTCAGACCAGGACCTATTGGCTGTCCACTGCTTCAGACTCAAAGCTAAAGATGATCCTGCTCCATCACTCTGGAACTCTCCTCCATTAGGTTTACAGTTGATTGCTTGATTGTATTTTGTGAAGCACTGTGTGAATTTTGTTGCTGTGAAAGGTGCTTTATCGAAAATATTTCACTATTGTTATCATTATAAGATACTTTACCTTATAAACAAGGCACAACGTTGACGATAAAGGTTGTGTAGAGGCAGCAGTCAAACGAGACAAGGTCAAAGAGTTGACAGCAATGTCATGGATTACTCACATGTCCATACTGTAGTCGAAAAAACCATCAATATCTACTGAAATGAAGAACTGTGGTTACGAATAGTAACTGAGATAGGCTAATATCTTGCGTGTGCAACATTATTGTCTATTAGCTTGATTCCTACATGAAATTATTTTCAATAAAGTGGACAGAACGTGTTGCATCCAGTCATTATTCAGCATTTACCCTGTTGGAAATCAATGTCATGTGGTACGTCTACAAAAAACTGCACAGCCAAATTATAGGTTGTAATAATAACTTATCACCCATGGCAACCACATAAGGAAGTAGTGATTACCTGACATCTCTGCAGGTATACTGGCCAGCTTCTCACACAGGATGTAGTCGTTGGGGTTGATGAAAGGCAGCTGCTCCATCATGGACTGTTTAGGAATCAGGTAGAGAACCTCAGCGATTTCCCCGTCTTCAATAATCGACATGCGTCTGACAGAGTTCTTCCTCTTAACCCGGTCCAAAACGACCATTTCATTGCTGTGGCTGGAGCCGCAGATCCTGCCCAGGCTGCTGAGGTTGAGGAGGCCCGACATGCTCATGCCGTCAAGGCTCTCGTCCACACAGCTCAGGCTGCAGATCGACTCCAAGTGAGAAACCATAAAGGAAATCTCGAGATGTTAAAGCCCTCTGTTGAATGTCAGGTATTACGTTGTTCTGTAAGACTGTGTGACTGACTCAGCGCATGTGTGTGTGTGTGTGTGTGTGTGTGTGTGTGTGTTGTCCATCAGGCAGTCAGTCAAAGACTAACTCCTACCACATGCCCTATAAGAAGATTAAGGAAGGTGTATTTTTAGGGTTTATCTTCAGGGTAAACAGAGGATCAGAGTTCAAGGAAGTCTTTCTATCAGGTAACCTTCTTCCCTCCATTCCAGTGACTTTTGACTCGTCATCACAGGAGACGCGTACTTCTAGTAATCCACTGATTGGGCACTCCTTTAACAAGGTCACTACAGACCATTACAAGATGGCACAAAGCAACATGACTATATAGAACTCTAAATAAGTTCTACCTGTCGTATGTATATTTTACTTTCTAAATGTACTGTCAACATTATTATTTGAATTTATGAAGGATCCTATTTTTTTTCTTGCCTTTTTTTTTTCAAAAATTCCATTTATTCTCTGTATTATTTAAGTTTCGGGATTCTATTTGCCTAAAAGTCCTAAAAATTAAAAAAATAAATAAATAAATTAAAATCATGTGAAGCACTTTTTGGGAAAGTGCCACATGCCTTATGTATTTGCCCCTGTATTACAAAAAAGACTGAGCTGTATTGTATCATCTAGTTATGTATGCAGTTATAATTGTATTATTTAAATCTTCATGCATGTCATCCATGTCCGTACAAATCAGGAGTTTTCTGTCTGATCTTTGGATTATGACCAAATACAAGGACAAGCTGCACCTGAACACAAAATAATTACTTATCAGTAACCTCTCATGACCCCTTCAACTGCAAATATTGTGCATTTTATTCCTCAGTGATCCACTGTTATTCAGCATGGACTACAGTCTTTTGGACGCTTAGCCTCAGAGCGGGGAATTCTCCACATTTAACCTGGCGCAGAGTCAGGGACAGTAGGTTTGGCACCCTGAACCTGGATCTTTAGTGTACTCAAGTATTTGAAGACGCAAGTCTGTCTAGATCAGTTTAGGGCACTCTCTAATCTACATTTAATTAAATGTCAATGCTAAAAACTGCTCGGATCTTTACAGGGTGTTGATTATATATGTGACAAGCACAGGCTTAAAACTCTGACACGTAATCACCTCTCAATACTTAAATACAGCAAACCTGTCCTTTCACCTCTCTTGGGTTAATTAAAATACATGTTTCACTTATAGGAAGTGACATTCTGGCAATGGATCAATGGACCAGCTCTTTACCCTTGCGAGGCTGCTGGAGGGGCTGTAGGAGTTTGCCTGTCCAGTCTACACGTGTTTTGTGGACTTGGAGAAGGTGTATGACTGCGTCCCTCGGGGTGTCTTGTGGGGGGTACTGCAGGACTACAGGGTATCTCGCTGCTACGAGCCATCCAGTCCCTGTATGACCAAAGTGAGAGCTGTGTTCACATACTCGGCGTAAAGTCAAACACGTTCTCACTGGGTGCTGGCCTCCCCCAGGGGTTGTCCCTTGTCACAGATCCTGTTTGTGATATTCATGGACAGGATCTTGAAGTGGAGTCGGGAGGAAGAAGGGGTCCGGTTTGGGGACCTCAGAATTGCATATCTGCCTTTCGCAGATGATGTGGTTCTGTTGGCTTCATCACACTGTGACCTCCAGCATGCACTGGGGTGGTTTGCAGTGGCAAAACAGGCTGCAATAAACACTCAGGCCAGGTGCGCCCTTTCAGTTTAAGTCCACTAAAGTGCTTGTTTTTGCTGCTAATCGGTTCAGATTGTTAGTATGAGTGTCTTGCAACATTAAGGAAAGGATCCTACAGAGAAATGACTTGTTTTTTGGGTACCTTATGCTTGTACCATTCCGTTTTTTGTTCAAGTCTCACTAATAAGAAGCCTCATTCAGAAATCTAACAAGCAGTGACTTGTTGCAGAAAGAAAATAGTGGAAATGCGATGAGAGTTGGAGAGAGGAGTGCTAAAATAGTTTGTTGTGTTTGAGTACAGAGAGCTGTCTTACCCTTATCTAAAAGATTTGTAATGTCAAGGCTGAATACTCAGCTGATTTCGTCAATGTGGAAAAAGTCTGCAAGGTCTTGCTCAGTACTGGATAGAGACTGTTGGTCCTACGAGTCACTTAGACAGAAAAACATGGGAAAATAGGGTCTAGGATAAAAAATAGAGATAGAGTTCCCCTTTAAATGTTGCTCCTTTTCTGTATCATTTTATAGGATGTTCTTGTGCATTTTATGTAGTAGCAGCTGATGTATTATATTTCAGAAACAAAGAAAGATAGCAATTGAATTAATAGCAGTAGTAAAATTAATAAAACAGCGATATTGACACAAATGATACTGCAAGGAATGCACACAGGCCTAAAGGAACAACAGGAATATGAGTGCATACCTAAACCACGTTACACTTACTTGTGCTGCTGCCGCATTTGTTTGTCGCTATTTAAATGTACCCTACATTCTTGCAGTTGTTGACAATATGATGGATGTGATGTGGAGCACTGTTATCTTGACTAGTTCCCAAAAATACCCACACTTACTCACAAAAAGGTTTCTGATAAATAATAAACTAGTTACTAAGATTACACGTCACTAAAATAGAAGGTTGAGTATGGGACCTAGAGAGCCGCAGTAAAAGCCATCTCTGGGACAAACACACAATCTTTACAGTCCCATGCTTCCAACATGAAATGTAGTCTAATCTACTTTCAACAAATGCATAAAGAGCTCCACCTGCTGGCTGTAAGGTGCTAAACATGCTGTGCTGAGAAGAAGGAAATGACACTGGTTATAATATTAAACCTATGTTGTAGTGAAATAATCAGCTCTTTAGCTTTTCCCCTCAAGAAACAACAATATGTGGCACAGATTGTACTGTCAAAAAGGTGAACTCCATTTTATTTTTTCCTGTTTCAGCAATGTGAAATATCCCAAATTCCCTTTTTCAAGTACAAAGTGAAATCTCTAAACATGAACATACAGATGAGGTACAAATATTTCATTGTTTCATTAGAAAATCATAAAAAAAACTACTATATTTTTTAACATGCATTTTTTAACATGGCTTTAAAATTATTTAGTGACCTCAGAAAGATTGACACAGTCAGTAACGGCAGTACAATTGAAAGGTTAAAGGTTCTGTATATAACATTTACACATACTATTTGCCATGTAAAGATATAGTGGAGTAATGGCGTCCTGAGCAGAGAATGAAATCACGCTCTCTGTGTGTGTTTTAATACGAATTTCTCTGTTCGTTGTTCGTTGCTGTTCGGCTGCATGTTAGTGCATGTGAGTCCCTGTGTGTACATCCCACTGGCTAGCTAATCCCGCCTCTCTCCACTTCGCACGTATGGCAGTTACAGCTGTCACTCACCACTGTCCCGACCCACATTTGAAGGACGCCATTGTCGCAAAAGCCCACACCCCCCTACATTGATGTAGCTGTTAGCACTTATTGCGCTGTTAGCACCATTAGCAGCCACTTCCATGTTGAGAGCCATGTGCAGACAATCCTGGCTCAGACTAACTGAGTTTTTCTGAATGTCGTCTACCCCTCCTTTAAAGAGACAATTTGATTTTTTTTTTTTTTTTTTTTGTGGAATTATATTTTTTCCCCTTATTACCAGTATAACTGAAAGAAACCTGTAATACCTGGTTCATACTTTATATAACATAATGATACTATTTGGGTGTAAATACTGCTCAACAAAGATTTGTTCTGATTCATTAAACTGCTGCATTTCTACTGTAGTAACCACAGACACAGTATGGAAAGGCAGTGAGGTTTCAATGAGGCATGCAATAAACAAAGTCCAATTTGGAAACTGGTACATTTAAAAAATATAAAAGTAGAAACCCGCTGATGTCAGGACAACAACCTACTCCTCGACATCAGCAAGACTAGGGAACTCAGAGTGGGCATTGGGAAGAAACAGGAAAGAAACTACACAGGTCCTTGGTGGAGAGGTTCGAGTACCATTGTGTCAACATCATTGAGGGTCTGACCTGGGAGCTGTGTACTTGCTTAGTGGTGAGAAAGGCAATTCTAGTGCAAATTTAATTTGGCAAAAGACGTGCTTTTTCATCCACTACTGTTTTGCAGATATTGGGAGTTGGTTCATCAAGATAAGAGTAGGTGGTGCTAAGTCTTCAGTTGGGTCCCACTGCAGGAGAGGACGCAACGAAATGATGCTAATAAAAGAAAAAGCACCATTCAAACCTCAAACGAAGGAAAAGAGAGATGTATAATAATGGGGAGCACACTGGATAATGTAAATGGCCTAATGTTACAGCTATGTGCTATTGGAAGTGTTCTAGTAACAGGCCTGTGTGCATAAGAGTGTTCAAAGCCTTCCAGATGATGAAGAGATCTTGTAGTGGTGTATACAATGATGGTACATCATGACTGTATGCCGTTATTTTGAGATTCCACGACCGCAAGGCCCTGCCTAAAGGATGTTTACACCAGGTGCTGCTTGAATAAGGCCCAGATAGCGGCCTTTTCTCCCTGTCTCTCCCCAGATCATACACATACATTTATTACTGTTTCTAGTCTATTTAAACTCTTTTTTAGCTTTTTACCTGATATGATTACATGTGACAAAAGTGACTGATTTATAAAAAGAGAAATATTCAAAATTGAGCAAAATATCTATAAAACTTAAGAGTTGACAGAATGAGATCTGACCGCCTCATCCTCCTCATCCTCGTTCTGCTCTTCCTCTGCCTGGTTGAGCGGCTCTCTGTCGGAGTCTCTCTCTGCCTGCCCTGACCTCTTGGTTGTCTTATTCAGGGTCCCGCCCTGCACAGAAACAAACACGTCAATATAGACACATACAACCCTATATAAAATGGCATCACAGCAGTGTGTGAGATATCTGACCTGTCTGTGGTCAACAATGTTGAGCAGCACTGAGGTGACAATGCAGCTGATGGTGTTGGCCAACATGAAGATCATCATCCTCTGCCAGCGCCACAATGGGATTTTAGTCTCACTGGTCAGAAAATGGAGAACACAGACAAGGTAAGTGAAGGTTGAACAAGCAGCAGGTACCATCAAGTGCACTGCAATGAGATCCTGATCTGAAGTATCTCCTACCTTGACTTGGTGCCCAAAATCTGCCCAACGATCAGATTGGACACCCCAATCCCAATCATCTGTATGGAGGTGGCCAGACCCATGGCTGTTCCCAGAGTGGCCTGAGGCACCACGAGGGGAATAGACGGCCACATGCTTGCCTGGAATACAGCACAGATAGTTTCAATTAAAAGACAACACACGCTTTTCAGTTTAGCCCATCCAAAGTGTTGACAAAGAAGACAAATCAATTATTTAAAGGGCAACTGCGGTATTTTTTAACCAGGAACCTATTTTCCCATGTTTTGTATCTAAGTGACTGATGGGAACAACAAGTTTTGAAACTGGTCTGCAGTGTAGTCACCTGGGGCAACTGTGCACTGTCAATTTACATCCACTAAAAGTGCTTGTTTTGGTCACTAACAGGCTCAAAATATTGTACTAATTGTCTGACAAATTTATGGAAAGGATCACTACAGAGATTCTGGTTAAAGATTAATACCCTTTTTTTTTAAACTGCTATTGTCAAACAAACCAGACTCCATTTTAAAAAACTGCAATTTTATCATCGTAAAATACCTTTCATTCAAAGTTGACAGAAGCAAAATAAAACTCACAAAAACCATCATGGTGTGTCTTTTCCACTGTTTCAGAAATGACCAACTGGTTTGGTTGAAATAAACCTTAATTCACCCAGTTAGATGTGAAAATATGCTGGCTCTATACACGTTAAAACTGCTCTTAATTAAAATGGATCTTACTCTCTTACAAAAAGGTCCATCTCTGTAGGGATCTCTTCTATAATGTTATCAGACACTCAGTATAACAAACTGAGCCTGTCAATGGCAAAAACAATAAGTTTTATTGGACGTAAATTGACGGTGCTCAATTGCCCCAGGTGGTGACACTGCAGCAGTCTCAGTGAATACTGGACCATTTTCAAAAACTATGGTTCCCATTAGTCATATAGACACAAAAATGTGGGAAAATAGGATCCAGGTTAAAAATACCAAAGTGACTCTTTAACTAGGGGTCATCAAAATTAGGATAATACTAAAAACACCTCTGGCAACAATATACCTGCTACTAGAGAACACAAATAAAAATTTACCAGCCTGTAACAAGTATTAAAATGTTAAAACAATGTCTTTTTACTTCTAATATTATGTAACATTTGCACATTAAGTGTCTAAAAGAGACCTTGTTATATATTCTGTTGGGCTGTGTATTTACATTATCCCAAATGGCTCCAACAATTTAACCCCAGAGAAATCTTTAATATTATTTAAGGTAACGTTTCATCTGGTTGCCTGTCAATAGCATCATATTCTCTTTACCCCCTCTACTTGCGCGAAACACAGGAAACACCAGATGACTTGTCACTGTAAATCATACAATGTCACAGTATCTTACTCGATAACAGCAATGCTGCTTCTTTTTAGTAACTGCATGTCATTTGGTAACACAGTAATCCATTTAGACCTTATTTATTGATATATTTCCATATCGATCCAGTTTAATACAATGTGCTACTATGACAAATGGCTCATGCTAGCCACCGAGCTAATGTGTATGCTAATGTTATAATGTTACAACAACATTTAACACGCTCATAAAGTTATTTTAGTGTGATTGTTTTAAGCATAAATAACAGGGCTGGGCTATCCTACAATTAAATTTGCCAACGCACATCAATTACATCAGCTGCATGGATAGTTAACTCATCGAATGGTAAGTTAGCAAGTTAACGCTACGTAAGCTAACGTGACTTCATTAGAATAAAATGACATAACGTGAACAAACGAGACTAAATGTAATGTGAAAAAACTTTCCTTGTTAATTAGAATTATTCCTGCCTGAGTCACATCAGACAAATTTTCATTGGCAATGGTAGTTCTTTAACAATGAATACAACAACTCCCATGGTCCCACGCTCCTACCACATCATCCAAATCTGTCTTTTGTTATTATTTTGTTTGACAGACCAATGGCAGCAGAAATTATATATTGTGCGTTTAAACTCACAGCAGCAAAGGAGTAGGTGACTCCCAGCCATATGGTGGAGACGAGAGGAGGGACAAAGCTGAAGGCCAGGAGTCCAAATACAGGCAGCGTGAGGACGGCACAGGCCACTGCAAAAATGCCCCGCAGACCCACATAATCCTGAAAAAAACACAAGAGAGAGTCACGTGTTACACCAGCTTACCTACTTGTTTTATATTGCTTCACATGACAGATTTGTGAACACTTTAACAGGTTTAGTTTACAGATACTTACTATGAGAATGCCCACGCTGGCTGAGAGGACAAGCGAGCTGTCGTAAACCGCCCCTGCGATATAGGCCGCCTCTTTCTGACTGTAGCCGCTGTACTTATCCTGAATGAATTTACTGGACAGGAAAATACAGCAGTATGTCAACACTAAATTATTCTTTTGAGTGTTTGTGTACTAGGTTCATATCAATGCAGTGATTAGCTCTACCTTGCATCTGCGATGAACGGAAAGATGCCGTTGTAGAAGAACATGATGGTGAGAACCAGCAGCCAGTATCTTAGCGACAGGAGCTTCACATCCTGAACCCTCTACACGCATACAAAGACAAATACTGTAGTTGTTAATTACCATTTAAACCATAGACTCATGGGTGGATTACTGAACAGGCCTAATGGGCACAGGCCCAGGAGCTAAAATGCCTGCAAAAAACAATCACTCAAAGAGACATGGACCCACCAGGAAGAGATTCAAAATAGCCACAAAGAAACACAACATGACAACAAAGAGACACAAATGACTACAAAAAGACAAAAAAAATACTGCAAAGCAACACTAAAACAAAGAGGACAACAAGACACACAATGGTCACAAAAAGACAGAAAAACACAGAGATGCAGAACGACTACAAGACACGCAAAACAACAACTAAAAATCTAGGTGTCTTATTCCTATGTAGTAGAGGTCGTTGGGCCATTAGCATTTCAGTGCGTAGTGCCCACTGTCTCATAATCCGCCCATGCATAGACTGTGTAAAAGAAGTTTATGTAGCTACTGTGATATAACCCATTGGTTTGTGGCATTTTGTTTGTCGCTATCTTGGTTTTTTGGAGCCAGAAGTGACTATACTTGGACGAGAGATGGACCTGGGAAGGATACACATTGCTAGGTCTCTTTCCTGATTGACAGGTCACCATGGTAGCAACTTGTCAAACAAAGTAGTCACACCCTAAAGCATACCCTGCTTTGTCTATTTTACTGTAAATGGGAACATAATTTACAAAATGAACATCATGCTGTATTGAAAAAGACTTGACACTAATGATTAAGAGCATAAAACAATGTACTTTTGTCATAGATTTCTATACAATCAGGCTTCCTTTTGAAACCAGTGGAGTCGCCTCCTACTGGCCATTTGAAAGAATGCAGATTTAAGGGACTTTCGCATCTGCTTTACTTTCGGACTCTGAGGCTGCATCCACTTCTTTTACATAGTCTATGATTTACACTAAAGAATGGAGGTAAGACAGTCCATGTGCAGAATCCTTGCACTTTATAAATGATGTTGGAAACAGGTTGTTATGAAAAGATTCTGTTCGTACCACTTTGCGGGACTGCTCTTGGATGGTGCCATCAAGACCCAGCTGCCTCATACCGATCTTGTCCAGGGCACTGACTATAACAGCAGACACAAAGCCCAGCACACACAACAGTGTACCTAGAAAACAAAGCATCATGTTCTAAAATATTTTGTTATTATTCAGTCATGTCATAAACCTTAATCTTTCTACCTACCACCCCAGAGTGTCCACTGCATGCCATAACTTTCTTCAAACCTCTGAGTGAGGAAGAAGTTCAGGACTGACCCCAGGCGAGAGAAAGCCAGGGTCAGACCGAAAGCCAAGGCCAGCTCCTTCCCTTTGAACCAGAAGGCTGTGATGCGGTTCTGAACAACTGATCAGGAAGTAAATGAGAAGAGCGGTTCAGGAACATTCCTCTGATTCGACACTGCAAAGAGTATTGATGTGACTTTGGGAGGTGGCCTTACTGGTCAGAGATCCATTGCCTGATCCGAACAGCAGTCGACCTGTGAGCATGAGCGGCAGCAGGTAGGGCGTTCCTTTGAAGTGGGAGCCCAGTGCAAACAGTGACGAGCCCAGAACGCACAGGAAAGAGAACAAAAACACTCCAACTGCAGATAGAAGGAACAGGGAATTGATTTATCATGAGGTACCATAGGTCAGGTGTTTCATTTTCAGATGTGAACTATGTACTGTAGACTTACAGCGGTTTCCTAATTTGTCAATCAGGAACCCAGCCATGATCACCACTACTGCGTTCCTGTTGACGGGACAAAAGAGCACCAGCTAAAGCTGTTTTCTTCAAAGCAATTTACAAATTTATTACAATGGAATTGATGTTTGTGTGTCAACTTACGTCCAAGCATAGATGGCATACAGAAGATTGTACTGCTGAGGGTTCATCCCCAATCCCTCCACACAGTCCACTGTCCCATTGATCACCGTTGCATTGGGACATGTTAGGTTCTGTCAGATCAGAAGAAGCCAGTGATTGAAGTTGTTTCCTTACAAACACAAACTGAGGACAGACTTTGGAATTTTGACACCAAACTTCAATGATCCCGTTGAGTTCGAAGGTGAAGTCAGGGATCCTAATCCAACACACTTGTTGTCAAATTCCATTCTGTGCACGGTGACAAAAAGTTGGTGTTCATACTGGCTTTATACTGAGAAACAAAGTTGCTTGGACCAAGCAACACAACACTATTCCAGCCAAACATCAACAGGGATGTTGTTTGAGCTTGTGCACAGGACAGGGGAATGACCATAGATGGATAAAGAGAAAGGCAGTGGGAGCAAGAGGGACGGTAAAATGGAGTTCCTGAAGGAGCACTGATGTTAGGGGTAAATTTGTTTATCTCTGACACCAAACTTAATGTGGAGAAATCATTCGATACTGGTGGTATCTTTAAGATGGTCTGCCCTGCCAGCTCTTACTCACCCCTTGGAACTGATCCTGTAAAACACTGGGGATGTCGAAGCAGAAGTAGGAGCCGAACGTCAGCAGACAGTTGAAGAACAGCACCACAAAGCGGTAATACGCTGTAAAAATAAAAACAATAGTATATACATTAATAACTAATAAACTAAGAGTCTAACTTGACTATGAAAGTCAGTCTGTGATATGATGTGATACGATGCAATATGACGTGATATGATACGATACAATACAATTAGGGATGTCCCAATCCGATATCGGTTCCGACCACAAAATCAGAATCGGTAATAAAAGATCAGAGGAATCAAAACAACAAAAATGGCCAGATTTTTCATCTATCTTGTTCATCGTTGCCTCCGCTTTCCAATGTATAAAGATATAGGCCTATTTTGTTTGTTGAAGACAAGAAGAAAATATTGAATTTGTTTACATTTTGTGCTGCTGAACCACCGATAAGCTTTTTGGATACTATTTAAATAAAAAATAATCCTTATGGGACAACTTTTTTTTTTCTCTCTTAATGCTTTGCAAAGTATCGGATTGGACTCGGTATGGACAAGGTTTCAAAATAAAGGACTCTGTATCGGATTGGATGCAAAAAAGATGTGATCGGGACATCCCTAAATACAATATACTTTATTGTCCCCATAGGGAAATTCGTCTTGCACAAGGATGGCTGCCTTACAATAACAGTCCAAAAGAAATGAAGCATACACCATAAAGACATAAAAGCACATACGACACATAACAGTATTGCACGTCAGCCATTCATGTATTCCCCATAGCGCCAGCACACAACTGCACAGGAAGAGATACCAACACCACTGATCACTTCAGTATTTCACTAGTCTCGCTGGGCCGACTCTCACTTTAAGATTGGAAAAAAAACCGCCCCGGCTGCTTGTATTTCTTTCAACCAATCACAATCGTTCTGGGCGGTGCCACACCAACGGTGGGCTTGGAAACAGGTTTTGGTGTAACACGCCCACAAAAATATCGCCTACAGGATGCGAACCATGGCAGAAAAATGGCTACATCCCCGCAAGATCAAACCATAGACATATATATGTCTATGAATCAAACACCACAAAAGTTAGTAAAGCACGTGTTGAAAACTAGGTTGAAAACTGCTACACAACCGGAGGTGGTAGGTCGGGACTTCAGCGGGTGGCTCGTTCCGCCCAATAAGAGGCTGATCTATGCAGCGAACTTCCGCCCACTCAGACTAGTATTTCACAAAAGAAAGATAAGAAAAGCCCATTTAAATGAAGGGGGGCGTCAAGGAGTCCTGTTAGCTGATAGTCATCCCTGTTTTTTATATTCTCTTTAAGTCAGGCCAACAGGAAATTTGTTGTTTACCTCACAGGTAAAACAAACTGTGTGAGGAAACTGAAGCATTAGCTTAACTTAAACTTTTATTGATCCACAGTGAGGGTGAGAGTCAACAGTGAACACCAGACTAATATATGATATGACTGAGTAATGGTACCTAAAGTTTGTCTCTATCAATATAATGCAAGAGTCAATGTAACATATAATAAGAGTATAATATTGTACATTACGATACAGTAAGATATTACAAGGTGACGTGTAGTAATATACTATAGTATAACATAATATTGTTGCTCAAAGTGTTACCCGAGAGCCAATGGCGGCCCTCAGAAACATTTTGTGTGGCCCCCGAACATGACATGATTTCTGGTCAGTTTGGCTTGGCTGACTTGGAAGTTTTCCTTAAGTAAAACATCTGGGTACTTCTTCCACCATTGGTGTATGGTTTATAGTACAGCAATATAACATATGACTAACTTAACTTACTGGAAGCTATCAAAATGGTATCTCTAAAATGAAATTAATCTAAAAATCTAAACTTAAATTTAAGGCTATTGAAAAACGTTAAGGCCTAATGTTTCTAAAATCATATTTAAAATATTTTAAACTTTTTAGAGGCTGGATCTGCAGACACCCTGAGAGAGACCATGAGAGGGTGAGGTGTCTCTAGTGAACCAGACACTGTTGATGAGTGGGTCTCTGTGTGTTGTGTGGTGTTATAATCCGTGGTTCACACTGCTGTTGCACAGTCTGACAGCAGCAGGTACACCTGGGTGGATGATCCTGAGGCTGAAAGCTGCCCATCTGCCACAGCTCTACATGCACAGGGTGACAGGGGTTTACGAGGGTGGCTTTGATTTCTGCCCATCATTCTCTACTCGGGATTGTCCCGTTAAAGGAGATTTAGTAAATTAAAATTCATTCATGAGATAGTAAACCATTATTGCTAACCTCAAGGCTTAGGCAACTTCCCATTGAGTCACATGAGCTCTTGTAACGACCCTGACAGCCTAAACTGCTGAGCTGGTCTTTCAGTGGCCCAGTTTTTCAGGGAAGTATGAGGAGGAGGTTACGAGACAAAGGTCTGGCCATTTGGCTAGGCTATATGTAGGAAAGTAAAACTATAGTCAGACGTACCTTTCTCCGCCGGCTGCGTCATGGTGAGACAGAAGGAGAGTGTCTATCAGAGAAAACTTCACATTCTCCAGTGTTGTTTACATGAACAGGCTGTTAGCGGCTCCGCGGCTACAACTCTGCTGTTGGTGTCCACTCACCGCTGCTCTGTAAACTATATGGATCGAGCTCTGTCTGTTTAAGGACGCAGCAGAGTGTTTGGAAATCTGCGCGCGCAGCGACGCTGCAGCCGCTTTTGTTTTTTTCCCTCCGTAAACTTTATTGAAAATATTTCCAGCTCTTCACATTACTTTTTTTTTCTACATTCAAAATAAAATAAAATGAAATGAAATTAAATTAAATAAGAATAATAAATAAAAAAATAATTACATTTTTTGTTCACAAATGTAATAATTTAATCACATAAATCATTTTTTCAATATTCAAAATACATCATAACATCATTGATAACATATGTGAGATGTGAGGGTATGATGTGTTTTTTTAATCATTAATTTGGTCTAAACAATATTTTTCAGCTAAATTAAAATTAAATAAGGGATCTATTTGTGTTTAGATTTACAAAGAATAACTGAAACTGATTTTGTATATTAAAATGTTTATACACTTTACAAAAATAATTTTGAATGCACCGTAACGTCCTTAATATCATTTTTTATGCTTATCAAATTCCTCAGTAAATGAAGTTTCCGTCTATTCACATCTTAATTAACACAATGGGACACAAAGTATAAACCAAAGACATCAAATTAACTATTGCAGTCTATCAAATATCTGCATATTTAGATTTTCATATTTAAAAAGTCTAATAGCCTAATTCAAGTGAGTGTGTTGTCTTTCTAATTAATTGTCAAGTAGACTATAAAAACACAAGTATGGTAGACTGCAGCGACATCTTTAATTTTAGGATTTCTATTTGCTACTATCCCATCCCACCTATTCAGTCAGTATTGTTTCAGTGTGTCCTGTGATTTAATCCAATAAAACCAATAGATGTGAGGGCCACAGACAGCTGCTGCGTCTCTCTTTACCTTCTGCTGTGTCTAAACAAAGACTTTTAATCCACTCTGTGGTCATGTTTAATCTGAAAAGTCTGACGCCTTCAAAGAGGTTTCTATGGGGGTCTAAAATGCGAATATATGTAGCGCGTTTCTCATAATTTGTCCCTCAGCGGACACCATCGATAAGATACAAAGCCTCTCTACGTTTTAAAGGACAGCAAGTGTTGTGCGATGCGTTCAGTGAGTGAGTGACGCAGTGGAATATGTCTTAAATATATGAAATGTCTGTGCTGCGCAGAGCTAAAACATGGGAAATATCTGAATCAGAGGGAAGCGACGCTGAGACTAAACCTGATTTAAACCAAGATGAGAGCGGTCACATAACAATAGTCAGCACAGACTTTAAAGAGGACCAGAGTTCAGACTCAAAGTGCAAAACCCTGCCATCGTCACCCACAAAAACCGAGCCCAGTAAAACTTGTGCTCTGTCACCGCCGCGACCAGAGGGACGTGGCACACCGAGCCCTGCGAGAAAACGCCGCACGAAAGAGGAGATAGAGGCGGACAGACAGGCAGCCAGGGAGAGGAAGGAGGCGAGAGACAGGCAGAGAGCAGCCAGAGCCCGGGAGAAGGAGGAGAAGAGGCAGGAGCAGCAGAAGAGGAGAGAGGCTGCGGAGAACCTGAAGAGTCTCCGACCGGAGAACTGCCTCAGGTGTCTGACTGTCTGCATAGATCCAGGTACACTGTGCTGCCTTCAGAGGCGGTCGGAAAAAATATGCATAGCTTTTATAATTCATGCTGCAAAATAAATAAATGAAATTAAAAAAAATAATGACATGACAATTAAATAAAGTAAAACAAATAAGTAATAAAAATTAAAACATTGAAACAAATAAAAAAAATAATAATTAGATTTTGAATAGATATTTTAATTTTAAGAAATAAAATGCTCATATTTTTCCATTGTTTTTAATGTTATCAAAGTAGAAGAAGTACCAAACATGCTGGAAGGCAGTCAGTTTTTAACTAATATTGAATGTAATGGGGAAAATGTGCTTTATTATTTGGGTTTCTCATGTTATATTTGTATCCTAATAAAATAAAGTGCCCTTTATTTCACTCTATAGTCATCTAGTTTTGAATTATTTCTGTGAGTGCTGTTTAACCTCTGTAAATATCGGTACAAATGATGTAACAATGACTCATAAAGCTGTTGAAATATGCAAAGCTACTAAATAGGGGTGGGAATCACCAGAGGACCTCCGTTACAATATTATCACGATTTCAAATATTTTGCGATATGCTGAGTATTGCCATAAAGTATATTGTGATTTATTGCCTTTTCTCAAGTGTAAAATATGTCCCCAAAAGACAACTTTGTCAACATCTGTTTTGTCAAATAAAATAAAGTTTTCAGTCTGTTCATCTCACCTCAGCCATTTTTTGCAGCAGAAAAAATTCTAGTAGGTTACCTGATTTTTAATTTGTATTTGTAATATTAATCATTTATATAATAAAAAAAAAATCGCTACTTGGCACTGTGTGATGATACGATATTGCCACACAAAAATATTACGATACTTTGCTGTATCAATATTTTCCCCCGCCTCTACTAATAAATCGCTCAAAATTTTAGACAGTATTGGAATTTCTAACTTGGATACAATACCTTGAAAAATATCAATAGGCCATTCAATACCATTTTCAATACCACAGGGGAAACTGACATTTAGGGCATACAATTTAATATACTTACTAAAAGATAAATACAGCTAGGCTATAACATGACAACAATGACTTTTCTTTTTTTGGTCAGGAACAACGAACAGTAGAACGACTGTATTAAACAACAGTTAGAGAAGCAAGAAAGCAGTGTATTGATGCTGTGGAAAATGAGTATTGAAACTGTGTCAAATATTCAGAATTGATATGCATCAATAAATAAATATAAGGCAATGACAATTTGTGTTTTAAACCTACAAGCTTCAGTGTGTGAGCCAACAAGGACCACTTAAAGGCATCATCTGACCGGGGTGTGACTTCTACAGAGAGGAGAGTAAGCTGAAATGCTGCATACGTTCATCTGTATGCCTGTGTGTGCTTTCCTCCAGCTCTTCTACAACAGGATGGCTCAGACATTTTGTTGGACGCCCTGGCTGCCTTTGAGTGGAGGTTTAGCATCGAGACCCAGCAGCTCCCATGCAGCATCACCTGGACCAGAGATTTACCTCAGGTAGGCACCTCAGGTCTAATTTGGGGATATTAATGGGGATATTTTGGCAGTGTTTCTACTTTAATATTCTTACTTGTTCTACTTTCTCCAATGGGGTCATTACTGTTTTGTCTTTAGCAGGGAGAAGATGGCAAGGGCTCGGTGGAGGAGGAGCAAGTGGTTCTGGTGCTGAGTCTGACGGACTTCATGGACACAGTGATCTCTGTGAAGAAAGTAAGCAATCTCTTAAGTTGTAATAAAGTCATTTTGATGGCAGCCCACAGTATGGCCCTACTCCATGTTGTTTTGTTGCCACTGCAGATGCTAGACAGTGAGGAGGAGGAGACAGGTGCGGGGTCTTTCCTTAGTCCAATTTTGGAGTGTCTCAACCGGGATGCCAAGAAGGTGGTCACTCTGTTAGTGACAGACTCTCAGCCAGATTACAGGTCAGTGAACGTGTCCATGAGTGTGGCCTCTGACAGACAGATACTCTCAGTTACTTTCTTATACTAACTGTGTGTTGGCTTTCATGTACGTTCTGACCTGACGTAATGGTTAACTTACCAACAGGATGGATGCTTGTGGTGTGCATTTACTGGATGAGACACTACAATCCAAACTGGGAATGGAGAATGTGGACATTGAGGAGGTCAGTTTACTTTGAATCGGAGGATTAGTCAACATTTTTGTGTTCTTTCTGCAGATGTTTTGCAGCTCAGTTGTATGTTTCAAAAGGTTTGAAGGTAACAGATATCTAAACACTGTATATACTTGACATATACACATCCCTGTACACTTGGTAGATGAGCTGAGGTTTAGGTTTTAACTAATCAAGTTAAGTACATAAGATAAGGGTTTTTGTTAAATTGTCTCCATGTCTCTCCAGGTTCTTGTGTACCTGCAGCTCTGCAAGAATATCTCTCTGGTCTTCCTGAATGACTGGCAGGAGATCACTAACCATGTGTGTGGTGTCACCAAGGCCTTATCAAAACGTCCTTTCAAGTACGCAGGCACTCTGCACGACGTGATTTTGCCAAATAGGACAAATATGACAATTCAAAACTATTTTCTTGCAGTGATTGCAGTGTTGGTGTTGATCCAGAACTATCGTCATCATTTTTATTCTGCATAATTAATGAATAAAGGGACATCATTGCCATGTTGATCCAGGACCATCACTGCTATGTTGATGTCAACATAAAGAAGTTATCTAGAATCAGCGTTTTGATAATGATGATGGTGGTCCTGGATAAACCCAACCAAATCTATCCAGGATCATGATGAAAAATATAAAGGAAAATTTGTTAATTGCAGGAATTTACAACTGAAAAATGCTATCATCTATATTCTTTGTTAGTGAACAGTTTACTTGTTAGTATAGCCTACCTACTGTACTTAGCAAGCTAGCTTGCTAATATGCTCGTCTATTGGCAGGTTTACTCATTAGCATAGCCTACCGACATAGCAAGCTAACTCGCAAACATTCTTGTCTGTTGGCGAGTTTACTTGTTAGCATTGGATACCTACTTAGCTAGCTAACTCGCTAACATTCTTGTCTGTTGGGATGTTCAGTTGTTAGCATAGCCAATCTAGTCAGCAAGCTAACTTGCTAACATTCTTGTCTGTTGGCAGATTTACTTGTTAGCAAAGCATACCTAATTAGCAAGCTAACTCGCTAATATTCTTGTCTGTTGGCAAGTTTGCTCATTAGCATAGCCTTCCTACATAGCATGCTAATTTGCAAACATTCTTGTCTGTTGGCAAGTTTACATGTTAGCATAGCATTCCTACTTAGCAAGCTGGCTTGCTAGTGTTCTTGTTCATTGGCAAGTTTACTCATTAACTTAGCCTACCTACTTGGCAAGCTAACTCACTAACATCCTTGTCTGCAAGTTTCCTTGTTAGCAAAGCATACCTACTTGGCAAGCTTGCTCGCAAATATTCTTGTCTGTTGGCAAGTTTACTCATTAGCATAGCCAGCCTAGTTAGCAAGCTCATTTGCGAACAGTTTCGTCTGTTGGCATTGCATACCTACTTAGCAAGCTAGGTCGCTAATATTCTTGTAGGTTGGCAGGGTTACCTATTAGCATAGCCAACCTAGTTAGCAAGCTAACTTGCTAACATTCTTGTCTGTTGGCAAATTTACTTGTTTGCAAAGCACACTTACTTAGCAAGCGAGCTCGCTGATATTCTTGTCTGTTGGCAAGTTTGCTCATAAACATAGCCTACCTACTTGGCAAGCTGACTCACTAACATTCTTGTCTGTTGGCAGATTTACTTGTTACCATAGCCGACCTAGTTAGCAAGCTAACTCGCTAACCCTGCAGTAGCTTTCAAGGTTTTTGTTCAGTGTTACTGAGGATTTTGTTCAATTGTTTTAACTTCCTTTTGGAAAACTTAGTTTAGCTCTGAAGAGGCACAAAGGAATTTTGAAAGAGGCAAAAGGGTGCAGTACACTGATGATGTCAGAGGGCTGCGATTGGTTGATTGCAATGTTGGTCTAGGAACGCAGTGTGGGATGTTGATCCAGGAGCACGTCCTACTTGACACTCTAGTCATTGACACATTATTAACAGACAAGGTATATATTTACCTGACTAATCTTACCTCACTTATAAGATGTCCTTCCATGTCCTTCCAGACTGCTAACGGAGCGAGCAGAGCTGCCCTTCTGCGTGGACGGTTCATGGGCCAGTGGGGTTCGTGTAGAGCGGGACGGCTCAGGGCTGATCCAGGTCTGGAGCAGGCAGATCCAGCAGCTGAACAGAGTCAGCCCTGCTGTGGCCTCCACTGTGACAGCAGCCTATCCGTCTCCTCAGTTACTGCTGCAGGTACACCTGAGTGCACTTCAGTAGAGCTCAGTGCACAGAGGATGGTGTTGCTGTTTTATTACTTAAAAAAGACATACTTTTTAGGAGGTATAAAAACCATTTCTTTCATTTTTTAGGCGTACCAGAGCTTGGAGTCAGAGGAGGCCAGAAAGGGGCTGCTGGCTGGTCTCTTGGTGAAAAGCGGAGGTAAAGAGAGACGTATAGGACCGGAGTTATCAGCAAGAGTTTACCGCTGCCTCACAGCCCAGAACCCCCAGCTGGTCCTGGACTGATCTTTTCACTTAAGAACGACATGGACAGACGTCAGCCAGGATTAATCTGGTTTCTGATGACACTTTGTCACCACTTGGCTGCTAATGTGTTAATGTTGATGTTTACAAGCTAAAAATATTACTTAGATATCATGTTCACTCCCCAGTAAAGCACTATTTATACTCATCTGAACTTTAACTGATTGTAAGGATTAAGTAAATAATGATAATAAATAATAATGATGATGTATTATTTTGATACAATATTATGTTTATGTATGAATGTTTATGTGTGAAATAGCCTATAAAGATGAGCTGCAACAGAGCTTGTCATTTTTCTTTTATTTTAGAGAATTTCCTGAGTAAGAAAGTTCATAAACAAACTGTAAATACAAAAACAAATCCTCTTATAAAGCAAGAACACAACCATTGTTGATGTTCAAGCCAAAGGATGATTACAAAACACATTTACAAAAAGTGATTTCCAAAGTATCAAAAGAGCAACTCCTTTCCCCCTGGAGTCTATCCCTGAGAATAACAAGTTTACACTGTAACACGTTTTCCAAGTTTTTGTTAGTTTTTTTTTTCTGTCAGAGTCTTATCTGGCAAACATCAAGCCCTCCAAAGACAGTGTTAACACCAAGATAGAAATTGGCTAAAACAAGAATGAATGACCTCGATGTCTTTCTAAAATCTCAACTTCATTACATGTCTCACTCATTCCCTTCTCCCCATTCCCTGACAAAGTTGTCACAAACTTGTTAAATAAAAAAAGAGATGTAACAATCCACTCAAAATGTAGATTAAGAAATATTGGCTAAAAGATGAGACTGCTCTTATCTCCGTGATTTCCAACAGGAGATGTCGATGGCAATGGTAGAATAGCTTTGTGCCAAACACTTACAGATACGTTTTTGACTACTCGTCATGTCCATCGGCATCTCTTGCATTGGTAATCCTCCGGTTCGGAGCAGCAGCTGTCGTAGTCGCTGCTGGGAGGAGTTGGAGAGCAGTGGCAAGTGCAAGGTTGATTTTGAGGTAACGTTTGACAGGGGCACTGATGCGGGACTGTGTCCAGTAATGGGCTGGTGCAGGGGCTCGGGGAGGCACAGGCACTCAGGGTGGAGACTGGGCTCGGGATGGGGCTGGGGCTGGAAGGCAGGCTCATCTCCTCGTGGAAGTCCTCAGGCAAGTCCTCGGGCTGCTCCGAGGCCTCAGGGTTGCTGCTGAGGGTGAAGACCCAGCCTAGCTGTATTTGGAGGAGGTTGCGCAGGCCTGGGGGCAGCTCCACAGCGTCAAGTACATCGGGGCAGTGGGGCGACATTTGGCGGAGCTGGGCACAGCAAATGTACTGCAGGGAGGTGGGTGTGTAGCAGGCACGGATAACCTTCATACTGCTTTTAGCTGCTGTGGAGCACACCATGGGGTAGAACTTCTTGTTCTGCAGCCGTGTGGCAGCAACACCTGTTGGAACAGGAGAGGATGAAAACATGTCAGGAGAGTCACAACTAAAATGCTGTTTTGCTTGACCTGTCTGAATTAAAGAGAAACCCCCACCTATGCAGTGCCGGTTCTTGTAGAAGGTCAGGGTGCCGTGCCAGGTGTCCAGGTGCACTCCTATGATGGAGCCTTGGCCAAACCGAGAGGAGAACTTCACTTTGTCCCCTTTGTGCTGGAGGAGACCTTCAAACAGACATAAGGCAAGACACAGGAATTTATTTTTATCTTCTGTGGTGGAGGAAGTATGCAGTACTACTAACACTACACTGTAAAAATACTCAAAGTCATGCATTTAAAATCCTACTTATATAAAAAAAAATGTAAATGTACTTTTCATCACTGGTAGAAAGGTCCCATTCAATTCCACAGATCACTCTAATAAGTCATTGTATATTGTGATGCCTGTATTTGACTCTCTGACCTGTGTAGGAGAGCCCCCAACTGTCTTCGTCATGACCCAGCAGGCTGCCAAAGCTGAATTTGAACTTCTCCAGGTTCACCTCTGAAGTCCCAATTCCCACCATCTACACCGGCGACAGGGACAAAAAAGGATGAAAACAGGTTGTAGTTCTAGCTCCTCACTAAGATGATAGTTTGCAATGCTTCTAAATATTCAAACAGAGATTCAGAAGCATCTTCAGGCTGCTGCTAATACATCTTTGGTATTATTTGAGGGACTGCTACCCACCATATCGGTTCCATAGACGGGAGAGGTCATCTTGACTTCCCAGAAGTGTTGGCCGTCTGTAAGCTCCTTGGTGCCACGGATGGCAGCCGTGCCGCAGCTGTAGTCTGAGTGAAAGCTCACCTTCCTGTTGTCGCAGCTTAGGAAGGCTCCGGAAGACTTGAAGTGCTCATCCCACGCCCAGTCAAAACCTGTGAAAACAAACACATGAACATCTAAAGAAGCTGGTTTCATACTTTGTTAACTGAAATATCTGAACAACTATTGGAAGGATTAGAATATGTAGTTATATGCCACTAAAGACAATTATTAAAATACTGTAAAAGCCTTGGATTGGTCTGCCCAGCTTCAACGCTACACTTGTGCCAATTTACAATGTTACCTGCTGTGTTCATATGGCCTATTACTGAATTCCTCAGCTTTTGCTCACCCTCATCCTCCTCCCCACAGAGGCAGTCACTGCTGACCCCAAAGCCTGGGATGAGCTCTTCCTGCCGGTCACATTGGCAGAAAGACTCCCCTGTCACGGGCGCTGTGTTGGGCAAGGCCACCACCTCAGATACGGTCTGAGCACTCTCCAGGTAATCCACCTCAGACTCCACATCACTGATCTGGTTGACACAAACAGCACAAACAGTATCTTGTGAGTTCGTAGATGTGGCCATTGTCTAGAGACGTTGGCTTGGCAGCAGGGTAAGGAGTAAGGGATCCAGTGAAGAGAGCCGGAGGATGGTGTGCAACGTTTTCTAAACTCCACTTGAAGCCCTCTTCTAAAGAATAATGTTTTGGTAGCAGCAAGAAAACCGTAAAGAGCCTGGACGGAACAGTCACAACCTTGCTATCTTACACTCGACAGTCCAAAGAGCCAAATGAGAGCCACATTTCAAAGACTCAAGGAAATAGCCTTGTCATGGTTCCTATTGGTTACAGAAGCCATGTGTGCTAGAAAGTAAAATTAGACCCCTTCCAAAAATACTGAGCCTCCTTTCCTTGCCTTTGGAGATCTCAGCATGCCTCACACACAGCCATTTCAGACAGGGGACAGTCCCAGTGGAAAACTACTGGTACTCAGGTAGAACGAATTATCTGTCTGTTCTGAAAGTGGTGCCCCAGAAACTTTTCATAAGGGTGGCCAGATGGGGCCTCTGAAAATCTTGGGGTAGCACACCAAAACTAAAAGCTGTAACTGATATTTAGGAATTTGCTGATGCTGTTGAAGTATATAAACTAGTTAAAATCTATGTCAATATGGAGAGGTGAGGAACAGCATACTGATATACTTCGGTTTCTTATTTTACAGACTAATATCAGTACAGTTAACATTTTGAGTTCCACAACTATCCTGTTTTAATGTGTGATGTATCCATACATGAAATACGAATCATTGATCTTCAAATAGGCTGGTTGTTGCTTTCTTAAAAAGACAAATATACAGCTTTAATTTGAAGGAGTACATTGAATGTAAGGAACAAACCATTTACTGGGAGCAAGCCTTCTCAAGTTTAGAGGAGACTCATGAGTACCCATAGAACCCATCTTGATTCAGATATCATGTAATAAGAGTTAAAGGGACCCCTTTGAAAATGGATGTGCCAGATGTTCCTTTGCCAAAATTTAGCCTTACTTTGGAGCATTATTTAGCCCACTTCCTGACAAGCTATGCCAACATGGTAGGTACCAATGGCAAGGCAAGGCAAGGCAAGGCAAAGCAAGACAAATGTATTTAACCCAAAACTTCAATTAAAAGCTCAATTTTATCTATAAAGCCCATACAACATCCCTCTGTTCTTGGACCATCGCAGCAGATTGGGAAAAACTCTACCCCCCCCAGAAAAACCCTTTAACAGAACAAAAAACTACCAAAGGTTGTCTAGTTTCACAACATACCAGTACCTTCATGCTAGCTTAAAAAATGAGCACACCACACCCTTTTAAAGACAGAAATATCAACCTCTGATTGTTTTTACTGAGGGGCAGCAATTGTATAAGGTGGACAATAGCCCCCTCCTGGCCCCCCTTGGGAGCACCACTGTGTTCTGATGACAAAAACTTTGGATTTCTCATCCTCTAACATAAAGCAAGTGATACTTGTAGCGTCTCTTTCTCCGGTCATACTGTCATGGAAACAATATTAACTATAAAAGTATGTGACTGTCATCCTAAATAATAATATAATAGATGTATGAAGGTGTTTGATTCATCCATGGCCATGGGGAGGTATTTTGAAAGGCCTCAGAGTTTTTTACTGTTTGAGTGCAGGCAAGGAGGCTCAAAGGGTGTCTGAAGGTTAAGATACTATAAGATGAAGACCTTGTAGATGTTCAGACTCCAGTGTTAAACAGATCTGTATGACGGTTGAAATACACTATACAGTATAAGGCTGAATCGCTGTTGTATGTCTCAGTCTGTGTACGTCTTGTATTTAAACTTCTATTTTTAAGTAAACTCAGCTGAGGCTCATAAGTTTATTTCATTATTCATCAAGATGAAGACTGACAAGAGTACTTTTCCCCCTCCACACTTTGCTCTACTTTTGTTCTACTCCACAAACCCCTCAAGTCTCACCTGTGTTGTCGTCTGGCCCTCCCATTCCTCCCTGTCCGACAGCTGGATCACTGCCATGGCATCTGTCTCTTGCCGTTGTTCACTCCAGGCCAAATGCCTAGCCCGGCTGTTCCTGGCTCTTCTTAGCATGGCAGCTCTGTGGACAGCAGACCCGACACCTTTACGACCAGCTGGCACGTGCACAAAAGGCCACGTACTACTTTTCATGTATGTCAAGTAAGGTTAGTGTCAAACTCCTGGTTCAAGGCTTACTTGTTTTTTTGGGATCATATTATTGTTGATACATACACATAGATTACAATAAGGAAAGATTACAGATTCAGCTGAGTATTAGTTTACCTGCAAAATGAGGTCTCATACTACTTTAAAAAATATCCTAAACCAATGACAAAAGTATCTCATCTTAAGATGTTTGCATTTTTTAAGACTTTGAAGTAGTTTGACTGATAAAATGCAGGTTGGAATTTCCAACTCTCACAAAGAAAGGTGTGAGGGTTCTAGGATTCTCAGCATGTTTTGACAATATCAAACAAACTTGCTGAACAACTGAAAATAGGTCAGTTAGAGTTGTGAGGAGCAAACAGTCACCCGAGGTTTCTCTATGTTCAAGTGCGTTAACCTAAATCACTCCTCTCGGTGTGAAGCTGCAAAATATTCCTCTGTGGAAACCTGTCTAGTCACATACAGACCTGATCTTCGTGCGCTTGTTCGCCTATTTCCATCCGTCCCATATGCTGCTGTTGGCAGCAGAAAGTGTTTCCATGCACTTCTTTAACCTTTAAACCCAACCCTCTGCTCTGTCTGTTTCCTAGCTTCCTGTATAGATAAGGTCACCTGACCCAGTGACTACAGTGTGTACCGATCATCAATCACAGATTGTAATAGCCTTGTGTTTACACCGCTGCTAATATTGACTGTTCCTACATCAGTATGTGGCACTTGAATTCACAAGATAAGAAAGGTTTGGATGTAATGCTGCTAACAGTGAAGCTGTTGCAGCTGAAAAACAAACAAAAACATTATTAGCATTCTGCCTCTATCCAGTTTGTATTCATACAGCATGTAATGGCACAAGTGTGATTCTAAGCTGAATATTTTTGCAAACGTCCCCCTTTATGGTTCCAGATTTATTGACCGAAAACAGAACTGATTATTGTGTTTGCTTTTTTTTTTTTTTTTTTTTTTTTAAAAATCGTATCTATGTTGAACTTCCACATCCAGTAACCATTACAATCAATTGCCTCAGTTGCAGTGTTTTGTTTTTCTGAAAAGGTTTTTCTGTTTACAGTTTCTGAGTTACAGAGTATAATTTTACATTATATTACAAGTGATATCCAAGGCTGGCTGGGGCCTCTCAACATTTCTTTTAAAATAACACTTTTCAGTATTTTATTGGGGGTCAGGGGTGAAAAATGTCCCCAGATAATAAATACAATTATTATTGGTTAAAATGTTTTCATTTAAAGCTCAAACAAGAATAAAATTGAATCCATGCTTCCTGAAAAATACAGTGCAATGTCAGTTTCTTATGGAAAAAAATATTGCTACAGACCATTGCAAAGTAGCACAACATGACATGAAATGGGAGAAAATTTGCTCCAGTGAAAAGTGGAAGTATATAGAATTATAATTACTCACTACCTGTCATATAAACTTAATTTACACATTTTTTTTTGCTAGTAATATTAACGAAATCATTTGAATTCCTGATTTGATCCTGCTAACTTTTATATGTCTTTTCTTTTATCCACTTGTTTTGCTTCATTTTTCTATGTGAGACCATATTGTCATGTCATGTTGTGATCTGTGCTTTGTGTATTATTATTTGCCTGTAATTTAAAAAAAAAAAAAAAAGTATTATACATTTGTTCAACAAGAGTCGTCATTTACTAAACACTGTACCTGAACCTGATAGCATGTCTCGGTTAATGCCAGCACTGAACGCAGCAGCTGGTGACTGCTTTGCAAGCAGGTGCAGGAGATAACCGCCAGCAATTTAGATTAGTTAGTCTGCAGCAAGTCTCACTTTAATTGGGCTTTACCCTACATACTGTAAAAGCATCATCTGGACAACACAGTCGAGAACGCAAACTACAGCACCTTTGTCAGCTAATGCTCTGACTGATATGATATGAATGCAGTTGCAGTGGGACTGTGACAGTGATGTTAATAATTTGTATGCTTCAGATATTCAGTTACTGAAAGTCACACTGCTGTTCATGTCCTGTACAAGCTTTCTGTTCAGATACAACACGGGCACATGCTGTCCTTTGTCAGTGATCCACTTCAGAAAGCCTGTGTTTTCTGCACAGGGCAGTGCACTAACAGTATCAACAGTTCTCACTGCAAGTCTAATAACACCAGCTGAATGTCAAAGTCTAAGCACACACTGTATGTATGTTCAGTAATGCAGTATCTTTATCTTAAGACTCACAATGTAAACAGCATTTTGCTCTTACCTTGCAGCAGTCTTCCTATACACTGTCTTGCAGTGGCTCATTTGAACGTCACTGTGCCTCAATATATCCAACTGTGTGACAGGTGCAGTTTGCACTCTGTCCCACTTTGCAGCAGACTGGACGTAAACATTACTCTCCACGCCCTCACTGTGTGTGCTCATTGGATAAGCCTCGTGTGGGGGAGGAGTTTATGTTAATATATTACTTTTACCTTTGTATGGTAACTATATGAGTGATGATAACTGGCCTTTGTGCAAACATATGTGGTATGCTGACTTGATTAAACAAGGAGGGGAATGTTTAAAAGCAAAAGGAAGACAGAAAAGCACTGGTCCAGGTGACAGAAATTATTAGATATTCACAACACTTCAAACACTGTAGCTACTGTCAATTATTTTGTTGAAGCAGGGCCAACAAATCTTTAAAAAGTGAGTTATTTTAGCAGATTTTCGGAGTTGGGGATAATAAGATAAACAAGATAACGCTGTATGTGTCGACATATGAAGGCCTATGTCAGGAGCCAGCTGTTTGCCTTTAGTACAGGTCGTTGTCATCTCGGTCAAGAGGCAAATACATGTAAAACATTTCACCAACACACAAAAAACTTGTTTTACCATAAATTTTAAGCGTTTGTGTTGCCTCTGAATGCACCACGGCGCGCACCGGCAGCCGATTGGTGGCTTTGGAACGAGAGGCGGGACTTCTGTGTTGCATGCACTGTGTGATTGGCTACACCATACGTGACGATTTACGGAAGTAGTTCAGCTTTCAACTGTGAGCATTCGAGAAATCCAAAACATGGAACAAAATAATGGTAGGTCTGAGTTACCGGTTAACAAAGTCAGTTAGGAGGTTACGTCTTTATTTATTTTTTTGTAGACCCGTACACGAGCTGTATCTCCGTTCTTTAGAGGTGTGAGCTTTCAGAAACTGCTGCGTGTTTTATAACGATTACCCATTTATAGCTTAGCTAACCGGTTAGCGGGAGCTAATTGGAAATTAGCTGAAGTTTTCAATATTGCCACTAAAGCGTTCAACACTGTAGCCAAGCGAAAGGTTTTTATATCTTCATAGAAGTTATTGTTTATATTAAAAACAGCTATTACATTGTTAATAATGTTAAACATTATCCGAGAGGAACTCTAACCCAGTTACGTTGAACTTGTGACCTCGGCTGATGAAACGTGCATCCTTCCCAAACTGCGACATTTCTCCCTGAACCTTGTTTTGTATTACTCTGACAGTTCAAATTACCCAGTCATGTGACAGTGACTGGCGTTTAGACACTCTAGAAATAACCCTCCGTGTGTTTGCTGTGCTCATGCTGAACTCACCCATTTTTTCACCTTTTCACACCAGACGGGAGTTTGGCCCAGGTCCGGCATGTTGTGTTGGTGCTGTCAGGGAAGGGAGGTGTGGGCAAGAGCACCATCACCACGGAGCTAGCTCTGGCTCTCAGGCATGCTGGCAAGAAGGTGAGCTCCAGGACCAGCTGGGTGTGTGTGTGTGTGTGTGTGTGTGTGTGTGTGTGTGTGTATGTGTGTGTCAGAATATAGGGTGTCAGTATGTGTCTTACGTGGTTGACATGCATGTACAAAAAATACTAACTGCAATCACTTTCATTATACTGTCACAGTTTATCAGCCATTTTCCTTCCTGTTCCTGACTTGTGTTCATGCAAATGTCAAGAAATGAGCCGCATAAGTAAACTGACCAATTAATAAACTGTGTGTTCATCAGGTTGGCATCCTGGATGTTGACCTATGTGGGCCCAGTATCCCCCGCATGCTGAATGTGGGTCACACTGATGTGCACCAGTGTGATGCAGGATGGGTGCCTGTCTACACTGATGCTGAAAAGAGCCTCGCCCTCATGTCCATTGGCTTCTTGCTTGAGGACCCAGATGAAGCAGTGGTGTGGAGGGGACCCAAGAAAACAGGTAAGCTGTTCTCTTCTCTTAAATAAAGTAATGTCATATACACTCACCTGCCGCTTTATTAGGTACATCTGTTCGACTGCTTGTAATGCAAGTAGCTAATGAGTTATGCTATCATTTCAATATGGACCAAAATCTCTGAGGAATATTTCCAGGGGGTCCAACCCGATACTAGCAAGGTGAACCTAATAAAGTGGCCGGTGAGTGTATGTCTCAATACAAACCTCTGTGCTGCACGTTCTGAATTTAAACATGACTTCACCTTCTGCCCAACATCCTTTCCATCTCTGACTGTCCTGTCCCACAGCTATGATTGGCCAGTTTGTGTCAGATGTAGCATGGGGAGAGCTGGACGTGTTGCTAGTGGACACACCGCCAGGGACGTCTGACGAACATATAGCAGTACTGGAGAACCTGAAAAAACACAGAGTGGATGGAGCCATTTTGGTCACCACACCTCAGGTGCCCACTAGTCCAGAGAGACTTTGACTGTCTATAATGGGAACAAGAAGACAAACTTGCGCATAAATTTAGTTTTGAAAGAGGAATCTGACCAGCGTGTGACTCAAGTCTGGTTTTGTGTCGGCTACAGGCAGTGTCCACGGGGGATGTGAGGAGGGAGGTCACCTTCTGTAAGAAGACAGGTGTACGGATCCTGGGCATCGTCGAGAACATGAGCGGCTTTGTTTGTCCGTACTGCTCGGTATGTAATCTTACATACAACTCATAGGAGAAATAGCAATGGACAAAACAAGACATTTAAGAGCATCATCCTGGGCTTTTTTTTTGAGAGAGAGAGCGAGAGAGAGAGAGAGAGTTTGAAATATTAATTTTAAAAAATATTTCACTTTTTTTTTCAGGAGTGCAGCAATATATTCTCAAAAGGAGGTGGCGAAGAGTTAGCCAAGCTGACAGGATCAACATTCCTAGGTGAGATATCAATGGGATTTAACTACATGTAATAACACCATCCAGCCACCAGGTGTCACAACACACTGTGACCGCACATCACTCCTCAGCCACCATTCATGATTTAGGAGGCATTTTGCATCACTGCCATGCTGCTAAAATGGGCGATCCAGATGTCAGTGCAGTGTAAGGTTTCAGTGAGGGCCTGATACACGCTCATCAATAATTCCTGATCATATTAATAGTTTCCCTTAGTGGTTATGTTTTGTGTGCAGATCAGTCACTTGAGTAATGATGCAGCTAATTGAGCTCACCCTGTGGCAGTGACAAGCCGGCTGTATCTGAGAGTGGTGCATAGCTTTGGCCAAGTATTCAATAAGTCAGTGCCTGCTAACATCCAGTTGACTCTCACTATTGATTATCATATATTAACATGCCACATTGGAGTGTTTCTTTAAGGCACAGAGTAGCTGTGAATCATTTCTCAGCAGTGCTGTTGAGGTAATCAACATTATTTCCTCTCCATTTCAGGTTCAGTGCCCTTGGATCCTGCGCTCAGCACCAGTATAGAGGAAGGCAAGGACTTCATACAGTCGTTTCCAGACAGCGCCACCTTCAGTGCCATCAGCAGCATTTGTCAGACTCTGCTCGACAGCCTCCAAACTGCTTGAGTAACATTTTAGCACACAGGTAGAAGTATTAGACATGAGCAAATGTAATGACATCTGTGTTGCATTTATGTCCTGTACAGTTAAACACAATATAAACCTATTTACTGGTCTTGTTTTCTACCTTGTTTATAAGACATATCTGACAACAATAAAGTGCCGGCTTTGCTGTTATCTTACAGTTCTTGAGGCGTTGACCACAGAGCGAAGATTACCAGCTCTTGCCGCAGTTGCACAGGAAGTGGTGAACACTGTAGGACAGCAACTCAGCTAATCTGCTTTACAGCAAAATGTAGAGACGTCGTTTTGTCATAAAAATGCCACGTCATGCTGCCTGAGTAGGATTTACAGTGTCACAGCAAAATGTACAGCACCGTGTTTGGAAGCCAGTCAAAAATCTAAGTTGGAATCTTCTTTAATTCGATTGTGACACACATGTCGACACATCAGGATAACTTCAATATCAGTGGTAATACAGGATTGTAGATTGGCGCTTTAGTAAATGCGTCAGCAGCAGTTCCACTTTCAGAAAACAAACTCCAGATCAAATTGGACCAGTCCTTGCATGGCGGAAAAACTAGGCCAAACTTGAGCGCTAATCTCACTGGATTCCTGCCGCGTGCTACAAACGATACCAACGAGTCTCCTTGTGTCATTTTGATTTGTGTTTTTTAAGAGGACGTTTAACTCTTCTTGATCTGGATTAAATCTTCTGAAACTAGCCTGCTCCTCGGCTTCATATCCAACAGCAACAAAACACTGAAACCCATGCAGGATCGTAATGGCTGGAATGTGGAAGAGATGAAGTACAGCCACAGATGAGGAGGAAGAGGAGGGGGGGGGTGAATAAGATGGAGAGGAGATGAAGTTTGGAAATTACACTTGTGAGACCCATCACGGGGCACACACACCTTTAATGCAAACAGCAGTACTACAGGAAAAACACTGAAGTTTGAGAATGTTTGCGTAATGATTAGAATACAGCTACACACAAAACTCCCACTTCACCAGCAACATACTAAAGGCAATCTTAATTATTAAACCAAGAATTACATCCAGAGGAATTCCAACCACTTATCACAATTAACCCACAGTGCATTAAATCTATCTATGTAGATATTTATATGTCTGTATATATGTATAATATATCCTGGGGAATTAAAGACTTTTGCTGCATTAAACAGTTCCATGAACAATTTCTTATAAATAAAAATCAGTGGAAAAAAATCGTAAGTCCATATACATTTCTCTTTACAAATAGATCCTCAAGATTAATGCAGAAATTGTGTCAACTCCCGAGTCGATAAGGGAGGAGAAAAAGCTGTGCGGCCCTTTGGTCAGCTCTCTAAGACCGGAGGCCGAGCTGCCTCAGCTGGCCTCAAGGCCCTGAAATAAGTGGAGGGAAAAAAAAAGGAATCTTCATCATACAATTTTTGAAACACACGCACACGCACACAAGACAGACAAATCACTACATTGCGCATTTACAAGTTGACTATCAAATTGGGACGACTGTACACATTGTTGAGATAAGACCGTATTTATGGAGCTGTTTGAATTCTTTTTTTCCCCCACGCCTTCACTTCTTTCATCTCGAGTTGAGCAGAATTTTTTTTTACAATTTTTTCCCCATTTTACACTTTTTCTCCAGCAGCAACATAAAGGACAGATCTTTGTAGTGGAGATGTTTGGGTGCTTTATTTTGTGGAGAGGATGAGGGCGACGATGAGCCCGTAGAGACCCAAGACCTCAGCGAAAATCAAGATGAGGATCATGCCCACGAAAAGCCTCGGCTGCTGAGCTGTGCCCCTCACGCCCGCGTCGCCCACGATGCCAATTGCGAAGCCTGCTGCCAGCCCGCTGAGGCCCACACTCAGCCCGGCACCCAGATGGAGGAAACTCCTAAAAACACACAGACAAAGTGTTTGTCAGCACAAGGGATGGTGATGATCTGGTTAACGATTTAAGTGACTGAGAATATTTTGACTAAACATGCCAAGGTCAGCTGTTCATTTGATGAGGTGCTGAAGGTCTGAGTTTGTCCCAGCAGTAAACAGTCTGCTACCTACAGCTTCACTAGGGTTTCTGCTCCATTTACTGTTCCTTCCTTGCAATATTTTAAACTGATGCAACAAGACATGACGAATCTCTCCAGTAAGATTTAAAGGACAAAGGGCTTCAACACCAAGAACAATAACTATAACTTTATATACTGTATATTTAGTTTGAAATATTATTGTAACTTGAGTGCATGGTGGAGACAACACCACAACTGTAATGACAATGGGGTTGGGTCGGTTCTCGGTAATACCAATTCGGTTCGGTACTCTGTCTTGGACCAGGTTTTTTTTTTTTTTTTTTTTTTGAGACCGACCGGACAGCATACTCAGATGGAACGTACGCAGAGCGGACTCTGCGGAGGTCCACCCGGTAAAAGTGGACGTCCACAAGCCCTGTGAATGCAATACACAACCGCACGGACTCCGCCCCGTGCACCAGTGTCACACAAAAGCCTGTTCGGCATGTATTTTTCACATCGCGGGGATTTTTCATGGACATTTTTACACGGAGTACGCTCCGCTTATAATACGCCTGAGTCTGTGAGCACCTGTGTCTGCCTCTTTGCCAAGCGCACAGCGAGCAGGAGAGAGAGGGGAGTGGGGCGGGGACTGAGCTAGGGGGTGCGAGCGCGCATGCGCCGAGGCCTCTACTATAGCCTGGAGTTTGTTTAATAGTGACGGGGAGTCGATAATGGCGGACAATTTAGTCTCGACGAAATCAAAGAATGCGCCACTATGGCAACGCTTTGGCTTTGAGCCAGACGAAGGAGGCAACCTTTGCTTGCACTGATTTAGTAAGCTGCAAAATTTGTTTGTAAGGAATAAAAGAAACAACTTGTTACTGTCACTCTGTTGTCCTAAGATCGTTTTTTATTTTAAATGAGTCAACTGCACCTGCACCCCCAAGTGGCGAAAATCCGATATTACAGACTTGATGCGTTCCCCCCCACCCCCCCTACTGTATGGGACATCAGTTTATCTGCTTAACTAGTGGTTCCCAACTGGTGGGTCATGGTCTACTCTGAATGGACCACAAGTGACAAAAAACACCCTTTTATTTTTAAATACATTGAATTTCTGGTACATAGCTTTTATTTTGAAGTGCTGTTTCCTGTTGTAGAGTGAGTGACTAACGGACAGCTACTTGACAGAGACAGCAAACTAACTGAACAACACGACCAAACACAAGTATGAGACAGATTATATGAAACTGTTTGGACCTTGAAGTGATGACTAAGGAGAAATCTGGAGCCCATGACTGGACCAGATGGGAACCCGTGTGCTAAACTATCACTTGCCACCTGTGTGCTTCTAGCTAGCATTGTGCCCGTACTTATGAAGGTAATAAAATAACAACATGGAGGCTCTGTAGTCGGAACCAAGACGCCAAACTCTTTCTTGCCTCCCGCCTTGTCAGCAGCAGCTCATTAGCTTTACCTTTTCTGTTCTTACTTTACCAATAAAAGCCCTAGACATACAGCTTACGTTGCATCACTACCTACTGGAGGGAGCTTATTCACATCGCAGTTTGCTTCTGTCAGGTCATCTTAACTACAGACCAGTGTTAACATGGGAAGTATGTCCAGAGCATGTGCAGTGATGTGACAAGACTGAAACTGCAGTCTGAGAACTGGTTAAGCACACTGGCTGTGTTCATTGTAATAATGGTATATGTCATACAATGCATTTAGCAGCTTAGAATTAATGAATCTAGTGGAGCTACAATAGGACAGTGTCTACACAGGTGACTTGTGTGAGCAGGCAAATTCACTGTTGATTTATAAGGCAATGCGGAGGATACAAATTTATGAAAACGACTCTAATTAACCAAACTCACTTGTAGAGGGGGACTGTTGCTGTGATTTGGTTGGCAATCAGCACTGCTACTACCAGGCCGTAGATGGCTATGATACCCGCCATGACCACTGGGATGATGGACTTCATGATGAGCTCCGGCCTCATCACAGACATGGCGGCTATTCCTGTACCGCTCTTGGCTGTGCCGTAGGCTGCTCCCAAGGCTGGTGGGGGGGAGAGACAGAAAACAACTTTAGTTAAATAAACTAGAGTACACACACAGGGTTAACTAAAGTACACATGCTACAATGGAAGTTACGACAGGCTAGTAGACTGACGACAGAAACCACAAGGCACAGCTGAATACTGAAGTGGAAGTGAAGTAAGATCAACGATACAACTGTTATTTCTGTTCCTCTTGAACATCCAACGTGGCTCCATCTGGGGAATTTTGCTTATGTTCAAAAGGGAAATAACTCTGCGTCTTCGTACTGATGCAGATACTACGCAACCTAAACCTGCTTTGTCACATGTGTCTCATCTCCTCAAACTGCTTCAGCCCTTGAGATTTCAGAATAGCCCCTGCCAGACCTCTGCAGTGTCGTAAATCACTCTGAATGAACAAGTCTCATTAGGCTTAAGTACACAGGGAACTGCTGACATCACAAGAGAAGCAGGATACCACATCTCCATGGACCACACCTGGGGACTAGCGGCACACAGTCACACAACATCTGCTGTGTGTGATCCCCAGTCCTCACCAGTGTCTGGCTAGCATCGCTGTAAAGTGACGGGGAAGGAGGAGAACAAAAGGCTTCATCAGCACATTAGCTCCGTCAGCCTGTGACACTGAGGAGAAAACATAGTGCCACCTACGTCACGCCCAGTCAAGTCTGACTGCAGGAGGAGCGTCAAAGAGAAAATCAATATCAGCCCGCCCTAAAATTAGAAACAATACATAACCAAATATAGTGTTGAACCATTTATTAGGAACTACTTAAAATTCTGCACAACAACAAAGATTTGAATTATATCCAGGTGAGATGAATGAGACTCAATCTCACGAATTTGCCTGAGGAGAGGAGGAGAGATCCTTTTTTTTTTTTTTTGTCTTTTGTAATATCCAGCAAAGCCTGTCAGGCCAAGGCAGTGTGTCATGAATCAGAGACAGGCTGGTTTGACAAGATTTCCCCATGTCAGAGGTGTGCGAGCGCATGTGTGTGTAAATATGAACATGCCTATTTCCCATTTCCTCCTCCACAGCAGAAGCAAAATAAAGTGACAGCTCGGACACAGCGCTGACCGCAGCATATCATCTGATATATTGGTCTGCACATGCTGTGGCAGTACTTGGAATACATCCTAAAACAATCAAGACATTTTATATTCTCACAGATTTACAGATGCTGCTTTGATAAATATAACCATCTTCCCTTGTGGGTTCTCTGCTGCATTGAAGAAACATGCTAAAGCTGGCTTGTCTGCAATCTGTGAACAGATCAGTCCGTAAAACTTATATAACTGGGTAAAACATCAACTATCTTGCAAGGCAGTATCATAAAAGTGAGCAAAAATGCATCCTTCATATTCTGCTCTTCTTATCGTACCATTGGCACATAAACAACAACCTGGCAAAGACGTTTTCTTGCCTAATCACAGCCAGCAAACTGCTGATGACTAAATGTGAAAGGTCTCTTGAGATATAGTCTTGGACAGCCTTGCGTACACAGCCCGAGGTGCCCTGCCCTGTGTTTTCTCATTTCTCGAGACAATATGTCGAGCTAGCCTAAAGCTGGTACTGGTTAACTCCAAGACTAGCTGCGAGGCTTTCTGGCAAACATATCTAGAGGCAGACAGGAAGATGACGTGGGCCAATCTTCAAAATGAGCACATGGCATCTCGCCATGGCCCCAACTACTTAGAGTGATTCATCCTCTGACTGATGCTATCAATACAAGGTTAAATCACTCATGCCCATCTCCAGAGATGTGTTTCAGTATTAATGGGGCTGTTTTCGCAAGCCCTGACAAACGCACAGAAAGATTTTGGTTTTGACTTTGTGGGGAAGTACCAGGCTGTTTGCTGGCAGACTAAATCCTTCAAAGCCAACACAAATTATGTGGTGCATCACATCACACAAACAGACCTGTGTGAGAAAGGACACAAACTACCTCAGTGACAGCTAACCATTTTTGAATTTGATTTTTTGTATTTAGCCATACAGAACATCTTCAGGGCAATATTCTGGGAAACATAAGCCGACTCTTCTAGCTATTCAACCATCCAATAACAACCAGCGTAACATGTCACCGTCAGTAACGCTATCCTCCAACTCCATTCTTCTTCAGTAAGCTTGGCCTCACTGAGGTGTGACAGGTGAGAATTGATAATGAGACTTCAAACATTGCCACTGTGTCCTGACAATTAAATGTTTGTGTGGCATGGAGGCTTCTGCAGCGGTGTGGAGGCACAACCTCTGGGTTTTAATCCTAATCCCCTCAGCTTAGGTAGAGAGCCCCCCCCCCATTTCTTTTTTTCCCTCCCCTGCAGAATATTTGATGTATGGGATGCCCTTGTGACGTCTTGTGATGTCAGAGCAGGAGGCGCCTCTAGCTAGGGATGATCTTGCATGCAATAAGCCCACGCAATAGATGGCAGACTGGTCTGCTCTCGCTAGCGGATGAATGGGGAAGCACTAGTTTTAAGAACAGGCAACAAAATCGGAAAGGTCATAGTTGTAAAAACGTGCTCCTGTCTTAGAAAACCAGAGTAATAGTCTGCGCTATATAAAAAAAATGTGGAACTGCATGCAGAAATTCTGACACTTGCTGAGAGGGATGTCTAGAGCATATATGCTGCCCTCACTTCTCCTTTTCAAAAAGTGTTTGTTAAAGACATAGAAAAATACAATGTGAATGTGGAATAAAGGTCAAACAACTGAAAACATCACTGATTAAAGACCAAGTAGAAAAATAACTTTGTTGGTGAGAAATTATGTGCTACTAGGCTATTCTACTCCACAACTGCATGAGAAATTGGAAAAGGCAGACACCGTGGCACATGCAGTTTTAAACTGTATAGCAAACATGTATTCTAAGTTGCTGCCAGCACCACTACGAGTAGATTTATCAGTCATGTCAATTCACAGAGACTTAAATCAGCCTTTTAATTTAACTTCGCTGGCAAGGAAAAAGTGAATAATATGGAGTGTTTGTTAAGATAGTAATAAGGGGTACGGGAAACAGAACAACTGCAGCACAGCTATCACAGGAGTGTAGTTTCTAGTCGTATAGTTGATAGCACCTTGTGAGTGTCATCCGTTCTGAGGAAGGCGTCACTAAAGGCTTCCCTCACGACAGGACACCATTGCCAGACTACTAAAACAATGCAACATCACCTGACACCACAGGATCACAGCAACTTACAGCCTATGCCAGAAAATAACCTTTTATGTGCCTTTTATGGTGTTCATATTTGAGCCATCCACTTGGATAATAACTTGTAATGTGAATTTGTCATTCTATTTTATATTCTATAGACTGAATAGCGTATCAACCCAACCTAAAAATAAGATTATGATATAGATTGCAATTAAAGTTCTTCAGCTTGTGTGCATTTAAGTGACTAACATCACAGAAGACCAAGCTGCAATTAATTTCTATCACTGACTCCACAACACACTGTAAGATCCTGTCCTGTCCATCCGACCACTACCACATCCCTTCTTTGTCCCAGCATGATCCCTTCCCTACGAGCTAATTCCCCAGCTGTCACTCCTTCGCCACCACAGACTAGTACTACTACTGCTAGCCTCAGGGGCCACCAACACCACGCTGCCCTTGCCCATCACCACACATGAGCTATGATGAGATCAGGGCTGGCTTTGGCATCCAGTTGCTTCTCACTTCCTGGTAAGGCTGGACATCAGAAAATCAATAAGTAGGACAGGACTATGTATCATCATGAATAGCAATGAAGACAGAAGTTAATAGGTCATATTTCTCTCAGATATTTCTAATATACTCTAAATCTCCAGCTGAAAATGACTTCTGAGATTTCTCACCACCTTGCAACCCAATGTTATTTGTTAAAAATAATGTTCAAACATTCCTTTCACTGACTATTAAACAGGCATGTGGCTATAAAAAAATATGATAAGAAAAAACAGGGTTAAAGATTACTTTCAGTTTGAAAAGGGTCTTTCTAAAAAAGACTTACAGGGCCTGCACTACAGCCACTCACTGGTGATGTCCCTCACTAAAAACCTATGTGCCATTCACCACCATAAATGAGACAGTTTTGCCAAAAGGCCTCGAGCTATAGCGGGTCAAGCCCTCTGCATCATGGTCAATTAGCAGCTTGTTGATTTCCCATAGAAGCTGCACCCATCACACCAGCCACCCTAGTCACATGTGGACCTTTGATGCAATACAGCATTTCACCAGCATATTATGTAGATCTTGTCTTAGATAAAGGGAAGACAAATAATAAACTGGAAGAGGACCTATAAAACAAGTATGACCAATATAAAAACAAGCCAGTTCCAAAGTTCACTTTCTGTTCCACTTCTGACCTTCTAACCAAAAACACAGATTGTCAGCAGTCACACCCTACATTTTTTGGGCAAAATTAGCCATATTTCCCTTGAACAGGTTCACAGCTAACTTGTTAGCTTTTCGCTTTTACAGTAACATTTCAAAAGATCAGTAGCCAGAAGGCAATTCCAAGTCAGAAGTCTCATCATGTGATTATCATGTGACCTTGTGTCATTCCTTTGAGCAATAAGGAAGTGAACCAGCTGATCCTAGTTTCCAATGGTTGAAGAAGTGTAAGAAAAAGAGGGTTTCAGATTAAAATAACTCGCATTAAATTAGATGAGACACCACTGACTTGACAGATGGTGAATTAAAACAGAACAGCAACCAGTTTACACAGAACAACGTCAACTCGGGTATTAATTGCCACTGGTTAATGATCTCTACTTTAAAACGACATTAAATAATTTCGTATTAAACTCACTGACACATTTAAACCCTGAATGCAGCAGTGTGGCATCTGGCAGAAAATGTGGGATTTAACGTAACCTGTAAACCTCCTGCTAAGTGCAGGAAGCTAACGAGCTGCCAACTATATGAGGAATAACCTGAAAACACTTTAACATCTTTGTAATGCTAATCAACAAGTACTGCTAATAAAAGACAGTAACATTATCTGATCGGTTAACACCATCCACTGTGTGATCCTTTCCAATCAGATAAGGCATGTAACGTGCATAACTGTAACAAGCTAACGTCAAAGCTAACATATGCATTCGTCATCAGCTAGCGAACTACTAGTTTTGCCTAGTCTGTGCTGTCTAATGTTGAAGCAGAGAGGCCAGCAGCGATCATAGCAGTAGCTAACTATCTACTAACTAAACATTAGCGTGTTAAAGAATAAACCAAAGTCACCAACTGCCCCAGCTAGTTTAATCTACATAAATGACAGCTAGGATTAGCATTGCGACGTTAACGTTAGCAAGGCTAGCGTATGGCTTTTACAAGTAAGCTTCAAGGGACGCACCGTGGTTGACAGTTCAAAGCATCCTGCTGGGAATAATATAAACGCAAAAGGGGGTTAGCAGCAAACACACAAAGTGACATTAAGTAGCTGACAGACAGTTTAAATGTAAAAGATAATCGTGTGATAATTACCGCTGAACACCATAGCCGCAGAGGCACCCATCACTGCGAAGAACGGAGAGTATTCGGGACTTGAGGCCGACATTCTTTCTCACACAGTATAAAAATAAACTAAATATACAAAATTAATATTTATGTCGACTCAAAAAAATCGCACTTTGCGAAAACCTATCGAAGGCCACAGGCTTGGAAGGAGAAACTGACTATACTAGGAACCGTCTGACCACCTAACTAGCAGTGTAAACGGGATAGTCACGACTCTTGTGATAAATACCCGGCGCAGCAGCACAAAATGGCGAAGCGGAAAATATCACCTGACTGGCCGTACGGATAAAACCTATCATAGACTGGGTGTGGGGGGCGTACTAAAAGAAAGTTCGTTAATGATATACTGTAGTCCATAACGTCTTTGTGAGACAAGAAATGTCTTTTTAAAAACACAAATGACACGTTATGAACAAAAAAAAGTGCTTCATATTTTTTGTTTCTTTTTCATATTTTTTGAAGGTCACCCCTATCGGTCATCACTTTGGTGTGCTCCGCTGCAGGCTTCCCCTTTGATATCTACGCATTCACCCTTCAAAAGCAGTAGGATGAAATGATGGGAATGAGCATGAGGGTGTGGAGACACTGCTAGGCTAATAAAAATATGTTTTGTGTTATCCTGGCTATCAATGGGAAAAAAAACAACAAATACACCATTTATTTTAATTGTCTCAATACATTATGTTCTAAATGAAACTGTGTAATGTGAATGCTATTTGATTACAGTGCCCTCTCCCAATACTGAAATCCCAAATGTTGCACATGTCCAAACACATTTCTGCATTTTGCACCAAGACTCTACCATGCAGCAGAGGGTGGGTTTACAGTCAGCTGCGATATGCAGCAACGTGGAGCGTGAGAGTGAGAGAATTTGAGGCTGTGTGTGTATGGTGGAGTGTGTATGAAGTTGGGGGGAGGGATCCGAGAATCCCCCATTCCACTGTATAGCTCCCAGCAAGAGCAGGCTCAGAGCTCCAGAAAGAGGAGGGGTCGGGAGAGCTAGGACACCATGGGAGTGATGAAGAGCGTGCATGTGTGAGTCAGAGGGAGCGTGTGCCTCCTCTTCCTTCATCCATCCCTCCATTCTGCTCCCTCTCTGCATTGCCTTGTCTAGTCAGCACCAGAGAAGCACGCCTCCCCCCTGTATCACTGTATAGCTCCTTCACTCATGATGCAATTTCTACACCAGCATCTCAGGATTCATTCCTTTCAAAGTCTTTACCCGGCCAACATCTTATGCTGGCTGCCAAATGCAAGGTTGCATTATACAAGAATAGATCATTTTGAGGCGTGGATGATGTGTGTGTGCAGTAATGCATTAATAACAAAAAGGTCACAGTGATTGAGATGATTCTTGCTTGGTTTTCTTTCTCTGCTGCCTGACTGAACACTTATTGATCCAGGACAGACTCTTTTAGGTGGATAGTGATGTAGCCTTTCTGCTGAGGTTGGGTTATGATGTTCCTGTCAGGGACATTTGCAATCAGCTCGTTTGACAACATGCAGCGATATAGCCCACGCGCTTACACACTGTTTCTTGTTTTGAGTGGATGGGATTGGGTGGATGCTCTTTCCCTTCAGTGACACCAATCGATAAGTTGTAAGAGGAGAGTACACGGCATATTTAAATGGATGGTCTTTGATATGCTGTTTGAGGAAGGCAAACAGGGAACTGTGAGAAGTTCTCACGAGGGCATGATTCATGTACTGCAAAGCATTTGCTACCTAATGTTAATGTGCAACGTACTGTGATTAGATACAGGCAGCACTGGTGATGTGATTCTAGATGTAGATCCTTCATCTTAACATGGTTCAGGTACTTTCTTCTACGACCAGAGCAGGTTACCATTCTAAAGAGAGTCATACTTAGACTTGCCTTGGATCTAAATAAAGGAAGTCACTGGGCAAAGCCACTCTCAGGTTTGGCATGATTCCTATATGGGCTGGTTTCAGTATGACCAAAAGCATAACTAGGTCTTTCATTCTCACAGGGACAAAGAGTCATTTCTCAATCATTTAAAAATGTTAATACTGTGGAAATGGAAAAGCTCTAAGCTCGGCCATTACTGACAAACCTTTTTGCTTTCCTTTAAGACATTGGCCTGGAAAAACAATTGAATATTACATTAAGACTCAAGACACATTTTGCCAGGACCTTCTTCGTCTACCTCTTAATCCCTTGTCCATAGCCTCATGTTATCTCAGAGGCAGGGGGGCTGGTCAAGGAAAGACCCTTCTCAGTGTATGGTTAAATACTTAAGCATCTTACACTTGAGGCTGGAAAGCATGGTTTTCAGGGGATGCGCCAGACCAACACCCAAAGGAGCGGCTAAATATAGTAGTGCATGTGCGATTAGTAGAGTGTGAATCCTGAATGAAGAGCACAGCCTTGGCAAGATGGAGTCAATGCCACTTACTGTAGAGAGGGAATTACTCCACCGCTCTAAGATACTACATTCCTCCAGATGCATTAGGCTGGGCAGCGCCCTCTGTAAATGAATTGGCCATACATTTTAATAGAGCTTGAGAGATGGAGATGTACAGTATTGACATGGATTAGCATGCCATGCTTCCATGCTGAGTCTGCACTGTGTGTAGCAATATACAGCACCTGTGAGGTGTGGCCTATTTCTTTATCAGGTTTGATTGAAACAATGAGTTCAAGTCAATGAGTTCTGCATTCTGCAATACAGCTGATTGTTAAAAGGAGAAGGCTCTTACAGACGCATTTGTAGGTTTATCTGACTCATCTCTGCTAAATATTTTCCAGTCATGCAGGTCACTGTCAGCTTCCACAAATCAGACACATCCAAACAAAAAATAGACAGCGTGCATCATGAAGTATGATATGATTTAGTAGTCACACACTGTGTTAGACTCAGACTGCATGTCATTTGCAGCATTCAACATTTTCATGTGTCTGCTTTAACTAGTGCTGAGTTTCCCCTCCACTGTAATATTGAACAGTGCTGGACCTAATATAATCGGACGGCCAAAGGAAGCTTCCCCTAACAACCCCCATATTATTAATAGCATTATCATCATTATTATTGTTATATCTTTATATTTATTGTTTATTACCAACAAGAACACCAGCTAATGAGAAATCTACACATATAATCAATTTAGCTAACAAAGAATAAGAATAAATGAGAGAGAATAAGGCGGCACAGTGGTGCAGTGGTTAGCATTGTAGGTGTGAATGTGAGCGTCAATGGTTTTCTGTCTCTATGTGTCAGCCCTGTGATAGTCTGGCGACCTGTACAGGGTGTATCCTGCCTCTCACCAAATGTCAGCCGGAGCCCAACAGTATAAGCAGTTATGGAATATGAATGAATGAATAAAGAACAGGGTATGTGCAAATTCTGTCTTCTTCATGTTTTTGTATTGTGCAAGGATGACTTTTGACTTTTCAGTTCTCTTACTCTAATGCTCTCCACATACACTCCACCATTTTCCTTGTTAGATTTTTTGCATGTTTTTTGAAAAAAAAAAAAAAAAAAAGGTGAATTGGCGGCGTCCACCCTCTGGATGATGCCCAAGGTGGCTGCTTATGTCGCCTATAGAAAGATCTGCCACTGAAGTTGCAGCGATATTGTTCTGTTTGCTGATTCTGTGAGTTAATCTTTTGTATCTCCTTTAACTTTGGCTTATAGTGGAGTTATGATATGTAGCGTGTGAAATAGGGTGTGATGAGTGTTCTAGGAAAGGTAGTATCAGCACGGTCGCTACCTGGAACTTGCATAAACGGAGCCTGGGTATGTTGAAGGTAGCAGTGGTGTTTAGGCTGAGAAAGCCTGTGAGTTTATCTTCTTCATTTCCTTTAACTTTAGCTTATAGTGGAGTTATGATATATAGCATATGAAATAGGGTATGGTGAATGTGCTAGGAAAGGTAGTATCCGCACTGCTTCTACCTGGAGCTTGCATGAACGGAGCCTGGGTTTGTTGAAGGTGGCAGTGCTGTTTGGGCTGAGAAAGCCATGTGTCAAGTAAGGTAAAGGAGGTTATTGGGTTGGTGTGGGGAGCAGTGAGACCTGGCATTAGGGGAGTGTCTCTGGGACACCAGAGATCACCGTCTAGCCTCCTGGAGGTGTCTTGGGACCAACTAGACACAACAGTGGTGAAAGGAGGTTCCCACCCGATGACCCCAAAGACATGTTAGTTATCACTGCTCACTGGTCTGTATAGTTAAGCCTTGCCATAATAGCTTATCATAGGGCTTAGGAGATTATTCACTGAGTGCTGACCCTTTATCTAGAGCACAAATTTCTTGTGTTTATTTAAACTTCTTAACAGAGATGATTTTTTAAACAATGCAATTTAAGTTAAAAAGGTGCACAAAATTAGTTGTAAATCATTGTATGACAGGTTTTAATATACTATTATAAAAATGTGATGCATGTATAATAACACAACAGTAATTTGGGGAACAGGCATACTGGCTGTAACTACTAGCAGTGGAGCAAGACTAGGGGGTTGGATGTATGGTCAGCTGACTTTAAAAGGCATCTGGCACACCTCTGTGACAGTCTGAAGAAATGTAACTGTCTTTGCATGTGATAGATTTGGAGGAAAAGCAGTGAGTAGCAAGACAACAAAACAAAAACCAAGTCACTTGCTCTACTGAAAGCATATTGCTGTATTTTCACATGAATGGTACACTTGTAGTTACTCAATTGATATTTCACTGGAGCACGTTTGAACACACAAACACAATCAGGGCGTGTAACCCCGACAACACTTTGCCAACAGGGCACAATTTCGGACTTTTTTGTTACTGCCTTAACACTGGAGAGGACGGAAGTAGCAGGAAAAGGGTAATTTAAAAAAAAAAAAAAGAGAGTACTTGTATACCCACTTGTATACCCAAAACACCTCTGAGTTTTTTTCTGACGAGTTTGTGCTGTTATTCACAAGAATATTCATATACTATACAGAGGAGAAACCGCCACTCATTCGAACAAAAGCTTTGACATATGGTGCAAAAATGGCAACACTCAAATTCACCACAGATATTCACAAACATTTACCACAGTAATTCATTAGCAGACCTCCCACATATATGTATGTATGACCAAAAACTTAGCTGATCTGGAGCTTTGCTACGTCTTAATCTTAATTTTACAACATTCAATAAAACATCTCACCAAATCGGCTTTTCACACATTTTTATCTGAAACCTTATGGCCTGGCTGCAGACATCACTATACAGTAAATTTGGCAGAATGTGCTAAACCACAGGACATACAAGACTGACCTTACATTCAGCATGAACACACCACAGGTGATGTAAAAAAAAAAGAACTCTGAATAAACCTTTTAGTTGAGCCTGACTTTCTTCTTATTACCGGACATATAATTAGTACATCATAATACAAATCTGTAAATACAAAAATAAACAAAAAAACATCACATTTTTGTTCATGTTGAGATTTGGATTAACTGCATTAATAAATAAAAAATAGTAAATCATATATGAATATGCAGGACGGATGTAGTTTTGTTTGCATCCTTGTGCTTTTCACCTTTAACACTTTACTGCACATTTTATATCAACATTTTCTGCTTTATCATGTTTAAGTGCTCAAATTTGCTTGTATGGATCTACATGTATGTATGTGTAGCGTGTGTTCATGTGTACAGCATTATGACGCCATGGCATCCTGGAACCCCCACGTTTCAAGCAGTGCGACCTGGAAGCTCTCAGCGCACAGCGGTGGGTTGTCAAAGGTGGCGCACCTGCCAGCACGGCCATGGTTCAGCTCAGAGTCGATGTAGAGAGCGTTGCCGTCGCCTCCCCCTAAACAAACACACGAGCACAGAGTTTGTGTAACTAAAAAAATCATCAAGAGAACACCACACAAGAAGGAACCAGAAATGCCAAATACACAACAGTAACACACAGTACTAATCCACTCACCCACTATGATGGAGTCAAAGTTCCCGGCCATGAACATGGAAGTATTCTTGGAGTTAAGGTTGAAGTGGCGGGCGGACAGGAAGGGCGACAGGTCTCCAGCAGGTTTCTCGGGCTGCTTTAAGATATTGTTGTCTGAGTTTTGCCCCTCAGAGGTGGCAGCGTCTTCCTGGACTTCAGGTTTGACGGAGGAGGCTAACTCAGGGTGGCGGATCACCACCCACTCATAGCGCTCCATCTCTGGCTTCAGCTAGCAAAGGAAACGGGCATTCATTATCGATGACACACCGGAGCATCACACATTAAATGGAGTAGTACTGCACATTTATTCCATTAAAATAAACACCTGTTTTCTTAACAGTATCAAACATATACAAGGTGATTACATGACTACATATGCACCCACGTACTCCTGTGGACCGTAGTTTGGTTCAGACAGTAACACAAACAGACTACCCAATCGAGTCGGTGGTAGACCAGCAACTCCAGTGTGCAGTGAGGTAAAATTACTGTTTCTATCAATGGAATCTGGTGACCCTGAAGAGGGCGACAGATTGGCTTCAGCTCCCAGTCAGAAAGGGCTGACTGACGGCAGGGTAAAGCGGTCAAAAATCTAAATATAGCTTACACTTCAACTGATATTGATTATTTATAAGTGTGGGTTTTTTTTTGAGAGGGTAAAATATATGTTTTGCTGCTGCCCTTATCCACAGCCACCAGACTCCTCTGACAGAAACACAAATTTTAACTGGCTGGTTTACTGCTGCCTTTGATTGGTTTGTGTATTGTGTGCCTTTCTGAGTTGACCTAACATGGCGTCCACAGCAGTAGGCTACATTGCTTAGCTTCTGTGCCCTGGTACTGTGTCTGCTTCTCCTAACTGGGATCCTGCCGACTGTATCTGACTGTAGGTAATACACTGATTATGGATCTATAGCTGATAGTGACACTGATGTGTATTCACCTGGTTAAATAATGGTTTACTAGCCCCATGTTCCACCTCCAAGTTCAGCTCTTCCAGGCTAACACTTTCCTCACTCTCTATGTTTACACTGTCAGGGAACAGTGTGTGTGTGTGTGGGGGGTGAGGGGTTGGAGGGGAGGGCATCGATGCTGTAACCTACGTCACTACTCTTTGATAATGACTGAGTGGGAGTGTGGGAGTTTCTATTTGAAAAATGAGGAAAAGAATACAGATGGACACGCCCTTTAAACAAAAGGGATACTTTATGTAATGACCTCACTACTGTTCCTTCCTCGGATCCCCCGACACAAAGGAGTTGTTATGATATTATTTATCATAAGGCTCTATTACAAAAACTGCCTCTTGTCCTCTGCTGTCTGGTCTCATAAACCACAGTATACCATACTCACACTATCAAGTCACGGGATATTGTAACTTGTGTTTGTAACATGTAAATTTTAATGATACCTTTCATTCACAAAAGAAGAAAAATGTGTGAGAAATGTTAAAATATTTGGTGGATATTTGGTAATTTATCTCAATATAAAGAGAAGTAAAAAAGAAAGAGAGATCTCAATAGTTTTAAATGAAATAAATAAAAAACATCTGACAGACAGCAGTCCGTGCTGATGTCTCCATTTTCTCCTGGTGTCAGGTGAGGGCCAGGCCAGATACAACTGGATCCGGTTACAGGAGTTTCCGATCTGTGTGTGCTTAAGTATCAGTGTGTGAGATGGCGGTGTTTTCTGGCTCAGACTGCCCACAGCTGTGCATCAACACATACCCAGTAAATAATTCATACAGAAGGCATCAGAGAGCCAGTCTGGTTTGCTATTTCTAGCCCAGGTGTTATTATATCTAGAGATCAAAGCAGAGATGTGTAATGTGCTGTTGTTTTTACAGATCTGTGTATCTGCAGATACAATCCATCCCTACATGCGAGGATGGTGCATTTTGACCTACTAGGCAGGCTTTTCCTCAGGGAGCCTTCATACGTCAACTGCGGTCAGTGACACAGAAATCAGGAACATGTGAAGACAGAGTGGATGGTACCCTCTGGTGGCTACAGTGTGGTACTGCTCAGAATGACAACATTCTCCTTTCTATTGCTAGAAACCTTCAGATTCTCCTAGTCTCCCTTAAAGGAAACTAGTAAGTCAAGATATTAGACATAGACTCACCCTGAAGACAAAGCACTCCCCTGTGCCAAAGAAGCTCAATTTGTTTCCTCCTCTCTTGCGCTCCTCCCAGTCTGTGGACAGGTAGGCTCCACATACCTGAGGTGAAAACACAGAATAGGCATCATCAGCAGGTTTATCTCTTCCATCTGCTCATTTTTAATTACTTTATTATCTATAATACTTCATTCACACTAGTGCAAGACTGCTATTTGTAAGCTGCCAGTGTTCGTGCTGAAATCTGTTTGTAGCGCCATAATCCAATCATATGACACCTGTGTAATCATGACCTCTGACACCAGTTCACACAGCACAGTACAAGGAAAAAACCTGAGTTGTTTTTTATGCACAAAGCTACTGCGGACCATGTCAGTTAGTACAGAAGTGTCTGTAGTACACACCACATGCAATACGAGGTTTTGCTGACCAGACATGACTGCAGCTGCATTGCGCAAGACCCATTCATAAGCATTTTCCCCATCTGACTAATACCCAAAAGAGTTTAAAATATGAAGTGTCTGAGACAGAAACTAGTTTATACACCAATGCTGTTTGGTTTAGAGATGACTTCTGCTCACTTTGTACCTTAATTGTCAAAGTAAATCAGTCCTAATTTAAGCTGAGATCATAGTAAAGGATTTACATAATATTTGAAATTATATTTGGCTACCCATAATCAAGTATTGAAGGAAACACTTCACCCACAAATAGTCATTTGCATGTTAATTACTCACTGTGCGTTACCTTGAATTCGTAGAGAAAACTTTATTTTTCCGGCATGCCTCCACAGTGAACGAAAAATCCAAAAACGATTAACATTCTGAACTGGAGTAAAAGCAACGTTTGATGACAGCAAAACTATATCAAAGCAACTGTTTAAAAACTCTCACAAGACTTGTGCAGTATGATACAAGTCTCATTTATCCAGTCGTATGTTCAGTACTTCCCAAACGTACACATTTTTTTTCCCTAAAACGTTACAACTTAAAACACCTCCACATACGAGTAGTGTAAATAGACAAGAGTGTGCATTTGTGTGCACTGCTAGTCCGTGCATGAGACTGTTTATACCAGGGGATGTCCAGACTTTTCTGATCAGGGGCCAGATTAGATGGTGTGAAAATACCTGGGAGCAAGCTGATTCTTATTAAAAAACAAAATCCTGTACAAATGAGACGAACATAATTGTTTCATCTTTCAGTGAAAAAGAATTAAATTTCCCACCGCTCCCCAAGTGGCTGTCGATGGCTGTTGACTTCACACTTCTTTGGTGCAAAGCTGGTGTGTTGGCAAGAATCTGGCAATAGATACAATGTATATTCTTATTCTAATTTTAAGGGAAACTGTCATGAAGAACCCTCCACCATATGCATAAAATTTGAGTCGAAAAATTTTACTTTTTTAAAATGCATTCACAACAGTAGGATCTGTATTTGTCATAGGCCCTGTAATACGCTATGTTACGTTGGGGTGGGAGTCATATGTCATTGTTTGCTTGTTTATTGTCTGTTTATGAGAATACCTTAGTTCCACCTGGTTAGTTCCTGCTTGGTGCATGTCTACAAAGTGTGTAATAGTCCTGCCACTGTGAGGTGAATGGAAAAAAATGCTACGTGATCTTGCTTGATTAACCAATAAGTCCTCAGGCCATAACTTGTCCCCCGGGCCGGACTTTGGATGTGTCTGGTTTATGCAGCAGTGTTTTAAATAGCAAGGTTTTAGCAAAAATGCATGTGTTTGGGAAGTACTGAGCAAAGGACTGGATAAATGAGACTTGGATGATAGTGCAGGAGTTGTTTGAGAGTTTGTGAATATATGTTTCAGTATAATTTCACTGTTATTAAATGCAGTCCACCTAACACTTAAATTCATCAAGAATTTTCTCAGTTTTTGGATTCTTCGTTCATCATGGAGACATGCAAGAAAAATGAAACACAGGTTGGGTAAGTGCTATTCAAATTTTCATTTTGTGGGTGAAGCATTCCTTTAAGATTCTAAATAGGTAAATAGTTCTAGATAGAGCTTATCATTATAACAAAAAGTATATGAATAGTATATTATCAGGATGTCATCATATCCTGTGTACAAAATTTCTATCGTAATAATGTGCATCTTTGATCCCCTCAAATGTGAGGGAAATACAAGAGTTTGCTGGGTGTGGGTGTGTGTGTGTGTGTATGTGTGTGTGTGTGTGTGTGTTGCTTACATCCCCATCTGTGGTCCGGATGAGGAGCAAAGTGGGTTCGTAGCCTTCACAATGGGAATAGAATCTGGAGGAAAATGTGAAAGTTTAATTAATTTCCTCTGACATAATAAACACCCAACAGTGAATCTAAGGACTAAACTTATGGTTTCTATATATTTACTAAAGCACACGTGCATGTGTGGTTAAGTAAGGCGCTGTTTAAATATAGAACAAAAACGTCAGTTAATTGCGCCTTAATTACTTTATCAAAGACTAATTACTTCTGTCCCACAATGGCCGGCCTGCTACTGACAGCAGCGGTCTGCTCTGTGTGCAGAGCAGATTTAGGCAAAAAAAGCTCACTGACTTTATGACAGCAATCTCAGCATCTTCTTTCTTATTTGCAGTTTTTGTTCCAAATGTATGACTTTTGGCTTTTTTGCTTCTGGCAAAGTTTTTTTGGTTTACAGCACTGCTTTCATGTTCCCATTTTATTTAAGGCTTTAGGCCATAAATCAAATTCAAAGACTCAAAGACCCACACATGGCCTGAAATTTAAATTGTGAGCAGCAGCCAAAAGCTGGATTAATATATCGAGGTCAGGACTGCATAGTGTACCTGTTCAGGCTGCAACCATGGGTGGAGGTGGTGAAGAGGAGCTGTGGTTGACACAGAGCAAAGCGCTCAGGGATCCAAGACCAGATGTCCCGCATCTCCTTGGCACTGACGATCTCCGAGGAGAAGGTGTCAGGGTTAAGTGCCAGCTGCACGTTCCGCCTGGAGACACCCAGAAATACACACACAGGAAGAGATGGAGAGGCACAGAATGTGAGGCAGTGTACGCAGCTGGTGACGCATAAACCTAAAAGTAAACTTAAAGTAATTTACATCAAATGATAGTCGTAGTCATAGTCTATGAAGACCTAAGTGCCATTCTATCACCACAGCTACTCTGAAGAGTAAGTGAGCATTATTTGAAAGGAACAGAAATGGATCTGGGGAGTGGTGTAGAGGAGAGAACCCACCTAGAGCTGTGAAATAACCAATGTAGTGAACACAGGAGTGAAGTGCAGATGAGACAGAAGACGGTGGATGGAAAGACATGGCAAAAACCAAACATAAAGGAAACAAGAACACAATGTAAGACAAGGATGCAAGAGCAACTTAAACTATTCCCAAGAGCATGCCAAAGTATAAAGCTTTAAAAAGAACAGGGCGTTCTTACCAGCGTCAGTTAGATAGTACAATTATATAAAATATGCAGAGCAGAATAGTAACCAAATGAGACTGTAGCTGTGTCTCAATTCAGCGGCTGCAGCCCTTGAAGGTTGCATTTCAAGACCGTTTGCTTCACATTGGCAATCGACAACAATCTCTGGGTCTATGATTTAGGGCTAACTAACTTGCTAGCTTCCTCCTTCTTTCGTCAAGCACAGCTGGTTGTTAGCTAACGGCAATGCCAACTGGTTGGGGTGAGAACAACTGGTGATGCAACCAGGAAATACTGTGCAGACCACACTGTCCCATTTCTGAGACCATTCGGTATGGCTGATGCGGTCTTCAAAGGACGTGGCCATTGTAGACCACTAAGGCCCCATCCTTCAAAAGCCGCAGCCCCTGAACTGAGACCTAAAAAAACAACACATATTCTGAACATATATCCATAGACTGTATAAAAGAAGTAGAACCCCTGTGATGTCACCCATTGGTTTGCTGACTATTGTTTTGAAGCCTTGAGTTTGGCATTTCGGCCATTGCCATCTTGCTTTTTTGGAGCCAGAAGTGAACATATTTGGACAAGAGGGTGGAGCTGGGGAGAGTATACATTGCTATGCCTCTATCCTGATTGGCAGGTAGTTGTGGTAGTGACTTGTCAATCACAAGGTAACTACGCTCTAAAGCACATTCTCTATTTTTCTCTAAATGGGACCATAATTTACCAAACGAACATCTTGCTATATTAAAGACTTGAAAATGTTTACTATGGTAATAAATCAAGTGAGAAGTAGGGTCATTTATACAGATTTTTATACAATTGGACTTAGTTTTGCAAACAGTGGAGTCACCTACTGCTAGCATTAGAAAGAATGCATGTTGTTAGCATCGACCACTAGCCAAATGCTGGTAAAATATGCAAGAGGATAGAAGATATGCTTGACTCACAAGCCAAAACACAAAAATGGTTATCTACTGAGTGACTGGTAAATTTTGAACATTCACTAGCACTTTGTCTGGTGGATAAAAAAAACTCCATTTCTTTTGTACAGTCTATGGTGTATACTAGCGAGGTATTCATGTGATCGATTCCATGTCCTTACTAAAGCTAGATATGCAGTAGAGGTGCCATGTAAGGCCACTAAAGGCAGCCTTGTGTCTAAATATTAAGGCCACAGAATGCCCACAGTTTATGATATAAAATTAGATTATTGACTTTACCGCCTCTGTTTGACAGTGATTCCTTTCTGCTGCAGGGACTTTTCATTTGTGAGCTGCAGCAGGGTGATCTCTTTGCGGCTAAACAGACGGATAGAGAAGGCCTTCTCCAGCAGCTTGTCGGGTGTGACCGTGGAGGCAATGCCCTTGACAAAAGCTTGAATGTCCGCCCTAACTTTGCCTGAATCCTGCTGCTGGCTGCCCTGGCCTCCCTGGGCCCCTGCTTTGTGTTTGCGGTAGAACTTGAGCAACGCGATAGCCACACGGAAGAGAACCTTGTAGCCCTCCACTAGGTAGACATCCAGGACCCTGACTACGTGGCTGAAAGGCAGGTCACCCAACACCCAGCATTGCCAGTCTGCGTAGACTTCAAGCACATCCTGGGCTGTGGCCACGATCAGTTTATGGGCGGCTGTACAGTACTTGTTGGCCAGGTCACCAAAAGTCATGCAGCTAGACTCAAAGCCCAGGAAAGTCTGGTCCAGCAGGCGTTTGCCTGGCTCGTTGCAGGCCAGTATGCGGCTCACATGCTCAAAACACTGAGCCTCATCTTTGCTGAAGTGCAGGAGCAATGACGTAACAGCAGGTAGTGACGGGCAGTGGGAGATATCTGGAAACTGTCCAGCCACGCAATTGATAATCTGGTGGGCTGAGGCTACTGCGTCTGCCTTCAGGCAGTACCGTGGCAGAGGGCTTCCATCAACAAACTCTGGAAGTGGGATTTGAGAGGAGGGCTTCTTAGTGGCTGCATTTCCCATAATGTCACGATACACTTCTGCATCTGGGGTCACTGTACGACAGGGAATGGCTTTGATGAGCTGCTGGTAGACTTGTGCCCGTAGTTTGTGGTTTTTGGCCCAGTAACCCTGCCGAGCCATCTGTTTGAACTCTTTCAGGTCTTTACAGTCTACCTTGGTGGGCCCGCTGCTCTTGGCCAGATCCCCCATCTGGTTCCAGTCCACAAAGCTGCCATAGTCTTCTTCAGCCATGGTGTTGGAAACTTGCCGGACTGCCTGAGTGGGAAGAGAGGAGAGACGCTCCGGGGTATTGCTAACCTTCCGTCCTCCGCACAGCAGATAACTAGCCTATTTTTCTTAACTGCCCATGATGGTTACTGGAAGACACAAAGGTAGATAAAGGAAAAATACAAGATTAATTTGCATCATCATTAAAATAGATAACAGATAGATAGCATTATCAAACTTTTTTATACTTGTTTCATACTGAGCAGTTAAATTTACATGATAAACATGTTCTAAAATCTTTTGGACATCTTCTATGAAACCTAGTCCTTGGTAAATCCATACTGTTCCTATGTACTTGGCTACCTCCAAGTCTATGATATTAATTAGTTGAGGATAACACATAGACTTGAGATATGTAGGCATATTGTGCATAACTGTTTCCATAAGTGGTGATTTGCAACAAGTAAGGAGGGGTGTATTACACAACAGCCACAGCAAATCTGTGCTGTAAAACAACATTAGCCAATTTTACTAATCAGGTTATGCACTGGTCAAGATCGTCAGATGGAAAAGAGCATGTATGTCATGCATTTCATCTGAAGTGAAAAACAAATCAAGTAAACCCGTAGCCTGAATGGAATGCAGTGTAAGGCTATCTTATGACAGTCACAAAACATCTTCAGATGTCCTGTGATGCAAAAATATATCTCAGACTGATTTAACTGGCCAGGCAAAGTTTGATATTAAAGCAATTGAACTGGGTTCTAACCAGTGATACGGGAAATAACATTTTTCTGCACACTGTAAGAGCTCCCAGGCAATAGATCTGGAAACTGTCATACAATAATCAGATCATTTTCCCGCAATGCTTACCCACAAGTGACATGGAGATTCATGTCCAAAGATCATTTGCAATTTACAGCATACTGAGAATGGTTATCAAACAATCATCAAATCATGTCACACTGTTCCTTAACGAGTCACATGGAGATGCATGTCCAAAGATCACTCACAGTATGCTAAAAATGACAGTCATAAAATCATACGATCACTTCACACTGCCTTACAAGTCACATGGAAGTGCATACCAATACATTACTGCATGTAAAACTGGAAGCATTTATGGTGAGTCTGTAGAGATTAACTGCTCTACTTAGAGAGTATGTTAACCTCAATGTTGCTGTTTTACCACTGACACAGGATGTAATCTGTCAAAGGTAAACTTGAACTAGAGACCCAACTGACCAAAGGCCTCTTTGACATTTTGATTAATTAAATGCATTGTCAGAATCAGGCACATCATCAATTCTATTTCTACGCCTCATGAGCCCCATACTCATGCCTCCAACATATTCAACCCATCATGAGGAGGCATGGTAGCATTCAGGGTGCAGTAACGTCAAATGCTTATCAGTAGGATGCCAAACCAAACAAGGCTAGCTGCCAATAGGTTCAGCAGGACAGCCTTTAAACCTTAGTGCTGGTCATTTAAACTGGGGTCACTTACCCCATGATGACAAGTAATCTTTGCATACTGTAAAGGACTGTTTGGCATTAATAACAAGGGACCAAAGGGTGTTGGAGCAATGGTCCTGCAGAGTGGTGTAGTATTCTGCCCTTTAATTTGTTAGATACCTGTCCTCATCCTGCAAAGAGGTTAGCCTACTTAACTTAGAAAATGCATATATATTTAGGTCTACACTACAGACTACTGTCTGTGCAATAGCTTGGAAATGACAATGATTCTGCAGCTACACTATGTGTATTTTGCATTAAATGGGCAGTGACAGCTCCCATTAGTGTTCATGCATTTTTCTCTTACAAAATCTAAAAACATGCAATCAATTTTACACCTCTAATGCGATAAGTTACCTATCTCAAGATGACTTATCTATTGCAAATTCAATTTTAATAACACAGGTACAGCACAGAGACTGAAGCTGCCTACTAGCCCTAAATAAAGCGTACAGGAGCAGACACATTTAACAGTACGATACCTCTGCAGAACTCGATCGACAGTGTTAGGTAACGTTGCTGTAGGCGAATCAAGGAATTCAGTTTTATCTTGGAGGCTCAGCAAATACACAAAGTCACAAGCACAGAAATAGCAAACCTTACAGTGTCGCCCTATTAACATTTTAGTATCCGCAGGTATCATTACACACTGGATTGACAGCTTCAAATGCAAAGCTGCCCAAACTGTATCTTCAAAAGAATAACCCATTAACGTTAGCTGGCAAGCAGAGGTGATAGTAGCCTGCGCACACGGGTCACAGGGTATTTAACATTACCGCCCGGGTAAATCTGATACACCCTTTTCCATTCACTCCTGCCAAGTTAGCATTGCTAGCGTTAGCTAGCCGCAAGCTGCTCCTGTTAGTGCGCGTAAGCAGCTAACGAAACCTTAACCACACACACACCCACACACACACACACACACACATACACACACAGCTAGCAGCCAGATAACATGACACGCAAGACAGACACGAAGCCATGCAAATATGGAGCAAAAAACAACCCAGTTAAATATGTTAGCTAACGCTGCTGCACCAGCTAGCATGAACATTACCGACCACAATTCATTTGGTCCGCAGGCTGTCTTGGAGTTTGTTGATGTGGGGAGATTTCAGCTTCAATTTGTGGAAAGGCGGTGTATTTAAAACACAAAACCCGCGACGGGAAGGAGAATAACCTCTGCCACACGGGAGCGAAGACTGGTAAGCAAATGAAACATAAGTGTCAAGTAAACTGACATTATCCTTACCTGGATGGGAGATGTCTTGAGACGTGAAGCAGTATTCATATTAAGTTGCCTCGCGCATGCGCAGTGGCTCCCAACTCGGTCACGCTCAACGTCTGTGCGCGTGCTGCTGGAGCTGCAGAGAGGGGTTCAGGTGGGCTGGTTAAACTGTTTACAGCTGCTTCACTGTATGCTCTGATTCACAACAAGTTATACTATATAAAAACTAAAGAAATGTGAATGAAGAAAACCAACTAGATCATACTTTAATACTATAGGCTCGTGTATATGTGCTGTACATCAATATCTGCTACTTATATCACATACAAATACCTATACATGCCCATAAAATACTGGAGTATTACAGGAATACCACAAGATATTAAAGCTACCAAACATATGTTCATGTCTTATAGTGCACCAAATACCAATATCATCCTTCTATGACTCACTCCCAGAAGCCAACATACACTGCTGGGACCATGTAAAGTCTGCACGGTGGGATCACACTCTCTCATTTTTCTTGTTTACTTGCAGACATATTCTGTCAAATAAGTGCTGGTGCTGGGACAGGACATGGCAGGAAGTACCCTAGCAAGGGCAACAAACCCTGCCTTTGTCCCATACTCAAAGTAACCGTCAAAACACAACCGGCAACCACATGACAGTAATTACTGATAATTAAATTGTGGGACCATCACTGCCTTCCAGAACAACTCAGGGTAAGATGTTGTTCGGCCTTGTCTTGTCCCTCCTAAACACAGCTGATGTTTTTTATGCCCTCATTCACTATGACCTTCCTAATACTGAAATAGCAAAGAAAGATTGTGCCTTATATGGGTTTTCTTTCAACTTTAGCCACAGATTTAATGGCATTTGGTTAGAAGATAGTCTCCCACCCAAGATGATACAAGTACATCACAGTATCCATGACACAGCAGACTTCTTCATGATTGTGTTTGTTCCTCAGAGCTCAAACTTTAGAACTAAAGTGAAAAAGAGCAACACATCACATGATAATGATAATCTGCAGACACTCCATATCATTTGATTTTTTTTCCATATCAAACTTGCATACATATCTGCAAAATTATGCTTCTATGGTGCTCCCAGACAGTGTGTGAGTGTATGCATGTGTTGGTCATGTAAAATGGGTGTATGCATGTACTGTATTTGTGAGTGGAGAGGGATTTTAAAGACAACTGAGGGGAAAAAACACGAGTGAACATGAAGGATTGTCAGCATGTGTGTGTGTTTGTGTTTGTGTGTGTGTGTGAGAGAGAGGCAGACAGATGGGGTGTAAAGCCAGTAAGCCTTTAGGTCCTAGCTTATGGAGGTTTATGCTCATCAAATCCTTCCGCTCCCAAACACTGCGTGACATCACTCCAGTAGCCCCACCCCATCCTCCTTTCTCACATGAACACACACATGCACACGTTTGTGCACACATGCACAAAAGCACACAGACCTGTTTATACACACACTCTTCATTCACATATGTAAGAAACAAGACAACACAGATCCAGGACCTGAAACACTTCTTTTATATCAGATCTAACCTGTGAGATTACACTTAGAACTCACATTGGTTAAACCGGTTCAGTCCAGTGTTCTCCTGTAAATTTACATGATTACAATAAGAACAGGGTTTACTGTAGGCACACAGTGATGTTTGTACAATTAAATAGATCTCTGTAGCCTAGAGAGATTAATGTGTGCAGGCAAAATGAATGTGCAGTTGTATTGTCTCTTAGCAATATGCCCTACAAGGCTCTAAATCAGCCAGTTGCACTATGCAGCTGTCTCTTGGCAAAATAAAGCCTTAATAAAGGGTTATTCACACAAACTGAATAGATACCTTTGTATTTTATTTTATTTTTTCATTGTTGGTCAGACAAATGAGCAAGAAATGATACAGGGGAAACATGATGTGGCTGTAACACTTTTTGTTTCAGCACCTATAATTCACTAAATCTTTGCGTTCAAGCTGTCAAATTTTGGCACAAAGTACCCTCAGAGTTTCCAGCTTCGCCAGCTTTATCGCAAAAGTCATCAACTGATGTCAAATAAAAGGAGTTCTGTTGGTATAACCTGCCCCTCCACATTACCTGGGGTAAGTTGTATAAATAACAGTGAAGAGTTTAAAATTACACTATTGCAAAAAAATACAAATTAAAAAACTGTTTCAAACTCTAATAACTATTTCCTGCTAAGGTCTAACTTGCTGACCTGTACCTGTCAGATGTTTAGTGCCTCACACATCATCTACCACAGTCACTAACCAGTCAAGACATCCTCTTGAAGAAGAAGAGGATATTTTTTAATAATCCCAGAGGGGACATTTAATTTTTTCACTCCGTTGTCACATACACACAGGCCCAAATTACATGCACAAACAGGACCTATACATGCATTAAATGGAGTGATGTTAGAGTCAGGGTGCTGTCTTGGACAGGCACCCCCAAGCAGTTGGGGGTTCAGTGCCTTACTCAAGTGCACCTCAGCAGTGCCCAAGAGGCAAACTAGCACCTCTCCAGCTACTAGTTCATGCTCCATATTTGGTCTGGACAGGGACTTGAACTGGAACCAAAGTGCCCATTGCTCTTGCTGTGCATTGGATACTCTTTGCCCACACAGAGCAGCTGTGTTGCTCTTCTTTCTCTGGGGTTTTTTTTATCTCAGTATCTGCTCGGGGTTACTGTCTTTACCTGTCTCACCTCATCTAATGCAGACTTAAGTACATATGTAAGCATGCCCCTGTAATGTATTCTTACCAGCTCTCTTTGCATGCTGAAAAGGGAATAAGATAGATACAACTGTCATTAAGGTTAGTTGCAACACTTTTAAAATGCATTAGAATGTTCAAAATCCCTGTTTAGCTATGTGCAGCAGCATGGTGCTGAAATGGACGAAGATGAAAAGCCTCACATTTTACCCAAGAGACTACTCTCTAATCTCATGCAAGTTACAAAATTCTAAATTCAACAGTATCAGTAATAATCAAAACCTGCATTTGGGCTGAAACATTACTTTCATGCATTAAAAATCAGAGTTAAATCTGAACTACGGAGAAAGTGGCGTTGTTACAACCATAGCCTACCTGGTCTCCCCTAAATAAGCAAAAAATGAGCAAAAATGGGATGGAGGTGGCCTATGTTAGAGTAATTAATCTGTTTATTAACTCAAAGGTCCCTCTCCATAAACAGCATGAGCAGATTCACCTCAGCTGACATGGCTGGTGCTGTCAGTCGATCAGTGTTCAGTGTTCTGGCTACTTACTTGCTGAGGGGACGAAGGTACGGCATCTGGGCCCTTAAGTAGACTGCTAATTGCATTCATGGCCTATTTTGTAAGAGGCTGATAGGCTCCTTGTTTGTAGCATCACTGTACTGTATGCCAGCTGATACATGTAACATATGTGTCCTATCCACAGGCAGATTATGAGACAAGGGTCCCTGGGTACAGATATGCAAAAGGCCCACCACCTCTCCTACACAGGAGCAAGACACACAGGGTTTGTGATGGTTTCGCATCTTTTTGTTGTCATTATGTGGTTTTGTGTGTCTTTGTGCTGAGTTTGTCTCTTTTTGATGTAAATTTGTGTCTCCTTGTGGTTGTTTTGTATCTCTGTAGTCATTTTGTGTCACGTTGCAGTTCCCTTGCATCTCTTTGTGGTCTGTTTGTGTGTGTTTGTGATCATTTAGAGCCCCTTCCTGGTCAGTGCATGTTAATTTGGGTGACATTTTGCAAGTAAAGGCGAGGAGGGCCCTGACGCTTTTGGGCTCCTGTGCCTCTGCCTGGTAGACCTGTTCAGCAATCCATTCATGGTCCTATCTATCTCTATCCAACTGGGATGTTACTAATGACTTAAGCAATGTGGAAACTTTTGGCTTGTCCTCCTGATTACAGATATATGCTTATTCTCATTATCATCCCTTTCAGGCTAGGTCTGCCAGTACACCTTGGCACTATGGCGCCCTCCTCAGGTACCTGGGAGACTGTGATTTGAGCCATGATCAACCTGTGTGGCTTTTCACACTTGTTTCCAATCTTAGTGCCTTTCACCAAAAGTACAAGTTTCATAGTTGTGCATGATGTATAAAAACAGTATTGCGACTAAAATAAAAACTGTTGAGGCTCAGTGACACAAACTTCTCTTTCAAAATGTGAGATGGTTTCTCTCTCATACAAATCCATGGTCCATTCTAGCACTTACAGCTTGAAACCTCCAAAGAAATAACTGCATTAATTCATGTGTGACGGAATTATTTGACGACTGTGTTACAACACAGTAAGTCAGAAATGCAATTTTAACTTTGATTGTTATCTATAAAGTTTCCACTGAGCATTTTCCTGGATCTATTATGATGTTTACTATTGTGACTGTCATTAAATTTGTACTGTCTTTTGTCTGTATTGTGCCATTCAGTGCCAAAGGTTTGCACCATTTGAGCTATTTAAATGAGCTCCCTGCTTGAGTATCAATTCAAAACCGAGGCTTAAGTCTAGCCAGCGGGACTGAAAGAAACTGTGTCACCCAATAGCGTGGGCTCCATTGTATCCGTGAAAGGCCTAAGCAGCACTCTGGGTATTGTTTTCTTTAAAGGGGAGTCAGGTTACCTTGACAACCGCAGGATGCCTACCCATAGGCCCTGGGACAGAGAAAAGACACGGCCAGAGAAGGAGGGAAAGAAAGCGAAAAGAAACAAAAAAGGAGGCGAGATAGGCTACTTCCCAGTCCAAACTTTATTTCCTTTTTTTTTAAGTTTGTGTGTTTTGAAAACAGGCCCGATGGTTGCCAGTGGGTTAAGACGGAGACCCGAGGAGGTGAGGATGTGTGTGTGTGTTTGTGTGTGGTTGTGCATGTGCAGGTTTGTCTTTTACGCTGAGCCGCTGACATCTCTGTATCTGTCTCACATTGTCACACAGCAGCAGTTTGGTTTTGTTTAGGTTCAGTATTTCTGTCAGTGTAATGAACATGTTCAACACACTTGCAGAGAGACCGCAGGCTTAAACGGCTTTCATGGCCAGTCATGCTGGCAACAGCATTACTTTGATAATCTATTTATGCCTGCAGACGTTATTGATGCAATTCATGTGGAAAGTGTGACCGTCCATTTGCAATATAAAGAAACCACAATGGACATTTAAACCTTTATCCAGAATATGAGTGGAAATAGTGTATGAATTATGTTTTTCTCTGCCCAAGTTATGACTATACATTTATTACTTACTGGGATTTGCAATGTGCTTGTTTTGACAGTGAGATACAGCATCCTGTAAACAGCAGGCCATGCATGTTGCACTGCGGCCACGCAGGTAAGCCTCATCATCATTAACAGTGGCTAATCAGTGGACAGGAAGTAGCAAAGCTGTACAGTAGCAACAGTCCATAATTACATTTCGCTTTACTTACTTAGCTCATTTTTTCTCATTTTGACAGCTGATGTCTGAGGTCCACCTCACAGTGACTAATGTGTAACTGATTATATTCATAATCACATCTTCCCTTTACATGGAGCTGGATATCCCCAGCATGTGACATCACCAACAGTAGCTATCAGGCCATCACAAAGTAACCTGTTTTCACATGATTTACAGCTCTGCTACTTTTCCATACCGTATAAACCCTAATTCAAAGACATGTGATGTTGCGATGAGTGCTTTGACAACTTTGATGAAACACAGATTGATAGAATGAAATGGAAATAATTTGTTTGGATCAGAATCTGGAGCTTTATAGGCACTGAGAGAGCCTTGAAACTGTTTGCGCTTGGCTACGCAGTGTTTCTTTGGGTAAGGGTTTGTGGGTTTACTGGCCTGATGAAAGTGAGACCAAAGTGACTGCTCTCTCTGCCCCAGTTATACTGACGCTTGGAGCCCATGTGAGCAGTGAGCAGACACGTGCTATAATCGCACATCACGCTTCAGATATTTGTTTTGACACACCAGGGTCCCCATTTGAAGTCATGGAACAGTTTAGTTCTTCACATTCTCTGCGTATTTGACGAAAGACAAAGTCAGGCTGTGCGTTTTTATTGCGTCAAATCCGCTCTTAAAATCAAATATATGAAGTTAAAAGGGGATTTAACTGGCTGGTTATGACACAAATTGTTAAAAGGTGGTATTTTATGTCATGTTCCATATATGGCCAATATACTTACAAAGAAAATACACTGATGACATATCTGGAGATGTTACTGTACCTTATAGCCTACCTCTGTGTCTGTGCTTAAAAAATATCATGCACAAAACTGGGCATGTGTAAAGATTGTAGCTCAACTTGTTTGAGAAATTTGATTTTGTTTTTTGTTTTTTACCGCTAAAACTAGCACTAGTAAACCTAGTTAGTAAGCTAACAGGGAAGTTTAACCTTAGCTAACAGTAACAGATAATTGCTTGAAATTGTTAGCTTCAAGTAAGGGATGATTTCTTCACACAGCTAGCTTAAATTAAGCCTAATGGATAAATCCTAAAAATGTTATCTCAAAGTAGCCTAATGAATGAATGCCTGAAGTGGTTAGCTTAAACTAGGTAGGCCTATATGCTTGAAACTGTTAAAGTAATGGATAATTGCTTGAAATTAATGGATAAGCATTTGAAATTGCTAGCTAAACGCAATGGGTAAATGCTAGAAATTGTTAGCTCCAAGTGATCCAAGTGTCCTTGAAATTGTAAGCATAAAGTAATGATAAATTATTGACACTATTAGCTTAAATTAATGCATATACCCTAAAAATAGTTAAAATATTGAGTAGTGGTTGAAATGGTTATCTTAAAGTAATGGATTTAAATCAATGGATGGTGAAATTGTCAGTTTAAAGTAAAGGATAATTTCTTGACACTGTTAGCTTAAAGTAAGGGATCATTTCTTGACACTGTTAGCTTAAATATGTGGATAAATCCTAAAAGTTATTATCTTAAAGTAACCTAATGAATTGCTTACAGTGGTTATCTTAAAGTTGGTATATGCATCAAACTGTTAAAATAATGGATAAACTCTTAAAACTTAGTTTCTGCTAGTCCAAGCAAGATGAATGAATAAACTTGATCAAAACCGACCTTAACACTGACACAGTTCAGTTACATGAAAAAAAAATCAGGTGGTGTCATGGGATTCTTGAGTTGGATGTTCTCTGTTTGCTGTAGCATTTCAAGAGGTTTCTCTGTGTATTGTGCCCTCTAGTTGTTGCCTGGTGCTCTGTCTGTGCCTGTCTTTATCCACCCTGCTGCTACAGAGCCTCTGGGTGCCGATTGAGATGACCAGGGATGAACCTGCTGGCAGGTCACCTGAGGAACAAGGTAACATATACACACACAGCTTAGTTTAGAAGTGGACAGTTAAAAAACAGAAGCCTTAACCTTTTTAATAGTAAAACATGAAACATCCATGTGTTCCTAGACAAACATGGTGTTTGAGCAGCACTGATTATGAATAACGTATAATAAGCACATCATAAAATTATAATCTCATTCAGATGTGATGTCTTCACACCAAGTGCTTATTGTGGAAATAGAGCAGCATTACTCCAGGGGATAGGACCTGATCTGACTGTCTTCCCAGTGTTAGATGAAGCTTTGTACACAATTCGTGGTGGGTCCTCCCATGTTTCTGACAGTTGTGGGTTTGCGGCCAAGATACCCGTGCTCAACTCAATCGTCTACCTAAACTGTTTCCCTAAAGAAGGGTATTTAAGGGGGCAGGAGACAAAGTTGTTTGGGCAAAAGCTTTTTTCCTGGTTTACAAGGAAGAGACAAATATTGTCAACATTCTCCTCCAGAGTGTGTGTGTGTTTCTGTAAAATCAGCGTTCTTTCTTTTGCACCCAAGGAATAAATTAGCATATTCTGGTGCCATGTCTACCCCAGGCTCAGCAAGCTCCACTCTGTGTTTTAAATGGTTCTCTACTTAATGTTCAATTTGTTGTTTTTGTTAGGGATCTTAATTTAACCATTTTGTTTGTATCATTCTGATATTGGTTTAATTTTCAATCAGATCAATTTAGATAAAAAATATAATCTCATACAGATGCTGCGCAGTTAATCAATTTAACCATCTCATGAGGGTTAAAAAACAGACGCACAGATTTAATTCAAGGCATACCAAGACCACATTGTTTTGTGAAAGACTCTGATAAGATCAATCCGATTCAAAATGTAATCACATACGAGGACTTTTTATCTAAACATCCTGATTCGTTTCTTCTCAAATTCAAGGAAATTTATCTTTAGCAGAGAGTAAAAACCACTGGTGCATCTCAGCCAGCCACAGGCCCACAATTGGTCTGTGCTTTGAGAGACCCACCACGAGTTGTGTACAAAGAGCCAACCAGCCATGGTCAACAGTTGTGTTGGAAAATATGCCACATGGGGGAAGCTGTTGGTCAGCGTGCACAATTAGTCCAGCTCAAATTTAGAGGCTTAGCTTCGATCAGCCACTTTGAAAAATTATCCGTCTGACCAAGTCAGTTGATGTCGTATCCAAACTTAAATTCAATCCTGGCTGCGGCAGACAGGAAGTTTGTATCAGTGGGTTGCTTTTATTTTTTTGAAACACATTGTTGTTCTTTAAAAACACATAATAAAGATCTTTGTACTGCTCATTTTCTGTCTCTCCAAATTTGACACAAATGTTCACTTGGACTCAAGGATGAACTGGTTAGATTTTTGTGGTCATAGCTCAAAGGTTAAGGTCAGAGTGATCTTGCCTTGTCTCGTTCTTGTGAACATGATACCTTAAGAATACCTCGAGGAAATTTCTTTGAATTTGGCACAAACTTTCACTTGGACTCAACTATGAACCAATGAGATTTAGGTTATCAAAGGTCAAGGTCACTGTGACCTTGCATCCATTTCACTCTCATGAACGCAATATCTCAGCAAGACCTCAATAGAGTTCTCTCCAATTCGGTACAAACATCCACTTGGACTCAAGAATTAACTGACTGACTGAATTTGGTGGCCAAAGGTCAAAGCTCAAGGTCACTGTGACCTCACAAAACATGTTTTTGGCCATAACTCAAGAGTTAGTACGCTAATTATGACAAAACTTAACACAAATGTCTAATAGGATAGGATTTTCTGACCATTACTCAATGTTATATCAGGAACAGAAGGGGAGACATTTGGTCAGACACTGAATCTTGGTGCCCACCTTGAAACTGTGCTGACTGTGTAGATCTTCTGTGCTGCCAGGGGAAAGATGTGTGTAAAGCATTCATGTTTTCACAGACATGAATGTAAACTGTAAGTGAGGTATTTGCGGAGAGTTACGACCGCAAAGCAGTAACTCTAGTTTTACTTGTCATATGACAAGTAAGTAAGGGTTGCACACATGTACCCACACACATTATTGTATTAGCTGCACAAACACACATTTATAAGTGTTTAAACTGTTTTGTCACACTTATATGTCATAGTAGTTATGTCATACAATTGGCATTAAGATATTACAGGATCACACCTCTTCTCTCCCATTCATCTGTCATTGCATCTGCCCAAAGGGCCCCTGGGCATGTAAGTAGTGATATGCTGACAGTCAGCTGAACAAATACAGGTGAAATGACATCACCAGTCTGGTGGATTTTACATTTAATCAGAGGTCAAAGCTCTGTCCCCAAGGAGATCCTTACTCTGACCTCAGATCAACCCTAACTCCACCAGCATCCCCCCACCTCACCAAGTAGGAAAAACACAGCGTAACTTGTCTTTCTCAACAACTGTTTCCAACCATCCTGAGGCCCCCACTATAACACTTAATATTGTTCATACAGTGCCAACACATGCTTCATAGAAATATTTCAATCAAGACAGCTTTGATCTGCCATCTCAAATGACTCATTTAAGCTCCTCTGGCAGGCTTTTAAAATACAAAGTCGATGTTTTTACGGTTATAGCAGTGGTTCTCAAACTTTTTCTGCCATGCCCCTCTTCAGAAGCCCTGGTTATCCATGCCTCACCTGCAGTGACTCTACGCCCCCGCAAGGAGGCATGCCCCACAGTTTATGAACCACTGAGTTATGGCAAGTTGGTAACTACAGTCGAATGCATGGCAACTAGCTATGTAGCTAACAGAGAGCTTAACTGTGAAAACTGCTAGTTCAGATCAGTCAAACACTTTACACTGGTCGACCTTTCAGATCAAAAACAAGAGGTACTGTAGTTTGTTAAAAACAGTAATAACATATAGACACTGTAACCCACATTTTATGGCCTTAAATGTAAAATGCTTGTTTTTCGGTGTGGGTGTCTTGTAAATGTTGGAATCCTTCTTTGAAGACACTTTATAAGTGGTTAAGGCTCTGGTTTCCAAACTGGGGGTCAGGACTCCCTCTGGGTCTCCAAGGTAAATCTTAGGTGTTAAAATGTGATTAAAGAAATATGAATTAAAAATACATATTTCTATCACACAAGATTATGTTTCATTCATTTAAAATTTAGTCAGGACCACTTTAGTAAAAGAAAACTTTATTTCCATTTGCAGTATTATATTTGGTGGTATCATTCTGTTCTGGGGCTCTGCCTCTCTGCCTTTCCTAGGCCTATCCAGAAAGCCTAAGGTGGAGAGAGCACACCTCTCTGCCCTTCCATATGCCTAGATGAAAAGTCTAAGGTGGCGAGACCACACCTCCCCTCCACATGCCTTCGTGGAAAGCTTAAGGCAGAGAGAGCACACATCTGTGCCCTTCCATACGCCTGTGTGGAAAGCTTTAAGGTAGAGAGAGAGCACACCAATCTGCCCTTTCATGCGCATACGTGGAAAGCCTTAAGACAGAGAGAGCAAACCTCCCTGCCCTTCCATGTGGCTACATGAAAAGCCTATGGCAGGGAGAGCAGCAGCAAAGGCCCCCGGGGAAGAGAACAGAGCAGCATCAATGACAAACAGAAATGACACTGATAAGTCAGACACAGCATGAAAAGGAGGAGCTGGGGTGAAGGCGGGTTGCAATGCGGCTTGCAGAGGAAGCAGCAACAGTAGGCAGGCCAGAGCAGTTTAAATAGGGTAATTGGTTGGGTAGAAAGGAATCATGTAATCTATCAGCTGACTCCCTTCCATCAACCAGCTGCTCCATGAGTTGATTGGGCTGTTTGAGATCAACTGATATAGCTGGGATGTAAGCTGAGCTTGACATTGTGCCCTGCCTGAACTAACACTATGCTCAATTTGTTGTTTTTTCCCTTATAAAATATTGGACATTTTCATCTCTTTAGGACTCTAAAAACTAGGAAAAACCAAACTGCTGACTCCTAATTTCTGCATCAAGCTTATTCCCTGTGACAAGAGGTTGCAAAGAGATGTTGCATTATTTTAAGGGGTCACAAGCCAAAAAGGTTGGGAAGCACTGGGTTAATGAATGCACAGCACATGTATGTAAATATGCTGTTTGTGAATAACTTGAGGTCAGCAGTTTGAGCTTAACACTACATTCAACAATGAAGGTGTCTGAGGAAACATTCACAAAACATATACATACAGTATGCCTGTATATATATATGAGTGTATGTGCCAGTTTGTGTGTGTGTGAGCCGTCCTTGAAACCACAAAGCTCTAGTTACAATCAGAAATGTTAACAGAAAGTATAACATCTTTATCTGTCATAAAAAAAGTCCTTCAGGAAAAATCACCTTTGTAAAAATGACCAGTTACCCTCTACATGGAATATGGAAAATACACTTAGCCCTAACTGCTGCTTTGTTTGCAGTAGATCAGGTTAAGAAAATAGCATTACATCACCCTGCTGTTTCATGAGACACAGAACAAGATTTCCCATGACATAACACACAGTATTACTACTTAAACATTGTGATGGGGGTAGCATATGATACTGTACATACACGACATGCCATGTTGTATTTACTTTATGTCACAGGTCAGCGTGGTCCTGGCTTTCGCAGGCTGGCTCTCCGCTTGGAGGCTTTGAACACTCAGGTGCAGAGGCTGAGCAGAGAGAGAGATGCAACTCAGCTGACAAAAGATGATCTCAGTCTGCTACTACAGAGGTAATCAACAACATCTCTCGTCTTAACATACAAACAGGGTATAGCTTATTGTATTTGTTCATACAGTATGGATACATATGCGCTTGTTCTCCAGCTTTAGACAGGACCAACAAGGCTTAGCCCGTTTGGTGGAGAGGGAGTTGAAGAGAGTGTCTCAGAGGCTTGACCAGCTCACCCGTCATCAACACCATCACCATCAGTCTCACACACCATCTCCACATGATCACCTCGGATTACACACAGGTAAAGCTCAGCCCAGACCTTCATGTTTGTGACCACCTCCAGTGTGGGACTGATAAAGTCTTGTCTCATCTTGTCTTAACTTAAACACATACCTTTTGTTTTTACCTTCTTGATAATAATATACATTTTTAAAGATTTTAGAGTTGTATCGAAGTGTTTTTAAATCTGAAAAGTCTGAATTTATGACATGATATCATCAAAACTGCACACATCGTATGCACAACGCTCTATGACATTTTTGTTCAAAGTGTGGCCCGCGACATTTGAGGCTTTGCTTCTGTTGGGGGGTCCGGTGGATCCTCTCCTGGCACTTTTTTTTTTTTTTGGATAAAAAAGCTCTGTTTTGATGCTTTTTATGCTCTTTGGGACCTTCTTTATAATCAAAGTACAAAAAAAATTCCAGTGTGGGTCAGTTTATTTTTACTGTGAGTTAGAAAATTGTCGGCGGGCCACCCAGCACCCTAGTATCACTGATCTATGGGGTCTAAATTAGCCTGGCTGAGACCCCACACTCCGATTTAGACTGAAAAGACAGGTGTATTGGGCTATCACATACAAATCTTGCCTAGTCTTGCTGTAATTTTACGATGCACTTTGCTTAAAGCAGCCCATTGTCCAAGCTAAAACAGAGATTTTAGGGTTTGTTCCAGTTATAACATGCTCTAACATTCTGGCTACACCAAATAAATACACTCTCCCCTCCCTGCATGTTGCCAGCTTCAATAATTGCAAGCTTCTCTGTGGTTTACTGCAGTGGTAGCGTGATACTCTGAGCCAAATGCACAGTTCATAGCCTCAATAGAGGTTAACCACACAGTGAAATTAACAAGCTGTGATAATGGAGGGTGTGAATGGGGGGGGTTAAAGGGCAGTGGGTGCAGGTGGTTATGGGGGATGAAGTCCTTGAATAGAAGTTTAACAAGTCCCACAGAGCCAGTGTCGATCAACTGGTTGTGGGGAGCGGAAAAAAAGTTTACATCTACACTACGACCCTCCTGAGAGGTGTCAGGTGAGAGTCGGGTTACGCACCCTGGTTGGCACGCGAGGGGCTGTGTGTGTGTGTGTGTGTGTGTGTGTGTGTGTGTGGGCAGTGGGGATGAGTGGCTGCCTCCTTTCTTGAAAAAGGGAATTCATAAAGCACAGGCCACACAGACACCATACCGTGCGTATGCAATGGTACACACTTGTCGACATGCACAATTATGCAGTATGTACGCACATGCCACCCGCATGCACACAAACACACACTTCCCCATCACCAGCCTGTTTGCCCCTTACCCTCCTCCTCTCACATTACCTCACACTCATAAAATACGACTGAATTACCCAGGAGTCCTTTCACCAACTTGTCTACTCATACTCATGTTTTTGCAGAGGGAGCACTTTTTTCTTTTTTGCCGTGCTCCTATAGCGTATCACTGTTTTTAGGCTTTCACACTTCTGGTTTTCTTATCTTTTTTTCCCCCTCTTTTCCTTTTTACTGTGTTGTTTTACATAGTTAAGGACTGTGTATTTTGGCTGGGGCGAGCATTGTAAAAGGGTATGTTTGGTAGGAGGCAGGTGGGTCAGGTGTGTGTGAGTGTGTGTGTTCATTCCAGCTGATTGACATTGGCTGGAGATGGTGGGGGGGCTTACGGGAAAGGGCCTCTGAGAACACACTGCCTCTACTCTAATGCCTCTTACACGCATGGCAGCACTATACATCGTGCTGATGGCTGCTATTCATTGTGAACATTTCAGCGGAGAGGTTGTATATCAAAGTTATTATTCACTGTTCTTCATTACCCACGTTGAGTCGACTCCACAATGTGCTTTTTGTTACTAAAGCCAGGATTTGGGAATAATGATGCATTCAAAATGGCCACATAAAGAAAAACTGTGTGACAGCTAATATCTTACCCACAGGGCCCAATGAGAGGTGTGAGGTGCCAATGGACCCTGCGTATCCGGTGTGTGCGGAGAAAGTGGAGGTGAGAAAGTGGAAATATATGGTAGCATGAAATTAATGGCTCTGTGTGTGCACTGTTTTAGGTGTATTGAAGTGCTTAACTCAACTTAAAGGGACAGTCCACCCCCAATTAAAAAATACACATTTTTCCTCTTACCTGTAGAGCTGTTAATCAGTCTAGATTGTTTTAGTGTGAGTTGCTGAGTGTTGGAGATATCGGCTGAAGAGAAGTCTGCCTTCTTTTCAGTATAATGGAACTATATGGCACTCATCTTGTGGTGTTCAAAATGCCCCCCAAAAATTGGAAAACTCAACAGCAATGTCTCTTTCTGGAAATCATAATGAGTTTCTCAAGATCAGTGGTTCCCAACTCGTTCAACCCCGGGGGTCCAGTTTTCTCCTTGGTCATTAGTTCAAGGTCCACACAGTTTAATATATTCAGTGTCATATTTGTATTTGGCATGTTGTCTAGCTAGTTTGCTGCCTCTGTCAAAGAGCTGTCCGTTAGTCACTCACTCTACAGCAGGAAACAGCACTTCAAAGCCAAAGCTCTGTGTCGGAAAATCACTGTGCTTCAAAATAAAGTGTGTTTTTACAAACATGACACATTGGCAAGTCACTTGCGGTCCATTAAGAGTGGACCACGACCCACCAGTTTGGGATCACTGGGAGTTTGTTGTGACCTTAGCCCTTTTTAAATAGGAATTGTGCAAATTTGCAGGAAAGCCCAATCAGTCTTCATTCAGCATTGGCAATTTAAAAACAAAATCGGGGAATGAAGTGGCATTTTGCTTCATTCCCCAATTTTGTTTTTAAACTGCTGAACGAAGACTGATTGGGCCACTGGGGAGACAATTCCTTGTCTCCCCCTCATCTTTACAGTGTCTGTAAGGTTTGTGTTTCCCTCTTGCTGCTAGCTGCTCATTCCTGCTATCAGCCGTTTCCTGTTAGTCCACCTCCAGTTGGTCGCACGTGAGGCATCGTCAACAACTCCTCCCACAAGTCATGGCGGAAGGGTGCCTTGTTCTTTTTAAACCAAAAAGGTTCTGCCAATATGTTTACCCCTTTGCGCTGGAAATTGGGCATCTCGGATCAACTCGCCAATCCAGCTGCGTGTCTCAATGCTCGCAACATTCGCTGAAAATCTGGCAGTGTAAAAGGGGCTATTGTTTTCTTTCTACCGCACTACACCCACCAACTGTACCACTGCACTGTTCTTTCACAATCCACCCTACTGAAGGAAAGAGGATTTCAAGTTACAGCTGGTTATAGCTCTGCCAGGGAAGACAATATTAATGTTTACATCTTGTGCTGGTACGACCACGAGCATGAGTAGATGCACAGTTCCTGTACATTGTTTCTGTACATAGGTGTAGTTCAGAAGAAAATAGTTCCTGCATGAAACTGCTCACAACAAGGTCTGTGGATTATCCTGAGTAACCTGTTCATGATTTCTGGAAAAAGGCATTGCTGTTGAGTTTTTCAAATGTATTTTTTGGTACTTTGAGCACCACAAGCCGAGTGCCATCTAGTTTCATTAGGTTTGAGAGAAATCAGACATCTCTATGGTTGATATCTACAACAATCAGCAACTCACACCAAAAAAATCTAGGTTTATTAATAGCGCTACAGGTAAGATAGTAAAGCTATGTGTTTTTGATTTGGGGTGAACTGTCCCTTTAATGTTGTTTGTATGTAGTTCCCAGTATATGAGCTGGATATGGAAAAAACATTTTAAAATCATGGCTATTACAGTATAGCATGATATCACTAAAAATGCACCTTGTTATTTTGGCTGATTTAACATCTGTCTCTCTGGCAGTTCCTGCGGGCCCATTGGCAGTCAGACTCCTGTTATGCCTTTTATGGAGTGGATGGTACAACATGCTCCATACTGACATACCTTAGCCAAATAGAGGACTTTTGTCCCCCTCGTCTTGGAAGAAACCACTCTGCGCTGCCATGGCACCAGAAACCTCCCTCTCATACACAGAAGGTACAAACACTGTATCACTACTATCACTATACTGTAGAATGATTAAGCTCATGATCTACTCCACTAAAACACTACTATAATTTCTGTTTCACGACATGCATACAGGCTGAGATACATACAACTCTGAGCCCACTGTATGAGGTCATCAGCAACAGCAGTGGTCCCGCTGTAAACTTCATCCGATCCAGAGTAGAAAGGATGTCTGAACGGTGGATACAAGCTGCTCTGAGGATGAGGCAGAGCAGCAACAGGACAGTCTCGACCCAAATGAGGGTATAACAACGAGATATTACCCCAACATATGTTTAGAGGTTATCAAAAACACCCCTGTGTGATTATGATGTTTATGTAAAGGGTTTTTAGTATCCATTAAAGTTGGATTTGGATTTTATAACGCACCCACCTCCTCTAGGTGCTGCTGTATCCTGGGGCCCTGGCTGGGAGTGTTGGCCAGCGTTTTGAAGCCCTGGTGGAGAGAGGGGGTCCTCTAGGGGAGCTGGTCCAGTGGGCCGACCTCGGCGCCTGTCTCACAATCCTGGGCCACAACTTAACCTTCAGCACCTCACAGCAACAACTCCACAGGTTGGCACCACTGTCATCTACCACTACTTTCATCTGACACAAAATGTTTAATGGCAAAGTACTGATTACACATATGAACAAAGTTATTTGTAGGTGTCTAGTCTTGGATTACACTGATATGACGATTGATGTTGAATGATGCTGGTGTGATGTGTGTTTATTGTGATTGGTCCAGCCTGGTAGGTGCTGCGCCAGGGCAAGGCAGTTGTCCAATCCAGAGGCCCCTGACCTTTGACCTCATCTACACTGACTACCATGGCCTTGCTCACCTTCAAGGCGCCATGGGACTGGCTTTCCTGCATTACCAGTACGACCACAATTTGTTTTTTAATGAACCAGCACTCCTATGTTTTCTATGATATTTTACATTTACACAGTTTTTAATCTCTGTAAACATGAATATTCATATAAATGCAGAATCTGTTGGCAACAGTATACGATTTAGTGTCAGAAGTGTTTTAGTTTGCATTTGTAGTCCAACTGACATCGACCAGTTACAAAAGAGGTGGAATGCATCAGCCAAAATGCAATCTCGGAACACATCGGCTATCATTTGATGTGGAGTTAGCTTTTTTCTAATTTATCGGCATTCATATGCGGATATCTGCCTTTATGAGTCAAAATCATTTCTGGACCTATCCCAAGTTGCTAATTGTACCATAAATAATGCACAGAAGAGGAGGTCTTGTCCCAGATATCCACTGGCTTCACTGGATCTCCTAAAATATTGGTCACAGAGGCGTCAGTTTATAGCCAGTGGGTTGCAAGATTACACAGTTTTATGCATTTTGCAATGAGCTACAAGTGCATTTAATGGTCCTTTGGATCAATGCCTTTCGTGTAATGGTAGATAAAAGATGTATAAACCCTGACCTCTATTTAATGATTATCATAAATGAAAAAGCCACATTCTTGTAAGCCCTTAAATAAGAGTCATGTGATAGAGGCAGCATTACACACCATAAGTTGTTAATATATTAATAGAAAATGACTGTGTGTCAATGTAAGATACATTTTCTGATCAGCTATTTTCAAAAATTCATTCCAGGTGTCGCTTCAGAATCCTGGACTCCTTTGGCACCGAACCAGCCTTTAACTTGGGGAGTTATGCGCATAGTCATGGATATAAAACGCTGTGGGGCAGCTGGGGTCTGCAACCTCTGCAGTATATGACCATGTTCCGTAAGTCTGTGCATGTATTCGTGTGTGTGTGTATGTGTGGACGTGTATGTTGTGGGGACATAAATCTGTTTACACAGTCACATTGTGGGGACTTCTCTTCCTTTCGGGGACACGTCCCCACAATGTAAATCTTTTAAGTTTAGAATGAAGACTTGGGTTACAGTTAGGGAGAGATGGATGGAAACATAACTCTGTGTTTGTGTGTGTGTGTGTACACACGTTTGTAATCATGCAAACATGTGACTCAACTGTGACACTGTCTGATGGCAACTCAGTACAGTACATTGATTCAAAATAACAGTACCTATTTCTCAACACACATTTCCAGACATATTTATATCTTGCTGCCGCAGCACTGATCCTTCACATGCACCCCTCTAAGCGTCTTCACAGTGAGAGGATTAATAGCTGAGGTTAAATAAACTCAGTGCCCAGACTGAGCTTTCATTCCAACACCTCTCCCTGTCATCTTCCCCACCCTGCCGGGAGATGGAGACAAGCTGGACGCCCTGGGCCGAGAGCCGCCTCAGCCTCTAACACTGTTTATTTGTCTTGCTGAGGGGGAGACAGGGATGGATGTTAGCTGACGGTGGGGAAGGTGCAGAAAGAAAGAGACAAAGACACAGGAAGTAGAAAGAAGCCTGAGATAAGAGCGGGCGGGTGATTATGCTTCTGTTTTGAAATGGGGAAGAGGAGGACAGTTGACTAAAGGACACTGAACAGACAAGCAATGAAGCAGAAGTGTATACAGGCACTGAAACACTGAAACCAAGAAACTTCATGCATCACAGCTTCCCGTCACACCCCCACATGTTGCATGATTTTGATCGTATCAGTCTGTTGTTGCATATCTCTGCTAATCTGATAAGTGAGCCTATACAGGTGTAAGAGACAAGCAAGGACAAATGAAGCTGAAAAGAAGCCAGGAGGAAATTAAGTGCTGCTGTACGGGTGAATGAGGGGAGATTTGGCTTAAGTCTTTTAAACATGTATCTTAAATGACACACACACTGACAAATGTTGTAGAAGTCAATGTGATGCTTGCACACAAGTCCACACACACACACACACACACACACACACACACACACACACACACACACACGTACACCTTTGCTGGCACATTCCTATTAAAGTAAATACTCATCTCTCACACCTTCTTTAGTGTGTCGGAGGGCAGCAGGGTGGCAGCTGCCTATCCAAACAGCCAGACGTTCTCATTTCCTTTAACAGCTGATTTATACTGCTCAGCATGTTTTTCCTCTCTCACAGAATTTTAATCTCGACTGTTAAAGGTCCAGTGTGTAGGATTTAGGGGCATGTATTGGCAGAAATGGTGTATAATATTCATGACTATGCTTTCATTAGTTTATAATTACCTTAAAATAAGAATCATGTTTTTGTTACCTTAAAATGAGCCGTTTAAATCTACATACAGAATGGATTCTCTCCCATGGAGTCCATCATGTTGTTTCTATGGTAGCCCATAATAGAACTAAAAACTAAACACTGCATCTAGATAGGGCCATTTACATTTTTTTGTCTTTTTTGCCACTGTTCCCCTACATGCTTGGCACATGGGACAAGTTTCAGTTCTGCAACCTCACCACTAGATGCCACTACATCCCACACACTGGACCTTTAACTACAATACTCCTGGCCTGTGCTGTCACTAATGCCTGTCCAAAAGTAACCTCAATTTTAACTGCTCTGTGATCTGCTGTCTCTAGCCCATACCCCTGATAACTCCTTCCTGGGCTTTGTGAGTGAGGAGGCAGTGAGCGAGGAGGTAAGGGAGGATGAGCTGGAGCCGGACACCTTCAGGAAAGACAGGATAGCGGTTGTCTACGGCAAACAGGACTACATGTGGCAGGTATAATGACCAAAAGAGTATAGTGTAGAAAGTTAGCAAGAAAGACAGCTTAGTGTTTTTGTATATTCTTGTCTCAAAGGGATAGTTTGGATTTTTTGTGATTGTTTTTTTTTAAGTGGGGTCATATGAGATACTTACCCATGGTCAGTGTATTACCTACAGTAAATGGCGGCCTGCAATGCCATCAGACTAGAGAAGCAGACAGGCATACCACCACGGAAGCTAAGCAATGTACTGCTTTGGATGGGGGCAGCAGCAAAACGATCTTAGCCATCTTAGTCATCTTATAAAAGCCCCACTTAAAAAAACTAACAGTATGAATGAGTGTTATACTGTAGTTAGAATATTTTCACAGCTTTAACTTGCCGTCAATCAGCCCTGTCTGTTGGGGAACTAAAACTGTCATTTCCATCTTTCCATCAAAGTCCACCAGACTCCTTTGACAAAAAGTGATTTTACCTCGCAGAACACAAAGAGCTGCTTGTCTACCACTGCCTTGATCACTTATACTCTAAAAAATGATTCATGAAGTTAGTAGATAATGCTTAAAATACAGAAGTTATTTAGTATAACAGATGACGTTTGTCACATTAAAGTGTTATAGTCAGTTGACAACGTATTTTCAAGAGGTTAACATTTTTGATTTGGATGGAATTGAAATAAATAAATTAGAATATCATAAATTAAATAATTTGACCACTAAACATAAATATTAAGTTGGTTCAACTTAATTAAGCTTTTTGAAATCAAAGCTAAATATGTTGGTTGTAACAAACTAATTGAGTTTGGTAAATTATAAAAGACTTGTAGGATTTACTCAATAATGGAGTTGGCACTACTTAAAAAGATGCATGCAAACTGTTACCTTATTTTTTCCAAGTTAAACCAATGTATTCTTTTTTAGAGTGTAGTCTGTGTTAATGTATTACTTTGGTGTTTTAAAGGGCTAGATCAGATCCACTGAAGTGCTGACTGCCATCTATTGTATGTAATACACTGACTATGGCTCAGTTCCTTATACATCTCCACTTGAAAAAATCCAAACCTTCTTTTACGGTACTCTGAGTGTGTTTCTGCATGTTTGTGTAACTATCAGGGTAAATCTGAGTATGTTGAGGTGATCAGTGAAGAGCTGGAGACCCACGCTACAGTCTACCAGCCTCCAGGTCACACCTCCAGTCTGCCCAGTTTCATCAGAAACCATGGCCTGCTGACTCAGGAACGCTTCCTACGACTTCTCCGCAGAGCCAAGGTCAGATAACAGTCAGCGAATCTGAATCTTTAGAGTGCATCTAGTTTGTCTCAAGTACATTTGTAGATTTATTGAGAATTTGTGGCATGATAATGTTGGACTGAATTGAAGCCCAGCATGGATTCCTGTCCTAATATACTTATCCTGCTTGTCCTGCCTTGTTTTTAGGTTATGAAAAATCCTCATTAGGATGCAAAATAATGCGTCTTCCTTCTGATGGTTCTCTCTCAGGTGTTTTTAGGTCTTGGGTTCCCCTATGAGGGTCCAGCTCCCATTGAAGCAATAGCCCTGGGCTGTGTCTTCCTTCAGCCACGATTTGACCCCCCACACTCGTCAGACAACAATGATTTCTACAAAGGCAAGCCCACCACAAGAGAGGTAGGTCAAACTGAAAAAAATTACACATTGAATTGAGCATAAATATTGTGCACTGATTTGAAGACATAACAACAGTAAATAACTTTGGATGACAGATCTCCTCCCAGCACCCTTATGCTGAAAAATTCATCGGCAAACCCCACGTGTGGACTGTAGATGTGACCAACAAGACTGAAGTACGGGAGGTGGTCAGAGTCATTCAACGCACAGAGGTGGTGACCAGAGAACAAGCAATCATACTGTACATAGACACAAACCTTGTAATCTTTTGAATTTAAATAAGAGCAGCTCTGAATAAAAGTGCATGTGTGTTTTTGTAGGTGAAGCCTTTCACTCCCCGAGAGTTCACCTGCGAAGGAATGCTGGAGAGGGTTCACACATATATTGCTCACCAGGTACAAAGTTGGAGCAATGTAGACCTGTTGCAGTATTTCTGGTGCTTCTTCTACTAAATTAGTCTAGTTGAATTTGAAGAGTGAGTTTTTATTCCTTGGATAATGGAGAAATAATTCAGTTGTTGTTTGGTTTCTTTTTTTCTTTTAAATCCCTCCAGAATTTTTGCAGTAAATCCGTCCCTACTTGGCCACCAGAAAGCACTCTAAGGGTGCACTTGGGTCCCCTGGGGCAGTCATGCGTAAGCGTGTGTCGACGGTCCTCCCTTGTGTGTGAGCCTGCTTTGTTTCACCACCTGAACAGTCCTGCTGCGTTTATCAGGTGAGAAATCAGTGGGCACAAACATGCCATTTGTGCTGTGTGCAGCTGAAAGTAAATACGCTTTCATTTCCCTTTTTTTTTTTGCAGACTCAAGATCGGCTGCTCCAGCATGGAACAGGAAGTCAACCATCTGTTTCCTTCCTACAGCCCGTGGGGCCGACGCTGCGGCCTTCAGCGGGAGCCTCTGCTGTTCAGTTGTGCCGGCTCTGACCCCTCTCACCGGAGACTGTGTCCCTGCAGAGCTCACGTACCTGGACAGGTGGCACTGTGCCCTGACTGCCTCTGAATGACACTGTGAAAGAACTCAGGAAATAGCAGGAGGAGAAGAGAAAAAATGTGATATGATGAAGGCAGCACCAAAGAGCTATCTGCAATGCATACTGTATACATAGGTAAAGATTTGATCTTGACCAAAGAGAGACGGCTGTCCTGCCAATGCTTTTGAAAGCTTTGTTTGTAGATCTCATGCCAATGGTGAAAGATAGAGTATCTGCACTCTATTTTATTATGATGTGCACATTGAAATGAGTTGAAAACCAACTGTCAGTGCCCCAGTAACTGAGTGAAGGAGTCATCTCAATCAGCATCCCTGCCATTTAGTTTTTCACAACAATTTTAGTTAATTTATCACAAACACATGAAGGTGTTCATCCCTATGGGAATGGACCTTAATGGTCGCTGATTGATAAGTGAATATAAGAGAAGTCGTGCCAAATAGGTAAAGTTAGTTTATATGAAAAGTCAGAATATGACAGGGTGCATCCACTTGTGGATTTATCTGGTGCGATTGTTATAGACAAGTCTTTGTTGGTATTTTTTCGTGACAGTCATTACTCAGGAACCAAAACTGAATGAGTACTTCACCCCTGAAGGACCATTTGTATGTCAGTTACTCACCTCGTATTAAGCTGTATTCATGAACAGTGAACGAAGAATCCAAAAACGTAAAAAAATTCTTAATTAACTGAAAGTTTTAGGGGTCCACATTTGACATCTGCAAAACTGCACCAACCATCCATTTACAAACTCTCAGAATGTGTGCAGTTTAATCCAAGGGATTTAATCCAGGGATGGCTGTGGCTCAGAGGTAGAATGGGTTGTCCACTAATCGGACGATCAGCAATTCGATCCCTGGCTCCTCCAGTCTGCATGTCGAAGTATCCTTGGGCAAAATACTGTTCCATCAGTGTGTGAGTGCATGTGTATGGTTACTGAGTAGCAGGTGGCACCATGTATGGTAGCCTCTGCCACTAGCGTGTGACTGTGTCTGAATGGGTGAATGTGACATGTAGTGTAAAGAGGGCTTTGATTGGTCGGAAGACTAGAAAAGCTATACAGGTACAGTCCATTTACCATGTATTATTTACCCAGTCATATGTTCAGTACTTCTCAAACACATGGATTTGTAAACAGATGTCTTGATACTGTATTGTTACTGCTGTTGTTAAACACGAACCCCTGTGACTTCAATTTGTCAGGAAATTTTCAGTTTTCTTCGTTCACCATGGAGACATGCGAGAAACAAAAAGTTTTCTTACCGAATCCAACGTAACACTGGGTGAGTAATTGATATACAAATAATCATTTGGGTGGTGAAGTATTCCTTTAAAATGTTGAAGGATGATGAATTCAAAGCCTGGTCATGCTGCAGAATAAAATCCCTCTTGTTTTTGTAGCTTTTCCTTGATCCCTTAAGCAAACAGTCTAAATGAAGGCAAGACGCACTTTAGGGAAAAGGTGTTAATGTGTATTTAACTTAATCTAAGTGAGAAGTGGCACTTATGGCTCTAAAGCCATTTAATTCTCTTCTCTGGTTCCAGATCATACTCCGTACAGGGCACTTCAATATTATGCTAAATAAGTATCCAATCATTCATTTGCTTACAGTAATGTATCACGCCGGTCAGCGTTGCATGGGATTACCGCTCATGTAACCCCTCGATGCATTACTGGCTGCAAATATTAGCCCGGGTCTCGGAGGAGAGCGGGTGACAGCCTAAGTGATGAGGCTCATTATCTGAGTGAATCATGGATAACCTCTGGATGCCTTTGGGAGGTCACAGCCATATGACCATGATTATACTGTCATATAAGCCATTGGTTCCCAACCGTCTTTGACTAAGGAAACCTCCTCAGCTCTGTTTTAATCCATGCCCCCCGCCAGTATAGGCAGAACCTCATTGTTTGTCTTTCAAACACATATTTTGCGTCATTTAGAGCGGGAAAAGAAGTCACTGAAGGCAGAATTAATTATGTTTTCTTGAGTTATTTTACTAGAAATTATGATTTTGATCATAACAGATGACTCACTTTGCCCTGAGTTCTTGCGTTTGCTCCAATATTATTCCTTGACTGCCTCATGACCTATGGATACTTAAAGCCTCCCCAAGGGTGTTTTGCACCCCAGGTTGATATGAGCAAACATGGAAACTTTACATACAGTAAGTGAAGTGATTTGGCTACATGACGCATGCATAGAGACGTTTAAAGCCTGAATGTCTCCATTTCAGAAGCCTCAAATGGTCACACAGACTTATCCCATCATCCTGAAAGAAACAAATGATAACAAGTAAAGGCCAGACTACAGCGTTATAAGTGATGGGGTGCTGGATTAACATGGCGCAGCTGTTACCAAAGATGGCTCCAACAATGGCAACAAGCTGCTATTTTGAACCGGGTCAATGTGAGGTTTTTCTTGGAAACGACGCACTCGTGAATGTTAATTGGCAGAGCAAGAGACCTTTTCCGCCCCGATACACTTCATGTGACCAGAACATATTGTCACTCAGGGATCAGACCGCTCAGGGCTGCGACGACAGGACCGCTCGACAATGTGATTGACCAGTAAATGCCTGTGAAACGGTCCATGAAAACAACACTTGTGATGACTTTGGTGGACTCTGGTGAATTCTTTGGACCTGTCAGATGTGACTTTTGCTTAATTAGCTGAGCGGTCCAAAGATGATGGAAATGAACTTGTGTTCATGTCAAAAGGCTGTTTGGATTAAAGGAAAATAAAATTTGCTTTTGACTCACAGGGACGCCTCTGAAACTAATTTTTGGAAAGTGATGTGTCATTTCTGGATGAGTCATGTTAATTCATATCACTTACATGGGGTATGGCGTATAAAAGCTGTCACTCACCTCCCAGGGGGCTCATAGAGGGTTCAAACTAAGGGTTCAAAAACAGCGGCGAGTAGATATGGAGCAAATGTGTAAATGTGAACAAAGGTTTTAGTGTTCCACGTGGCTGCCTACTGGAACAGTACAAAACTGACAAAGTCCTTATGTTTGACACAAACCCATATGATGTTGATATCCAGTGTGATATGTATCATCTAGCTAATTGTTGTCATCTGGGTAATTGTGCTTATGCTGCAAATCAGTTTTATGCTTAAATAATTTGATTACAGTGGGGGTTTCTTGTCAGATCAGAATTTATGTGAATGAAGATAGATAGATAGATAGATAGATAGATAGATCTGTGTACTTTGGCACAGTGGTGCTTTAAGCTAAATGCTAACACTAGCATGGCAACATGCTAACAACAGGAGCATTTCGACAGCCCAAAATTCAGATCATCAGTCCAAAAAAAAAAAAAAAAGTCCCATTGGACTGAAAGCCCATTTCTCTGACAGCCCATTATCAGAAAAAAACGAACGCCCATTGCTCTGAAGTCCTGTTTCTCAAAAAATACACACTCCCTGCAGTTAGCTTTAGTTTCCAGGAACTGCCCATTGGTTCAACAGCCCATTGTTCCGACCATATTAAACTCATTGTTCCGAAGTCCTTTCCGAAATCATCATGATGCCCTGTGGTTAAGGTCTGGTTAGGTTTAGGCACAAAAACCACTTGGTTAGGGTCAGGAAAAGATCATGGTGTGGGTTAAAATGAAAAAGAAAGTGACAAACACATAAGCCGTGAGCCTGCTCTGCCTCAAGCCGGTTGCGGCGCACCATACGCCCGCCGCGAGCCGTTCATCACTGCGGACAGTCGGACTAATGGGATGTCGAACCAATGGCCTGTCGAACCAATGACATGGACCCTACTTTCCTAGCAGCATTTGAGCCAACATTCCCAGGTGTTTTTACCCACTTGATGCAGCATTTCCTAATAGCATTGTAGCAACTGAACCAAGGTGTTTTTCACCAACTTGTCCCTGCGTTTCCAGTGTCTTTTGTGCCACCAAATGTGAACTATTAAGCCAAAACATGACATTTTTTGGACTAATGGGGCTTTGGAATTTTGGGCCATCGCAACAATGGGCAGTCCCCTTCACACAGCAATGTTAAAATGCTCACGTTTTGCTGGTATATTGTTTGCCATGTTCATCACTGTAATTTAGCATGTTAGCATCCTACTTGCATCCTGCTAGCTAGCACTAAACACAAACACTTGATCCCAAGAGGGATATGAACGCCTGTACAACCATCCAATGGTTGAGATATTTCAGTTTGGACCAAAGCGATGGACCAACGGACAGGCTGACATTGCCATCCATAAAGCCATACCACTAGCATGGTTAAATATACTGGACTCTGTACTCATATGCCACCTCTGCCTGTTGAAATAACGATTAGACGGTTAGAAAATAAGAGATGATTGATGGAGGAGAAAAAAAAATCAAAACCCTTGAGAAACCAAGAGAGGAAACATGAACCTGTGTCAGGGTCAGCCAGACATCATGGAACGTTCACGCTCCAGTAGAGGTTCAATAATGTTTGTCTGAGTGCTTTTTAATTTTACATGAGAGACAGAAACTTTTTTGGCCACACAGGGACTCGCTCTGCTTGCTCCTATACCTTTTAACTGTGGAATGTGGTGGCAAATCAAACTTCACTGCCAAGAAAAATGAGAGATCGTATAGAAGAAAGCAATACGGGAGAGTTTTAAATACATTCAAACCTTTAACCTGTCTCTGTCTCTTTATTTGAAAGATAGTTTCATTATGAGAACACCTTGTGCTAAAGAGAAGTGAGATAACACTGTTTTTTCAGACTTCAATGTTATTTTACATGCATGACTAATTTATTTAAGAGTTGGGGATGACAAAGCACAAAAGTAGTTTACATTTAGTCCAAAATGATTGCACTGTATCAGGATCAACTTCAAGTACAGACATAACTCAACCATGTCTTTTTCTTCCTGAGAGTTACTGGAAAATGTTGTAACCACTAAGATTTGTAGTTATTGCTGTATTATATTTTCATGACTGTTTACTATCAATCACACTGTTTACACTGAGTCTTCAAGCGTTTCCCAATGTGCTTCTTGTCTCCAATCAAACACCACTTCAGACTGATTGAATGCCCCCTCTTTTTCACATTTTATTTGGTCTCCTGCCTGCTTTTTCTTTACTTTAACACTTCTTTTCAGATTTCGTTTCCCTTTTCTTACTGTATCTTTAGCCATGCTATATTCCCATGTCATCATCTATAGCCCTTTTTACACAGAGATCCCACGATAGGGCAGCGACAAAGGCCCCTCATTGCACCAAACAATGCTGGCATAATGCCGCCCCAGTGTGTGATTTTAGATAGCATGCCGGCGTTCCTAAAGCGAAAGAGGCGTGACTGGCATGACATGTAACACAACAGCATCTGCCTCTAATGTGACATACAACCTATGTATCAGGCAGTGCTGTAAAGGCTGTTAAAGGTCCATCCATGTGGATGGTTGCACACATAACATGTCACAACACCACACCTGATTTGGCACTGTTACTATTTCTGCTGCTGGCTAAAAGGCGAGACACAGACATACGATTGGATTACCTCCAGTTTGCACCACTCTCATTTGTCCACCTCTGTGTGTATGTGTAAAATGGCATGAACCAGCTAAATAAATAATTTTATTGCTTATATATCCTCCTATATTCAGGAACCTCTAGCTCCTCGCCTCTCCAGCTTTATGATTTGCAATAGCAGCTTTCTCCCTAAAGGGGGCAGTGTGGTCAAGCTAAAGCAACCAGCACCAGAAGTCACAGCATGCCAGTTACAAATCTCAGCAACCTGCTCATGCAGTGACACGAGAGAGATGGCAACAGAGGGAAATTAAAAATGAGAGAAAAGTGGAAAACAGAGGTACGGTAAATGTGCTGGGACAAACAGAGACACTTCCCGTCTTCTTTCCAGGTAGCTTCCAGTTTAAGTTCACCCACCACACTTGCAAAAAGGGGGAGGGAGGAGAGCAGCTTAACTACCATAAGAAAGCAGCTGCTTTTATTGAAACCTGTTATTGGCGTGCCAAGATTACACTGAACAACAACAACCCTCCTCCCTGGAAGCCAATAAAATGCCGACAACAAACACTTGGCTTGCCTACAGCCCTGTTAGAAGCCACAGAGGTTGGCCTTAATGATACTTGGTAACTATTACAGACTATTAAACTGAAGGAATACAAGAGAAAAAGAACGGGAGAGAGAAAGAGAGAGACGCAAACATTGATTTCGCTCAGAAGTTGTTTCCAGGCATAATGTAGGTAGCTGACTCATTGTTGGGCAGCTGTAAAGAGATGCATTACTTCGGTGTGTGTAGACCCTGTTTTTGTGTCTGCCTAGAGACAGATAAAATAGTTCACTGCCTGACGTGCTGTTACATCCATCAGCAGCACACACCACAGGCAGGAGAGCTCTTGTGTATGCTTGAGTGGTTGGGGGCATGGCACAGGCCGCTCCGTGATTTCCCCCAAACGTCTAGTGTCAGTATTCCAGCAATCTCACCACACCTGAGTAACTCTGAGGCAGACGTGTCTCGTGTGCCTCTATGTGTGTGTGTGCGTGTGTGTTCAGATAGCTGCTAATCCCATTGTCTTTATGTATATATTCAAGTAAAAGCATATTGTGACCTCTAGGGGACAGGAGAGGTCATCCACGCAGAGCGAGAGCTTAGCAACAGCAGCCACAAGAGTGATTTCTAAACATGCTGCAAAATTACAACACAAAATGCAGGTTCCATTTGTGCCTATGCAGCTGAACTATTTAGCAAGGGAAGCCTGGGAGAGGAAGTGCAATCTTCTGCCATCCCTCTTAGCACAAAGGCAACAGAAGGGAAAGTTGTGAGGAAACACAGAGCTACCAGCTAACGCCTGCTAGCCTCAAGAAAGCCCTTGTCATCTTTCATCCTACACCTCTGAATTGCCTTCATTTTCTGGGGGCCCATAAATTGGCTCTTATTGTCCCATAAATGGCTCCTTTTAGGGTGGGATTTATAGTGATGGGTGGCAATGGGGTGTGCGCAGGGGGGAGGAAGGTTTAAAACCCACCTTTTGATGTCCCCTCTGCTTAACAGGCAGTGCAGACGCGCCTGCCCATATGCTGCGCGATGCCTTTGCCACACACTGCTAGCGTGCGACTCTCACACAGACTCTCACACACACAGGCACATTAAAAGATATTAAACTGCTTTTCTGCTTTCATTCAGAGTCATGGGATGTAACAGCCGAGCAGGGTGGTTCACGTTAAGCTGTGCCACTTCCTCAGCTGTAATTAAAGCTGCCCATGCAGGGGGTCTCTAACAGTCTTGTTTTGCTACACCCCTGATCCTGACCTTTTAAAAACGAGGCAATGTTTTTTTTTCTAACACCAAGCTTGAAATAATCTAATCTGGAGTTTATTTCTGGTTGGTGATGTGGTCTTTGTGTGTTTTTAATAATAAATATCCACCAAGCATTTGACAGATGGTGACCAGATTCATCAACCCAAACTATCGACTTGTTAAAGGAAAACCATGTGATAACAGCTTCAGAAATATTTAAACAATTATCTGGAATATATTTAGGTTCTAACAACACAAAATGAAAGTCTCAACTCTCACTTTGGTACTGCAGTTAAAACATTCAACAGAAGTGTGGCAAATTAAAGATTAAACCCACATTAATTGTCTTAAGGTGTAGGCCCACCACATGCATCCAAAGTTGTTAGAGCCAATATGGGTGTAAGCTACTCTTACCTTTCTTGCATTTCACACAGTACAAAATTTGAACATCCACAACTCCACCTCCCTCCAAAGGCCTCCTCCCCCCTCCTCCATTACGTCTATGATAGACGTAGGCGTTGGCAAGGTAACGTTAGATACACGGAAGAGGAGATCGAGTGAAGCGTTACAACCAAGACAGTCGAACGCAACCCTGGAGTTTTAAAACTCAACTGAAGTCAGTGATGACTGATGAGTTTTAGAATAAAGTTACAGTGCTAACGTTAGATAGTAGCGTTAACGTTACTAGTAAGTGGAAACGCACAAGGAAGATAACGTTAATGTTTCAGAAGCTACGCTACAGTAGGCTAACGTTAGCCGTTAGCAACTGGATGCTGTGCTGTCATATATAACGTTATAGCCTATGTTACATTAGAGGGTGAGGGTGTGGGTGGGGTGTTACGCGAGTGGTTACCAGTGTTGTGTGTAACGCGTTACAGTAACGTAACTACTTTTATTGGGTAAAAAGCAGTGTAACGCGTTACTACTGAAAATATGGTAACGGAGCGTAGTTACTTTGTCAGTTGGGCACAACGTTACTTTTCCCGGGGACAAATTTGACGGTGACACTGCCTGTCTGCCTCAGCTGTGCACTAGGCAGGAACTGTGACAGCTGCCATGTCAACAGTACAGACATGAGCGCCAAAATCAACAATCGTATGAGGAATATGGAAGATACACACGTCTCCTCAGATTATTTTAACGGTTTGTCAACCGAAGACAGGTTAGCTTATTGTAATAAGCTAACAATTAGCAACGGAGTGAGGTTTCCTGACCCGTACTTAATGTCGGGTCAGTGGGTCACCGACCCAACGAAATGGCCTAAGCTACAGTGGCCAGACATTTTTTTTATATCTTGTGGAGAAACCCAGCGTTTATATGCATGAAAAACTCAAGGCATATGAATCCCTTGATGTGTATAATTTTGTACTTTGCGGTCATGTCCAAGATATTGAATACCGGGATTTATTTGATGGTTTTTGTGCTCTATGGACCGAAGTACTGCAGAGCCAGCGACAAGGACACAAAACAGTAACGTTAACTAATGTACAAGACCTGGGCGATTCTGAACAAGTCGACCAACTATATACTGACAGTGAACTGCACTTGTATGGCTGGGTAAGTGTTGTTTAATGTAACATTAACCTCGCTAGTCAGACCTCAGACATGGGCAACATATGACCCCGAAACCTCAAAGGAAATCAAAACGACCCCCAAAACATCAATAAAATGCAGCATTGTGTTAAGTTAACAGAAAACAGAACAATCATAACCTGCCTACCTTCCTGGCGCTGTGTGAACGGCAGCCTGTTGCAGCAGCTCCTATTTTGTGTATTTTAAATTGCTGCTGTGACGCTGAAATTTCCCCCAAGGGGTTAACAAAGTACCTACCATACCATACCAGAAGAGAAAATAAATTAATTTATTCGTGCAGGTCTGTAGCTTACTGCAAAGTATGAGTCTGTTACACAAACACAGTCTCACAGTTACACACGTAATAACAGAACAGAAAATGATTTATTCATGAATATGACACTATTTGTTCAAAGATAGTGTCTGTGAATATTAATATTTTCCTCATTCAGTGATGCAGCAGGTGCAGCAAATAGGCTATTAGTAGTAGTAATCTGTCATGTAACAAATTCATGTAGCCTAGTTAACACAAATTAACTCTCATTTTTTAATCTTTATTTTATCACCAAAGTGGTAAATACCAGTGGGAAACTCAGATTTTTTCACATTTAGGAAATGAGATGGGGTTCTACCCAAAGTCAAGCACCATAAAAGTAACGTAAAAGTAACGAGTAACGTAAAAAGTTACTTTTCACAGAGGGTAACTAAGTAAAGTAAGGGATTACTTTTTTTAAGAAGTAATGAATAACGAGCAAACACTACTTTTTAAAAGTAACTTCCCCAACACTGGTGGTTACATCAATCGGAGGCCTCCACGTGGGGAAGACAGACAGGACGCATGGCCAGTCACTGCATTCGGATTGGTCGGAGTTTTCTTAGAACCATATGAGAATGGTATAATTATGAGTTTTTATCTCTGGTGGAATTCACTTACATTTTATTGTGCCATCAGCTTATTAATAGCATTTTAACCTAAACAAAGAAAAGCGTCAAATTTCCAGAAAGGTAAGTGTCGCTTTAACTGTTGATGTTAATATCTGGGCATTTGCATTCCAAGCCAGAAGGGGGCACCAACATGCTAATGGTGGTTTGTGAAGTCAAACCACAGGTCCTGCTTGGTTCAAGCTAGTGTTAGTAATGTAGAGAACAAACTCATCGACTACAATGTTAGTAAGTTAGCCTGGTGGTTCCCAACTGGTGGGTCTTGGGTTCATTCTGAATGGACCGCACGTGACGTGTCAAGTTTGTAAAAAAGCACATTTTAATTTTAAGCAAGGTAAATTTCCAGCACGGAGCTTTTATTTTGAAAAGCTGTTGTAGAGTGACTACTTGACAGCTTAACAGAGACAGCAAACTAGCTCAGCGACACGGCCAAACATAGGTATGACGCTGAATGTAGTGGGTACACACTACATGGGAGTGAAGACAATTAACCAATCAACCAAGATCATTTTGCCAGATTTTACTGTCGTGAGGGATGTTAAGTGTGTTTTAACATCCCCCGATCTGCTCGCAAGTCCATCCTGGCTACACTGACTTTAAATCCCAGTTACTAACCATATTCAATATTTACAGTCGTGATGTGAGGGGGTAACTCCGAGGATCACCAGTGCTTCCAGGGAGTGTCAGAGGGTTTTGTTGCAATATCAAATGGGATTCAACTCAGAATTTACTCAACTCCAGTTCGTGCTGTAACATGTACAGTTCATGTTCACGCCGTCTCCATGACTTCATCCATATTTTTAATTTTCAATTTTTCTTTGAGAAGTATTATAAAAAAAAGTGCAAAAAATTAGAGCTAGTTCTTCCTGCCTGTTGAAGTCATACTTGACCGCAATGATTTTTTGAGGGTCGGGATTCTGTTTGTGATGGAATGTGTTAGTATGCGGTGCTGTTTTGGCTAAATCACTGCTCTCCACACACTAGGAACAAAACTGTTAAATTTATGATTAGACTTTGTTATGCACGGGGTCTCTCACATTTTGAGCATCTTTTAGGATCTGACAACGTTTCAGTGATGTTCAGTTGCTACACTGTGCCTCTGCATAGATTCTCCAACACTACACTATGGCCCATCACAATGGTAGAAAATCTGCAACTCAGTAGGTGTTCAGCTGGGTTGAGATCTGGTGACTGAAGGCCTTAGCATGTGTTTCCCATCATTTTCATACTGAAACATTGAGTGACCCCCTCTGCCCTGAATAGAAGTGCCTGCATTAGTTGTGTTATTTCACTGATTTATTTTGATTTTGGCTTCAAATTGTTACCAGCCTATTAGGTCTAAAAGCAGACTCGGGCGGAAGAAAGCAGTCAGAGCAGGATAACAGCTGAACACAAAGACAGCACGGACAACCAGTGTGAGTGTGACTGATAGCTACCCTTCATAAAGTGCATTCAGAAAGTATTAAGAGCTTCACTTTTTTCACATTTTGCTATGTTGCAGCCGTATGCTGACATTATTTACTTGTTTTCTCTCATCAATCTACACGCAGTACCCCAAAATGACAAAGTGAAAAAACAGAATTTTAGAAAGGTTTGCAAATTTATTAACAAGAAAAAACAGAAATCACATTGACACGCACATTCAGAGTCAGACTAAGCACTAAATCACCTTTGGCTGCAGTTACAGCCTTGTGTCTATTTGGGTATGACACGACAAGCTTTGCACATCTAGATTTGGGGGTTTTCTGCCATTCTTCCACCCAGGATCTCTGAGCTCACCGAGTTACCATCAAGTTCCTGGTGACCTGTCCTACTAAGGCTCTTCTCAGCGAATTGCTCAGCTCAATCGCATGGCTGGCTCGAGGATGAGTTCTTGCTGTTTCCAGACTTCTTCTGTTAAAGAATTACAGAGGCCACTGTGCTCTTGGAAACCTTTAATGCAGCAGAACTTTTTTGTAGCCTTCCTCATTTCTGTAACCCAGCACAATCTAGTCTTTGAGCTCTGCAGGCAGGTCCTTCAACCACATGGCTTGGGTTTTTGCTCTGCAATGCATTGTGAGCTGTGAGACCTCATATAGACAGGAGTGTGCCTTTCATGCCCAATCAAATGAATTCTCCACAGGTGGACTTAATCAAGATGTAGACACATCCCAAAGACGATCAGGAGAAATGGGAGACACCTGAGCTAAATTACAAGTGCAAAGGGTCTGAATATTCTTGTCAGTGTGATATATTTCTCTTTTTTTTCTTTTTAATAAACTAATTTCCTGTTTTTGCTTCGTTGTTATGGGGTATTAAGTGTAGACTGGTGAGGGAAGAAATCGTTTAAAGCAGTATTTTAACTACAAAATAACCATCTGTATATCAATTACTCACCTTGTGTTACATTGAAATCTTAGAAGAAAACTTTCTTGCATGCCTTCACGTTGAACGAAAAATCCAAAAAAGGAGAAAATTCTTGATGAATTAGAGTAAAGGGGGGCCCAGGTTTAAAGGGATACTTTTTTCAGTCAGCTTCATATCATAGCATTGTCGTTAGTGTGTGTAAATGAACTATATTAAACTTAAAACCTGTACATGGAGTGACTTAAGAATACATAGTGTCAAAGATCTATATATAGAAGGTACATTCGCCACCTTTAAACAGCTGCAAAATAAATTCAGTCTTGCAAACAATAATTTTTCAGGCACTTACAGATTAGAGATTACATAAATTAAGAAGCAATCAGCAATAGACAGCTGTCTTAAGCTGTAACCAAACCAAGATAATTTTTTATCTCCTACCTATATGTCACCCTGCTATCATTAGTCTCTCTGTCTTCTGAAAGATACAAAGCCAATTGGGGAAAAACAAAAGTTTACATGTTCATGTTAATGTTTTCCTGTGTCTGTGAATTTATTATTTCAAAACTCTTTTCTGTAAAATGAAATGAGCTCCGACACTACAACTTGACATATGTAATTTAATCTTTGGCTCAGTAAAAATACTAAAGTGCACCTCCACATTTTCGTATGCCCGCCACCATGGACACAAAGTGTATAGAAGGGTTATGAGAAAGCCCTTCCTCTTTCTCTCTCAAACACAGACCAAACTGAGCTCAAACTATAAAACTACACAGTGCTGATATAAATATATAAATATAATCCAAGACTATGTTACTGTATTGCCTATTTCTCACCTAAAATATCTTCAAAAACATATTTTAGTGCACTCCTCAACTAAAATACAAATATTTGTGAACAGATCAAACTGTTAAATTAAGCAGTGTTGATAAATTATGAACCAAGATTCTGTTACTGCATCGTCTATTTTCGTGCTGTTTAAATGTGATTCAAGATTGTTTGTAACCAGCTGGCTGCCATATTGTTTTCTCTGTCGAAACAGAGAAGTTTGCATTACATCACCCACCAGCAGAAGCGTTTATTGGTCCAGTGTGGCGCAGTGCATTCTGGTAGTTGTAGATTTTTTTCTTTTTGGGGGCCTGTAAAATTATATATATATATATTTTTGATAAGAACCCACTTAGTTCATAGGATGCAGTCTTGATAGGGCGGAGGGTAATTTGACTATTGCCTTGTATATTTTGATTTTTTTTTTTTTTTACCTTGTGACATTTTGACCACTTTGTTACATATATTATCAAGTTTCCTATTTGTGTATTGATGCTCAGTCTCCATGTAAACATACCTCTGCAGGTTAATTTTCTAATGCCTGCAAGATTTGGAAACATTACATTTGCAAGACTTAACAATAAGGACTTAAGCATTTATTCTTAAGAAAGCACTTATCAAATGAAAACTTTTTAGGGTATGTTTATGATTCTTACTAGGCAGTTTTTAATTCTGACTTCTTTATTCCTTTAAGTATAATACTGTTGATTGTTACACAGATTGATGTTTGTTATTTACGCCTTTCCACTGCACATGGGTAATGTGACTAATTGCAAACTCACAGCCACTCCTACTTAAGATGGCTTCTCTTTGTTACAAGAATGTTTCCCTGATGAAGGTCTAGTCACCGAAACGTTGCAGCATTAAAATTGTTATTTTTGCAAGACAGTGTGCAGGAGTTTTTCCACAAGTTGTAGATTTTCTACCTGTTGAGAAAAAGTGAATGCTACGGGCCCTTTTTCTCTGTTTTCTCTGGTCTCATAGCACCAATGTTGAATACATGTCCATGTGAGACTGTGTACATGAATTTGTGGGTCAAATGTTCCTTTAAACAATTTGAGCATGAGGCTGCAACATGAGAAATGCTTAAAACATGGGTCTAAATGCTTTCTGAATGCATTGCTAGTTATGGCTATGAAGGAACAGCCAGGTGAGTGGTTGACTGGGTCAAGTGATGAGCTGAGGTTGGAAACTCAGTGGTGTCCCAGAGGCTGCTGGAATGGCTGAAGCTGGTGAGATGAACTAGAGGTGAGTAAATGTTGGCAACAATGCATCTATTGAGGGTTTTTTAATTTTGTTTTTAAGATAATCCTACCCTCTGTTTCCTAACATTTGTGTCTCTGTCTCCTCCTGTCTGTCTCTCCAAAGTAAGAATCCATTTGTCTTTTCTTTCTCCCCATCCCCCCCCCCCCTTTATTCCCCTCACAAACACCTTCGCTCTCTTTTCACTCTGCCTTTTCAATCTTTCTTCCCCCTTTCTGCCCACTTCTCTTTCTCTCTTTCAGAGGCAGATGAGCCAGGTGATAGTGACACAGCCAGCTGTATGCCAGTTACCACGGCGATGACAGCTGCCAGCCCAGGTGCACAGGCAGCTGGGAAGGCTAGGAATGTGTGTGTGTGTGTGTGTGTGTGTGTGTGTGAGAGAGAGAGAGAGAGAGAGAGAGAGGGAGATGTCTGTGACAGTAGTATCTGTGTGTATGCATGCCTCTGTGTGTGCGACAGAGATATCGGGGGGGGGGTGGGGGGGGGACCTGGGTGCTGCTGAGGACACAGGTGTGTTAGTGATGGTGGGAGCGTGGGAGAAGGCTGGGACAGAGGAGAGCAGTGGTGGGGGTATATGCTGACCTTTGACCCTTTTCATCATCTGGGCAGTTCCCAAGATCCATCTGCGGCGACTCGGATGTGTCTCAACCTCTGCTCTTTGTCTAGACGTTTGTCTGTCACTCGGTGCTTGGCGACCGTGTCCCAGCGAGCGTAATTGAGTCAAGACATGAAATCATAGCATGAAACACGTAGCGAGCCTATAGTGCTCGGATGACATCAGCTTGTTAAATTGGAGCCTGTCAAATAAAAACGAGGTTATGAGATGAACTAGAGAGATAATGAGTGAAATCCTGACCATTCCCACACCGTTTGGACATTTCATTGATGGTTCAAGCGCTATTGAGTCATCACAGCAGAGCACATTCCTCCTGCGGCGCACCTGTGAGACAAGCACAGATGATACAACTGCCATCGCTTCAAACAGCCTCTTTCTTTTTCTCTCCTCTCTTTTCCTCTCTTTCTGTCTCTTCTGGGAACATTCCAGTCCACTCCTCTCGTGCACCTTCTCCTCTTCACCTCCCCCCCCCCTCCCCTCCTAACCCCATTCCCTCTCCTGAGAGCAGGAGGCCGCGGCTCCATCACTCACCACCTGGTGATAACTGGCACAAAGGGGGCCTTGGTGGCCCACGACTGCGGCTGCTCGAGGTGCACCGCCACTGGGGAGAGAGTGGAGGAAAGTCCCCCGCCTCTGCCGATTCCCTCCAGTCCTCCGTCGTCCCCACCTCCTCACATGATGAAAACTCTGTCAGTGCGGATTAGGAAGGAGCAGTGTGCGTTGGCGGAGGGAATAACTGTGATAAAAGCTGTGCCGCCGCACTTCTGTACGTCCATCTCTCTTTCAACTTATTCACTATTTGTCACTTTAGACCAATTTTGGGATTCCAGACCTTTTCATGCTGCGTTCACCTTGCCAAATTGTTGTAAAGCTTCAATTTTTCTATGTGGAGTTTTAATGGGCTCCCATTTAGCCTTGCTAGTGAATTTTGATGATCAAAGGAAAGTTTTTTTTTTTATGATACACCTGAGTGAGTCTTTGAATTTATACTCCACACAAACATGTGGTAGTAAAACAGCATGCTCAAGGTGACAATGAAACATAGTTTTACTGACTCACAGTGTGTGGTCTCAACTGTGTGAGTTACATTTTCATATATTAAGTGGAAACAGACAACTTTTCAACTCCACCCTAGCGTTTCCAAGCAACACATTCCCAGCCTGACCTCGTCACATGGACCTTCCACATCCAGATATGACGTGAAATGTACCCTGGGTGCATTGGTTGTTGACAAGTTCTGCCTGTTACATGCATTGTCTTCTTTATACACTTCTGTTTTCACAGGAAATGTTCCTTCTCTTTCAGAATAAACACAGTACGTCTGTCCAACAACGCGAATTGACGTGTTTCCCCCTCCCCCAACAACTAACACATATGGTTGGGTTTAGGAAAAAAGAACAGGGTTTGTCTTTAGACACAGCGTTGGTGTTTGTTGAACCCATCCACCACCACTCTTGCCCACCCCACTCTGACTTTTGCTGCCTTAACTTTCATTCTTGTCCCGCCATGTTTCCCCCTGACGCCATTGAGCTTTGTTAAACTATAAAGGTGACCTGCTGCGTGTCATGCCAACGTCAGAAGATGGCTTTTTTCATCAGTGTCTGACACATAAGCCACTGCCTAAGTGTTGGTTTTCAGCGACTTCAGAGTGAGATCGAGTTGTTCCGAGTGGTTTTGCTGTTGGCACTGCTGTCACAAAGACAAACCGAACGCTTTCAGTTTTTCTCAGACTTGCAGCTACATCATTTTCCACACTTCGGGCATGAGATATGGGTGAATGCAGATGAGTGACTAACGCCTGCCATAGTGATATTGGTGCTGAACGTGGGCAGGGCTGGGTGTGACGCACATGGAAAGCTAGCTTAAAGCTAATCTTGCTATTAAAAACCACGAAATATTATGTGACTTATCCATTTTCATTCATTCAATGTCTGTCTCCCGACTCACTGCCAGCAAGGCAGCATCTCTTATGTCTGGCTGTTTGTATTTTTCATGGCCGATATCATACTTTAATGGCTGGTTAATCATGACAACAATCAAGGTTGCCTCCACACTTACATCATAGCTATTCGAAGCTGTGACTTTACCAGTCAAAGTTCACCAAAGTTGAACTCCACATGACGCAAAGTTCGGAATATGCTTTGTCACCAACAGCAAATATTTTATTCGCCCCTCTGCTTACATTGAAGTGAACAGGAGGCAAATATTCTGCTTCTGGGGGTAGTAACTACAAAGAACATATTGATACTCTGTGGTAAATGATGATAGATGCCGGGGAAAATAATGCTACCCTCCTGTTTTGGTTGTACATGGTTGACTTCCTTTGTGCTGTAAATCAAACCTTTATGTTTTTAGGAGATCTTACCCAGAGGCAGACAGAATTGCAGAATGAAAGGCTTATAGACAACCAGTATAAAAGCCAGTAATTTGCTTCAGAATGATCAGTAAAAACAAAAACTTGTCTTTTTCCACCATCATATTACATGCACACACCAAAATTTGGGATATATATAGCTGAAAGTTAGGGGCTCTACAGCCACTGTGACTACTGTGTGATAGTAAAGAAGGAAAGGAGACAGTGTGACGACGGCGGGCGCCACCACAGGGGCACACCACTGAGGGATTCTGGGACAGGGATGGGGGCATTAAGTTGGGAGGGGGGGAGTATTCTCAGGCTGGCACAGCAACGGTCTCGCTTCATGGTGAGAGAAAATGGGCGCTGAAGAAGGGTGGTGGGAGGGTGCAGGCTCCAAAATTGATTTCATGCCGGAGTCAGACACAGCCCCAAGGAAGGAATAATATGTGTGTGTGTTTGTCTGTGAGTGTGTGTGTGTGTGTTTGTGAGGAAGAGTAAGAGAGTCCAGTGTGAATTCACAATGGCAGATGCAGAGACGGAGAGACAGGAAAAGAGAGGGGCCGACCTGTATCAAAGAGACTGGATCTGCATGAGAAAAAGCATGTTGCTATTTTGCTGTTGACATCGGCAGGAGGCAGAGCCACAAAAAGTGGCTGTTTGTTGTTTGCCGATTATCCCAGTTCCGCAGATTCCCAAACTACACGTCCAGCGAACCACATTTTCAATGACATTACATCCATTATTTTCACTCGCTGTGTCAGTTGGTATCAAACAGAGCTAAGATGGGATTTGGGGAAACCACAAATGATAAAAGTTTTCCATGAGCACTAACAAACTCCCTGACCAAAAACTGAACTGAAACAAAGTTGAACTAAATAAGAATTTATATTTATCCTCAGGACTCTGACACACTAAGCCAATGGTCGGCTGTTGGTCAATGTCATGCCTTTGATGATCGCCTAGTTTTTGCGGTGTGTCCCACATTGTTGGCACCAGCCAGCTATTGTTGGCTTTTTCCAGCCAGTTTGTCATGTTGAATTGGTGTCAGAGACAGCACGGAGTCTGCTGGTAAATTAAATCCCTCTGATTGGCAGTTCAGCTCAACGTATGAGAAGAGAAATTGAAGTGAGGAACGTAAACAAACTGTTAAAGTCAAGAGGGTGTGAGATTGAAACAAACCTTAACTAGCATCTTGAATTTGCTCTGTTGGTCTGTGTGTGCTAGTTGACTGTTGACTGGAGTCTTTGTGGTGTGGTCAAGTGCAATTTTTTGGCCAAGAAACAGGCAATGTGAAGCAACACAGCAGTCGGCCTTCATTGCCCCTACTTCTTTGATGTCTGTTTAGTATGTCTGGGCCTTTTAAGGACATTTAATGTCACTTTGTCATATTCAACCTGTATCGCCAGCTGAAAGGCACCCACAATATTGCACAAAAGAAATCTCTTCAGTGCACATTGCTGTTTATGTAAAACATATGCAGCAGTGATCTCCACACACTGCAAAATAGTGAGACCTTGAGGAATGGATTAGAAAATTGGGAGATCCTGCCATGGAACAGTCATTTGAAATTCAGGCTGTTTCCTTCTTCTAGTGTCTCCCCCCCTACACACACATTCATGTGCACAATTGCACGCTCAGAATCCATCTCTTTTAAGTGTTCTCGCACACGCATAACATACATGTACACAGACTTGCTCACATAGCGCATACCTTTGAAGAGTGTTCTGAATAGGTCTGCTCCACAGACCGCAGACCTGCACGGATGCCCTTATTCGTACCCATTACACCTATCATGAACCCAACCGCCTTCTTCTGCTCTTCCCTTCCTTCTTGAAGTTTTGTCCTCCTTGCCTTCACTTTCCGTCACCCTCTTACTTTTAGTCCATCTTTCCCTTGATCTCTCCTTCCTTCCTCCTCCCTCAGCCTCTCTCCATTCTCTCTCTCTCCTCTGTCCTTTCCCCCCGTCTTGGCATCGGCGGCAGCATCTCTTTTAAGGCACATGTCAAGGGAACTGTCTGCCGCTTTCAAAGGCTTTTGTGTCCGGCTTTTCTTCCCCTTAATTTGGTTTCCCTAAAACACTTTCCCATAGCATGGCCGTCTCGCCCCCCTGTTCTCCCAGCTACCCCTCTCCTCTCATCTCTCCCTCCCTAGTCTTCCAACTGTCCTAAATACATTTTACTGAAGATGATAACCATTGAAGTCGGGGTATCTCAGACTTTTCTGTCATCTGACATCATTGATGAGCATGCATGCTAACATATGTAGAGGTAATCATGAAATAACTTATCTAAAATATATTAAAATGCAAAACTTTCTTGAATCTCAAATCAATCAGTTCTTCGAAAGACCAATTTTGATTCAAGTAATTTCAGGAGAGAATAAGGAGATGAAGAACATATGATCAAAGTAGTCAAAAAATCTTGAGCAACAAATTTCCACAGCATGGTAAATGTATTTTGTGGTACCAGGCTCTCCAGTGCGTCCCGGGCATCCAGTTTCCCCACTGCCCTCTTCCCATGACTTTTCTGACCGCATAGGTTTCTTCAGGGAGCTTCTTGTCATGGCAACGCTCACCAAAGCATTGTTCTGTTAGCAGGCCAAGTAAGAGGGAAGATGACCTTGGAACAAGAGAGTGTATTTATTTATTTGCTTTGCGAAAGAGATGAAAGACGCGGTGGAGATGACACGTTAAAAGTTTTTTTTGTTGCAAGCGGCAGAAAGTTGGCAGGAGAAATAAATTCTGGAAACAAGCGTGCGGTGCCCCTGGTGTGTGCAAGTGACGGCATTCTTCCTCGCATGTGTGTGCAGCGTTGCGGTGTCCTCACCTCAGGCAGACACATGTGGTTTTAATCCACCGTATGTGGACAGACTCCTTCACTCTATCTGCATCTCTTTCTCCCCCGACAAACCTCTCTTGTGTCTCTTCATCTATCCCATCAGTTCTGCCTTTGCTCCCATTCCTGCTTCTTTGACAGCACTCTTCCTTTTCTTTCACAATATATATTTCCTTTTCACATGTCTCATATCCCTTGCCAACATCTTTTCTACATTGTTTCACCTTTTTGCTGAAGCCCTTTCTTCCTTTTTCCCCCCTTTGTCTCTCCTGAACACATCGGCTATCTGTGTACCTGTCATTCACTCTACTGTGAAGTCTTTGAAATATTTTCCTACAGGAGCGTCGCAACTGTGTCACTGCAGGATGTATTACTTACCTCTCACATCCCACTGCTTTGAGAGCCAAAAACATCTCTCTTCTCCAGAGATGTGTGATTGTGTGTGTTTCATCAATGGTTGGAGTTGTATCCTAAACCACGAGGGGTCAGAGAAACGCACTGTATGTTTTTATAACCGTCCAGGGACTTAAAAAGTCCAAATCTGGAGTAGATAATCTTTGCTTTGAGCCGTGTGTGTGTGTGTGTGTGTGTGTGTGTGTGTGTGTGTGTGGGCGTAAGTTACTGCTTTTCCAAGACAGTTTTATAAGCATAATTGTGTCCAAGTGTGAAGGAGACGTGGTCTCTCGGTGCTGAGAGCTCCAGCATGATAAAAGGACACGGTTGAAAAGGAGATGTCTGTATTGACTCGTCCACATCACGGAACTTATTTCATCCCCTGCTGGAGTCTTGAACTGCTGTTTACAGTAACGCCGGATGTTTCCACAGCTCTGAAGGAAAACAATGAAAAATCACATCTTAAAGTCTGCCCGTTTTTGAAAGTGGTTTCAATTTTGACAAGCCATGAGAAGGCCAACGCAAACCATCTTCATACTTCTTTAAAAGGATGGGGGGCCATGGGTTGAGTTGGACTCTATCACAGAATCAACAATGGGATTGCATTACTGAGACTATAGAACCTTTGTGAAAGCAACAAGACATAAGATGCTTTTAAAAAATGGTTTGCCCAGCTTTAAGGCCTTTTTCAGATGGATGACGGTTATTGAGAGTGATATGGACTGAGAGCGATACGGCCAGGGTCAGATCAAGTCCTCCTGTGCACAACAAAACACGAGAGAGGCGCACTACAATGGAGCGATCATGATGGAGGACATTTGCTTCTAATTGACCTCCACCCTCTCGACTGGGCCCCCCAGTCAGGCGTGGCTCGTTGCCCTGAGTAACCCCCTCGCAGCATCTCCACATCCCAGAGTGGTGAATAGGAGCGCTCTCCCTCCTTCCATTGACACACACAGCCTTGTACCTTTGGCCTGAGAAGCAGGGGAGAGGTTGTTTTCGCTGTCTGAACTCAACCAACCATCAAACCGCTCACAGCTGGGACCCAGAACCATGACCTGGGACCAGAACTCTGAGGAAACTTTCCCCCGATTTACTTCCTCCAGAGTGACGTCACATTTGTCAGCGGTGGTGGCGATAAGTGTGATGTAGAGTTTCACTTGAGGTTACTAAAATGTGCTGAAAAGTTTCCTCTTCCGTCAAAGTTTTGGGTGCGGCATTACTGGCATCGACAGCTCAGATAACTACGCAGAAAACAAGGAGAGGCACTTGATTTGATATGATATGACATAAAAAGTTAAAAATCATGGTTCTGCTTTCCACAATCAGTTAACCTGATGTCAAACATCTCAGTGAAATTGGCCATTTATTTGGTTTCCAAATGAGACAGGCCACCACTTCAAAGAGATTGATTACTGCTGCCAAGCATGCATGAAATCACGAGACATATTTTCAGTTGCGCCGAAATTATTCCAAGCACTGCATTTTAGAGGTTAGACCTTTCCTGATGGCTCGAGAACAAGGCTGCACACGCACATGCATGCATACACAACAATACAGGCTGCAACACACACACACACACCACAGCTCAGACAGCCAGACTGCCCCCATACCCCCCCTTCTTTCTCTGACTGTTTGTGTAAGCGAAGACTCAAAGTGGAGACAGAACGGAGGGTTGTGTGTGTGTGTGTGCGTGATGGGTGCCGGTGGGGGGAATAAGAGGGAGAGAAGACACCGAGAGCGAGCGGGTGATCTGACAGCGTTTTGATGGCCACAGGCTGGAAACAATTTTGAGGGGGGTGAATTTAATACAAATTCCTCCCAGCGCAGCCATGTGTCCCGGTCGACCTGAGCTGCCCCAGCACACCTCCCAAGAAACTCACACCCTGTGCCCGTCTCCCTCCTCGCCCACCTCCGAGCTCTCTTCAGCATATGCTTAGCTGTCACTCACGGCCGCCTGTCACATTCTCCTCACGCTTGATGTGTCCGTGTTTGTGTGCATAAGAAATGTGATGTTTGAAGAGAAAAGTATTCTGGGAGTCAATCATCTCACGGCCCAGAGTGACAGTCGATGGCCCCGCTGGAGGAGTTTAGTTTCACAGTACCTGAAAGTGTTTTGTCTCAGCAGACCTCACCATGTAGGTCCGAGAATGTAATCCTGTGGCGGCTCAGCTCCTGTCATGAGGCGCTGCAACTGATCAAATGATACACTGACTTTAAGCAGATGGAGTTGGATCGTGGAGTTAAAATAAAACAAGACGGGCCTCATACTGTTTCAACCTGTCTGCCATTAGTGCATCGTTTGTTCTCCTTTTGATCAAATAGGTCATTTGTGGTGAGGATTAGACAAAGATTATACTTAGCAATCACTGTTCCGAAGCAGAGCGGCCTGCGCCAACTTTATCATCCACTCTTCTTGTAAAAGGATAGCCTACACTTTTCTGCACCATTGGCAAGCATGATTGACCACAATTAGGCCAATTACAGCCAATTTTAATGACTGGGACAAATTGATGACAGGGTTTATGCGAGCAGCTGTCCTTATTTTCACCGTATTACTCTCATCAGCATGGACATCACTGAATGAACCGGAGAGGTGCTTTGAAAGGTGGGGGAAGTACTAAGTGGAATGTAACGTACATGTGTGGAAGTGAGTGCTGGAGTACTTCTTCTGTGTGAATGCAAGTGTTAGGATGTGTGTGTGTGCGTCTGTGTGTTCAGGCTGGTGTTGAGTCACGTCCAGGGTTGATCTGTAGTCACCGCTGCGCCAGAGCTGCAGGTGTCCCTGTGCCCCGTCGATTGCGAGCCGCCTCTTTTTCCCAGGAAAATGCTTTCAACCGGAGTTGGGTTACCGCAAAGCAGCGCAGACATCTGAGAGATGCCTGGAATGTCCCTCCCCATCAAAGGGGCAGCATTTGGCCATTTTTATATCTGCAATTAAAAAGGGAACAATAAGAGGGAAGAGAGGGAGCGAGTGCGCGGATAGGCCGAGGAGAGAGTGAAAGAGTGTTGGAAGAGAGGGAAGAAGTGGAGAAGGAATGTCAGCACCTGCTAGGGCTGCATGCGCTGCCAAAGAAAAAAATAGCCACAAAGAGAATGATGAAGTATGATTCTAGCCCTGCCCCTGTATTATTTTTAATAAACCCTTTAATAAAAGGGGAATGACCCCTCTTGACCTCCACTTTGCATCTGGTTGTAATTGTTGCCAGGTTCAGACAGAAAAAGCACTACAGACCTGTGAAGGTACCTGTTCTGTCTCAGTTTCTTCTGTAGCTTGAAAAAGCCACAATGCTACAATCATTCACTTTGTTTGGCAGTCATAGCACTGATTTGGAGTCAAATCTAGTTATTAAAGACACGAAAATGTTCAACTGCGGCAGAAGTACCTTCCTTTTCCGCATGCCCCCACCCTTGTAGCCTCTTTCAGCTAATTGTGTTGGTTTTCGGGCCAAAACTTTTGTCAATTCACTCTTACCACTTTCATCAGCATCTTTTTTGCTGCAGCAAGCAGCGGTTAAAAACTAAAAAAAATGCAACCTGTTGTGCACCAAACAGCAGTGCCAGGAAGTAAACTAATGTATCCAGATTTTCCACCAAAATTAGTGCACATTATTGCACATTTTGGAAACATGGAAAAACACGACAGAAATAGGCGACAGACTTTCTTCCCATTGCCAGCAGATGAGTATGCCCTTCTGTTTTTTTTTTTTCTGGTGCGTCACGTTCAACATCACGAACATGCTGGAAAAAAGAGGTGGACTAAATTTGTGTCTGAGATGACAAAAGAGTTGCAGAAATTAGTGATGGTCAAGTCAGAAAAGTGGCGAAAATGACCATGTCTGTGATGTTTGCATCACAGCTGATTGGAACTGTAGCCAATAAATACCCTTGACTACTGCAGAGTTATTTGTTCTAGCAGTGAATGCAGATTGTAACCTTTCTCACTAAAGACAAGAGCCAGTTCAATCAGAAAAAACAGAAGAATGACGTAAAGAAAATATTTAATACGGAATATAAGTGTACGGATTAACAGATGATTTGTGCTGATTAAGATTAAGACGTCTTTGGTGCTTGGACACCAGAGGGAGATATTTTGTGATCGAGGGACATCTGAGGAGCAGGAAGATAAATCCCCCCATGGAGTCCAGACACTGATGGTGGTGGTGGCTGCTGATTCTGAGGCTGCTGACTGCTGAGCCTTAAAACCAGGACCCTTAAAGTGGTACCAAAACCAATAGAGTACATAATTTGATACCTTTTTTTGATACCCATCATTGAAGTGGAAGCATTCAACTGCGTAAAATGTTCAGACGTCACAGGTGTGTAGTATAACCATACATCTTGCTGGACAGAACTGCCAATTTTACTTCATTGCACCACAGGCTGTTTTGGTTGTAGCTGCTGCGGTAGAAGGCCAATGACATGTATTAAATCAAAGAATGCTTGTGGTTATTAGCTACAAGCAAAAGCATACAACTAATATTTTGTTGATCTGGGTACAAAAAGGATCTAAAGTAGGCACTATATTAATGCGAAAGGTAATAACATGTCAGTGTTGTGTTCACTGCTCGTTGCTGCTGCCCCCAAGTGGCCAAGAAAAAGGGCAATTGCAGGTTTAAGCTTTACCCTTTTCCTTAAAAGATGAAAGAAGGCCAGCTCCCTCCTCAGTGTGCCAACAACTCTGTTCATTCCCTTAAGGTCAACAACGATCATCGTAAAGAAGACGACCCAAGTTGTTCTCACTTTGAATTGAGGAAACCATCACAAGTTTAATGGAGTTTCATTTATAAAAGTGCTGCAGTGCCTTTAAAATCTCTGTGCTTCACATATTTCCCTTGAAATATGCTTGTTTTTACGGGCCAGGAAAAACAGTCCAAACACAACCCAGAATGAGGCACACAACACACACCTTGGGGGTTTTGAAGCTCGTAAAAATGGGTGTTCATTGCATTTTCTTTCTCCGAGCCACCTGTGCACACTGGCTTTGCTTTAATCTTTCAGTTTGTGAAATACAAGCTGCGAGTTTTGACCAAAACAGAACAGAGTTTTAACAAAATGTTCTCTTGGATTTCTCACTTGAATGGGGATTTCAATTTTGATCCATGAAATTAATTCTCGTGGTTGGCAGTGGACAAATGGTGGAACTTAGCTGATCCTTTGAGTTGGGTGTGACTGTGTTTGGCAAAGCTACGAGTCACTTAATGGTCTTTTTTTTCATACTCTCATACTCTATGTCTAAATCCTGTGCATGCTCCCTCAGTTGCTCCCCTCCCACTTTGGCTTCCCCTCTCTCTCTGTGACTTGGGGAGCTTTCAGTCGGCACATTGCGTGCGACAGCGGTGCTACAGGCTGTAAAGGCACAGTCCAGGAGCAATAACATAGCTGGTGCAAAATGTAGGTGTGTATCTGTGTGTGTTTTACTGTGTTACCTAGACAGTGGATGCACCTGTAGTAAGCTTGGAGTGTTTTTAAATCTGTCAGTCTATATACATATATGTGCTTAAAAGACTTAACCATCTGGCTAATGCCACTATAGATCCAACAGTTCGCAGCTTCGCCTGTGACACGAACTTCCATCGCCAGCTCCAACAGGCAGCTGTGTTCTGGCGCCCCATAAACAGAATTCCTGCCTGATTTTACAGTTCTTTCCTTTTCCTTGTTCCCCTCAACAAAATGTGGATTAGGAGTTGTGCCTCGTAGGGTTTGAGCTGGAAAGCGTCCCGAGACATCTAGCGACTTGATCAGTGCCACTATTCAAATAAAAGATTGACCAACAGCGAAACTGTTCCAGTAACCTGTTCAATCCAGGTGGCAAGTGAGCTACACAAGACGTATTCCAGCTGTGAGCACGCTGCTTGTGAAAACATCCATGTCGTGAGAGCAGGTGGTTGAAATACGCCAACTTCACAGTTTACACTGACTGAACCACCATCTTTGAATCCTGGCGTGAGTAATCTGACAGGCACTATGACTCTCTCTTATATATATTCTTAACATATAAACGAGTCCATATGACCTGAATGTCCTTTAAAAATCCATTTGCTAAACATGGGGTTGTGAGGAAAGACACTGATTGGCTGGTGCCCTGCTGTGATGCTACAGAGGTGGGTTTTTATTGGAGGGTTTTTTGGGGGGGAGAGCAGGAAGTCCCTTCGGACGCTATAAAGCTTGCTCATATAAAGGGGTAATCCCCAGATAATTACAGGTGGGGTGCTCCATATACAGACTCAGACTGAGGGTGAGGCACCACTCCCCAAGGTCAACCCCCTCTCCACAACCATACTCCCCCACCTCAAACCATGGATGATAAAACACTAATAGGCTGAGGCCAGAAACTGAGCCTTAACAGGTGAATTCAAAGTGTTTCCACCAACTGGTTCTGATTAAACATCATCTTAGCATCAGGACAGGCGATGTCGAAAACTCCACTTCTTTGATTTATTTTGCAGGGTTTGGGGTTATGAAAAGGCTTCAGCGTATTGCACATGGACTTGATGCTTGTGGTTTGACCCAGAAGCTGTTGATACAGTTTCCACAGCCAGTGGTTTAACCTCTCTCACTAATGGTAGCGTTTCTCTTGAATTCTGTCATACCAGACATGCTGACATGGTCCCGGCTAGAGTTACAAACCATCCTGCATAAAACAACACAGACAGCCCAATAGTTTAAGGAAAAACTGTTTTGTTACTTAATAAATTAATACAGAATGTAGATTATTTTGCCAAGTTGATCAGAATGAGAAGTTTAATTATTGATTCGAGTTTCTTGAGCAGGTCACGGCAGGAAAAAATTAATAACAGTGAAAGAGAGAGATGAAAAACAGACAGCCTCTTCTGCATGTGTGTGTGTGTGTGTGTGTGTGTGTGTGTGTGTGTGTGCCTTAAGGGTCTGTGTTTTAAGTATGCTTCCAGTGTTTGCTGAATTTAAGATTGAGACAAAACTATTGAGAAAGATGGGAACAAGTAGCAAAAAAGCATCCTCTGTACAGGTACCGTATTTCAGTGTCACTGGTTTCACTACAGGTGGGATTTAGTCACACATGTGCCAGTCACAATCTTAACCTTTAAGTCTCATGCCAGTTCCAAGTTACTGGGGTGAGAATCAGGCAAGTTAAGTCCCAGGTAGCTAAAATGACCTGGCCCAGAACTGGCCTGAACTCGACATGCCAGATGATATTAGCCAGGCCAGGGCCAGTTGCCCGACTTGGCTGAGATTCGGTATGATTGACGCCCCAGAAGGCTGCCGACACTGCTATGACTGGGGTCGAGTCCCTGCTATAAGTCAAGCAAGACAAGTAACAAGTCAAGTCATATGAAATTCTGATAATCTCGCCCAACATTAGCTTTCTAGCTAACGTTTGACCAGCCAATAAGCTAAAAAGTAAGCTTAAAAAAAAACACATTCTCGTAGCTTTCTTCGAGGCTTTTGTAGTGACAAATAAAGTTGGACATTGTGGTCACTGTGTCACTAATTTTTAAGCTGCAACAATCAACAATATAACTCCTGAATCCAATTTTGATTATTTTTGGACTAGCCCCCTCTAAGTAGCTGCTTCGTTCGTTGGCCTCTGCTGGCCTGCGCATCCCAGTAGGTTGCCAGGTTTGTGTGCATTGTCCAAAAACAAATACAAAATGTGACTTCTGAATATCTAGAAAAAAATGAAAATTTCAAACTGAACTTAAAAAACAAGTGAAGTCCTTTCGAGTCATCTGTCTCAGGTTATTAAATAGTCAGAGTCAAGTTGTGTCTTTTGTAATTGTCAGTCAAGCAACTCTTAAGTTCTCAAATTTGAGACTCCAGTCTGACTCGTGTCAAGTCAAGTGACTCGAGTCCCCCACCTCTGGTTTCTACATATATTAAAGTGAGAATCCCTGATTGGTTAGTTAGTTAAAGGCAAAAAAATGTCTTTCTTGTTAAATAATGAACAGAAATTTTGATATATAATTTCAATGGGTTACTACTTGAAAATATGTATGCTATGCTATACTATGCTATGCTATGCTATGTTATGTTGTTACGTTACGTTACGTTACGTTACGTTTTAAGTTAAGTTAAGTGACGTTACGTTAACTTACGTTACGTTACATTACATTACGTTACGGATAGTCTGGTGACCTGTCCAGGATGTACCCCCCCGGCAACCCCGAAGAGGATAAGTGGTCATGGGAAATGAATGACTGAATGAATGAATATTATGTCAGGTCATTCATATCATACTGATGTAAGTACAAGTGTTCATTTTTCTTAACGTTTTGATACTATAAAAAGGGGGTGTGCTAACATGATTAAAAGTTGTGCGTGTTGATCGTTGTGCTCGCAATCAATGGTGCTGTTCACAATTGGGTCCAATGGGTGTATGGGCGGGAACTTGATACAGCAACTCCACTTGCTGTTTGGCTTCATGTTTATACAGTCGAAGGAAGCGGAGACGCGTTGACCATCTTTATATACAGCCACTGGGCTGAACATTCTGAGTTTATGAATACCCATGTGATAGTTCATTACATGTGTATGGACCAGCTCCTGAGACTGAATATTGATGACACATTCCAAATGTTAAATTAGGTGGTTTACATCTTTAACTTGAAACATCCACAGAAATTAGATTGCTTGTAAGTATACCGCCTGTTTTTAATCTGTTTCTTTTGATAAGAATCTTTCCCAGAGATGACTTGTTTGTTATAAAATATGACCAACACTGTACTGTTGTTTCCTTGAAACTGCTGTTGATGAAATTTAAGTTAATGTAGATGGTGCTCTTTTCTCTGTATGTGGGCTATTGCTGTTCTCTGTTTATTCTAAAGAAAGCTGCTGCCACATACATAGAATACATCACATCCTGGCCGCGGAGTTCCCCTGGGAAAGACCCGCCCAGCAATGGTTGTTTTAACATAAGAAATATTAAGGCTTTCATTTACTGGCCAAACCACAGTTGTGCTACACGGGCAGTACTAAGTGTCGAAAATGAAATTGTTATTTCTTCTTTGTGGATTATAACTTTAAAGGCTACCACCCAGGCCCTATACTCAAGTATTATATATTTAAAGATATTGCAGTTAACTCTTGTGGTTGTCTTGGCTTCTCTCTGTCTCTGCAAGTTGATTTACAGGCGACAGCGGTGTGGGGGTCTGTTTTTCGACAACAACTGCAACCATTCCTTAAAATACTACTGCTGTAGTGTACACTAACACAGAATACTACACAAATATGTGGCTTTACGGCTCCCCTAAGTATGCAAACTACGGCAGATACAACATTCACATAACAGTTGCTGTGCTTGCTGCCAGGTGGGATGTCTTGCTGTGTTATCGGACAACACCTGATACATATTCCCAAGAAGCTTTTGCTAATAATCTGATAAAGAAGTCTTTGACATGTGCCTTTTGGCAAGTTCAGATAGAAAACAGGGTGGTGAGTGTAAACACAGGGTGTTTAACTGGCAGCACAATACCTGCTGCAATGAAACCTTTCAAATAAATGGAATTAATCTATGCAGATTTGGAATGATAATATACAATATCAGCGGAGATGTGATATTAAGTGAGAAAAAAACCTGGGGGGAACACGGGGGGCAGTTGTGGGAGCATGGTATTCCCTAAAAACACTGGAGGCCAAGTGAAATTGAGCCTAATTCCCTGGAATGCCGCTTCCGTCTGGACATGTCGATAAAAATAAAGCTTATTGTGATAGTGGGGGTTCAGCCCCCAGGTAGAGTAATGAAAAGAAAACTGGCAGAGCTCCCAATGGGAAAAGCTCACCTTCCACCCTGCTGGCCATAAGCTAGATATTCATATACCCACAGGAGGGAAGTGTGAGTTTCTGTGTGTGTAAATTGCATGTTTGTGTGCATAGGTTGTTGAGAATGTTAAGCTGCACACAAACATGCACTTATCCAGAGTATGTGGAAGGAAAAGCTACGGAGGGGAAAGTGAATAAGGGGTTATCTACCACAACAGGTATTTAAGCGGCTGTGCAGGTGTGTGGTGGTGAGAGGTGACAGGGGCTGAAGCACAGGTAAGAAAATCTGAGATGAATACACACCGGAAATCATCATGTCCTTCAGTAACAGCACACAGTTATCAAGAACTAGAGAAGGCAAGTGACCAGGTGATAAGTTAGCTGTGAGAGTGGTGGATGTGTAACAAGCAGCTAACAGCCACAGAGCAAGACAGGCAGACAGCTGCACAGGTCGCTCCGGCTGCAGGCTTTTACGAGCCGACTCAGGTGTGCCTCTCTGAACGGTCTTTACAAGCCAGAGGATGCATTTAATGAGACTGGCTGGGTCTGACACATGCACGCACTCACATGCACACATAGACACACAAAACAATATTTACTATTAGAGCTGTCAAACAATTGATATTTATGTCACAACTCATCACAAAAATTGGGGTTCCTTTGAACTGACCCATGTAAATGTATCAAACCTTTTGAGTTTTGATTGGTGTGGTTTCTTTATAACACTCTGTTACAGTACCATAGATTTATACCAGATGACAACTCATCCCAATGGAGTTGCTCTCCTGGTGCATCCGCCAAAAAATTTTTCTAGCTTCTGGGTTTACTTCCACGGTATGCGGCCCACTAAATATGTGCAGCAGTGGGTGTTTCTCAGAGTCAAGGAAGGATCCTTAAATGGCTGAATTTCAAGGATGCTACATCATCACATCCCACCCAAGGACTGTTCCAGTGTCAAGGATCATTCGAATTCTACCAAGGAAAGAGTCCTTCATTCAGAGAATCTATCAAGGATGCATGGTATAAAGTACCCACAATTCGTGGCGCACAATTTGCTGAAAGTGAAGTGAAGGCGGGTCCTCTTCAATTAAACCCGCACCAGCGGAGCTCGGCAGGATTTAGATAACTATGTCATTTATTTGGATTAATATCATTATCATTAATATCCATATGACCTGGATTTTTATCATACAAGCATGAAAAAATGACAGAAACGGTTTAAAATACTGTGATTTAGATAAAACAGAAAAGTTTTCAAATTAATCACTTAACAGCAGTGATAGAGCGCTAAGTGCCACAAAAGTTTCATTGAGCCAACCTGTTTGTTTTTCAAGTATAATCCAGAAATATGTTCTCTCTAAATGTCACATGACTTTGAAAATACTGCTTACATTTGTTCAAATTGTACAACAACATTAGAGCATGCCAAGGTTATCACAGTACCCTGAAACTCCCTCAGTCTGCTGAGGATTAGTGATGCACACCTGGGGACACTTGTTAGCCTGTTCCTGTGTGTTGACCAAATGCTTGGAAGGACTCTTGCCTTGCCTCTGTAGCATCCTTCCTTGGCAGGACTCGTCCTATCAAAGAAGGATTCTTGACTTTGAGAAACACCAAGGGTTTCTGCTGCCGGCCCCGCCCACGAGTTCACCTTCAGCTCAAAGACTTTACATTGTGATGATGTCACAGATTTTTCTTTTCTTGGCTTGAAGAAGGTTTTACAAATATAAAACAAATAAGAAAATACATAATAGAAAGGGTCATACTTGACCTTATTTGCAGTTTGAGGTGTCCTTTCAGCAGGATACAGATGTCTCTTTTACAATGGTGGTACAATTGCTTTTTGGGCCACAGGGGATTTTCTTCAGTGCAATAGTGCAAGTGGCCACTGGAAAAAATTCACTGTAAGGCTGAGCTGCTTTACTGGGGGGCTGTATGGTACATATATGTTCGATCGCTAGCACTGCCCACCCCACATCATCATGTATAAATTTACACTAATAAATTTAAAATATTCTTTTCATTTCATTGTTTCAAGGTCCAGATTCCTCCTTAGTCATTAATTCAAAGTCCACAAAGTTGAATATTTTGAGCATCATACTTGTGTTTGGCGATGTCATTGTTAGAGTTTGCTACCTCTGTCAAGTAGCTGTCCCTTAGTCAGTCACTCTACAGTAGAGAACGGCGCTTCAAAATAAAAGCTCTGTGCCGGAAATTCACTGTACTACAATCTTGACACCTTTGTGAGTCACTTGTGGTCCATTCAGAATGGACCCGTGACCAACTTATGGACCGCAACCCGCCAATTGGGAACCACTGGTTTAAACTTCTGAGCAATAAAATACAACATATCTTCATTACAACTTATAATGAACACAACAAAGTCAGAAAAATGACCATTTGAGGAGCATATGAACACACCATTGGCCTTGGCCGGCAGAGGTGTCCACTCAAGTCCAATTTAATCGCTTCTTGTTCACTCACTGTAGCAAGCAGCATAAGCAGTACCCTATGACAACAGTGAATGGGAAAACTTGCACTCAAATGTTTGACATACTGGACACTAAAGAGAGTCGTTCAAATAGATCTGTTAGTCCATTTTTGCTCATCGCTAACACTCATCACAGGCACATATTTCCTCACATGCTGAATGAGCTAAGCTTTGTGCTAAGCTAAGCTAACTGGCATCATACCAGCATTTGAGTGGTATTGATTTTGTCACCTAACTCTCGCCAAAAAGCAACCTTATTTTCCAACTTTTTTTAAAACTATTCCACTAATTATGTTTTTATTAATTATACAGTGTATAGAGCCCCAGATGGCAGTGTTACAAGATAAACTGGATAACTGAGCATGATTGACACAATAACAACATGCATTAACCTGTTAAAGCTGAAACACCTTATTTTTAGCACATTGTGGTGCTCACTAAAAGAAGTTTAAACTATAGGAAATATGCTGCTAATCTAATTCAACCATTGTGAAACATGGAAACTAATGCTGTTTATTATCATATGCATGAAAATACAAGCTAACTGAAAGAAAATATGGCACTTAATTAACTGTTATTGTAGATTTTCAGGTCTGAGACCCCTAATATGTTGGCCTAAATCTAGGTGTGGGAGCACTAAGTAAAAGACAAAGGTTTCAAGTTAAGATTCAGACAAATTTAACGACATTCTAAAAATGTTGAAAGGGTCTAAAATTCCTGTAATAACAAAATGGAATTACAGAGCTTACTTTCTCGACATGAGCAGTGTTTCCACAACACGTCTCTTCTGTTTCACCTGGAGGAGATCCATCCCCGATGCTTTGAGTTTAAGCAAATGATGAATGCCGTGTAGACTTTTGTTTGTTGAACGGGTCCAACATTCACTCACTGCTTAATTGAATGAACTTTGGTTTACAGGTTGAGTCAGAGTAAGGTCTGATAGGAAAGCTCCAAGACATGTTTTTACTTTGGGAATATAGTAGTGAGGCAGTGAACTTATCTGTTGGTGTGTGTCTTGTACTTTGTGTGTGTGTGTTGTTTATCATTTTAAACTCTTGTCAGTCTTAAAATGTATTGCAGCATTTTAATACAATTAAAAACACAGTTTCATATGAAAAATTGAGCTCTTCTTAGAAATAATACTGATATGTGGGAGGGTGATGTAATGTGATCGGAACTGTGGTCAGCCCAGTGCATCAGGATTCACTGCCTGGGCTGCAGCAGCTGCTCTCTTCACTTTCACCATCATCTAACATTACACTAACATTGCCACAACATTATAGCACCAGTCTGCCAGTCAGTGGCTGATGCTAAGCAGACAGGCAGGCCCAGGGTGTATAGGAATGCGGGCTCTGTGTATGTTTGTACTGCTGCAGCTGGGCTTGGCCGCAGGTATGTACGAGGCTGTGAGGTGGAATACTCGGAGTGGGCGGAGGTCCATGCCATCTGCAGTATGACTGCGCGCTCTACCGTGGGAGAAAAGCTGAAGGATGGACACGGCAGCTAACACGGTGGTAAAAGATGTCAAGACAAATAGACAAGAAGGAGAGTGAGGGGAATCCCTGTGCTGCTCCGAGGCCGATGGGATGGAGGTGGGGAGGCAGCTGTTTGGGGTGTAGCTTTAAAGGTTGGCAGACAACATGAGTGACTGAGTTTAGGTGTTGACAGTTGCACTAAAACTGTCATTTGTAAAATCGCTGACAGACAAATTCACAAATGTACCGTCTAATTGTGAGGCAGAGAAGTTCAACTTCCCAACTTCAAGGAATACTTCACTCAAAAAATGTTCATTTGTATGTCAGTCACTCACCCTGTGTTGCAGTGAATTCATGAGGACACTTTGTTTTTCTCCCATGCCTCTACAGTGAACAAAAAATCCACAAACTATATCAAAGCACCCATTCACAACATGTATGAAAAAGTGTTTTACACATTATCACCTTCTAAACTGATATGGTAAACTTGCAATTAGATCATAAAACAACACCCTCTCTGTAGTATTTTTTTTCTTGATTTCCTCCCTGACAGAGAACTTAAACTATCTCAATGCTAAAGTTCATTAACATTATGATTATACACACTAAAAAATCTGGCTTCCGGAGACCTTTCATCATGATTCCGAATTTAATGTTTATGTATAAATTCAAGGTTTGCAAGGCAGGCTGGACGATCTAGCGGAGACTGGACTGCAGAGCTGGGGTATATGTACTGCTGGAGTTGATTGGTGGATAGCTTTCAGGTGAGCAGGCTGATTAGCAGCAGGACTGATGAGCCACACCCACGAGTCACATTCACCCATTCACACACACATTAATAGACTGCTGGTGGAGGCTGCCATACAGGGTGCCACCTACTACTCAGATTTTTTTTTACAAACACTCACACACCAATGGAACAGCCATCAGGAGCAATTAGGGGTTCATTATCTTGCTCAAAGATACTTCAACATGCAGACTGGAGGAGCCAGGATCGAACCACTGATCTTTTGATTAGTGGACAACCCGCTTTACCTCTGAGCCACAGGCTGGGACATTAAAAATAAAGGTAGTGACCAGGTGCTGGACCCTAAGCAGCAGGCATCCAAGAGGAAGCTTCAAAAACGTGTTTGGACGTTTGTGCCCAAAAATATGTAGGTGTTTAGACATACCAGATTTGATCAGATAATCTGCTTTGCTGTACGTTGTGGTAAAATGTAGGAGGTGACACTTTCTAGATTACAATTATGAGTGAACTATTTTAAACAGTTGCTTATTTACACAACAAGCAGTTTGTAGCAACATTATTATTCATCTGACGTCATGAGTTTGATCAACTGATGAGTATAAGTTCAATTTTAATTCAATTTACAGCCTCCAAGGAGTTTTTGTTTTAGGCATGGACCAAGGACGAACCCACTAAACTTTGAAGTGAATCCCAATTGCCGTGTGGATACACAAATTATTTTTCACTTTTGTTAAGAATGCAATGCGTTCTCTGAGTGTTCTCCCTAATTTTAGCTCTATTTTTTGTCTCCACTAACTCCTGAGGGAAGTATCTGTCTCTTTAGCTGCTGAATGCTCCACTGTGTTCACCAGCTTGTCTCTAACTGTTTGGTAGCGGGTAGTCTAGAGTGGGCTTTTAAGGCTTTCTCACTGCTCACTTTTGCTGGTTTACCAAGGCCACACGCTTCTGTGAAGGATAAAAGCTTGGCCGACTTTAACAGCAGTAGCCTGCGTATCACTTTCTTAAAATCCTTATTCATTTTGATAAATTCTTCACCGTCTAGCCACCGTTCTTCTTGGAAAGAGCTCACCTCTCAGGTATACAAGTGAGCGCTGCACACATGTGTAACTTTCCGTCTTTTGGGGGGGAGGTGGAGCGTTGCGGTGGGGGCATCCAGATGGCCCCTTAATTAAAACCAGATGGCGGCAGTTAAAAAAAGAATGAGAAAAATTAAAGGATGCATGTATTACACTGTGAAATATAACGATAGTCACCTGGATAACGGTGTGTGATTATACAGCTTGTCTTGTTTTGGGGGGTATCACAAGTGTGCAGCAATAAAAGACAGGAAGAGGTCATAACAAACATATTAAAGAAAGGAGTCCATTCTTCTGGGGCGCTCCTAGCAGAAGTTAAGTTATTAGAAAATAATGCATGTCATTAAAGGGAATTCAGAGGGAATTTATTTTACACCATGAAATGATTTGCCTTGAAACAGTGATGAAAGTAAGACTGTCAGATTCTCAAACACACATTTTTCGCTTTCTCTAAACCTACCAACTCTTGTTTTGGCTAAACCTCACAGCAAAAACAAACTGTCAGAGCAAATTTTTCAGATGACACATGTCACAAATCTGCTTCAAATTATCTACCCGCAAATAACTATTCAGGTTCATATGTTTCTGAGGTAAGACGCTAATGGCTACAAGTCAGCATTAATTCACTCCTAAGCGCTTGAGTTGATCAAACTCCACAGTAGGCCGCGCTAACCGCCGCTGAAAAGTCATAACCACAGTGGTTATTGTAGGGCTGGTGTTAGCCATATTGTAGCTCAACACCTTCTAATGACCGTCAGTCTATTGCAGCTCACTTTAGATGTGTAATGTGATACCGCTGTTCACACCACAAACCAACAGGTCTTCAGGGACTTTTCAAAAGGTGTCTTGTAATTGACTCCCACTCAGTGTCGCCCTTTAACTGACTGACTGAGCAGTTAGATTTGTTGAAAGACAAATAAGGGATGAAGAGGAGTTCTGGTTGGAGAGTAAAGCAGGCGAGAGCTGCCAGAGACCTATGGTGTTTCTGGCGTAAAACAAACAGATTTTGTGTTATGAAAGCGAGTTTGGCTTGTGCCGTCTGCACTTAACTCTATTATGATTACAAGCTTGGCAATTTGTGAAGGTCAAGTATGGTGTTCTTGACAAGAAGGACATAAACAAAAACCCTCTTTCTCTCCTGTTTGCGCTCTCTTCATTTCTATTCTCGCTCATTTTCAAACCTCGTTTTTATTTTTGCAATCAGGAGTCTGTTGCATTCCAGCGAGGTTACGGAGCTCACCTGGTTGTTATTATGCATGCTTTTTGTGTGGTATGGCCGCCCCGCTCCCTCTTCCCCCAATAACCCTCTCCTCACCTCAGCCTTGAAATAATAATCATAACTTTGTCATGGCACCCTGGCACACATACAGCCCCCTGCCTCTGAACTTGGACCCCAAAGATAACTGTCATTTGTAGGTCTCTTGCTCTGCAGCAGAGGGGATATAGCTGGATTCAGGAGTTAAGTGCTTCTTCATGATGCTGCGTTCAGGTCTGCTGTGTTTTTGATTATGTGCAAAGCTGCTTCATCTCTCTGCGAAATGGACCTTCTTGTGTCAGTGGGCTATGTAAACACGCGAGCCTTCACATATGAACATCAGTGTTGACTTTTCAAAGCATGAGGCATGGGAGAAAAAAAGTATATAGAACCTAAAGGTCACGTGAGAGTGCATGGTGGTTCAAGGAGAAAGAAGGATTATCAAGCTTTAAAGGACGAGTGTGTGGGATTTAGTGGCATCTAGTGGTGAAGACTGCAGATTGCAACCAGCTGAAACTTCTCCCGTGTGTCAAGCGTGAACTCCTAGTAAGGATTCTTTCAGTGTCCGTTGTGTAGGAGGTTTTTACTGGGAGCCAAATTATCTGAAAAGATCTCCTCCTCTCCAAAACAAATGGATCAGGTGATTCAAATCAATGAAAAAAGCAGCTTCCTGTTAGAAATTAGTGTTTCTCTGACACTGCTTGGGCTCATCATAGATGGCATAGGCAGTATAGGCAAAGGCTGAAGGTGCAGTCATCCATAGGGGACGCCACAAACGGGGAAAAAAAAAAAAATCTAAATGTTTATCTTTTACTATTTTTTCCTAACACTATTACTACTATTATTTTGAAGTATTACATAAGGCCTCAACAACATAACTACACAGCAAAGCCCACTAAATAATAGAGAGGCCTCTTTTTTTGGGTTCCTGCCGTCCCTTGGCCCCCCTACCCAGCTCCTTACAATTTACCTGTAACACGCTGTATCGTTATCATGTCAAAACAACAAAAGCTAATTGTTGACACCTCTAAGCAGCCAACAACAGCTCACTGGAGGCTGACCTGATTTACATTGTGAAGCATTCAAGCTCTATTCAGTAAAATGAGTACTGAGTGAAGGTAAATTGTAACGCCCTCATGATATGTTCAGGGCAATCTTGTAAAATTTTTGGTAAGAAATTTGTTGATGTTTTCACAGCACTATAAAATAGATTTTAGAGAGGGAATTAAGATGTGTCATATGTAGTAAAAAGGCTTTTTGTTTATTTTTTAAAGATGTTTTTCATGTGAAAGAAGGTTATGTTGAAGTTTGTTTCATAAATGTGCATTACTGAATTTGTGCTCATTCAAAGGTAGTGTAATAAAGGACTGAATGACTTTTAAACTGTTCATTTATTTTTTTTATAGTGTAGATTTCTGTGTTTCGCTAGCACAAAAGTAGTACAAATAACGCTGGGTGGAGACTTGCCTAGGCCACCAAATGTGCTACGATGGCCACTGCCAATAGCACAGTGCTAGCGAATGTGTGCTCACCTTTTCTCTCCAATAACATAAGTTCCAGACGTTCAGGAGGTCTTTACTGGGAGCCAAATTATTCCCAAAGGTCTCTTCAAAACAAATGGACCTGGTGATTTAACCCGGTAAAACACTGAATAAAGCAGTTTCACATTACAAATCAATGTTTATCTGATGCTGTTTGGCTCGTCTTGGAGGGGCTGCTAACTACGGCGGTGAACGCAAACTCGTGAAAACTCAAATGGCGTTTAGTTTGTCCAATCTGGGCTACTGTAGAAAAATGGTGGTGCAACATGGCGGATTACATGGACAAGGGCCTGTTTGTTAATTAGATATAAATGGCTTATTTTCAGGTGATTATTCACTAAGAAAAACCACATGTATTATATTATATTATATTCAATTTCTGCCATGATACACCCCTAAATCCTTCACAGTGGACCTTTAAAAGAAGCGTCGTCATTTTAAAGTCTGTTAAAATTCTTTAAAAGACACATCTGGCTCAGTCACAACCACATCGGCGGGGTTTTCCCTGCCCCCATCCCTATCTCGGGTTTCTGGAATAGCTGCGACAGGTGCACATTCAGGTGGAGCATTACTCAAAGATCCTCTCTATTGCTCCTTACTGACAGTTCCATATCTCAGAATATCATTGCTCTTGTATTGTGTGGTAACGTGTAGTGTACACACCTGCGTTTCATCTTTTTTCCCCAGTGTAGGTTTTGCTGGTCCAGTAACTTCAAAGCAAATCATTACATCTTCATGTCACTTATAAATTGCTTTAATGAAGACAAATACTGCAGGTTTCCAAGCTGAACCACATCAAGACAAATTCATTAGCGGAGCCATATGGTAAAATGATCCAAATGTGACATTCTTCACACAGTGGAAAGCATGAGGTAAACATAATCATTAACTATATTCAGTGTAAAAAGTGATTTAAACAGGTTCATTGAACATTATGATGGAAATAATTTGCGTTGCAGTCAGGCTTCCCGGATGCAAGGCTGCAGTCTTTAAAAGAGGAAAAGTTTAAGGTCTGGTTATGCAGCCAGTGGTTATGGCTTTCTGGCCTATGGTGCTGGTATGGATTGTTTTTCCAGTTACTTGTGTTTGCACAATGAGCTACCTTTTCTTCTCCTGCAACGAGCGCTCCTGGGTAACGATTTACCAACACGCCGCACCACTCCAAAGCATGTCAACATTCTGCCAAGCATGAGTCTCTCATTATGCCTGTCAGGAGAAAAAGGAAACGGGAACGGATTGTGCCAGGATGGTCCTCGCCTGTGTCTGGATACCCGTCTAGCATGTTGTGTGTGTTTTGTGAGCGCCTGGCGGGCTCAGTCGGCGTTGGTAATGCTGGCCCCGGGGTTAGTATGCCAAAGTAAATTGTGACGGCTTTCTTATTATGTGGCCTGGTTCTACTGCGTGCAGCCACTGCAGCTTGTGTTGCCGTGGCCATAGCTTGGCTTCGGCAGTTACCGCTCAAGAAACAGGAGTAGAGGACAGGAAGTGTGGTTTCCTCTGGTTTTACAGCACCATGTCAAGCCTTGGGTCCTGCACAGCCCAGCTAGCCACTGAACTGTGACACACAGTCATAGGAATTTGCTTTTATTAAAAATGACTGATTGCAGCCTCAATCACTCTTTGTATGTGTATTCTGGTGTTGTGCAGCTGCCAAGGTTATAGGTGGCAGTTTCTGTGTGCTATTTTCGCACTTCAGAACCCTCCGTACAGTTTTTTGGCATCCATTTGTGCTCTGACCAAAATCTGAATAGAGACACAAATAAAGCCTCTATGCCATGAAAACCAGATCTAGTGCTTCACTCTACCATCACGCCGGCTAGGTGTTTTATAGGTCTGCAGGCGTGGCTGCCGAGTGGCATCTGTCATCAGCGCGTGCCCTCGCTCTACGCCAAGGTGAGTTTATTTGGTTTGATACGTGGTGTGCTGCCCATATTTTCACAGGTGCCTGTGTTGTTGAACCAAGAGCCTGATTCCTGCTTTCCCTGGCAGACACAAGGCCCTGGTTGTCCAGAGCTTCCTCTGGTGGACTGTGGAGAGGAGGGGAAGGGTGCCCCTCTGCTCCCTGAGGAAGCGTTCCCCTTCAAAATGTCCTCTCCCAAAATCTCACCAACCTATCTCCTTTAATCAATCATTCGGCAGTGGGTTATGCATTTGTACATGAACATTATGAAAATAATTCTTTGGGATGGATTGATACCATGTCTGTGATGCAGCTCTGGAGTCACTAATTTTATCAGATACAGCAGCACAGTTTGACACTGGTTTTTAATAGTTTCCAAGTCTATAAATGACAAGACTTTATTGGGCCAGTGAGTGATTGAATGTCAAGACTGTCAAAAAGCTATAGAAAAAGCACCATGGATCAAGTTCTTCGCTCTCTGACTATTTTTCATATTACATCAACATATTTAAGTGCAAATATCCATGGCCCGATGGAGACATGGTGGAAGAATAATGGTCCAGAAGCCGTCATTAGCTGTGATGGGCCTCTGGGTAGAGAGTCCGTCTGGCAGAACCATGTCTCGGTGAGCAGCTGCAGTCTAGTCACGCCACAGTTGGGCTGAGGCTTTGTGGGGGGAGCCAAGAGCAGGTTGCTGCCTGCAGAGAGCTTTGCTGGCTCTTTTTATAACCTTGTGACTCTGGTGATAGTGGGGGAAAGTCCATGAAATGCCAGTTGATGTCGATTTAGATGTACGAGTTAGATGTAGATGTTTTGTTGCCAACGCAACATAGGGAGAAGATTATGTGTTTGCCTGGGTCCAGACCTTTGAATCTGTCCACTCCACTGAGTTGACTGATTCATCTGGCACCATGTTAAAAACAGCGGTTTCTCGGTTAAAAAGCAATCGATCCAATCAGCGCCATGAGTGGGACTAACACTGTTGTCAAGCTGTAAGCTTGCCTGGGTCCAGACTTTTGAATCTGCCCACTCTACCGAGTTGTGTGATTACATAGATGTCATGTCTTCTCAATATGGTCCGACATCAAAGTTTGTTTTTGCTTCGCTCCACTTCACTCTTAAAACCCTAGCAAAACCAGTATGTTGGCGTATCTATGCCTCAGTGTGGACTTAAAAAATGTTGGATTCATGCGGATACAGTGGTCTCTAGTGATCGGTTAGGGAAAACTGAATCATCCTCCACAATTAAAATCAGTTAGAGTGGACGCAGTGTCACACTGACAATGGAAACGAAATGTAACGAGTTCACAGTTCTGTCTGATATCAGGCAAATTATGTGATGTATGACCAAATACCTAAAAAAAAAAACTAATGACTACCCATCAGCCTTAGCTGTTCTTTGTGTTATTTAGAAAATGTTAGCATGCTAACACCCCAAATTTAGATGGTGGACATGGTAAGTACCTGCTTAACATCAGCATGTTAGCATTGTTATTGAAAGTGTGTTAGCAAGCTGACATTAGCATTAAGTTCAAAGCAACACAGCTGAAGCCTCACAGAGCTGCTAGCATGGCTGCAGACTACTTCTATTACTTCTCTTGTACAACCAGGTGCAGTTACCCACATGTAGGTGCCGTTATCTCTGTTTGTATGGTTTCAAGCAATTTGCAACTTTCCATTGTAGCAGGCTTTCCACCCTGACCCCAGCGTGGTCACTTAGAACCGGAATAAACACTTTGGTTGGACAACACATCGCACAAACTTGTTTTTTTCAAGTATACGCTCGCCTTATGGAGTCAATGCTACGTGAAACCAAGAGAATAAGAGGTGATAGAAGACAGTGTACAGTATACTGTATTCAATCTAGTCCACTGTCACAAATAAAGACTACAGTTCCCACCAGCACAGATAAGCCTCCAGCTTCCTTTCTTGAGTAGTGGATACAGAGGGAAAAAAAAGCCTCAGAAAAGAAACTTCAGAGAGGAAAAAAAGGATGTTTCGCTGGGGGGGGGGTTGTGTTGGCCTGCAGACATCGAAGCGTGACCGCAAAAGTCCTGGCAGACTGTGGAGCTTGATGACATCTCAGTCTGGACATATCACTGTCTTAGTAATCTCTGGAGGGAAAAGGCCCCTGTCTTCACAAAATCATCAAAACCACAAAGATGACTTTTTACACATTTCACGAGCCACCTCAGCTGCTGCCCATTCTTCCAAACTCGTCCCCATGCTGTCATGTGGTCTCTATTCTTCATGTCATTCTCTAATCACTTTCCTTTCCTTGCCTTTTCTCCCCTAACCCCGCTTGCCCTCGTTTGTTTTGAACCCTCCCCCTGCTCTGCCTCTCCGTCCGTCATCACAGATAAGTAGGCATCCCTCACCTTTCACATAACATCACATGGTAGCAATCAGAGTGGGCTTTGGCAGACAAATTAGGGCAGTTAATGTAGACCGGAGATCAGTGCAGAGGCGGGGAAGCTGGTGCTAAATGCCAACAGATGGGGCCTGAGGTGGATCGGCCCAGCCTTACGCAGTACGGTACAGTATAGCCTGGGGTGTGGAGCTGAAAGAAGGCCTGAGCCTAGAGGAAAGAGAGGCATTCTTACTAAATCTAGTTTTTTATTAGCGATAAAAGGAAGACTCCAATGCATGGAAAGAGGGAAAGGATAACAGAGTCCAACAAGGACTACTTTTTGATTGGCAATTGAACCCTTGTCTTATCTGAAATTAAACTCTGTCTAGAGCCTGGGTTTTTTTTTAGAAAATGCTTAAAGACATATTGTCAACACCATTCCTCCTTGGCTCTGTAGGACTCTACAGCAAACCATGTTCCTCTCTGTCCATTTACAAAGAAATGTGTGTATGTATTCCAAAAAATGAGTCAGATTTATTTTAAACACAGCTTGCCCCCCAGTTCACCACTGAATTATGCATATTTAATCAAATGTTTGGCCGAGACGACCGGTGGGACTCAAAGCCAATTCAGCACGAATACTCCTCAAATGGCACATTTTCACCAATCAGTCTGTCATCACTTGTAAAATGTGAATGAATAATGCTCTCTGAAATCTATTATTTCAGAATACATTTCTCCAATAAAATGTGGGACTCATCATGCGCTGCTCTGTGAGTATTTTTCTCATTTTATATTCCAGTTAATCTGCTTTGATGAAGCTAAAACCTGTACAGATGATTAATTGACCCTTTACAGAGGATCTAATCAGTGAGCATAGAGTCCTCTCAATCTGTTATCCAGTCCAACTTTTAAAGATCCAGTGTGGGAATTAGGGGGATATAATGGCAGAAATGGATTATAATGGCGTAAGTATGTTTCTTTTGGTGCATAATCAACTGAAAATAAGAAGCATGGTGTTTTTGTTACCATGGAGGGAGCCATTTATATCTACTTAAGGGGTGGGTCCTCATCAGTGGAGTCCACCATGTTGCACTATGATATCCAGGTTGTTCTCATGCACTGTTTGTATGTTTTCCTATGAAAAATACTTCACCAAAAGTTGTACATATCCTACATATTCATGGGCAAGTAATTCTACATATTTGGGAAGGTTGTGATCACGTTATCAGTGGGCGGACAGGAGCAAACAAGGTAGTGGTCCTATAAGGAGGCAGGTTGGGGTAATAGATGGTCACAAAACACAGGACTTTCCCATTGACTGTGAAAATAATAGATGTAGCTGCTGTGATGTCATCGATTGGTTTGTGGATTCTCCGTTTTGAAAACCTTGAAAAGCCATCTTGTTTTTTAGAGCCAGAAGTGACCATATTTGGACAAGAGGCTGGAGCTGTGGCAGCTTGTCACTCACAGGCACACAGTTATGTGCAATTTCAAGCCTTGATAAAATGTAAACAGGTAAGTTATAAAAAAAAAAAAATCACCCCTGTACAGTTGTCACGAAGGAGGAAATTAGCTATAGAGACCAAAACAATGTTCTGTACCAGACTGTAAACATCTTTATTTCAGCCGTAAATTTGGGCATTTTAACATGGAGGTCTATAGAGATTGACTGGCTTCTGGAGCCAGCCTCAAGTGGCCATCCAAAGAACTGCAGTTTTTTGGCACTTCCCAATTAACTTAATTTTTGCCCTGGAAGTGTTGCTTGGACTTTCCCTACGAGACCTTTCGTGAACTTGGAGTCGTTTTAAGGTACGTCCTCACCATTTTTCATTTGTGGGGTGCTAATTTGTAGGATATCATATGAGCAGTTGTATGAGGATAGGTTGCCATGTTTCTACAATAGCACAGAACGGACAAGCTAAACACTGTCTCTGGATAGGCCCATTTGCATTTTGTGGTAGCCACCCTAGTATGCAGCTCCTCCACAGCGAGCAGGGTGAGACAAACACTGACTTTTTAAATGTGAAACTGCTTTATTCAGTGTTTTTACCAGTTTAAATCACAGGGTTCGTTTGTTTTGGAGAGAAAGAGACCATGGGAGAAGATTCAGCTGGTTGCAATCTGCAATCCTCACTGCTAGATGCCACCAAATCCTGCACACTGCTTCTTTAAAGAGTCCGCGGAAGAATTATCTATTTGACATTCCTCTCTTCTCAGACCTTAGCAAAATCAAAGCCAAGACACTCTGATTTCTGTATCCAAACTTTATCCCAAACCCAAATGCCTGCCCCAGGCTCCATCCTGAAGTAGCCCACCACGACCAGATGGAGCGTCCTCGGCCAAATGCAACACTGCAACACACTCGACTGTTCTTTAATACATCATTAAAAGTGTTTGTACTCTCACTGAAGTGAAAGTTTAATAATTACTCAGCCCTAAAGCCAGGATGGTAATTCTTGAAGCAAAGCTATTAAAATGTGCTGTAATAAGTGAGACGACTCACAAAGGGCTTATGCAAAATGTATCAGTGTAATTTCTATTTGTCCATCTGCACACAATCCGCTTTTTGTGATCACCTTAATACATGGGCAGCACACACACACACACACACATGCACACACACATTCCTCTTATGTTACAGGCTTTGAAGAGGCAGACTCATCCCCATTTTCAACAGTACCCAATCAAACACAAAGCTGAGGGGCGGATTAGGAGCAGACTGGTGCTGCACAATGCTCCTATCAGGGACCACACTGGTTTTGAATTACCCCCTATTCCTCACTCATTTTCAATCACTCACTGGCTCAATAAAGTTTGTTTCTCCAATAAAAAAGACCAACAAAGGAACACTGAATCCCAGTTTTGTGCAACAGCAGTCTCTTACAATCCTTGACACTGTGTGTTTGTGTCTGGAAAATTGTCCACGAGTATCACGGACGCATTTGGCTCATTTGTGGGCTAAAAGATTGGACGGGTTTGAAAGTGAGAAGAAGACATTTCCTTTGGAGGCATTAAATGTGCTTTTTTAAGCTTAAATGGAAAAAATGGAAAGATGGAGAGATTGAAGGATGACAGATGTGCGAGCGGAGGTGTGGTCATTGTCACGCATGTTGTCAGTTCCAGAGGGAGTGGTGTCTCTTCAGTCGACAGCTGGTTTCACTCAGAGAAAAGACATGCAGCAGAGAGAGGGAGATCAGACCTTCACCACTGAATATTTATGATCTTGGTCCACACAGATTTCTCGCCACATTTTTTGTGGTTTTCTGTGGGGGTTAGTACTTGGTGACCCGCACACACTCCCAGACTCACAGACAAGCATACATGAGTGTTCACAGATACATTCAGATATTCACACATGCTCTCGCTGTCTCCGAGGGGAACGAGATGGGGGGAAAAGGAAATAAAAAAAGGGGGGAAATAAGTCATAGAGATCATTAGAATGGAAAGTCGTGAATGTGGCGAAAAGTAAAACATTAGGAAAAAGAAGATTTAGGAAACAGACCCACACACACACACACACACACACACACACACACACACACACAGACATGCACACAGACCCCATGCTGGAAAATGCCGTTGTTGAGCTTTGAAGCACAGTGGTAATGAGGCTCCATTTAAACCCAATGAAGCCGCTTTGGCAGCTTATGAAAGCATGATTGGTAAGCCCCCCTCGTCTGCCGCTGGGTGGTGTGTGTTTGTGTGGATGTGTGTGTGAGTGTCAGTAGGATAGGGAGGAGGAAGAATGGACAGCATTTGGCCAGATCCACTTTGCTCTTTTCCAGCACTCTAAGCAGCAGCTTCTCTCTGAGACCAGTAACTCTCCAGAGCTCCAGTTTTCTCTGCAAACACTGAAATGGCTTTCAAAACACACTTGAAGATATCATCACTGAGTTATCATTCACAAAGTTGCAGAAAAGTGACAATAATCAATTTAACTCTTTATCTATTTAGGTTTAGCTATAACTGACAATGAACACAAGAGCGAGAATCCCTCAGCTCTTTATCCATCTATCAAATTTCTAGAATTTCTGAGTATAAGACATGAGCTTACTGGATGCGAATTTGCATTTCCTAGGATAGCAAAGACTACTCTCTCATGGCTAGTACTCGTTGCCTTCGTTAGCTGGGTTGGTTAGGTTTAGACCGCAAGACGGAGATAGATGGAGCCTTCTGTCTATACTCTATACTGTAGGAGATACAGTTGTCATTTCTATGGAACCAGTTGGCAAATCTCATTCAGGGCGCCCTATTTAAACTGCTTTGGCCTGCCTATTGTTGCTGCTTCCTTTGCAAGCCACTCAGCTCCTTCTTTTCATGCTGTCTGACTTATCAATGTCATTGCTGTTCATCATTGATGCTGCTCTGTTCTGTTCCTGGGGGGGTCTTTGCTGCTGCTCTTCCTGCCTCATGTTTTCTTTGTTTGCACATGGAAGGGCAGGGCGGTGTACTCTCTCTGCCTCATGCTTTCCTTGTTTGCACATGGAAGGGCAGAGAGGTATGCTCTCTCTGCCTCAGGCTTTCCTTGTTTGCACATGGAAGGGCAGGGAGGTGTGCTTTCTCTCCCTCGGGCTTTCCTTGTTTGCATATGGAAGGGCAGAGAGGTGTGCTTTCTCTGCCTTAGGCTTTCCACATAGGCATGTGGAAGAAGCTTTCTGCATTGGCCTGGGAATGCAGAGAGGCCCCAGAACAGAACCGCCAAATACAATACTGCAAATGGAAATAAGGTTTTCTTTGACTAAAGTGGTCCTGACTGAACTTGAGCTGAGCTTGGTCACAACCTTGAGTGGAGGCCATATGAATACATACTGAACGAGGAGAGGATGAGACTACTGTTTTATTCTCCCACTCCTAAAACTTAACAGGCTATCCTTTTAATATCTTGAGTTAAGATGTCATAAGTGATGATTGAAAGGGTTTACCTACTGTAACCCTTACCCTTACCCTTTTAGAAAAATCCTGCATACTGATATTATTGATATTGATATTATTTTCCCCGTGCCCCTGCACCACAAGCTACAGCCTCAGGATGTAGATCACCTTTCTTTTAACCTGACCCTAACACAGCATGATGCACTGCAACTTCAGGAAATGCAAGCAGAACAATAAATGAGAATTTGGGTGTTTGTGCAGGTCGTAATATTGGACAGAATAGTGCTAAAAACCTATTTTGATACACTGCTGCAGAGGCTTACTGTACTCCCAACCCTGAACAGTAGGTGCATTGTCTTATATATCCTTTAGGTACAAAAACACCTGTTAAGGGATGGAAAGGTGGCCTACTGGCTTTAGAGACCTTGGGTTGGAACAATCAGACCATTGCTCACAAAAACAAGGTTGCCACTTGGCTACCAAAAATGGCTACACAGTTAACAAGAGAGGTAACTCCATTGTTATAAGTTTTGTTGTACCTGCACAACGCTGGTGGCAGCCTGAAGCTTCATGCTCATTGGAGTGTTCACACCCCCTCTCCATCCTACAGTCTGATAACTCACGGGACAGGTTGGCATTTTAACAGTTATCATCTGCTGTGAATTTGTGCTAAGATTAACCAGATGATGCAGAAAATACTGAGTGAGGGTGATGATTTTGTAGGGACTGTGCCTCAAAGTGGATAATGTGCTGCTTGATTTTGTCCGATATCTCAGCTTGTAATAGAGTAATAAAAGAGAAAGACAGAGAGACAAAGAGAGATAGAAAGACAAGCAAGCTGTTGGGAGGCCAGGATGTTGAGGATGGATGTGCTCAACGCAGAGACGTGTGTGTGTGTGTGTGTGTGTGTGTGTGTGTGTGTGTGTGTGTGCCCAGACAATCTCAGCAACCTCTATTCTCACAGCCTTGATGGCCATGCCTGGGGAGAGCGATGATAAATGGTCGCTTTCCTGTAATTTACCTTCAGCAGGATGGATGGAGCTGGCCTGTTTGGTTAGAGGGTGGGGAGACGAGGAGAAAGGAGAGTGTAGGTGAGAGAGGGGGTGGAGGAAAAAAAGAGAGAAAGAGAGTAAGGAGTTTCCTGCTTTGGACCTGACTCGGGAGGTGGGTTTTCTCAGAGGTGAGGTGCACATCCAAGTGTGTGTGTGTGTGTGTGCCTCGCTGTTTATTTACAGAGCTTTTGCTCTGTTCATATAGACGGGGAGCCGCTCGCTCTACCCAGTGCTCTCCCCTTTCAGACCCCAGTTTAGCCCCTGTGAGTGGAAACACACCAGAGCAGTGCCCACTGTATGCGAGCATACTTTCCAATGGGAAACACACACATATCAAGTTGACATTATTTCCGCAGCTCAGGCTAATGACTTCAATTAAAGAGACAGATTATCAACACAACACACAGCTCATTAACTAATAATTTATTTTTTTATCATTTAGATTAAAAAGTCAGTGGTTCATTGCCTCAGAGGAAAAATGTACAAGGAAGACTTTGATATAACAGAGCAGGACTGAACTGAGAGAAGAATCTCTTTGTTCCCCCAATGAAAGGTAGGTGGATAATTTGTGTGTGAGTGAGCCATAACTCCCAGGACGTTAAAGTAACAGAAAGTGGTGGGTTGTTGTGTCAGTTCCCGTCTGTGCCTCTATAGGAAAAGCAGAGGGTCTAATCAGCCCGCGTCACATTTGTACTCTCCTCAAAGTCATTTACAATTGGGCGGTAGTTGTCTGGAAACAACGTAAAAACCAAAAAAAAAAAAAAAGGAATACATTCTGTGTAATATCTGAACCACATCTTCTGGTCGTGATCACAAAAGCATATGTTTCTGGTTTTCCACATCCATATAACATCATCTGGTTTGTACATCCATACACGTGAGTCATCCCAGGCCAAGTGACGCTTTTACAAAAAGACAACATGAATGGCAGAGGCAGTTCAGTACATATTTACAACATTAAAAAAACGTGTCAAGACTTATTTAACAAGGCGAGATGGAAGTGAACCAGAAGGAAATCAGGCCAGGGGAAATGTAAATGATAATCCTTCATCATCGGCTGTTCAGACTCGTCATTGCAAACATTAAAACATTGGCAAACCTTTCTGCACCTTCACTTCATGTGCATATCACTTGTTTACTCGGGTAAGGTTAATTAGACACACACACACACACACACACACACACACACACACACACCTGCGAATGCTATAAATGCTGCAAAAAGGGGGGCGAAACAAAGCAAAGCAGTTATGGCCTCAGTTCCACTGCCAAGCTGCTTGGCTTGTTAACGTAAAACAACAGGACGGCTCTCCCTACGAGGCTCACTAAATAGCTTTCACAAGACTTCCACCCCCCCTAAACAACATCTGGCTCACTCTTACTTCTTATCTTTACACCAACATTCAGGGTGGGCACTCGAGAAAAGGAAAACGACAGAAGAGCTGATAGAAAGAAAAGTGGGATTTTGTGCGTGCAGATTCAAGGACACTGCCGCTCCTCTGCCAGTATGTTGGGCGCTTAAGGAGTTGAGCGCCAGAGAGGCCTCACAGGCACGTTATTTCACCATCAATCATAATGTGTCACGCTGTACTCACATACCAGGGCGAGGAGACTGGTGCTACTGTAACGCCACCTGTCTGACGGGCCGCTGCAGACAGCCAACACACAAATAATCGACTGTTTGGTTCTGCATTTTTGTGAAATTCCAGCGGTGGGTTGCGCCCTGGGTATAGCGCTGTCACCATTTTTTTTGTGTCCTTTGCTCTTTTGTCACACACCAGAAGTCACAGTGGGTGATGACTCATTTTGGTTTGGGGTTTTGTTTTCATAGACTGTAGATAAAGATGGATGGCATGACAGCTCCCCGAAAGTGAAGCCAAAATATCTTTAATGCCACCCCCCTTATATTAGCAGATGGGACTTTGGCGAAACTTAAAGATCAAAGTATGTGTCAAATTATGTTCAAGTGTTCATTTTTCCAATAGGTTTGGTTATAACTAGTTATTTGATACTATAAAAAGGGGGGGTTGCTGTCATGACTCGCAATCAGTGGCGCTGCTCCCGATTGGGTGTAAGGGTGGGAGGTTGATATCCCAGAGATTGCTGCTGTGCAGACGCTGGCTCCAAATGATGTCACCAGCCATCATCATTATACAACAGTTTGTTTGATATCCTACAGAAATGCACACACAATAGTTTGTATAGAATTAGCACCCTATGAATGACATTATGTACTTATCGTAAAGTTACGTACTTAATGTAAAGTTACGAAAATCAGGTTGAGGCAAGTAAAGATAAGGAGGTTAGCTTTAGGAAATGATGTCGGTGAAGATTCTCAGTCATCCAGGCCATGGTAATCATAAGTGCTAATATCATAGGCAACTAGACTTGCTTGCGTTTCTTGAAGACGTTTCGCCTCTCATCCAAGAAGCTTCTTCAGTTCTAAATGACTGGTACGAAGTTGCAGGCTTTAAACCCTGTGTGGGTGGGAACCCTTGCAGAGTCGTAGGGGTCACATGAGCTCTTAGTTTCAGAGTCGTTAAAGTCACAATGTTGGTGAAGATTCTCAGTCATCCAGGTCATGGTAATCGTAAGGTCGTGTGACCTTAACGACTCTGAAACTAAGAGCTCACATGAACCCTATGACTCTGCAAAGGTTCCCACCCACACAGGGTTTAAAGCCTGCAACTTCGTACCAGTCATTTAGAACTGAAGAAGCTTCTTGGATGAGAAGCAAAGCGTCTTCAAGAAACGTAAGCAAGTCTAGTTGCCTACGATATTAGCACTTACGTTTAGGAAATGATGTACCTGGAAATGATGTACACTCTCTAAACACGGGTCTCTTGGGGTAAAATCCCTTGTTTGGTGACCAATCCGAGAGCAGCCTGCACCAGAGCAGGATGGCTTCTTTTTTTGTATTGTAGGCGAAGTCAAGATGTGTTTTCCATCTTTATAGACAGTCTATGGTTGTTTTTGGATAATTAAAAAGTCATTATGAGACAGACAGATAAGCATGAAGATCCACAATCATATTGAACAACATCCCATTCAGAGTTTATAATAGCATCAGCTGTCATGGCGTCCACATTCTTAAGCTTGGTGACATTATTTCATAAACACTTACAATCAGACCATACACCTGCGTGTGTGTGTTCTTCACAGTTTGACATACATTCTCGGAAGACGTGAAAACAAGAGCTACAGTGCAGTACAGTACACCACTGAGGAGTTTTGGCAGCCTCGTTCTGTGCTGTCACTTATCTAAGACATTGAATACACAACATGCAAAAACGGGTTAAAAAAGGAGAGCTTGGGGAGGGTGGTGGCTGACAGAGAGAAGAGAGCAGAGGAGAGACACTTTTGGAAGAATGACAAACCAAACATACGGCCGCAGCCAGAGGAGCGTAACCACTCGCTAGCATGACATGCCTGTCGGCACACTCGCTGCTACGCTGGCTTGATGTGCCCCTCAAAACTGTGTGTTTATCTTGTACTCTATTTAAATAAATTGTAATGTGCTTTACAAAATGAAATAACAGCAAAAGGCAGATAAAAAGCTTGAGAGCAACCAGACGGGTCTCTCTGTGGTTTTCGTTGGTCCTGACTTCCATAGTCTCTTAATTGAATTTAAAAACTGACTATGCTTATTTGGCAAAGGATGACAGGGACTGTGTGAGGGTAGGCAAGTGGGGGGAAGATGACTTGGGAAGTTTTCCTTTGGATCTTGATGCTCATTTTTAGTTTAGTCCGTGCTCTGCTCACTGTACGGTTTTGATGGACCAGCAAAAACCACAAACATGCAAACATAACAAAGCACATGAGGAATGAAATATGATCCTCTCATGTCATAATACAATCAGTGAGCACTAAAAACTTTCCAGCCTCATTCATTTTGTCAAAATACACTCGAGAGAAACACGACTGTGTTGTTTATCCCACTTTGTTTTCTTTTTACTGCATGAAAAGGAACTCTCGTTTCAATCTCTTATTTCGGCAAACAAAAGCCTGCCAGTCGCTGGACACATGTTCAGACATTTAAATACAAAGAAATGACATTGGCCACACAGCAACATCTGGAAGGCCACTACCCAGCGGAAGACATTATCCATAAAGCGAAAAAAAAGTCTCCTTGGAAATATTGGTATTGTTCTGAAATTCCAGCCATTTGTCCACACCGCTTAATCTGTCTTCCAGAAAAAGTGACAAGCAATGAGTCATGATGGTGATGCATGACTTTGTAAACCACTCATGAGAGGGGCTGGTGGTGAAGAGGCACAGCCCTGGAGGCCTGGAATGTGACTCACACATGCTAACGAGTTTGCTCTGTTTAAAATGAAACAAAAGGATACATCTCAAAAAAAAGGATACGGCTGGGATATGGATGGATGAGATAAAACATAGCCACACGAAGAATATAACCTCTACTGTGAGCAGTGGCATCAAATACTTGCAAGATACAAGAGCAGTTTATTCTGTGAGGGCTGTCTGGTGGCAGCAGCAGTGGTGGTGAGACTGAGGTTTGCTGTGGAAAACGTCCCTGCAAAGGGAGCCCTTGGTTCCTCACAGGACACAAGTTTCATAGTTACAGTCTGTAGTAGTTACTGCAGAGACCTAAAGCAAGTAGGCCTGTTTTTTTAATGAACATTTTAACAGCAAATGTTGAAAGGTTGTCATGTCGGGCAGTCCAGCTCGAGCTGATCCGAGGTTGTTTCAACAATGAAACGTGAGGAGGCCAAGCTGAGGATGTGCAGCTTGTCTTGTTGCTGAAATCAGTCAGTGACAAACACTGTTGAATAAAATCCTCAGAGAAGTGTGTGAAGTGTTGTATATGTCAAAAAAAGTGGCAGGAGACAGTCAGTCTTGACAGGAAGAGGAAGCGGAGGGTCAGTGGGTCTGAGTCAGGGGACGAGTGGACATTTCCGCTGTCGTCGTTGAGGGAGGGAATGGCGTCTGCTTTTGTCTACACTTCATACCCTTTTTAATGGTCCCTTTTTAAGGCAAACCAATTGGACAAAAAAGACATAAAGACAAAACTTAAAAAAAGAGGAAAATAATTATACAATATACACAAAACGTGGTCCTTAAAACAGGTAGGGTACATGCAGTCTTTCTAATGTGCAGTGTTCCTGTGATGGGGGAGGACAGGGAGATGCTTGGGTAAGGGTTCATGAAGGTGGGGCAATGGAGGGAGAGGTAACGCCGCTATCCCATCACGCTTTGCTGCACTTCCCCTTCTTCTCTTTGCGCTGGAACTTCCTCAGGCGTCTCGTCCAAACGTCCCTCCACTGGATCACCAGGCTGTTCTTATCAGCCACCAGGCCCACGCGCTCCGCTCCGGGACTGGTGGCTCCTCCCCCGGGCCCTACCCCTGGACCCGTCGCTGGGCTCGTCCCGCCGTCGCTGCCGCCCATCACCAAGAATCGTTTGCTCATCTGGATCTTGGGACATTTGCACGCCAGGTCCTTCATGTGCACCCACAGGATGTTGTCGCCTCGCTTCAGGGGCTCGCCGCGGCTCTTGTACACGGACACCAAATTAACGGAGAACTTTGCCCAGTCGCCCACCGTCTCCATGTCCAGGACGTTCACTTGCACCGCTGAGGAAAAAAAACAGGTTCGGGTTAACACTCCCAACACAGTATAATTATTAATTATGATTAGCTGTGGTTACATAGACAATATCGCTTAAATCTGATAATTTTGATAAAAGATTCCAACTTAACTGATGACATGGACACTAAATTAAGTGATCCGTTAAGATGTGCATTTACACACCTCAAAGGACTTTATCAGAATATAACTTAAACACAACAAATAGATGTCCCCTAAACACCTCACATGGTAGACTACTGGTAGACACTACAAATGAACAATGTAAATGTCTATGCAGGCTAGAACTACTGTTAGCGATAGACGACTATAATGTCCAGCGACTCCACAAATGCAACCTGTAGCAGCAACGTTTCAAAAGGCTACCGTTTCGAAATCAAAGATACGTTTATTAATTAGTGCACTCACGTAAGTTTTCCCACGAAAAGTAATGGACCAAAATTTGTACATATCATACGACATCACGAGCAAGTAATTTGTGTAAAACCCACGTATTTGGGAAGGCTGCGTTCACATGACCAATGTGCCGATGGGCGTAAAGACAGAAGCGTTCCCCGTAGGGAGATGGGTGGGGTGGTGAATGGGACAAAAAGCACAGGACTTTTTGCAGGAGACTGGTGTTCAGAACTTGGAGTGAACTTTGAGTTATTTTCAGGTATGTCCTCATCATGTTTCTTTTCCCAAACCTAACCAAAGCAACTTTATGTTAAGCATGTAACTTTATGTTAAGTACATACTGTAAAGTCATTGGTGGGGTGCCAAATTGTTAGATATACAAAGCGTGCGTTTTCTGAAGATATCACCATTTGAGGATATGTTTCACTAGCAGAGTGCCAAATATTTTTCTAATTGGTTAACGATTGTCAAAATCAGCAGAGAAAGTTGCGTAGAGAGAGCTCACTTAATGTTACCTCCATGTGGAGCATGGATTATGTGCTTACATGTTTTATTAGATGCTAATGTTTTCCTATTGAGCAGACTTTCAAAGGTTTACACCACCCCTCTCAAGCCAATGAAAAATACCCTCCGACTGGACCAGTCCTAACAGAGGTTGTTAAATGAGGCACTTTTATTCTGATTATTAGTGGAATATTAGGGTTCATGTAAATGCGCCTATTAGTAATTAATTTTACTCTCTTACCGTAATCCTTTTTGCAGTATTTCTTCATGTTGATCTTCAGGTTGCCCTTCACTGGTTTACAATAGGACTCGCAATCTGCAAAGCACAAGGACACCCAACGTTCACTCTTGTAATGCAGGCTGTAACTTAATATTACTCACTGACACTTAAATTACACACATAACAGGACACTTAGACACTTGAAATTTCAATCGTTGTCATAAGGTTCGATTTCAGGACACACCGTTTTATAGCTCATTATGTGGTGCTTTTGTAGCAGCACCAGCACATCTGTTGGGCTAAAGTTAGTGTGACAAAACACTGTAAACTGTTATGTGCTGTGAAACCACCAATAAACACACCCAACAGCATCAGAATAAATCACTATGTGCTTCACATGCACGCAGGCCAAGGCTGTTAAACATCAACACAAGAATATGTACGTATCAAAGCTACTTTTCTGGATTCTATTTCCACTTGTATTGTTTCATAACCTTGTGGCAAGTATGCTCATATTCACACCTCACAATATATTTTCCCTGACAGGTCTGAAGGCTTCAAGAGAAACCGGAGCAGGTTGGATAATGTTGAGCTTGGTTTGGTTTTTGTACGCTAAAATACAACTTTCTGACAAATCGCACATCAAACCGTTGCAACAGCCAGTGTCGGGACGCAAGGTGAAGCAGACCAGAGTAGTAAAAGTGTTCAGTTTGACATGTTTTCGGGGGTCTTGAGGAAAGACAGAGCACGGTGGAAGCAGGTCATGGTTGGATGGATGTGAATAGACCTTGGCTGCCAGCGTGACGACTGAGACCACACATTGGACAGATGACCTCCGCTGACCATTCATAGGTGGAGTCGCAAGTGATGAGGTGTTACAGTTATGATTGTGACAGTTGAAATCGACCTTTTGGCTGAAACTCAGATCTCTTCGTTTCTGACTGACTTTAAAAACAGCCTTGGTTTGGTTTAGTCATCAAGTATCTATGAGCGTCTTTTTCAGGTCAGCACACAGTTACACGTACATGGAAGTTGCACTGGAAACAGTTCTGCCCTGAATTTCTCCGTCTGGTTCTGTGTCTCAATTCCCGTTCTTCCATATTTACGCTTGCTATTTTGGGTGTATAATTGAGTTCACACTGTCAAGCGTGGCAAAATGCAGTGCACTGTGGATGGTGTTCTCATAGTGGTCAAAAGGTAGGAATGTTGGACACTTCTCCACCTCAGTGGTCACTGTCTTGGCTAAGCAGCGGAAGGGGAAGGACCACTAAAATTTTGAGAAGGGCAGCCGAGGAAGCTGCAGCAGTTGGAGTTGCTCTGGGGAACAGAAGCCAGCAGAAACTGCGGTCAAATGTTGAAGGTAATGCTCCGTCCGGTTGCAATTTGCCATTAAAAAGAAGGAGAAGCGGTCAAATGTTGTGATCATCATTTTCGGGAAGTGCACAACAGCCATGGTCGGTCTGAGAGAGCACTACACTGTCGAAAGTCACGCATACAGTGTAGTGTACACAGCGCACTACATGGAAGTGTCCTAACGGACTTAAAGCAACAACTTCTCTGGCCGCAGCCTCACATGCCTTGACTCTATGGCCCAAAGTTTACCTTCAATCTGAGTAAAAAATTACAATAGTAGTTGAATTTATTTGCAAACTGATGTTGAAAAATGAGTGAACACAAAACTTCCTATGGGCTGCGAAAGTAGGATTTAAGTTAAGTCAGATAGAGCACATGCATGCCATTAGTTCTCATGGTTTGTTTCTTGCAGCCCTGAAATATTTATTTTGTCATCCTGACATTAAAAGCTTTGCTTCTCTGTGATCAAGAACCACGTTTTCCATGAGCTGAGAGCAGAGGCAATGGAGAACGAAGAAGACGGGCCAAATTAAATGAACTCACAAAAACAGGAGAAAGTGCTCATGTTAGAAATCAATATCAAGAATTCCTGATAAAATTTATAGCGTCGCATTGTGTTTTCATAAATTGTGCTCATGGTAACTCCTGCTACTGGAGCTGTGACAAGAAAGAGCGAGACACTGTTGATCATTAGCGAGGCTCGTACTGTACTTGACTGGATGCCACTGGGTTTTATGAACCGTAGAATTTTGGATCCACTTATTTCAATTACAAAACTATGAGGAGGACACATGAAAATGATGGACTGAAAATGCGGAGAATGCCAAGAGGGTCATATTCCAACATGGTTCGAGTCAGTTTTAGTGAAGGGGACACGAAAAGCTGACCATGCTGCTCACTTGGAATGTCAGGGCATGAAACTGAAAAACCACATGCTTGTTACTGGACTGGTATCCGCGGTCAGGCCTTTCATTGCCTTCAAAAGGAAAACCATTCAGTCATATTGCTTCCCAAAGCAAACCAAATAAAATTGCTGGACGTGAAATGCCCTAATTAGAAAAAAAATGGTCGTGAGAGAGAGAAATTACGCTTTCTGGGGTTGCATGAGAGTAGGGGTGTTGCATCGTTCATTTTTTGGGGAAGGACGGATGGAGCAATGGAAGGAGTGCATGAGGAGGAAGAAACAGGGGACCAAGGAGCCCATAAAAATGTCCAGGAGGCTTGGCTGTATATCAGAGCGCTGGAGATTTTATTAGCCAGAGAGAGGAGAGACAAGGAAAGAAAGGGAGAAAGAGAGAGCAGATGGCAGCTTCCAATAACCTCGAGACAGGGTGACTTTAAAAACATGATGAGTGGAGGTGTAGATGTGGACGGGTGCAGAGGTGAACGTGTGGATGGATTTGTGTTTATGTGTGTTTTGTACTTTAAAGAAATGATGTTAATATCATAGCTTGCTTGCTTCTTTTTCATTAAAAGTGGGCGTGTGGTTTCATGTGCAGATCATTATTATGTAAGTGTGCATGCAGCTGTGACGGGCATGCATTTGTATGAGATGTGCATGGGTTTCATTAGATTGCTGCTGTTGTGTGTGCTGTACACAGTGGCTGGCCTGAAGGTATTGGTGACTGGCTGGGAGACAGTGTGTGTTTTCCCATGAAGAGTCACTCACTGCTGGCTGTTCACCTGGAAAAGCTCTCGGTGAATCGCCCACTGACCCAGAAGACCGGCCCACTGAAAAACACTCACAATTGGCTCCGGGGGCTCTCGATGCCCTCGTTCCCTTGAGCCCCTCTCACTGTGCCGTGACAAGGACAAATTGCACCCACCGCCCCTTACACAAAAACTTTTTGGGGGCCTTGGGTTTCTCTGATGGCGGAGCTCATTCTATGGGAGTTTAGGAAGCAGAAAGATGGAGGGGAAACGCTGTGGTGTGTTTGGTAGGGCCTGAGGTGAATTGGCGATCAACAACTCTTGTGTTCTGAGACCCCGTAACATTTTCCCAGGGAAGTAGTAAACACAAGAAAGGGCTGGACTGTGCATTTTTTTTTGTTTGTTTTTCACAAAGGCTCAAAGGCCCAAGTAATGAGGAGAAACAGATTGAGAGAAGTCACTGATGAAGAAAAAAAACTGCAAATGTTGAGGAAAATTATTATTATTAATAATAGCCTATTATTATTGATATATTTACCTTCAAAAGAATATTTAGATTTTTTTTTTTTGGAGTTGTAGTAGATGTTAAATAATACTTTCATGTCTGTGTGGTAAATATGCAGCTGTCGGGAGCAGATGATTAGCTTAGCTTATCTTATCTTAGCTTATCTTAGCTTGGCTTAGCTTAGCAGCTAGTCTGGCCATGTCCAAAGGTAACAAAGTCTATTATATTTTATTTCTTAAATCTGTACAAAAAAAGTGTAAAAACAAAGATTTGTGATTTTACGGTTGTTCATGTGATGGACAACTTCTTTGATTATTTCTGTTTCCAGTCTTTATGTTAGGCTAACCTAGGCTAATGTAGCTTAGCCAATATACAGAATCTACAGCACAATTATGACAGTGGTATAAATTTTCTCATCTATCTCTTGGCAATAAAGCAAACAAGTGTTTTTTCCCCCAAAATGTCAAACTATTACGTTAAATGAACACTTCGTCCCCCAAGTTACCATTTGTGTATCAATAACTCACTTTTTTTTTTACATTAAATTTCTAACGAAAACTTTGTTTTTACCGACATGCCTCTAGTGAACGAAGAATCCAAAAAGTGAGAAAATTCTTGATAAACTGAAGTCACAGCAGTCCATGTTTTACAATGAATGAATAAATTACTATTTTATTATTGTGTCATGCAAACAGTTATGCCCAGCCTGCATGGGCTTACAAGACACCATAAAATACAATTTTAAAAAACAGCCAGGACCAAAGTCCAGCATACATATTTTCAGACAACATTAAAAGGAAAGAAAACTGTGCAAAACAACAAAAGCAATGTACATAATGTGAACAACAACTACTGTAAGGCTGAGTTCATGGATCACTCACAAGGCATTTACCATACAGCATTGAAAAAATCAAAACAAGTACTAGTTAAACTATCTCGCCTTCTCCTTCAGACTTTTGCAGCAAAATTGGCAAACTTAAGCACATCACAGTTAAACAGCCATTCTAACTTTTGTCATCTGAGTACCAGAAGAACAACAGCAAAACTAAATCAAAACATCTGTTCACCAACTCTCACATTATTCATGCAGTATAATCCAATTCATTCAGTCAAATGCTCAGTAATCCTCAAACACATAGCCCTTTCTGGCAGGGAACTGAACTACAAGTGAAAATTATCTACACAAAGCCAGACTCCATTGACAAAAGCAGTAATTTTACCTTGCTGAACACAGGAGCTGCTGGTCCACCAATAACACAAACAAATCAAGTGTTCAGTGAGGTAAAATTACGACTTTGTCAATAGTGTCTGACTTTTAAGGGAGCACTGATAACCTTTACTTTTCATTAATTTGTCTGTTGGAAAGGGCGGAAGCTGAGAATGTGCTGTCGTGACTGAATAAATGATACTTGGATTATACTGCATGAGCTTTGTGGAAGTTTGTAAACAGCTGTTTTGATATAGTTTTGCTGTTGTTAAATGCTGCAGCTTATGATTTCAATTCATCAAGAATCTCCTCAGTTTTTGGATTCTTCGTTCACCTGAGGCATGCAAGAAAAACAAAGTTTTCTTGACAAATTCAATGTGACAAGGAATGAATTATTGAAATGGGTGTTAAAGTATTGCTTTAATGCAAACCAATGCATTTATTCTATACCATTAGATTTAATAGGATGTTTTTTCCATAGTCACTGTATGCATTATGCACTGACTGCGTGTTTGGCGTTCAGCTTCGCAATTTTCCCGTGAAGTCAGTACCAGCCATTATAGACATCTTTAACCCTATAACTCATACCCTCAAACTGGACTTCAAATGTAAGAAGTCCATAGGTCAAAAGTGTAATTAGCGAACAAAATATTTAATTTGTATAAGAGCAAGGATGTAAAAACAATAAAATGATATGCTTTGAATCGTACAGTGAAGTATCTGTTGCAAAGTGTGGGGTGCGATCAGCAGCCTGAGTGATGATATATGTTGTAAACTCACTAATGAATCAACATTTCCAAATCAACACCACCATTCAAATCAAACAGACGCAGAGTGAAAAATAAGGGCAAGGTAATTGACCGGAGCGTAAATTGGACAGTTAGAGGGAGAGACTGAACAAATTTCCCCCCAGACACTTGCCAGCGCTCCTTTCACGCCTCAAAACTTCCACTATATCTCCCAGCTAAACTTTAACTAATCACCTCTGCTGCCTATCTGCTGGCCTTGGCTTTGAGCACGAGCTATATTTTTTTTGAGCACAGCGAGGCTCCACTAACTTGAGGTTAGCGGTTAGAGGAAACTGTGCCAAGGACATAGGTTTTTAAGACAATGGAAAAATTCTGCTGTTCCCGGTGCACTCGTTCATTCTGCAGTACTTCAAAAGGAGGGGACCCCGCCCTTCATTAATATTTATTCCACACCTTAAAACTCAAGTCCAGGAATATTAAGAAATATGTTTTTGTTCCTCTCATAAAGCGTTGGTGCTTATGGGCGAGGTGCAGAGGGCAAACACTAACCTGCTGGTTCCTCCGTGCTGCTCACCACAGCTGTGGGGTTGACCACTGGGATTTCTGAAACACACACACACGAAATACAAAAGTTATTTCGCTGGGTAAATGTAAATCCATGCCTTTCAAGTATGGGCTAAGTGATCTGGCTGCATGCCTGTGGAAAGTGCATGTGTGGTCAGAGAAATGAAGTATGTCTGAATTCATTAAAAGTAATTGCAAAGAGTGCATATGGGAAGGTTTGGTGAATATATTAATAAAGCCACAACAAAATACAGAGGGTAGAAGAAGTAGAAAGTGGATTTGCCCAACAAATCCAATAGGAGAAAATACCAGGGTTGTTCTACAGTAGGTTTGGATTGTGATATATGTCAACTATGCACATGAAAACACATGGCGCATTGCAGACAGACAAGCTAGATAAACACTGACAGACTGACAGGCGTACTTATTGGTGGTGAGAGGGAAGACAGGCTCAAATAAACCATGCATTCCACCAACTAATGTGGTGGTTTCACTGTCATTTTTAAATAAGAGAGATCCTGAGTCAATATAAGTGGAAGAAATAATGGAGGTCAAAGGACCAAATTTACGTTTTGAGCGAAACTCTCTGGATGTATCACACGGTAATCACCCAGTAATCCAGTTCAGAGAAGTCAATCCGTTCAAAGTCGGCACACTTGATACATCTGAGGCAGAAGTTGATTCTTTGAGGCACACTGATTAAAATGGAAAGGTGGCTGCACTAGATTAGTCTCGTCCTCCCCCAACAGATGCTGGGTTAACACTGCTGTGTAATCTCCATGCAAGCGATGTATAGACAGATGGACAGATGGCAAGGGGGCAATTTTGCTTGGATCGTCTTGAGACAGATGCAGCCCTCCCTCGCTGTGCCCGCTGGCTACACTAAAAAGTGCCTTGTGGAATTCCTCCAGGACTTCTCTTCTAATCGTATGCAACTTTCCAATACAAATGCTAATGCTAACAACGGGCCCTCAGCTTTTACCGTAAACAGAGTTACTGGAACGCCGGCTTAGCATCCACCCAGAGGATCTGCTTTTGATTGGATTTGGAGGTTGAGGGTTTGAACTGAGCGAGTGGGAGTGTGTTGGCGGGAGGCGGCAGTTGTCTCTCTGAAATTATGGACACCCCGCCAACAAAAACAAACAAGGGCACAGAGCTTTGTGAAGGCAGGCGCAGCTGCTCGGAGCCACTTTGAGTCCGTGTGCCCTCATGGCCACGTCTTGTGAAGACAGACAGATGATGAAAGGATCATTCAGATGAGGGTTGCTGCCATCATACTAATTGGCTGCTTAATGGGCTTGTCTTCTGTCTCGGGGTCCGGGAGCCTCAGTAGGAGGTGAGATGCCTGCCATGGGGCCGTATTGACACACACAGTTGTCTATTCGTGATGGATCCAAATGTGCGCATGTACTTAAACGCACATACACAATTTGTCTTGTTCTCGCTGGATGGTTCAGTGGCACTGGAGTGAGTGGGGTCTGCCATCCATGACCACAGTTGTTTTCTCCCTTCTCGGCCCCGTCCGCCATCTGCTCCGGAGCCGCATGTGAGAGAAACAACACGGCAGCATGTGGCACAGTGTGGCGGAGCTTGGTACGGCACTGGGCGGCACGGTTTGCTTTGGTGGTGGTTTGTCTTGTGAGTGTGTGCAATGTGTGCCCGTACCGCCTGGCACACAGTGTTGTGGAAAGTTGCCCTCTATTACACTATGCCTGCATGTGCCGGGCCACTGGCAAATTTCATAACTCACACGCACACATGCACGTTTGTCACAGGAAATTAAAAACCTGATGTAGCCGACATGCAAACTACAGAGTACACACACACACACAGACACACATTATATATAGTTGACAGCAAGTGGAACAACAATAACCAAGTCTTGAGTTCTCACACTACCAGCTCCCTGCTCAACTTTAACAAAGATCACATTTCAGTCCAGCCTGCTTTTACATCTGGACCCTTGTTTGCACACATGTTTCGGGCTGTTCTCTATGAAATTATCATTGCATTTTCAGTGGCCATGCAAACCCACAGAGCACATGTATTGTATACATGCAGCGCAGAGATCAGGCTGGGTGTGCCTGTCACAAGGCCAGAATGACTTTAGGCTATGGGGGGAGTGTGCTTTCAATTACGCCCTGTAATCTCACTGGTTTGAGTATGTGCTGCTTTTAGTGTACTCTGTTGTAACTATGTATTAGGCCTGTTGTTACATTATGTTCCTCACAATAGGGCTTGTCTGTGTTTTGCAGTTTTATGCCATGACTCACTGCCAGGGTGATTAAATTACCAAGCTGAGGATGCAGTGACTGGTAGCTGTGTATGCATGCGAGTCACTCACTGATGCACGGGGCCACGGGTGAGCGGCTCTGCTGGTAGCCCTTTGCGCAGCGGTTGCAGGTGATGCCGGTGACGCCGTCCTTGCAGGGGCACTGGCCTGTGGTCTGGTTGCACGTCTTGCCTGCTGCGCCCACAGGGTGGCAGTCACAGGCTGAGGGGGGTGGGGGTTGGGGACAGGTGTGAAGGGGGAAGGTAGGAGAAAGAAAACATATTCAACGTTAATTCATTACATATTTGCAGAAATTACACCCAAAGGAGCTGTCTTCTGTTGTTTGCCAGCAGTAAACAGATATGTATCAGGGTTGAATGCTACATGTGAAAGCATAAGACAGCAGGCGACAAGCAGAGGATGTGTTACAGACCTAGAAAGGCCCACTGTGCCCTCCTCTCTCCTGCCTGCTTGTATCCGCTCTCCTAAATGCCATGTGCCTGCCTGGTGACACACGCTCTGCCGTTTCATCACTTCCCGAAAGTTCAGTCGATGCCCGGCAAATGCCAACAGCAACAAGCAATGCTCCGGTCAACACGCTTTGGCGAGGTTTTTATGACTTCTGCTGGTTCTAGGCAATTTATCCAAGCCCCCTTTAAGCAACGTGAGTCTTTTTCTTTTTTGGTTTAAAGAGCTGTTAAATATAAGAGCTGGCGTGTTGGTCCAAAAGCCTTCTGAGAGAGCTTTACAAGATGTTAGAGAGGATGACAGAGGGAGGGAGAAGCAACATATCACAGAGTGTGAGGTGAAGGAGAGGATGGGAGTGAATCAGAGAGGCACAGCCCGAACAGAGCCTCTGGTGTGTGCTCCCCAGCATAAACAAGAGTGAATCTAACCAAACTGTGGCTACGCCGACTCCACTAAATAAACAGACATTTGTTCTTTGAGTAATAAACACATACTTAACATTTCACAGCAATCCGGCCAGACAAACACATCAGTGACATATCAAAACAAATGCTGGACTTCTGCGTCTTCTTGAGCAGCGGTGTGACTGATTGGTTTCACTTGAAATGTGACATTCTCCGTCCAGAAGAAAACAAGTAGAGAAAAGTATCCTCTCCTATCGTATGAAGGAGACGTGCTGCCAAAAATACAACAAACCATAAAGTGCAAGGTGAACATTCTGCCTTTCCCCTTTATTTCCAATGTAACTCTTTGGAAAACAGGCACAGGATAGTGCAAAAAGAGAGTGACTTGACTGTAACACAATAGCTGTAATTGTCCAATCTTATCAAGAAAAGACAAGAAAGGCCAAAATTACACTTTGGGGAAAAACCCTGTAACCCAACAGTTTGTTCCAGGGCTTGCCAGAGGAAGGCAGCTGCTAACATGCCGCGGTTTCTTCCCACCGCTCGACGGAACTGTGAATGTGTTTATTTGCGCCGGACATTTTTGAGCTGCTACAACAGAGGACAGCCTGAGGACCCTACCACCTGTTGACTGGGCAAAGGGAGGGTTTAAATGGCTGAAACTGACCCAAGAGTGATCGTGTATGTGTGTGTCTGGCGGCGGGGTTGGGGAAGGGGATTAAGTGCAGCTCAGATCTTCAGAAACACGTTTGCCTTTCTTTTTTTTCCCGGCAAGGCCGACTGGTCCACAGGTGTCAGAGTGGCTGCGCTCTGTTTGAAGTTGCGCAATAGAGACGTAAATCTGATGCTTCAGCGTCCGTGCAAAATCCCCACCACTTGAGTCACGCAGGCCGGACCAGGAAAAGTCAAGCTTTGATAACACTTGGTAAGAGTTCCAGACTGAAGGGAACAGGCATCTGCATATGGCAGGATGTCAGAGGTCAGGTCGACAAGGGTCTCTTTGTAAGCTACATCCTCACCTGCATCAGTCAGAGCTCCTGCCGTTGTTACCAGGCACTACAGCGTCCACAGACCACTCATTCCTACAGTTTATGCCCCCCTCCTTCTTCCCTGTGAAATGATTTGTTCAAAGCACATGTGGGATAAACCCCCGTTATTTGATCTGTCTGATACAAGTCTGGAGTCGGTCTATCATGCCTGCAGAGGCATGTGGCCATTGTTTCCTGGCTGATCGCTGAACAGCGCAAGCTATCAACACAATCCAGTCAGTATGAACAAGATGTGAGTATTGTTAGACATTCTCACTTCCCCTCTAAACAATCATAGGCTGTTAAGACATCGGAGTTTACTGTCAGAGTCCACAATGTTCAGTAAACAACCAGCAACTGCCAGATCTGAACTGGGTTGTAAGAGGCAGGATGGGGATGGAAGGAGAGGGAGGGTGGTGTCAATCTCCACCCCCAGCTCTCCTCCTTGAACTGCTTTTCTGAAGTTTTATGTGCAGGGGCTCAGGCCAGTTAAGAAGCAGTAAAAACGTCCTCAGAGGTTGATGACTTTTCAAGCCTTTGCAACTGCAGACGTGACAGGCACTGCGTTGGGATTTGTAGTTCCTTTGACAGGCTCAGTTTAACTGATTCGTGTTGCTCTGTGCGTGTGTGTGTGTGTGTGTGTGTGTGTGTGTGTGTGTGTGTGTGTGTGTGTGTGTGTGCATATGGGCTAAAGCACTTGGGAGGACTGCTCTTTGTCGGCAGTTATTGGCAGTTGCCACATTTGGAGAGGGTGGTGTTATTTGTGCCCTTAGTTGGAAATATGTTTTTTATCAGTCAGCTATGTTCTGCTCATAATTTAACTGTCAAAATAAATAAAAGTGTTCAAATATGTGCAGTTTTTAGGGACTGTTCATTATTTATGATGCGGGACAGGGTGGTGCAAAATAAAAATCAAATAGTCTTTTTATATTCTGGCTTTAGTTGGGGACATACAACTTCAAATGGTTGTATTTTGTATTTATTATGAATACCCTCTGAACTCTGGGTTTGAAAGGCATGTTTTCTTAAAAAAAAAAAAAGCCAAAATCCCACCATTTATCATAGCCAGAAACTAGAGGTGTAATAATCCATCGATCTGAACTGATATATCAACTCAATGATCAACGATCATGTGTCATTGATGCTAAGTAAGAACATCGATCCATATTGTCATCTTTAGGATATGCTTTTATTTTGAAAGTCTGTGTCACTGTCAAACAGCGGCAGGCAGACGGCAAGCGGCCAAGAGAGAGATGATGAGGATAACATTATTTACTCTGAAATAAATCAGCGGCATGGAAATATTTTAGATTTTGAAGAAAATACGGGTCAACAGACAGAGCACATGGCGTACGTACAGTAAACAAGATAAAACACCATGGACCTGCCTGGACAGGCATCTCACTCACTAACTTCTCACTACAGCAACATTAGCTGCTCTGTATCAATGTTTGGCTGAAAAAAACGTGCATGCAGACTGAAATTCAACTGATCTGTTCTGTTGGGTGTTGCAGTGACTTAAACTAACAGTGAGCAGGAACAAAAATAACATTACACGTAATTTTTTAATGTAGGAGTACAGAAAAAAGTCTGCTAGCTGCTAAGCTAATTTATGCAATTTAAAGGAGAAGTCCAGTATTTTGCACTTTGAGCCCCATTTCTAGGTTGTTTATGGTGAAATAGAGTGGCCAAGACCAAAATAGTGACGATTGCTCATTTTCGGAGAATTTGGCTTTCCCCTGCCTGGCTTAACACTGCTGCCTATGGCCATGTGTGAACCTGTCCTAAAACCACGCTAAACATTCCTTTCCAAAGCCATGAAACTCACTGAGTGGTCAGTGGTGTTTGTTGATGTTCTGACATAAAAATTGTAGCAAACTGTGGTTTCCGTGATGATTTATATGACATTTAGTCTACCCCATTGGTTTTCTATAGGAAGCATCATTGTCCGTTGGTAGTAATCCGCCACCGGAAACGGAAAGGGGGTTGTTTACGACAAGGTTGTAGTCACTGTAGTCTTTTAGCTCAGCGAAAGTGCCAGCTCGACAGTGCTGTGTGGAAGAACAAGAACAAACGAAAAGTTTTGTAATAAGTCTAAACAACTGCACAATGGATTACTTGCTTGTAAACAGCCTTCCCAGTACGATGCCTTTGAACACGATGCCAACCTTCTTCTTCTGCTTCTTTTCTGTGTCACATTACATTGCAGTGGTTTCCTGCCAGTTGGCAACACCCACGTAGAGGAGCATTATCACCATCAAGTGGGCTGGAGTGTATAACCCTTCAGGGTCAAACAAACAATCAAGCGGAAGTTTACACACGGGTGTGAGGCAGGTGAAAAAAAGTTCCACAATCGAGATGAATAGCGAAAACACGGATGGAAACCACAGTTTGCTACGATTTTTATGTCAGAACATCAGCGAACACCACTGACCACTCGGTGAGTTTCATGGCTCAAAGCGCAAAATACCGGACTTCTTTAAACATGCTTAAGCTAATAATGAGCTGAAGTTGATACTTTTGTGAAATGATCTTGTTGTTAATCTGTGTTTTATGGCTCTTTGGGGAAGTTCGCCTTCAGGGCTTTAAGCTAGTTAGACCTGAAGTTTTAGTAAAAAGAAGACGGTTTGGGTTAAAATGAAAAGATTTCTTCCAGGAAGGACCTTGAGAGAAAGCCCTGAAGGTTATGCCATGTGATGTTTTATGTGTTAGTGTTGTTTTTATCTTTGAAGAAATCAATAGTGTTAAATGGGCATATAATATCGTCTCATATCAGTCACAGGCCCCTAAATTGCACCGAATCGAAATCGTATCGTGACAGACTTTGCAATATCGGAAAATATCTTATCATTGCCAAAGAATCAATATAATATTGTATCGTGATGAAACTGGCGATTTACACCCCTTCCAGAAAATATAAAAACTTCCTTGATGATGATGATGCCATTTCTAAGAAGGATTTGTGTTTTGCCTAAGAAATTAGCTTTGTTTTGATAATAACTCATTGTTTTATCTCCAGTACCTACATTTGATGTAAATCTGGCGAGGGAGGTTCTTGCATTGTCCCCCAGATACTAAGGGAGGCTCAAGGAACAAATGTGTGGAGCATCTGGAAGGTTCAAGACAAAGTCACACCCCCCAGCCAACCTTCTCCTTTGATAAGTAAAGAACAGTCCCTGAGTCATATAATCAAGAGAATTAAGTACATCTTGCACAACTAATTTTCAAGAGATATTAGTATTACTGTAGCTTTTAAAGTAATAATGCTATGTTAAAGGACTGAAAAGCTGAAATCAATAGAACAGCTCAACCCTCTCAGTGACATCTGAGATTAAAACCTTGAAGTCGCAGGTACTAGCTAAACTTGACACTTGCTATAGGACACACACTATATTAACTAACGTGAAAATTCGCTTAAAATTAGGTTGCGTAACACTTTTTCTATCCAGTGTTTTCTGACAGCAGAGATCCTCATGCCTTCAGAGTGATATTTAAGACATACGGCCGGTGTGGTTTATGTTGGCCGGCGTCACTTCACATGGACCGTGGCCTCGTTTTTAATGCCTTTTATCAATGTTCCTTGTGGTCAACGGATACCAGCTGTACGGCTTGGATTCACATAAAAACCTTGCACTCTGAAGAGCTCTTATACTGCAGCCAGGCCATGTGGTGATTGCCATGTCTCATTCATTTTGCTGACTGTTTTAATGCCTGTGACACTGTAAAGGGCTCGTCGAGTGGGTGCTGCCCGGGCATTTCAACTGGGGAGCTGGAGCCCTGCAGTTTTGTGGTGCGTGGGAGGTAAGTTGTGGTGGTGATGGAGGCAGGGGAGAGGTGGTTACTCCTCCTCATAGACACCCCATCTACAGAGCAGGTCTCATTAGAAACAGACATGGCCTGTTCGTCCTCGTAGAGCCTGAGCAGAACCCCAGCCCTCCCCCACTCCTGTCTCACCTTTAGAAAACACCTGTATTTTATTGTTGTAACTCCATTTCAGACCTGACCCCCTTTAGCCATGCTGCACCTCTGACCTCTGTCTTGACCCTGACACATGGAGGAGAGTAAAAATCAGAGCTGGAAAATAAAATTAGGGATGAAAGAAAAAGAAAGACAAGAAGTTGGGGAGGAAGAGGAGATGGTGGTTATAAAAGATCATGGGGGATGGAGATGAAAAAAAAAAGTGAGTAAGTACTGAGGCAAAGCAAAATGACAGCTCCTAGAAGGCTGCGGAATTGCTCTGATCAATCACGGAGCCAGTCGCTCAGTTGAGGCTTTGCGGACGTTAACTTTCATTTCCGTCACATCTGGGGCCTTTGTGAGGGAGGCAGATAAACTGTTTACCACCTGATCACAAGGCTTTGATAAGGACAAATTGCAGTATCAGTGGAGCCTGCGTGTGTGTGGGAGCATCACACTCACAGGTATTGCAGGAAATGGAAGATGAGGGAACAATTTGCACGCGGGGATGCCGTCTCAGGACTGATCTCCTGCCAGGGCCGAGGCGGATCTCTTTCTGTCAGCGCTTTGGTGCAGCAACAGGTCAGATGACTTCAGATTTAAGGTATGTGACCAAGTCGCTTGCCATTATATGATGAATGGCTCGGCATCTCAGCGCAACTAACATGGGCAAGTGCGGCCTGATACTGTGCCATTTCTAACCTCCCGGTGTTGAGTTACAGCTTGGGCCGGCTGCAGAAGGAAAAAGTGAGCGGAAGCCAGCAGGAGATTTTCGCCATGAAATTTCAACCAAAAGATCTTCACGGCTGTGAGCGTTGGCAGCTCTCGCTAATGCTGTTTTTTATTTTCTGGAAGTGATTCTTTACCTACATCAGGATCAACAGGAAAAAAAACTCCCTCTCTCTCCCTCTCTGCAATTGATTTGAATATTTTCCTGAGCAACAAGTACAGGAAACTAGTGTTGTTTTTGCAACCAGTCCAGCAAGAGGAGAGAAATGCTTCCAGCATAATATCAGGCTGAAAAATATTCACTGCAAATGTGAAATAATAAAAGGGGTAAAATACATTTTTCCACGAGGAATGCCTTGGTCAAGTGATAATATTATGTGGTGTGTGGTATGGGGGGAACATTTGTAAGGACAGCCAGAAAAGCTTCGGGCATAGTATCAATTCCTTCTCCCTGCTATGGTACAGCAACTCAGATATGCTGATATTTTTTATTAAAAGTCACCATGACCGTGTATGTTTCCAATAATAACGTCTTAAACTTTTTCAGTCACAATTACACAAGTATTACAAGGGTTAGAACGTCTCAATCAGCTTTTGTTTGAACACTTTGTAAACATTTCGCACAGCACTCGCCAAATGAAAAGTCAAACCGAGCTTAAAGTAATAATCTGTGGCATGTTCATATAAATAAATATTCATTTTTGCTACTCTCTTACTGATTGATTTAACACAAAAGTGATCCTTGTCCGTGAATATTTCTCCATTAGTTGTTGTAAACATTGAGTGCTTGTTAATTCTTTCCCAGAAAAATACTTCTGTTGCATGTTTCTGACAGCTGGAGAACTGGGTGTAGGAGCAGCGGTCACACCATATTTGCAGTGGTGCCACCAGAAATTTTTCTTAGGGTTGGCCAGATGGGGCCACTGAGAATCTTGGGTTGGCAGACCAAAACTAAAAGCCATAACTGATTTTCAGGAATTCTGTTATGCCAACACATTCTCACTCTGACTCATGGACCTTCCATGTCCAGATACAACATGAAAGGTACCCTGGGTGAAAGTTGGTTGACGACAAAGTTCTGCCTGTTACATACACTGTCTTCTTTCAAATTACACTTCCATTTTCACAGGAAATTTAACATTTACATGCAGTCTCTTTCAAAACAAACACACTACGTAAAAAAAATTGTGAACTGATGTTTTTTTCTTTCAACAACTAAACAACTAGGTTTAGGAAAAAAGAACAGGATTTGGCTTCATAATCTTAAGGAACGCGAGCAACGCTCTCCTGAGTGAAAGTCGATATTTGTTGGACCCATTCACCACCACTCCCACCCGCCCTACTTGGACTTTTGCTGCCTTAACTTTTGTCCTTGTCCCATTGCATTTCCCCCTAATGCCGCCGCGTGCCATTAAATTATAACGGCAGCTGGCCGTGTATCATACCAACGTTAAAGGCGGCTTTTTTCATCAGTGTCTGATGCGGCAAGTCACTGCCCAAGCACTGGATTTTGATGACTTCGGAGTGAGACTGGGTTGATTATGCAGTTAAAGTATCTAGGCTAGTTGAAACTTATGTCAATATGTAGAGGAATTGCTTACTGATATATTTTGGCTTCTTTTTCTATAGTTCTTGTCACTAATTATCTGATGTGTATAAACTAAAGGCCCTGATACGTCAAGCTGACGCTAGTTTTGGTGGTTTTCCCCGCACCGTTTGTACTAGTCAGCCCTTTACCCTGGCTTTTTTCAGCCAATTCAGCATGTTGAATCAGCATCGGAGACAGTGGAGTCTGTCAGTGAATGAAATCGATCTGATTGGCAATACAGCTCAGTGCACGAGAAGGGAAATTGAAGTGAGGAAAGTAAACAAAGGACTCAAGTCATGAGGGCATCACATCGAAACAAACTTGTTATACCATAAGCAAGGGCATAAATATAGAGAGTGCAGGCAGTGCAATTGCACAGGGGCCTCTGGGGTGGAGGGGCCTGTAGAGAGAGCAGGCCCTTGCAAGTGATTCAGATTGATCAGAAATATACCTGCATTCTGGTCTTACTTTTTTGATGACAAATACAGACTACTGCCACCTGCTGGTATGGAAAGTTATTTCCTCTCACGCAGGCACAGAACATTCGTGCTAGTTTGCCATTGGCTGTAATCTTTACGGTGTGTTCAGGTGCAGCTTTTTAGCCAAGTCACAGGCGACATGAAGCGATGCAACAATTAGACCTTTATGCCACTAATTCTTTGATGTTGGTTTGGTGTGTCTGAGCCTTAATATCAGTACAGTTAACATTTTGAGCTCCACAGCAATCTTGTTTTAATTTGTTACGTATGTTAGGTGATTCATTGTTCTTTAAAAGGTTAATTGTCCTTTTTCTTAAAAAGAAAAATATACAGTTCTAATTTGAAGGAGTACATGATTGTGTGAAATAAAACAGTTCCTGGGAACAAGCTTTCTCAAGTCAAGGGGAGACTTGTGGTTATCCAGCCTAATTTTGGAGCGATATTAAACCCTTTCCTGACAACTTATGCTGACGTGGTTACCACCAATGGATGCCTTGGCTTGTTTTGCAAGATACCACTAGCTTCAATGCTAGCTTAAAAAAATGAGCCTCTTTAAGACTGCCTTGGAGACACCACAGCATGTTTGAACAGAAAACAAAATGAGTCCCACCTAGAGATGCTCAAACCTTATTAGAAACAGAAAATGGAAGAAAAATAGATCAGAACTGCTGATGGATTGACAAGTGAAGTGTAACGAATGCCACAGCTGTTACAGACAGGCCTCTTACCTTTGCAGGCTCGTCGGTGAGTGATCGGCCTCGCCATGTCTCTATAAAAGCCCTCCTTGCAGTAGTGGCAGTGGCGGCCTGCGGTGTTGTGACGGCAGTTCATGCAGACGCCTCCGCTCTTCCTCCCCGACAGCTTATACAACTCCATGTTGAATCGGCAGCGACGGGCATGGAGGTTACAGTTGCATGCTGCAGAGGGAAGAGAGAAAAGTTATTAGTTGTGTGAACATCAGCAAAGGAGGGTAAATGTAAAAGTACCTTCACAGTATTTATCCTTAAAGAGTCTAAATGGAAGTTAGCTCAGATGAAATATTCACACGGAGTGTGCAATGCAGTAAAACATATGGTCACTACCAAGTATATCGCAGGAGAGTTGGCGGAGATTTTCCAGTGAGGCAGTATAACAGTGACTGGTTTATAATCTACACTGCGGCTGTGTGCTTGGCTGCTATTCCAGAACTCATCAATCAAAAGTGATATTTGCAGAGCTCATTTTCTCCATTTCATAATTAATGAATTCTGCTTCTCTCGGCCCATTAGTTATTAATCACTGGAAAGAGAGACATTAATTTCATGAATCACTGATGAGTAAAGACTCCTAAGATCTATTAAAAGCGAGAGCGATTCAGATAAAGGAACGGACTCGAGCTAGCTGTCTTCTAAATGAGGCGAACCGCAATATATGGGACATGTGAAGTGAGGTTATATCTCTTTGCAGTCCCTCTCAGATGCCTTTATGTCTCTTTGCCTCACCAGTCTTTCCATTGATTTCTCCATATTAGACCACATTCACCAGCTCTGACATTATTCAGAAACTCCGCTCTACTCTCTACATGTGGGGTTTGCATTTGAGAAGCCTTAATGAGAAACCTGCCCTTCTTGTTTGTGTAATAGAGTTTGATCCAGACCCTCTGCTGGTTAAATCAGAGTCAGACCTGGGACCTGAAGACTTGGCCGCAGCTTCAAAGACAACTGCTGCGGAGCTTAGCTCTGGTTCAAAGTTATCCGCAGATAAATTAGAAAGGAGTAAACAACAGCAGAGCTGTTTGACCAAAAATGTCAACAGTTATGGCAAAAGAAGGATTATTAGGGCATCACAACAGAGGGTGATATTAATTATTCTGGTGTGAGTGTGATTAAGAAACATGCACTAACAATAGATGTTTAGAAGAGAAAAAGACACAACAATGGGGAATAAGCAAAGACAGAATGGCTCAAGGACTGGGATGACTTTATGTATGTGTGGCTTTGTGTGCCATACAGTGACTGGTGAGTGGGAAGTTAGAGAAAAGTAATACAAGTACTTTTATGAGTCAGAGAAGGTAACAAAAAAGATGTTTACTTGTCACCTGGACTCCATTTTCCAATGTTTTTGGGTGTATGTGACTAATGGAGACAACGGTTTTTCAAATTGAGTGCACCGCAACAATGTAACAATAATAAACAACAGTGCACCTTCAATTTACTTCCACTAAAAGTGCTTGTTTTTGCCACTGACGGGCTCAGATTGTTATTAGAAGTGTCTGACAACATTATGGAGAGGATCCCTACAGAGTAAGACTCTTTTTGTTCAACTAGAAACAGCCCTGAAATCACTATCGACAAACCCACCAGACTCCATTTAAAAAAAACAGTAATTTATCATTGAACAACACACTTAGAGTCAACGGAAACAAAATAAAACTCACAAAAACCCTCTTGGATTGACTTTCCACTCTTCCAACATTCACTAACTCTGGTTTGGTTGAAATAAACCCTTAATTCACCCAGCTGGATGTGAAAATGTGCTGTCTCTATACATGCTAAAATTACTGTTTATTTAAATGGAGTCTGGTGGGCTTGCTGATACAGATTTTGGGCTTGTTTCTCATTAAACAAAAAGATCTATCTCTGTAGGGATCCTTTCCATAATATTGTCAGACACTTAAAATAACAAGCGGAGCCTGTCATTAGCAAAAACAAGCACGTTTAGAGGTATAGACTAGCGGTGCACAATTGCCCCAAGTGGTTACATTGCAGCATGTTTCACTGCTGCTGCCTGCAGCGCTCTTGTTCAATACTAAACAAGTTTCAAAAAGTGTTTTCTTCATTAGACACTTCAATACATAATCATGGGACTATAGGGTCCAGGTTGAAAATTACCCAAGTTACCCTTTAAAGTCTCTTTCTTCATCACCAGCTGACACATGCACTGCTGCTGCAGCCAAGGTCAGCTCTGCCGTTACACTGAGCTCAATGATCTGTATAATGTCAGATGAGCTCCTTGCAGTTGATCAAAAATGACTGTTAATGACACTCATGGTTCTCTCACGGGAGAGGAGTGACTTGAATATATATGTCCAGTAATATGTAAGCAGTGAATGATATGCCCCTCCATCCACACTGAAAAGGGAAGCCTGGCACCAGGTTGGGAAAGAGGCCCAGTTTTCCCTGGTTGCAGACCCTGGAAAAAAAAGGGGGGAGCACATTCCCAGACTGTTTCCCAATTCCATCTGGTTATTACGTGGCCCGATTTGTATGGAATTCTGTAGTTAATTAAATATTTTGTCATGTATGGATCCATGTTGTGAAGAGACACCGCTGGATGTTTTGGTGTGCTCTCATGAAATGGCAAGATGAGGACTGACCTTTGACCCTGGATAAAAATATAGATATGTATTCTGATGGAAGCGTGCACACTGAACAAAGTTTTAAATGACATGTTGCATGTTTTAACTAAAAAAATGTTCCAAATTGAATCGGTGTGGATGCATGTGTGTAGTGTGTGTGTGCATGCGAACAACTAAACAGCCTGTCCAACTTCTTCTAAGGGGAATGTGACAAAGAACACACCAGCTCTGGTGAGCGGCTGGGGCTGCTGTGGGGGGTGGGGAGACTGAGGTGGGGGACTGTGATTATGATCAAGCGTCTCAAACACACACACAGCTGTGAGCACTTGTGTCCATTAACACCTTGTAGCAGAACATGAAAGCGATGGATTGCGTTTTCTCCCCCGCTGAAGTACTGACGTTGCCTCTCATGGCATCTTCTCGATTCTCTGCTGTGCAACAAGATCGGGCAACAAAGTCCGAGGCAGGAGAGGATACGTTCAAGTGTGGAGAATGCAAAGAAAGTTCCAGAATATAACCTTTGAATGATTTAGCATGTGTAGCGGTGACGGCTTTAACAACAGCCAGACTTTTTGTGACTGACAGAGAATTATAGAATTAGTGTCTGGCAGAAAAAGTAGTTTGGGAAAAGATGAATGAAACTGTGAACTAAGGTTGAGAAACTAAGCAAAAGGCACTCAGGTAGGTGTCTGTATGCATGTTGTGGGTTTTCTATGGTGTACATGCTGCGTGCCGTTAACTTCAGCTTGGAGCTGCAGCTGCCTAAAGATCCTGGAATGTTTATGGGTTTGTTTTGAAGTGCTTGTGCGCACACACACACGCTGACACCCCAACCTGCCACCCCCACCACCGCAGCAGCCTCCCCCCCCCACCCCCCCACCCAAATTAGGCTCAGCGGGGATAACTGAACGCTGTTGAAGGCCATTTTTCAATTCATTAACACATCAAAGCCTCACTGGTGCTTTGCAAAAACACTTATTCTTATCTGTTGGAAAAGAGCAGACTTTTTCTGTGTTGTTCTGTGGGTGGTGGAAAGTCAGCAAAGAATCTGCGATCCTCCAGTGAGCGCGGCTCCTTTATGGGTCAGTGTCCAATTCAAGGATGCGTAAATCTGGTTCCTTGTGTTGTCGTGGAAATCAAACAACAAACACAAGCTACAGGCTTGGCAAACAGAGGGATGCTGCAACAAAAATAAGGAGGGGGTGGAGGCAAAGGAGCAAGAAACCCCTAGGAAAATATTAGAGTAGGGAATAGCTGCACCACTTTGTCATCAAAATAAAGTGAGCCAAATGCAAATTTGAGTGGAATAACTGCAAGAGTAAATTTCTATCTGATATATTCCTCTACACAGTTTGCACACGTCTCCATTTGTGACGTAGGTGGTGCTTACTTCCTAACTTCCTACAGGTAAGGTCAAGCTGCTCTAATTCAGCTTTCATTAAAGGTGCCTCAACAAGTACATGTGTTCCAAACAAGCTCACAGTCTGGCCTGTCATGTGTGTGCTATGACAAATTGGCCCGTAAAGACTGCCCTTCGACAAATAAAATGCAAGTGTGTTTGTGGAGTGCACCGCCTCTCTGCTCCCCTCCATATGTCAGGGATAAATCTAACCTCATTTTTCCTTCAGCTCCACCAAAGCCAAGCCGGTAAGCACAGCCAATTGATTTTGGATGCCTGTGCAAAACCCAAATCCCATGGCTAAAATTGGTCCTTGAAAATTGGAGGGCCGCTCTCCCACCACCACCCTCTCCCCTCTTGGCCCCGGCCATGGTCCAGACCTGCTGCAGCCCCCCTTGGGTGCCCTCTCCGCCTGGCCAAACAGGCTCTGCTATATGGGCTCCTGCCATCATGTGTGTGTGTGTGTGTGTGTGTGTGTGCTGTGTGTTTGGGCTGAGTTCCGCCTGGCTGCTCCAGCCACCTGCTCAGGGCACCGAGGGGAACACCCGGTTAATTAGCTCCTCATTAGAGCCAAAGCAGTGTACAGTGTGGACAAACACACACACCAGAGACACTCCTTCAAGCGGTAGTAACTGCTCACATAATGACATGGATCAAGTAACAAAAGACGCCACAAAAAAAAAAAAAGTCAGAAGTGAGACTTAAACAGATGTAAACACCGCTGGGTCTGTAGACTCTAATGAGCTGTGGACAACAAGCTGAGACAAAGATTTAAGAACTCCAAGCCGAGGACTAACAGGAAACTACAACTCCTGTAGTCCTGCTGTGTGCATTTCGTGGACCGTATAATGTACACAGGAGCGTCTACCTCGCTGTAACAAAGCTGCTTCAGAACCACTTGCTCTTTCCTTCTCTTCCACACAGACATATCTTTCACTTCTACTTTGACACCACGTCTCAGCCCTCCCCTCCCTCCAATGGTTTCTGCGGTTAGCCTCACGCCGTGGGCTTAAGAGCCAGCTCTTGGAAGCCCTTTTGAACTGAGAGTCCCCTTAATTCCTCTCCCACCCCTCCCCTGAGCCACCCTCCCCTCTCTCCTCTTACTTTCACGAGACCCCATCTCAAATACTCTCACTGCTTTACCTCTCCCTCCTTTCGCCTGTTTCCTGCCCCGACCCTTTCTCTTGTCCATCCTTTCCTCCATCTCCCCTCTCTCTCTCTCTGGATGGCATCAGCCGGGGGAAGATTTTAACGAGATTAGGCTGGAGGGTTGCCATGTTGGGGGGCCTGGTGTCAGAGGAGAGTTGAGCTCTGTTCCCTCTCTCTGGTCCACTTCACTTCCCCACATCTAAACACTGTTATCTGTGTCCCGTCTTTGCCTTCACTCTCTGTCTGTCTCGGTTGCGCCCCCCCCCCCCAGGCAACGTCCCGCAGTCCCGAGCACAGGGGCAGAAGTAGACGACTGTTGTGCAATCAAATTATCATGGCGAATCAGTAAAAAGCGAGGTAAAAACAGATGTACGTTTGCCATGACTCTTGGCATACACAGCCATGAGGTCCAATCGGGGGGATGCATGCGATGCCTGGACTGGTTTCGAAATAGAAAGTGACAGATGGAACCTACTGTGTAAATTCACCGCTGAGGCCAGAGATGACAGTGGCGTGGCAGAGGGGAAACCTAATGTTTTTCTCTAATCAGGTTGTATGTGAACGCAGAAGACTCTTGAGATGATGATGGGTCACCCAGAACAGAGCAGTAAAAGTAAAATCCACTGCAACGACCACCATGTACTTTTCAATTTGAAATGAGATCACTTTCAGTTTTACAGGGACTTTTATGTCAATGGTTTGATGAGTGTGAAAATGATGTGTATCATACGTGGCCTCTGCACATTTAATGAACACCTATGGGAGATACTGACCCAGCATATGAGACAGCTCTCTCCACAGCCATCATCAAAACACCTGATGAGGAAATATCCTTGGAAAGGATGGAGCTCATCCCATTAACAGAGTTTCAGGAACTTTGAGGATCTGTTACAAGCATTAGTGAAGCTGCTGTGGTTTTTATTATTAGCTTTATGTTTTAAAGAAATGACATCACAGGAGCTGAGATATGCTGACAATTACTCCCTAGTGTGGGATAAAGTACTGTCTATTATGCAGGATTTTCCTTATAAAATGTACAGACTCATACAAAAGTAATCCCTCTCAATCATCACTTGTGACTCACTAGGAGTTCGTGGCGTCATATGCATCTGCAAAGCCATCTGCCTGGTTTTTCTTATTTCGTTCTCATTGTGCAGCGTTCTGGATGTTTACGGGCTGCAACCTTTGAGCAATGGTGTGTAGCTCCCGGCCAATAACAGCACGCAGGTGAGGTTAGAAGTGGCCAGGTAGTAGCAGCATGCATCCAAGAGGAAGCTATAAATATTGCAAGCAAAGCACAGAAAAACGCAAATATAGCAAGGCGAAACACCAAGTGTAATCTCATTCCAACGCGAGAGTGAATAACTTTCACTGTTTTCTGTTTGACAGGTCGTTGCCAGGAGTTAGCTTCTTGAGCTTTTCTATTACAACAAATGTAATGCTCTTACAATATTAGCTTAGCCTGGAAATCCAGACTCAAATCTAGAAAGATTTTGAGTCTGGCCCTCACCGATACACCCTTCCTACCCAAGGGGCAGCACTAACTGAGGTATATTAAATGCCGCTGCACGCAATTGGATAGCATGATAGCCAATCAGAGCAAAAAACAAGGTGACGTATTCATTGCTCTAAGCCCCATTTGTTTGCCGAACAGTGGGGCTAACTGATATATTATGCTTTTGCTGTATCCCGTCGGCAAAACGGCAAGAACGTCCTTCCTGGAAACGAAGGCTTCTAGGGCAGTCTTCTGCTCCTCTCCCAAGGAAAAAGATAGTGTAGTTGGCTTAGCGTTTCTTCCAAAGCTAAACTGAATGGACGCAGTCCCTCGGCAGGTGCCATCTTGGCTGTTTACTTTTAGACTCCTACGGCGCAGCGCTGTCGTCATCATGTTACGCCTGCCCAGAGCCCGCCTCTGTCAGATAGACTGATCTGATTGGTCCGATGGCGATTCAGCAGGCTCTGCTAGCCAGATTCCCATGCAGTGCAAATTCAAATTTGCTGGGGGCGGGGCATCTGGATTTCCAGGTTAATATTAGCTTGCAATGTACCAACAAGCAGTGTAAGGAGGAGGGGCCATGCTTGAATGCTGTTACGAACAGTGACCAACAATTCCTGCATAGTATACCTTTAAGAGTCAGAAAATGTTGGATCTGTAACAAGCCTCAGTAGGGTTGGGTACCAGTACCTATAATTACCATCTACCATTAAAAAATGGCACTTTTTCCCCATAGTTTACTTTCTCTGTAATGTCAGAACTTTAATTTCTGATGTAGTATAGTACAGTATGGTGAAAAGCAATTCTGCTCCTCTGCTCCTTGTAATCACACATAGAACTAATCTTCTCTCTGTGTGTCTGCTTTTCTAGCAGTGAAACTGGACTATAACAAAGAATATAGAAAACGAAATGGACCAGATGCTGAAACTATCACGTTAGACCGGTGCTGCAACTATAGTTTTGGCTCGCTGGGGAGCTGATGGAGCTCCACGGCTGGCTTCTCGGCTGCAGGACACCTCTACCTCCTGTCTGAAGTTGAACCCAGTGGAGTGCCCCTTTCATTCGTCACCCATCTGTAGATCAGTCTCAGCAGTCAAACTTGTACACAAACCTAAGAAAAACAGCTTAGTCTTCTGCGTCCTTTTATGTCACTCCTGCTGTTCTACAGTAACAGACAACTTCCATTTCACATGCATTAGTGTATGAATGTTTACATAACGTACACATAATTTCAAGCACAGTGACAGCAACCATGTCAGTCACAGTTAGACAAAACCACAGTCAAAGGGAGCCAAGCAATTATCGTGCACTCATTGTTAAAAAACAGACATATATTTTCTCTTAACAGTCTCTGAATCTCGCTGCCACCAGCAACACCGGCTGGCGGCCAAAAACCACATATTTTCTCAGGCAATAGAGCACAGAGGCCCGCAACAGCATAAAAAGAGGCAAACTGTTACCAAAACACAGATAACTCAATGAGAGAAGAAAAAAAAGGCTGAATTCAGCAAAAAGAGAAATATATATGAAATAAAAGAAGAGGTAGCGGACAGGAAAAGGTCCAGGCAAAGAAAGTTAATCTATGACAAGAGTCAGTTACACAAGGATAGAGAGGAAGAGAGTGCCGACGGTGACGGGCACCTCGGGAGGTGATTGCTACCATCTGTGGGGGAGAGTGGATGGGGGCCTGGGAGAGCAGGGTGGGCACACTGCAGCTCCACCAGTTTGCTTTGGCACGGGGATGAAACGCTACATCGCACTACTAGATTACATGTGGCTCTCACACATGCGAAGAGATGCATATGCACACACACGCACTTGGCCTCGGGCAGCCGCAGAGCATTTCCGAAGGATCCAGCGCTTTAACCCGGTTGACATTAACGCTGTTATTTGACACTTTGCTGTCCTTAACATTTGTTTCACCATGTTCCCTGCTTGCCAGAGAGCCTTTATGGGTGGCTTCATAGAGCAAGAAAAGCATCAATTCCTTGTGGGTTGGCCGAGGACCAAAGTTGCAATACTGACAGAGGGAATAAAAGCAAAGAGCACGGCTACAGTACAAACTGACCAAACCCTGTTGTCTCAGCCAGATAAAGGTCTTGCTTCAAACACACACACACACACACGCACACGCGCGCGAAAGCAAATCTCACACACCTCATGTTTGTTGGCCTCGCTGTGCCGTTGCCCCTGCGTCTCACGCAAACCACCCCAGAGGCATCGTTTCATAGGGCTGTTGATTTTAGAACAACATTCCTTGGCTGTGTAATTATTTGAAAGCACAGGAGGTTTCTTTTTTTAAATTCACTTTCTTTCTTTCACCCAGCAACCCCCTTCAACACACACACACAAACATCTCCTGCTCATTTATGTGTCGCGCTGTAAGTAATTGAAGTGTCGGTTCCCTGTTAGCCTCCAGCGACAGGCGGTGGAGGCGGAGGGGGGGTCTTTAAGTCAATTAGCGAAAGTAGGAACATGGCACATGCATGTAGTAATATCAAGGCAGCTCTGGCTTTCTTCGTCCTCACCCATCTACACTCCATCTTCATATCGTGTTGCCCTCTAGGGACGGACAGCAACATTTCAGCTGGCCGTGAAAGACAGTTTCAGGCTGCTGTGTGCTGCAATGATGGATCCTCAGGGTTCAGTGTGGAAATTCAACGCAATCCAGTGAGGTTAACTTTGTTCTACTCAAGACCAAACACTGTGTCGCAAGAACAAAAGCACACAGATCCTGCTCCTCTCCACGCCACGATTAGGAAACTATAAAAATACGAAGTTGCTCATGTTATCCAAATCATGCAAACTCACATGGTTTCATGTGTGGCGTGTTTAAATATGAGGTCATTTCGCGATTGCCGGGCCTAAATGGTGTCTCGACGAATCTGTACGACTGAAACATGGGCCTGACCTCTGCTTGCCCCTCGCTACATGGAAAGGAAAAAATGGTGTGAAAGGATGGAGGCCTATTTTGAAATTCTAATCAGCATCAAAAAAAACATCTGCCCCTTGTCGGTGAGGGAAACGAACACAGAGAGAGAGAAATATTTAAAGAGAGTTTTTGCTTCTGTGGTCTTCAGAGTTTCCACAGCTCTGTACAGATCTGAGGGCTTATTCTGAGCCCTGTTCCTGAGCATGTGTTCCTGGCTGGCCTCTTCCTCTGACACACACACACACACATTCGCACACATACACACCTCTGCTGGATCCACACCGCTCTCCCCAAGAAACCCATCTGTCAAATCCCCCCGTAATTCCAGCTAATAGTTTCCAACAAACAGAGGCCGAGCCCACCGAAAACCACGAGCCCCCACAAAAGGTTGGAGCGGGGCTTGTGACGAGGCTTCGAAATCTGTCTGTTCTGCTTCTCCTCTTTAAAATTCACATTTTAATGCAGCTGCTCATTCATTAGTGTGGCAGACATGATCTAATAACATCTATTATGTAACGGGTAATAACTTTTTTTAGCGGTAATAACTAATTTGTGGGAATTCCCTTCAGGTGATGACATGGACCGATGTATAATGAGACTGTGAATACTTATATATTTCATTGATTGATTTAATTTCAAAGGAAATTCTTCTTGTGCAAAAACAGAACACCGTATCACTTATTCCCCGCTGGACTCAATCTGTCAAAACTTATCATTTAAATTATTAAACGCCACACCCAGAGGCTGCAGCAGAGCGGGAACACCCAGCTCCGCTACCAACCGCAGCTCACCTGCATTTTTGGCAAATCAGCCCGAGTGGCAATCCAAAACAGCCTTCACATGACCTCTGTATTTAATGCTATGAATGCATACCAGTGTGCCTGCCGCAACACTGGGAGCAGACCTGGCTTGGCTGGTCCATTAGGGATGGATGGTGTCTGGCCCCAGAGCAGTACTCTGGACTTCCTGCAGGCTGAGTCCAAAACGAGGGGAAAGGAAGGGGCTGGAGAATAGAACAGCTTGGTGCCGCAGCCAAACAGGGCCAAGATGGCTGCAGCCAAGAGTAGCGAGCTCTGACACCGCCATAAATTATCATCTACTCGGGATGTCATATTGTCGTTGACTCCACAAGAGGCCTCTTCATCTCATACGGTGACTTTGGCAGACTCGATTATGGCATGATACACCGTCTCGCATTTTTAAGTCAACACAAAGTATACATTACAGCATCGACAGTGCCAGCAGAAAAGCCAATACTCCATCACAACCGGTAACCAAATAACTCTTATCCATCTGTTTCCTCATTCTGTCCTGTGGCTCAAACTGCGGGGCAGATAAATCACAGCTTTTTCCATCATGTCTCCCTCAATACAAACAGACACGCTCCTTTACGAGGCTGCCCTCTCTGACTACTAGAGCGGAGATTTGTAAACCCATGTCTTGAGGCAGGATTCATAGTGAGGGAGGCGGCAGATGGGGTGTGTGTGTGTGCATGGCTTGTGTCTGGAGACAGTACGTGAGCTTGCCAAGAGCACAGACAGTAATCTTGGTGCGGTGCATGTCAAACATTTAGTAAAACCGGCGAACAATCAAACTAGCCTGTTAGAAACAATGTTCTTGTCATGCAGGGTAAAGATCCAAGTCAAGACTGCTACGAGTGAGCAAAACCTTTAAAGCCATCTCAACAGCAATGTTTAAGGGGTGAAACTGGCGCACTGGGCGCATCATTTCCGAACAACTGCTGTGTGAAACAAAATGTATTTGGCTCTATGTCTACCCACTCTGGATTCCTCATTTCTCACCCCCCCACTCGCGAGCTTAACCTTGTCACCACTCCGCAAAGGATCATGACCTCAGCCCAGCCCCCTCGGACCCTACCTCCAACCCAGACACCCACAGGGCCTCATGAAGGCTCTGGTGACACCTAAGGGACTCCTTGGCTCTGTAACTTGCCACTCTTGCGCACTCGCCCTGGCTAAATACTTGCACCTTGCTGTCACAGCGGCTCGCACTGCAGAAAGAAAAGCAAGCGCAGAAATCAACAAGGGGCGGGTGCATTTAAAGAATGGGTTTTAAGATACACTGGAGAGGCTTTTTAAAGGCTCTCCTGCTACTTTGAGGATATGTTGGAACCCGTTCTACCGGAATAAGCTGTAAAGAGGCTTTTGGAACATGAAATCGGGGACATCTGGGACTGGCTTTTTTGGCGTGTCCGGATGTGTGATCAGGTATAGCGTGCGACTCGCAATAGGCTTTAACTGCCCTGTATCAACACTGGGATTAGGTCATCGGAGTTGGCCAGTGCGGCCGGGCTGTTTAGTCCAGAAATTGTGGATGGAAGTGACATATCAATCCCGCTGAGAAGAGCTCTACGGGAAGCGGGCGTAACATTTCGGAAACGGCTACGGGACATTTGAAAGAGGGCGTGTGCAGAAAGTATGAGCGAGAAAACACTGAGGGATTTACAGGATATTGTTGTAGAAGGGGCTAAGGTGTGTAATGTGTGTGTGTGTGACTGTATCTGAGAGCGGAGTAAGTGAGGGCGTCAAGGGCAGATGAAGCCAAAGTAAGGTAGTGTTGGCGCAGGAGTGAGGGAACGCTGGCTTCGGCGGCAGGTCTAATGCTAAAATGGCCTCACTCCTCTGGCTCTGTCACTCTCTGTCCCCTTTAAACAGATCTGGCACTGTTTAATGCTAAATATGATCTCAGGCCAGCTCACCGGGCAATTATAACATGTAAGAAAAATATACACTGTTTTTCAATGTTCTGCTCCTGTTTTTTTTTTCTCTCTCTCCGGGTGTAATTTTATTTCATTATGGCGAGAGGTTAAAACGGGGACAGCGGTTTCTAATATGGTTTTATTTTCCTACGCTAACAAATTTTTATGACAAGCAAAATTGACCTGAATTAAGTTCCACCTATGTCTATTTATACTAACAGAGAAATGCTGTAAAAATGACCACCAAAGAAACACATTAGAAAGAGCATTCCTACTGAAAACACACAGGGAGCACGGTGTGTGTCTAAAACCTTTGTACAGCCATGAAATTAATATATGCGCTAAATATCACATAAAAGGCTAATCCAATACAAAGGTAATCCATTTATATTAACAAAAATTGCCACAGAAATTGCTATAATTTTACTTGGCGAGTGTTCAGAGCACGTCTGGATGACTTTTACGGAGCATGTCTTGAGGTGAAGGCAAAGACTGCCAAATAACATTCTTGGATGACTTAGCTGTAGCCGTGTGCCAATGACTCGAGCTGTTGTCATCCACTGTTTAGACTTGCTGGTGAAAAAAGAGGCTTTTTTTCATGGACAAGTCCAGAAAACATGATTTTGTTAAGAGTAGGCCTGTTTCCCTATGGAGGAACGGTAAATAGAAGGGGCTGATGGGAAATGCGAGGAAAAAGGAAGTGCCTTGTGTTTTGGGAGACGTTGCCAAAGTTGCAAGCTCAACCACTGCGCTACCAGAAGTCCTCACCTGTACAAACACAAATTTATCCGGTGTGCTCTGGCAACACTCTTAATTACCCATATGACAGTCAAACACAGGTCATCATAGTTAAATCTGTCCGTTTCTGCCTCCCTCTCTCTTTCCTTGTGTGTCTGTGTATAAATTCAATTTGTTGGCCTGATTTTACGTTGCTGTCATATCCTGAGAGTGGGTGGTGAAACGGTCATGACTCCATCCAATGAAGAAATAAACAACCTGGGTTTCCAAAAAGATTTTCATACACTCTTTCAACCTAGAATGGGATATTTGTATCAGATATAAGGCGGCCAATCTTCTGTCCGAAACCCATTTGCTCATTAGGAATTCTGAGCGTGCTGAGGAGATATACTGTTGGGAAACAATATCTCCCTGATTCATAGAAAGGGGAAAGGAACAGAGCAGAAATTTACATATGCATGCTTCTTTATTAAAGGGATAGTCCAGATCTTTTGAAGTGGCATTCCTTGACTTTTTCATAGCCAGCGTATTACCTACAGTAGATGTCATTAAGCACAGCGCCATTTGGAGTATCTGGATAGAGTCTGACATGGAAGCCAAGCTAATGTACTGCTATGAAGGGGTCAGCAACAAAAACTTGTTCAACCACTTAAAAAAACAATACCAGTTTAAGTGCTATATTTAGAATATTTTATTGTTTTACATTACCATTAGACAGGGAACTGGAGCCATTTTTTTTTGCTGTTTTCAAAGCCAGGCCTATTTGAGAAAAACAGTGATTTAACATTGCAAAACACAGGAGTTGCTGGTCTATCGCTATATCGATTGGTTCTTCTAATGTGTGATTTTCGCATTTAAATGGGTTTGTTTAGATTTACCAAAGTCACACAATAATACAAACTAACTTCCTGATCGAGGCAGCGGCAGACCGACAGCTCCTGTGTTCAGCAAACTAAAAGTACAGTTTTTGTCTAAGGAGTCTGGTGGCTGATGAGAGCATAGATAGGGAACTAAACGGCTTCTCCGTGAGAACGGGCTGTCTGACAGAAAGGTAAAACTATGAAAATATTCTCAATATAGCGTACACTGAAACTGTTATGGGGTTTTTTGGTGGCTAAAATTTGCCTTGCTGTCACTCCGTCCACAGCAGAACATCGCTTAGCTTCTTTGTTGGGACTTCCGCTGCTTCTCCAAACCTATCACCATCTACTCTAGGTAAAACACTGACTTTGGGACACAACCCCACTTCAAAAAAATCCAAACTATCCCTTTAACAGCCACTAAATGGGTACAATTGTGTTTCCTGCAAGTGTTAGTCAATGCAGTAGCTGACAGGAAGTAAACACGGACCAAAGCTGTTGCCCTAGTCACAATATAACACTTACTGTAGAGCCATCCTGTTATGTCTCTTCTCAGGAAAATTCTTTGTGTTAAATGTTCTCAGAACGGTCTGTATTGTTTGCAGGCAAAGAGAACTCTACAGTATGTTCCACAGCAGACTAACTGAGACATGTAAAAAGCACATAAAGAATGACAGATAGAGGGAAAGACTTACGCAGACACTCATTGGCCTCGCGGGCATTGGCCCTCTGCCACGGTCGGTCATAGTGAAAGGGCTTGCAGCGGTCACATTCGGGTCCCTCTGTGTTGTGCTTGCAGTCACACACTAGTTTGCCTTCCTTGTCTTTCAGGCAGCGCGAGCCGTGTCCGTTGCATTTACACCTCCCGCCCACCTGGAAGTCTCCCACTGCATAGAAATAAGTTGGCAGCGTGGATGTCACCGCCATGGGGTCGTCGTCCCTCCCTCCGCTGTTGCTTCCGGCCCCCAGTTGCAGCTCCCGGGGCAGCTGGGGCCGGCTGAAGACCACGCGGATGTCGGTGACGGTTACCCAGTCCTGGAGGACAGGGCTGTTGTCAAAGTCTTTGCCGGAGGGCCGTCCGTCCAGAGTGCTGAAAGCAATGAGTCCTCCAGACAGTGGGTAGAGGTCAGTGTGGCCATCTGTGCATAGAGCCTCCTGTTCGTTCTGCTTGGTAATGGTTGCTCTGTTGGGCCGGTTGTACATACGCCGGCACTGTGAGGAGTAGAACTGGTAGGGCATCCAGGTCTTGCCGTAGTCCATGCTCTTATATATGGCCAGGGACTCGGGTCGTGGTGAACAGAACTGCAGGCTGACATAAGTGATCTCAAACTTTTTCCCCAGTGAAAGGGTGAGAGTCACATTGTGCGGCGAGGTGTTCAGATTCTCTGATTGCCAGCAGGTGAGGTTGTGGGCTGAGTTGAGGTCAGTGAGGTAGGTAGCAGGGTGGGCACGGCGGGGGTCGGCTGCGTCGCAGATTTGGCACGTGCGCACAGAAGGCCGATCGTCGCCCCGCTCCACCACGCTGCAGGAACGGGACGGAGGCCGGCCACAGACGCTGGACACCATCACCTCCTTGCCGAAGGCGGCATTGATAAACTCGGGGATACAGCGCCGGGCTGCGCCTGTGTCATCGTAGCAAGGGTCTGGGGGGGTCTGCTGCCCTGCGAAGGGATTGGTGGCACTGTGGGTGGAGGCTGAGCATGCCAGGAGGCACAGGCCCAGCAGGCACCTCCAGGGTTCCCTCATCCTGCTCAGAGGGGCCTGTGTGTGAGCGTGTGTCTGTGTTTATGCACGGATGAGTCTTTGTGCGTGTACCCAAGAGTCTGTGTGTAAATGTAAACGTGTCGTTGTGCAGATGTGTCCGTGTGTGTGTGTGACTTTCCCCTGTGTGTGAGGGAAGGAGAGTGTCTGAGCTCAGTGACCCTTCACTTCAGGCTGACCAGAGCCCTTCCTGTAAGAGAGAGAAACAAACACAAAGGTCAGTGTCACAGACATTTTTTTACCATAATAGGATATAAAATTGAAAGTGACGCTGATCTAATTCTACTGTATAAAATCATCTACAAATTATATTTGCCCTTATAAAGCAAATTACATTGTATCTCTTGTACTGTACAATCACAAGTGAATGTTTTCATTGACTAAAAGCCTGTCAGAGGATAAGACAGTAAGCTGGGGGGCCCCAAGAGAAAGGATATGACCATTTAAAGAGAGACATTAGTGGCTGCAAGTGACTGCATCCTGAATTTTAATGCCGGCCTCTCATTCAGCACTTCCATTCAGGTCAAAACTGGCCAAGCCTTCTGGTCATGCTTGAGCAGCATGGCAGAAGTCACCCTATAATCCCTGTTGATGCTGCGAAGCAGTGGACCGTGTGTGACCCTGGTCAAACTTCTGCTTTAAGAGTGAAAAAAAAGACGAACTATTTTTTATATTAAGCTTTTTTAAGTGATTTTTTTTTGCAGGAATTTGACAGTAAATCAAGCGTTGCAACACTATTGTTACACGGTGCTGACCCTCGAGAGGGGAGCATTATGTTCATTCACTGAACCAGAAAATTCACCAAAAGTGATAGCTATTTGAGGATTATACTCTGCATTAGAAGAACTGAGGCCATGAGACTCCATTCAAGCCTTTTTAATTCTTTGGGTCAAGATAGGTACCTGGATGACATCATTCATACGCTCACAGCGAGACGAGGGGCCTCTCGGTCCCAAAGAGAGAAAGATTGAAGCAGGGGGGGACAGAGAAAGCCTTGGGGCGAAGAAAAAGACAGAGAAAGAGATGTATATAGCCTGAGGCTTTTCCTTCCCTAATCCCCTTTTTACTTCCCTGGGTGTCAAATCCAGAAGAGCCCCATTTCAAAACAGACAGCTGAGGGGTTGAGAAGGCACCCCAACCCTCTTTGCGAGGTATTTATTAAATTACAATGAATCACACCCACCTCCTCCTTACCCTCACTCTCCCTCTTATACTACAGCATCCCTCTTCATCTTGGTAGAACAAAAGGCCGCCTCTGTATCCACTTCAGTCAAGCGGAGGAAGGCAGACAGACGGATTTAAGGGGAGTCGGAAAAACAAAAGTTTCGTTCTTTTCTTATGTGAGGGGTCCAAAGCTAGCAACCCTCTGAAAAAAGGGCCCAGTGGCCTGGTAAATAGGGCCACTCTTCTGTGCTCAAGTGCTTAAACCCAAGCCATTTGGCCTCTTCTCAAGCGCAGATTGGGTGTTAGAGGAAAATACCACGAGGGACTTACACAGAGCAGAAAGACTGTCACAAAGTGGAGGTACAACAACCCTCGAAATTGAAACCACATCTTTTAAACTGTCTTGTCTGCTTCATTTTGAAGTCTACTTGGAATAAAGAGTGTATATTTTGAGTGCATGAGCCACGAAATTTGAAAACCTGAACTTGAAAACACTATAAAAAATCCCCTGTTATTACAATATTCAACATATGAAAAATGGATTTCAGGGAATGGGCCTGCTCATAAATGACTGGAGTAGGAGTGGGCCTTGCCAGGACGAATAAGGACATTGATCAATGACATGTGTCTGAGGACGAGGAGGTTAAAGTGGGCACGCAGGCGGGAGTTCATCAGCCGAGGTACTCCATCAAAAGGCTGGCCGTGGTAAAGCTGGCGGGCCCCGACACCCACTGGGGAGGGCATGGAGAGACGGCTGATAGAATTAGCAACTCATTACCATCCAGGCCCAGCTTCCATCAGCGGCAGGCTCATCCGAGAAAAGAGACAGTGGGGAGAGAGGGAAGGAGGGGGGAAGGAGCCGGAGTAAAGGGGGAAGAATTTATGACAGGTGAGGAAGAAAGGAAAAAGACGGAGAGAGGGAATTATTCAGACTTCATGTTTGACGGGCATGTTGTTGAGGGAGTGAGAGGAAGTTAGAAAGTTTAAAAAAAACACAGGCAGGAAAATACTTGACAGACTTATGAGGCTAAAAAAGAGGACAAACAGGAACAAGGAAAGAAGAGTTTTAGTAGATAAGGAGGACACACGAGGGGGAGAAAAACAGCGAGGGGCACGACAGTGATAAAGCAGAACTGACTCGAGGGAGGCCGAGCGAGGACAGATATGAATGGAAGCCTTAGGAGAGAGAGCGAAAGTGACAGAGATGGAGGGAGGGAGTTGAGGAAAGGACATAAAAAATGAGAGAGATGGAGAGAGAAACGGAGAGGGGAGACAGATTAAGGTGGAGGACTGCATTGGTCTGTGTCTGGACTTTGGATGACTAAATATGGTGCGGTCCGCCGTGCTGCCGGGCCTGCTGGGAGATTCTTCCAGGGTCTGGTGCTGTCAGGCGCGTCTGGCAGATGAGCGTGTAGGTTAAACAGAGAGAGAACAGTGACAAGGCTGTTTAATTCCACTCTGTACGCCCTCTGAAATAGATGCTAGCCTCGTGTTATGCTTCCTCTGAGCAACACTACACTGTGGCAAAAAGCTGGTATCTATTAAAAACTTATTCTATATCGCTATAAAAGCTGCAAAAATGTGAGCCAGCTCCACAAAATTTTTCTGCATCCATAAGCTGTGCCAGGACGTCAGCACAGTGGTGTAGCTGGCTGACCTTTGAAATGGTAAAGAATCTGTTTCAGCGAGAAAAGTCTTTGCTTTCAGCATCGACAGTGTGTTTAACAAGCCACAATTTCCCCTCAGTGGGGGCAGACATTGTCTTTCATTAAATGTGGTTGAAGTAGCAACAGCTGCAGGCCCGTGTGTGTCTCTGTCTTCCTGAAGAAGACAATGAATACCACACAGAAATGCTGCTGGCTGCAGCTTCATGTTTAGTGTACAGACATGAGAGTGGTATCGACCTTCTCATCTAACTCTCAGCACGAAAGAGAATAAGCGTATTCCCCAAATGTCAACCTCTAATAAATTCAGTGCATGAAATAAAAAATGTATCAGTCAATCTTGGAGTGATATCAGCCTCCATCTGAGTTTTGATTTTAGTATTGGCTTCACTTTTGTTTACATTTAGATCACAGATTGCGACTTTTAAAGGAGCAGTGCGCAGGATTTAGTAGCATCTAGTGGCTAGGATTGCTGATTGCGACCAGCTGAAACTTCTCCCGTGTGACAAGTGTGAACTCCAGGTTAAGATTCCTTCAGTGTTCACTGTTCAGGAGGTTTTTACTGGGAGCCAAATTATCCGCAGAGGTCTCTTCCTCTCCAAAACAAACTGACGCGTCTTTCGGACCTTGTTTTGTGCATACGCAATGTTTACAAATGAGACCCATGCTTATTAAAACCAGAAAAAAACCCCACTGAATAAAGCGGTGTCACGTTACAAATCAATGTTCCTGCTGCTAGTGTGTGCTCACCTATTTTCTCTTATAACTTAAGATCCAGACGTTCAGAAGGTTTTTACCAGGAGCCGAATTAGCTGCAGAGGTCTCTCCCTCTCCAAAACAAACAGACTTTGTGATTTAAACCAGTCAAAAAACAAAATAAAGCAGTTTCAGATTAAAAACCGTGTTTTTCCAATGCTGTTTGGCTCATCAGGGGGGCTGTTAACTTCTAGAGCCACTGTTTGGTATGTCCGTTTCGGGCTACTAGAAATATGGCGTTGCAACATGGCGGCCTTTGTGGACAAAGACCCATTCCCCTTCTAAATAAAAATGGATCATTGTAAGGTAACAAAAAGCATGACAATTCTTATTTTCAGGTGATAATACTATATTCCATTTCTGCCAATATATCCCTTTCAATCCGTCACACTTGACCTTTAAAGTAGCACACAAACGTACCACCATTATGGTATGTTAAAAGACAAACTGTTCCTGTAGCAGCTAAGCAATTTCTCAGCGATAGGCTGCTTGGGAGTGCAGTGACAAATACAAACAGCATTCACAACCGCAACATTCCTGTGTGGATTAATGGCAAAGAGAATGTACTTGTGCGGACGTGCTACAATCCCTGGTGGCTAAGTTACTGCAGTGCTAAATAATTTGGCCATTAGTAGTGGAAGCACAGTGTGAGAATGGATGAAAAATATGGGGCTTTGAGAGTGGAAGCCCCCCTGCATAAGAAGTTGTGCCATACCACAAAGACTACTCAGGCCATTTGGCTACTGGAACGTATTCAATGGTTTTAATCAAACAGCGACAGCCCAATTAGAGAAGGTAGATGATTGAGGGCAAAAGGAGGGGAAATTAGATTAAATTCGCCTTCCTTTAGCGGTGGGTGAGTAATAGAAGGAGCAGCAGAGAGAGGCAGAAAGACAGGAACAGGAAGATGACAGGGTGGTCTGGTGGTTTTCGGCAACGTTTTTTCAGCTTCTCCCTGTCACCGGGAGATCATCCCATGTTGAGTTGTCTCTCTTTCAAGCGTGGGCGCCTCTGTCAGAGTTCACAGATTAGGAAAACAGAAGTCGCTGAGAGGCTTTATTTGGCTTGGGTGTAGAGGAGGGGCCGCTGTGGGAGGTGAGGATAGGAGAGGGACAGCTGAGCCACTTTGTATCCCAAGTGGGAGCCTTTCACGCTGCTCTAGAGAGTTGGCGTGGTGGCCCCACTAAGACTGCGAGTGAATGGGGGTCTACGGGGTCGCCTCTCTCGGATGACAGCAAGCTGAGGTCCAAACTGGTGCCCTGCTGTCCCTCCAGCCTGCTGTACAGTAATCCCTGGTGGGGTTATTAGTGGCTGCCCAGAACCATGGAGGACTTTTTAATGGGCTAACAACAGGACCACCGCTATTCTCATTATCATTATGGAGAGATGAATATAAAAGAACAGTGTGAGCAGCAACACAGTCAAAAATCCCCCTCTACGCAGACTGCACAGTTTAAGGTTGTTGTTGTTTTCACCTGAACAACGTTTGAGCTCACGTTTGAGTATTTTAATCAAGACAATGTCAATTTTTGCCATTTTTCTTAGATGTATTACTTACAGAAACATTTTTTGAGCAAACTGTCACTATTTTTAATTAACTGTCACTATAACCTGACAGTAGTACATGAGGCAGATAATCCGTGAAAAAAATCATGCTTCTCTGCCTCCTCACAGTTCTCCTACTGATATTTGCAAGAATCATGAAAACAACCAATCAGAGCCGAGGAATCTCTAACGCAGCTGTCAATTTTATCAATCACTGCTCGTGAACTGTGGTCAAATGGTCAAACTAGGCAGCCCTGGTCAAATATCATCAAGATTTTGTTCCTGTATTGACTATTTGTTGCCTAAAATGTTTCATATTTCAGTGTACTGTTTAGCTGTAAGATGAGAATGTTTGCCCCAGCTTGTGGGCGGTGCTTGTCTTTGGCTCAACTGTTGGCAAACTTTTTCATTTTACAGCTACACAGTGCGCTAAAATGTGTTTCTCAAAACATCTGAGATGTGAAATTGGCAATGTAGTGACAGAATCTCAATTTGTGTTTGATCAGCACTGCCTAGTTTGATACGATGACCACAATTCATGAGCAGTGATTGACATGAATGACAGCTGCTCTCTCTGAAATGGCCTGTGATTGGCTAAGGTATTCAGTCCTGGACTACATTTTCTAAAGCCTGAAAACAGAGCCAAGTTTGTTATGGGATTTTTGCACAGTGACATCAAAATTAAACTGCCTACCCAAGCTTTAAACAATTAATTGATTATCAAAAGTTTGGGGGATTCATTTTCTGTCAATGGACTTATCACCTAATTTAATAATTGTTTCAGCACCAATCACATCCTTCCATCCGTAACCTTACACACACACTCATTTAACAGGTAAATAAACCTGTCCAGACGAATCAACATGACTGACAGGCCTCAGGTGACAGGGTCAGATATTAGTGGACTGAATTCCACTTGATGATGGCCGTCTCCACAGTGGTGACGACGATCCTGCTGTTTGTGTAAGCGTGTGTGTATGTGTGTGTGTGTGTGTGTGTGGGTGGTGGGTGTTGGGGTGTAGGATGCTTAGAGTTCCTTGCTGGCATTCATTAGGGATTGGGGAGGAGGGGAGGAGGAGCGGGGAGGGCCGAGGGCAGGAGGGGGTCACCTCTCACAGCTGAGAGCGTCATTAGCAGGGGGATCACTGACAAATTTCTAAAGTCTGCTCAGAGGCTCCGTGTGAGTGTCTCTGGAAGGTTTAATCTGAAATTTTTTTTTCTTTTTGCTTTTCTCTTATTCCAACCTTCAAAACTGTTCCCCGTCACCTCAAGCTGCTACACCTGAACTAGCTGCTATCTGTTACTAATAATCTGGTGATATATCTCAGGCTCTCAAGGGCTCGTGAGGCTAATCACAAAGCAGGAGGATCCAATCATAAAACATATAAGTGAAATAATCCCTGCCTTTCCATCTCTGCGTCTGGCAGGGAGAGACACTGCAGGGAGAAAGGCAGAACGCCCAGCAGAGGAATGCAGCAGCTTCTGTGGCCCAGCCCACACGGCTGGCCCCGAGTCCGACAGCGGTTCTTTAAATCAACAGAACCTGATCCAGAACCGAACAGGAGGAGAGAAGACAGACAGCGCGAGGTGGAAGACGAGGTCAGGCTCATTCTCACAGACTCACAGACAGGAAGTTGCGCTGAGCTACCACTCTCTGCATTTATATGCTCTTTGGTACAAAAGCAGGAGAGAAAAAAATTGCTGATAGGACAAGTTGTGTATTTTTCTGTTAATGAGGTGTTCTGTGAGGTCAGTGTTTTTGGTGAGAAAGCGGCAGGCGTAGGGAGGGGAAAGGACATGAGCAAGCAGAAAGTTCTGGGCAACAGTGACTCAGATTCAGGGTTTAAGCAGGGTTAAATTGTGAGAAACGGAACAGACAAAAAATATAGATATCTAGAATAAGAAGGGCTCTTTGTTTTTTTACAGATTTCCCAGCATATCCACACACTGCTGTGTTTTTTTTTTCAAAAAGAAAGTGGTGACTGCAGTTTAGAGTAAATTATTTGTTTTTGGTAATAAAAAATGAAGAGAAAAATGCAAATATGATGCTGAGTCTTCTTTAAGAGTAAATTAAAAACAATGTAAAGGTGACTGAACTTCAAATTGTGTTTCAAAAATCATATTTCTAAACTTATGTCTATTTTTCTTCTAATATTTAACACAAAATCATAAATAACATACAAAGTACAGTAGCAGGGTTCACAGCTAACAATGGGGACGTTTCCATGCACACTAAAATCCCACAATTATGTTGAATATGACAATATTCCAGATTAAAACTGGTCATGTCAGCAGCATATTCCAACTGGATGTTCAGAATGAGGCCTTTTTCTGGAGGAAGCATTTTCCGACTAAGACATGTGGGATATGCTGGTATTATCCAGGTTTGAACAGCATTCTTTGGGCATGTATAGCACATTTGGACTATGCGTCTCATTTGGGGGTGTAACCGCAGTTTGCTACACTTCCCTGTTTCAGTCAGCTCTCTGCATTGTCATGGATGCGCTGTGCACTAACCAACTAGTCAACAGTTTGCAAGGCTGTGGCTCAGACATGCATGTTCAAAAGAAAAGCCCACACTTCTGGCCGGAAGGAGGAACACGCCTACGTCTAAACATTATGAAAATGCAAATATCGCATCACTGAACTTTTGAAGAAGGTGATTAAAGGAAAGAGGGAGGCTGTGTTCGTGCAGTCTAACAAGACTGCCACTGGTGGAAAACTTGGAAAAAATCCTGGCACAAGCGACAGCTGTTCTACTTTTCCATATTTTGACATGATAAACAGCATGTAAGGGCACGTTAATCGGAGTATGCGTGGCTGCATGTGAATGGAAATACTAGTGGAATACTCATTTTTATTAGCTATGTAAACAGTTTAGTAGGAATATTGTGTTTTTTGGAATAAGGGCAAAAAACAGATTTGTCCATGTAAACCCAAGAACCTTGATTTGAGTCACATCTGGGGCTTAAACACTAAAAATGTCACTAAAAATCCTGGGAACATAGTGGCATCTTTGCTAAAAATCAACGCAGAGGGTTAAAAATACCAAAGAGTTCCAACAGGGCTTCAGTCCCAAATACATTCTCAAGTGAAAAATATAGCTGTGAACTTGAGAGTGAGGGAGGAAAGAGTTATACTCTGCCTTGGATTTTTAAGTGACAGAGTGACAGTCTTGGGAGTGGAGGGACAAGGGTTCAAAAATGTATAGTCCCCTTCTGTATGACAAATCTGCTTTTAAATACAAGAATTATTTCCTCTGTGTGCTGTCAAGATGCACCAAGAAAAGGATGACATATTTGTCCTCAGTGCGTGTCAGATGAAGGCAATGCAGCGAGGTTACACAGATCATAAAGACATGTAAAAAAAAAAAAAAAAAAAAAAAAATGCTGAGAGGCTAAAGTGTGCTGTTGTGAGAGTGTGTGGGTGGACTGAGGGCTCCTTGATTGAACATTTCCCATGGACCTGAGCATAACCCCAACCGCAGCTTCGCAGCAGTGCGGTTGGACAGTGGCGGTCCAGGAGAGGCAGGTGAGGTGCTCCTGAATACGAGAGGAAGTAGCTCGTTTGGAGGGATGGAAGGATTTAAGGAGAGGAGAGGTGAGCACTCCTTCAAAGCCCTTTGAAGGCTGGCTGCGGTAGGCAGAGCCGCGGTTTTCCCAAAAAAGCCCCCCTAACAGGAAAACAGTCTCTTTTTTTTTCCATTGCACAAGAGCAACCTCTACCCCACAGCCGAAAGCAAGGACCCGCTTTGAACTCGCAGGGGGAAGAAAACCGCAAATCATTTTATTAAGTGCTTGGAATACTCGCACGGTTGCGTACGTTACACTTAAACACACACGCTGTTGACGGACAAACACATGCTCTCCGCTCGGTTTTTATATGTGCCCTCTCTCACACAGGAAGACACACTGTGAAGGATGCCAGAGCTTGTGACTCATCAGAAAACTCCCTTTCCCCTCTTCCCTTGTTCCTCTCCTCCCTATCTACACCTCCGCTCGTTCTCTCTCGGTGCCAATGTTAGCACGCACCGAGTGACCTTCGCCCAAAGCTCAAAGGTCAGCTGTCTCTCAGTGAGAAGGGGAAAGCACCTAAATGTCTGTCTTTTGGCTTGGCTGACATTAACACAAGTCATCCAAATGAAATGACAAATAAGTCATGTGGCCATGCCTTTTAGAATGACAGGCATTTTCTGACCTGAGAGCCCTATTAGCATGCCATTTGCCTGTGCCATCTATTTTATGACGTGACAATGATATGGTCAGGTTTAGGCACAAGTCAAGGTGGGAATTTCTTTCTGATCTTCTTTTGTGCTTCCTCACAACAACTTTTGTGTTACCTCGCATTCAAGTTTGCATTCCCCCTGATCTATACAGTAGCATGTTGGTCCAGTCCAGTTACACTGCCAGCTAAGTGCTCCGCAGATACTACACACACTATATTTTGAATCTATTTCTCATAACTCATTTCAAAAGGCTGAGTTCCAACAGTACACAACCACTGGCTGCAGCTGTTCTGCCTGGTTGTAAGTTAGTGGTTGAAGCTGCGGCTGCGGATATAGTTACTGCTCGGACTACGACTGCATTTGTGGTTGAATCTGCGATGCTATAGATACGGTTATGGTTATGATCTCCAACCCGCAGGGGATTTGAACCCGCAGCGCTTCTATCAGATATGACAGATGTGTTCCCAAACACACCACAAGAATACAGCAGCTTCAAAACAACGCTCCGCCAGCAGCACAACCGTGTCAATTCACTGCGCACACACACACACACACACACACACACAAGTCCTGCACGTGTTGCGCCCATTATAAACTGATTTGCTACGAGGTGCATAGCCACAATCAACAGCAACAGCCAAAGCTACATCGTCCCATTGCTATAGTCATAGTCTGTCAAAATCAGCCGCAGCAGCAATGGCACAGAGAGCTAGATTAACTAGTTTCACTAACTAGCTGTGGATCAGAAAGACTTCAAAGTGTATTGAGAGAGAACACAAAAGCATTTTGACGTAATGCAATGCTTAAGTCAAAATGAGTAGCTGCCATTTTGGGCTACTCGCTGAAACAACTAATTGACGTCATTCTCCTTCAGAGAACCCCCTTCTTTAACAGGTTAGCATGCTAGCAAAGAGCTGGTCCAACTTTATGGCAGCAGCCTGCTATTTTAACAATGTGCTGCTTTGCCCTCTGTGCTCACATGCTGAACAACTGTTGAGATGAGCAGGCCTCAGCTAGCAGGTAGCACACACGGTTGCCATAGCGCTCGGAGAGCCAAACATGCCTCCAGCCTATTGTCAACTCGTCACATCTGAGAACTTTGCCATCAATACAGAAGTAGTCCACGCAAGATAAGGATACTTATAGGCACTAAGTGGGCACAGACACACTAGCAGACCTCACACACATAACCCTCTGCATCTGGAGGAAATGTGTGGCTGACACATGTAGGCCTAGCAGGGTGCAGGGAGTGGCAGAATGAAGCATTTGCCCCTGGATTCTCTTCACACAGTGGGAGACATCTTGGGCGTCACGCTGACGAATGACAGGTATTTTAACAGGAAACGCAAGGGCGCACACACACACTCAATTTGTCATTCAAAGAGAAAACATAGGGCCACTTACTACAGGACGACAGCACCTCTAAAGTGGAGACAATGAGTGTAATGTGGGCTCTTTATCACACCACATCCATCTCCAGGTCTAAATATAAACTCATATCAGGGACGGGAATGATCCAGGAAGGACAGAACAGAAAATATACTACACGTGAAATTCCACCTGGAGTCAAATCACAATATTAAACTGCCATTCAAGGGAACTTTAGAGTGCTATATTCACAGTGGAATCAGGTGCCAGAGCCTGATATGGTAGCAGAAAACGAAGGACTTGCAGAAAGAGAGATTACTTCGCCCTGTCAAACTGTTGAGGCCTAAGAGAAAAATATATTGGATGTGTTGACTTAACTCGCTCAGGTGGACGGAGCCAAGAGTTCTGAGGGATCCTGCTTTTCAAAAGCAAAAGAAAAACGATTATGTTACTGCAGCTTTCTCCGTCTCAATCCGTCCGCTTTACTGTGGGGTTCATAAATACCACATACAACTGCGCGCACACACACACACACACACACACACACAAATCTGCACTATGTTGCTTTGGATTAGCTTCTACATCATGTGCCCTCAGCTGCTCCTGGCTCTACCTCCCTCGCCCTGTTATTGATGGAAGCAGGGCGTGATGCAATTAAATAATGATGATTAATTTGCAAAAACAGGGCAGTGGTGGCCAGATGAGCAGCGCCTCGCTTCACCACACGTGTTCGACTCAAACATTCTCCCCCCAGTTTACACTTTTTTTCTTTTGCATTCTCCCTGACCTCGGCGAACAGCGAGGATTCAGAGGCCTTCTCCTCTTCGTGGAATGATTCCAGTCATTTGCGGTGAGAGTGAGAAGTAGGTCAAGTGGCTGACACTGTTTCAGTGTGCAATAGGGGCATACTTTAAGGCTATTGAAGCAGTTAAGATAAGCAATCTGTATGGGACTCTCGCTTTCACTACCAGGCTTGTTGCTGCTTGTAAGCGGAGAGGAGATGAGCCAAGGGAGTCCTGTCACACCTTGACCACGGTGGGCTTCAAGGGCGTAGGTGTGATTTCCGCATTAAGGGGGCTTTGCAATGGGGGCCTCCTCTGCCAGAGATTTTTGAGTATTGAACACTTTATTTCCAGAATTCTGGTAATTTTGTTCACACCAATTTGTGTGTTTTCTGCATTACTTTATGGTGTAAATGTATTTGATTTTGTCCAACTGAAAGCCATCTGCTACTTTCATGTCTTTAAGGGGGGGGGGGGCACAAATGCACATGCTCTAAATCTACCGCCATGGTGGGCTTCACCCTTCAAATCAAGCTCATCGCCACTTTAAACCTCAATGAACCACAGACACAACTTCAAGCTGCCTGACTCATTCTTGTACTTTTCTCTTTAAAGTTGCTTCAGTGCTGAAAATAATGTTTTTTTTAACACACAAATATTTTTCAGGTGGTGGCGTTAGAGCGAAAAGGGAAAATATTAGAAGTGACAAACGCATTGGGAGACTTGGCCAGGGCAGTGTCGAGGAAGACGGGAACCGAGAAGCGCGCTGCTTGGTTTGGCATCCGCGCTTGGCTCTGATTCCAAGTCGCTATTAAAGCTCACTGGCTCCGTATAGTCCACCTCTTGTACCTCGTATTAAATCCTCGGCGCGGGCTGTTTTTCTCGCTTTTTTTTTTTTTTTTTTTTTGCTACGACCCACGGGCTAGCTGTAAACCGAGGAGGCTGACACCTGTCTGCGGTGTCCGCCGCTCTGATCCAGCGCGCCCCGCTGATTCAGCCACCCAAAACACCTACTTATACAGTCACACACGAGCTCAGCCTGTAATAAAGTAATGACAGTCATTGCGTTCATTTAAAACAAATGGCAGGTAATGGACAGCCCGTCTCAGCGAGCGCCCTGAGTCACTCACCTCTTTTCTGAGAGAATAAGCGGTGCGTAAAATTGGAATGAACTATCCACGAAAACACGCTGGATGCGGAACAGAAACAGACCCGCAGATTATAAACTTACCCCGGTGTCAAGTCGTGAATCTCGCTGTCTTTGAATTTAAAAGGACGTCCCTCCAGAGATCCACACCAGTTATTAGCCTTCAGGTTCTCTTCCGTCAGAAAGTGTCCTCTCCAAACGCAAAAGTGTTTCTCACACTCGCCTCGTTAAAATATTAAAAGGAGAAGAGCAAAACGCGCAACATAGTGAAAAAGTGAGGGGGGCACCGAGAGGAGGTGGACCGCTGCATCCGCGCCCGGAGCTCAAACCAACTGAAAACCGTCCAGTACATCCATAGGTTGTAAAGCGAGCCCGGGGTAGGCTACTCCCCATTAAAATCAAACCCAGATTTCCCCCACCGTGTGTGTGTGTGTGTGTGTGTGTGTGTGTGTGTGTGTGTGTGTGTGTGTGTGTGTGTGTGTGCAGGAGAGAGGGAGAGAGAGAGAGGTCTAAATATTCCAACAGCCCCACTGCTTTTTGCGTTTTCCTAGCTCAAGTTTAATTTTACCTGCCATTGACTGATGCGTGCCATTTCCTCGTGTAGCCAAAATAACGCGCGCTAAAACACTTGACCAAACGACCACTTGCTCCTAGATTTGTTTTCCCCTCAAACAACACAACTGGTCTCACTTTTACAACAAATACCTCCGCCGCTTTACGGACTCATTCTCACCGCGCCGCATGCCTCTAAATGCCCCATGGCTCGCTGTGTTCACAGGCAGCCATATGGAGGTCGTAATGAGAACACAACGTTGAACCTGTTGAAAAAGAGTAGACCTAGCGGGGCTCCGGGGCGCGCCGAAACAAGAGGCAGATGCAGGGTGTTGTAATTTATTAATCCTAATAACAGTCCCAACACGTGTGGGATTTATTAGCCTGCGCGCCAAGGCAGCGACTATGTTGATGGTTTTATTAATATATAATAATTAAAGTAGCATCGAATTAAGTATATTATAGTATTGGCTCGTGGTTGCATCATGAGGAGGGATGTGTGTGCGTGTGCGTGCACGCAAAGAGCGAGAGAGGTTCTTTTTGGCACAGAAAATGTGGCCCTGCGCCCTCGGCCATGACAGCAGCACATTAACTCATTAACTGCATTCATATGGCTTTATACCCCTATGTGTGTGTGTGTGTGTGTGTGTGTGTGTGTGTGTAGGTTAAAGAGCGACAGCTAAATGTGGTTTGTCGTGATGAGTGTCTGCAATTTTGTACAGCCTATTAGGGGAGAGCGTGCGTAAAAGCGCACTGGAGAGGTCACTGGCGACTTAAAGCAGCTTTTGAAGTCAGTGGTAATTACTGATATTAATATTGACTTCTGTCTACATGAAGTAGTGGGAGAACATAAATGGCGTTAAGGTGGGTTTTTTGCGCCTGTTCCAACTTTCAAAATGTCTCAGCCAAACGCATCTGCGCACCACAACTACTCATTTTGTAAATGCGCATGGAATAACATTTTATAACATTTTACATTTGTGAAACCACTCCAGCAGAGGCGCGAGGACAGCCACGATCCGCTTCATAATTCCTGTTAATTTACAGGCAACAGCCCGCGTGCTGCTCTCTGTGTTGGTGCAGGTGCAGCCTTCGAGCATCACGGCCGATCAAAATCCCGAGCACCTCCCGGCCCCGCTGTAAGCTGATCAACATTCCTCCTGTATTTACTGTACCATCCTCTGGGGGGAACAGCCCGGCCCGGCCCGGCTCGGCTGGGCTGGGCTCGGCCCGGCCCGGGACCAAGCTGCGCTTTGGTGCCTTTATTCCAGTAATTCATGTCACTACAAAGCCCGTTTAAATATGTATTCAAACCCGCGGATAATTTAGGATAAAAAGCATTAACCCCAATCCTGAGTGTGTGTGTGTGTGTGTGTGTGTGTGTGTGTGTGTGTGTGTGTGTGTGTGACCCCTGCACGAGAACACACCTGCAGCCAGCACTCATTAATGGTGTCAGTGAGGGAATGGGGCAGGACAAAAAAAAAAGAAAAAGACACTGCCAATTAATGGGGTTTACGCACAAAAGGGAAAAGTGGTGCCAGCTTCATCTAAAATAGGATAAAATTAATTAACTTTCATCAGACTCGAGCTGGGATAAATGGCACACGAGCGAGCGCGAGGCTATGAGCTATTGCGCAGGATGTTAAAGTATTGCATTTATTTTAGAAGCGAAAACTTGACACATTTTCTCCCAGGAAACTTCCAGTCTGCGCACATTCATCTGCCATCGCGCTGTATTTATTGTTATTACTCCCTTTGCTCCTCTGGCCTTCTGTCCAATTACTTCATCCTCCTTAGTCTAAGACCAATTCTTCATTTCAAAGTCTCCTCTGCTTCTCGACGATTTTCTCACGTGAATCAGCCCCTAAAATAACCTTTTCCTCGGCTTCACACAGCAGTCTCAATTAGTTTTATAATGAATTCTCCTTATTCTCCTCTAATTACATTTTTCATTCCTCCCTGCTCTATTTCTTTCTTCTTCTTCTTTTTCTGCTAACTTTATGAAATTAATCTTATTGTGGGAATGACGCTGTAAACACACTTTTGTCATTTGCTTTACTGTTTTCAATTTAAAATGTTGAGGCATTTGGGGAAAGCAGGCCAGTAAATGGAGAATTTGGAACAATCGCAGCAAGCTTTCAATAATGTGGTCAAACAGAGCTTCTTGGAATTGAGCACAATGCTGCAAATCTTCAGTGAGAAAACAACAAACTGAAACATTCTGGTGTCAGCTCATCTGTTTCTATCACAGACACGCAGAGCTGTGTCCCTTCACACAGTCCAGGCATTTTCCCCACACAGGGCCAATTTTGACGCATTTCTGTAAAATAAAGGAGCCCCGCCAGCCAGGCACTAATCTAGTTAGATTATCTCTCCCATTACAACTGGGAGAGATTAGACTGCGTTAAAGACAGAATGAAAGAAAGCAAGACTTACAACAGGCAACACACTCACTTGCTGTCAGATGGGATTCAAGCGGGGAGCTCTCCTCGGTCCTTTAGAGTTGGTGCACTTGGATCAGTGTGCTGATTTTTGTCTGCAAAACAAGCCTCAGTGGTGTGTCTGTTCAAAGCCCCGGGGCTCTCAGCGCTGGGTTCCCTGCGGCGGACACCCTGGAGAAAATGTCAGCCTCCGGCTTTTTCCTCGCTTCATTTTTTGGCACCCCTGCTGTTGGGCGCCCCTGCTGTTGGGCGCAAGGAGAGATGCTTACCTTGTCCTTGGGGGGGGGGGGAACCCCCCTACCTGGTTTTCAGTGATTAGAGGGCGCCCTCTTGTGGCTGAGCCCGTGTAAAGCTCCGTCACGTTTCTGGCCAGAGAGTCATCCTCACAGTTCAACATATTTTACATCCTGTTAGCTCAACTTCATCGTCGTCCTTGTCCACATAATATAAGAAGTCGTTTTAATAAGAGACGATTAAACAACTTCATTTAGAAGCTATGTTTAAGTAATATATTAGACCTCTGTCAGTGCAGGCGTTCAGACCTGTAAGCACAGGTGTTACTAATAACAGTAATGATGCCCTGCTGCATTAGGTTGTCCCTGTAAGTCCTGCACATGAGCCAGCACATACAACAGAGCACTGGCACTTAAATGCAGTGCATTAGTATTAGTTACACCTGTGTCTGACTGGCCATAGTCTTTACTTCAAGACAGGTCCTGTAATAAAATAAAACAAAGAAATGAATGAAATTAAAAATAAAAATAAAAAAAAAAACAAAAAATAAAATAAAATAAAATAAATAAAATAAAATAAAATAAAATGAAATTAGGCCTAAATAATAAAATAAAAACAACAAAATAGAATAAAATAAAGTAAGAGTATGATCCATAGCCCCGGTCTCACTTAAAACATGTGACCACACAGAGTAATTTTTCAGGATTTTGTGTTTCTTTTTGAAAACCACTTAAGAATATTTCCACACTATGTTGTGTTTGCTTGTTCCAAGGTTTTACTGAGTTTGATTTTATTCATTAGAACTTTAAGACTGTGTTTTTAAGGCCAAATTGGTGACCCATTCAGAACCTAATTCAGAATCTAATTATTTAATTATTTTATAACACACACAAATGGTGGATTCTTGGATTATTTATTTATTTATTTATTTATTTATTTGTCAGTAGATGGTCTTGACTGACTTTTTTTTTTTTTTTCAAAGAAGAAAAACATGACCTAATTTATTTTTCATGGATGGTTAACTTATATCAATGACTAAAGTGATGCTTTACAACACATTGCATATGTATGTTTACTCTGTATTCGTCACCACAGCTCTAAAAATCCTAAATTTCTGAAGTATTTCCAGAAAAGGTATGTTGAAATTGTATTTTGTGTGGACATAATCAATAAAATGCATTATGAGCGGATTGTATCATTAGAAAATCACCTTAGAACTCTATTCTAACAGTATTTCACCATTTAAAGAGTGTTTCCCTTTTTTCCCAGTGACATCCAACATCCACTCCAATGGACAGATATGTCTGGAAAAAATGCTTAAAGGACAACTTCAGTGTTTTTCAACCTGGGCTCTATTTCCCCATGTGTATGTGTGCGTATGATTCATGGGTACAACTCGTTCTAAAATTGGTTCAGTACTGAGGGAGGCAGATGCAACCGGAGCCGCGAAACGGGCTAAAACCGTAACGGGGGCAAATGCGTCCCGTATAAGTTTGCGCATTAAAAGTGCTTTTTCGCCACTGACCGGTTCAGATCGCCAGTGCTATGAGTGCTATGAGTGGAGTCAGCTGTCAGTCAGTGTTGGAGCAGAGAGGGGAGGGCGTCCCCGCTGGGTACTGTAAGTGAGTATGTGTGTGTATGAAGTGTGTGTTTTTTCGCCACTGACCGGTTCAGATCGCCAGTGCTATCTCTGTAAATAGCATATTAGCCTTTCCCTTACCTCTGGGTTGTGTGATGTCATGAGCTTTGCTCCACTGTGTCTGTAGCTCTCTCTACACGTGGGACGGCCATTTCTTGAGGAAGAGGTGTTTTGGGATTGGATGTCTTCTCTTCTTCGACTGGCAGTAGTCATCTTGGGAGAAGTGAGCACTGCAGAGCCAATGATCTGCAAGGCGCAGTGTCTGGAGAGGAGTGTTAGCATCCATTTGTAGCACAACTAGCCACAACTTCAGCATCTCGCCGTCCGACAAAGGCAGCCTGTGAAAGCTGTACGGGGTGTTGCGCGACATCCTGTTCTTGCGTTCGGGAAAAAGGCCCGTTTATTTGAGCACTCCAAAAACTCCAGTTACACTCCAGGGGGTAGCACGTAAAAGACTCCATCCTCTGACTCTTCTAGCGTAACACACACACTTCATACACACATACTCACTTACAGTACCCAGCGGAGCAGCCCTCTCCCTCTCTGCTCCAACACTGACTGACAGCTGACTCCACTCATAGCACTGGCGATCTGAACCAGACAGTGGCGAAAAAAAGCACTTTTAATGCGCAAACTTATACAGGACGCATTTGTCCCCATTACTGTTTTAGCTCGTTTCGCAGCTCCCGGTTGAATCTGCCTCCCTCAATACTGAACCAATTTTAGAACAAGTTGTACCCATGAATCATACGCACACATACACATGGGGAAATAGGGCCCAGGTTGAAAAATACCGAAGTTTTCCTTTAATGAAATCTTTTACATGATTTTTTTAACATGTAAAAGTAATGTAATATCACGTTTTCATTAATCACAGTTTAAGCAAAAATGTTTTACTCAAACAATATGATTTATAGACTAAAAATTGCACTTCCTCCTTGTCTCACAGTCAGCCATGCTTGTTAAGAAAAAAGTGGTTGTGGCTCTGTACAGTCCACTTTAGATGATGTGTAACACTAGACATCCCATCAAATAAATCTATGCATTTGGGTGGAGTCAGAAGATGGAAATCACAGATTTATACATCCTAGAAAAGTTATGCACATTGGAATGGACATGGGTTAAATCAAATGCAAACAATTTCAAAGTGTTTCATGGATTTACAAATGTTTTCCTCATCATCCCTCAGTACACTTTGACCAGAATGTAAAACAATGGGTGTTTTCACAATACTTGTCTGCACAGTATGGACCCACAGGTGTGCCTAATACGGTTTAACACTTCCTTAATGTCATTTGAGATATAAAAATTCTCTGGTTAGGAGCCTCCTTGAGTTTTTGTCTTGTTTTGTTTTAGTTCACCTAAGTGTATTATGTGTGTCCAGCTAACACTGTGTGAAACTTAATAAAATGTAAATAACAATAAAAGAAAATGCTTTGGTTATTTCTGACCTCCTCAATCAGTGTGAAGTCTTTAAACTCTCAGCAGTGATCATGCGATGTTTTGGCATGTGGTTACATCATTGCCATGTTGTTTAACCAAAATGTAACCACATATACCTCAAACGGCATATTAGGGAGCAATTAACTTGTTCATATGGAGACAAATGGGCAGCAACACGCCTTGTCATCATCTGGACCTCCAAGAAAACAACAATATTGCTCTTAAATTAACTAGGGCCTTTTCTGTTCACTGCTGCTTTTCATTTAATCATTTCTTACATTTATGTAACATACATTCTTGTATTTTATATGTCTTATTATATTTTAGCTCATATTTATTTTTTATTCACTTGCTCTTTAATGACAAATTGTTTCTAAATGTCCATTTATAATGTGGGTTTTATACTTTGTCTTGACATTTTTGATGTTTGATGAGTACTTTGAATTGCTCCATTGCTAGAAATATACTATAAAATGGACTTATCAATAATAAATCCATTTGTCAGTGGTGAAAGAAGTTCTCAGATGTTTCAGTTAGGTAAAAGTAGCAATATCACAGTATTGAAATACTGTCACAATAACAAATTCAAAATCTTACTTCAGTAAAAGTACAAAAATAAAAGAACGGATATATACATACAGAACCAAAAGTAAAAGTACTCATTATACAGGAAGGCCAACGTCAGAATAATATATATTCTTGAACTGGATTATTGGAGTCTCTGGAAGCATCACTTTCATGTCACAGATGGTAAAGGTGGAGCTTTTTTTTTGTTTTTGTTTTTTTTAACAGACTGACAGGCTGCTTAAACTATAATAATAAATCATAATTCATTTATTAATCACACTGTGTTTTATTGATCTCATCTAAATAACTAAAACTGTAAAATAAATGTAGTGGAGTAAAAAGTACCTCTAATATTTACCTCTTAGATGAAGCAGAGTACAGTAAGTATAAAATATGATAAAAATAGAAATACTCAAGTGAAGTACAAGTACCTCAAAAAGTAAACACAGGCCTATTAAGCTACTTTTTACCACGATTGCCATTGTTACTACTTATGAATCTTTTATAAAGGTTGCCTTAATAAAATGTGGTACAATTAAATGTTATCAACAAGTTCAAAAATCAAGTTTACACTTAAAGGGACAGTCTTCCCTAAAATCAGACATATGCATTTTTCCTCTTACCTGTAGTGCTGTTTATCAGTCCACATTGTTTAGGTGTGTGTTCCCAAATGTTGGAGATATCGGCCGCAGAGACATCTGCCCTCTCTTGCATATAATGAAACTAGACGGCACTCAGCTTGTGGTGCTCAAAGTGCCAAAAATTGCATTTGAAAAACTAAACAGCAATGTCTCTTTACAGAAATAATGAACTGGGAACTCAAGAAAATCCACAGACCTTGTTGTGAGCAGTTTCATGAAGGAACTATTTTCTTTCTACCAAACTACACCCGCTACCTGAATCACCGCACAGAAGGAAGTGTGCATCTACCCATGGATTAGAGGCTCATGCTTGTGAAAGTGCGAGGTGTGACATTAATGAACCTCAGCTGAGTTGTAATGTTACCTAGTTCAGTGGTGCTAAGTGAGCTAGCAGTAGATGCATGCTTCCCTCTGCACAATGTTACGGTTGGTGGGTGTAGTTTGGTCGAAAGAAAATAGTTCCTACATGAATCTGCTCACAACAAGGTCTGTGGATTATCTTGAGTAACCAGGTCATGATTTCTGTAAAGACTCACTGTTGTTGAGTTTAATAAATGTATCTTTTTAGCACTTTAAGCACCACAAGCCGAGTGCCATCTAGTTACATTATATTCAAGAGAAAGCAGATATCTCTATGGCCAATATCTCCAACTCTCTGCCACTCACACTAAAATAGTCTAGACCGAAAAGTAGCACTACATGAAAGAGGTAAAATATGTATTTATGATTTTGAGGTGAACTGTCCCTTTAAGGTAGCCAATATACTCCACCTCTGCACAAACCCATACACCTGACATACTCTGGCTGTAAAGGTGCTGTTGTGCAGCCTCCTGCTGATGCCCTTCAGTTCAGCACTGGAACTCTGCATCACATACAGAAACGTGCAGCACACTGCACATCCATATGCCTTTACAGTCAGCATTAGAGAAGTGGGCCAAGCACAGGGGCACGGTGGAACCCAACCGACTGATAATTAGTTGCTGCTGGCGAGCACCCCAGAGAGGATGGGTGGGTGGTTGAAGAGAGAGGAGTGGGGTTGGGGGGGAAAGTTATGGCAGGGTTTTGGGTGAAAATGGGAAAAGCAGGTCAGAAGAAAGAGAGAGAGAGCAAGAGGGCACTGAGGGCACTTCAAACGACACTGAGGTCTCATGTAAAAATAAACAGCATGAGCCCCTCTCAGCACACCCCCTGTTTATAACGACAGCCGCTTGGGGAACCCCGCCTGTTTACTTTCCCTCTGCCGACTCATCTCAAGTCAGGACGGCGTGTTGGCGTTATTGTATACATCCTCTCACACACTCACTCGCTCAGGGCTCAGCTGCCACTCCACTTCAAAGACCCGGGGCCTGAGTGGGAACGGAAGAGATATTAATGGGTATAATACCAGCATGTCCTTGTGCAGTGCATGTGTGTGTGCAGGCCTAGAGTCTCTCTCTCTCTGTGTCACACACACACACTTCCATCGCTTGGGGTGTGCGGTATCAACATGTCAACATTAAGGAAAGAGAGCTATCAATAGCTCTTCTGCCAGTATTATTGTCTCATCCATCATTTTGACATCACACCACTGAAGGTGGTCTCCTCCAGCTCACACTGATGACTCAACCGCAGAGAGTTTTTAAATGAGGATACCTTGAGGCCGCAGCTTGGAATCTGCAGTAACCCAATCTGCAGTGCTGAAGACTCGGAGGATGTGGGCCGACCTTAGTGTGTATGTGCGTGTATGTGTGTGTGTGTGTGGGGGGGTACTGTTGACTTGCTGTGGGATTATTTTTGGGTTAGCTGCTTACATTTGACAGCAGTGACTGTCCAGAATGACGGTGGGAAATTGGCTTTCCCACTTGGTGTGCAGTGCATGTGTGATTAACCCACAGAGAAGAAAAAACTACAAGTATGTGTGTGTGTGTGTGTGTGTGTGTGTGTGTGTGTGTGTGTGTGTTTTTACATACATGTATGCATGTCTGTGCATTGGGGGGGGCGGGGGGGGGTTCAGGTACCTCTCTGGTGGTATTTAGACCCTTCATTTGTGTGGAATCCAGCATCATTATCCCAAAGTGTTGCCAGCTGGAAGCGCTTGGGAGTTCCCATTTGAACTCGATGTGTGTTCTGAAAATGTAGAAAGAGCAAAAGAGCCGAAACTCTCTAATGAACGCTCACGTTCTGGTTCTCATTCCGCCTCGATATTCATGAGCGGCAGAGTCTGGCACTGTCTTGTCGATTAGCTAATAAATTGTGTGGCCACAACAATGCCACCCAGGGCTACAGAGGTTCTCTGTGAATTAGTTGTAATCCAGTGAGCTGGAAGTGGATGATGGTGGAAGTTCAGTTCGAGCACACTGATAGTAAATAACAGCCAAAAAAATCTGCAGTCGATTAGGAGTTATTCCCACTTGTCGAAGTTCGTCAACATCAAAAATGGCATTTATTAGCAGTTTTGATTGGTGGGCGATGGCTCAGTTGATGCACTTGTGACAACTGGAAAGAGTTAAAGTAACTTGGGAATTCCTAAATGTCAATACTGATCAAGTGTGTGCTATTTTATCTCCTGTACCGTCACAACTAACCCCTAGGCCACCAGAGGTCAAGTGTTCTTTGCCTTGTCATTAATCATCTTTTCAGGCATGCTGGTGGCATCACTCTTCGGATGTCGGTGTCCTTTCTCAACAACATTCATGATATCCAGAGGATGAATCAAAACGACTTTGGTGATCCCCTGACTTTTTTATGGCTCCACCGGCAGCTCAAGTTTTCACTCATCCAGAGAATATCTCTAAACTTCTATCAGGCCCTTTGTCATGGAAGACATTTAGATTTGTCACAGTATGAAAAGCACAGGTGTAAATAATGAAATTAATACTTTTATTTCAGATTCCTGGTGTCATGCATGCTGGTTCACTGTCACTACAACACTTGAATGGAGCTCAGCCATTGTTAGTGCTATTAGTCACACCTGTGCTTTTCCTAATGTGGTAAGCCAAATTATCTGCTGTGAGAAAGGTCTACTGGCACACAACAATTTGGTACAGATACGCACAGACTTTGGTGATTCCCTGACTTTTTCTCTAGCCCCTCCATGAGATTGATATTTGTAGTTTTTAGTAAAATGTCTCAACAGCTATTAGATTGCCATCAAATTTGTTACAGACAATTGAATTGTAATTGCTTTGGTGATGCCCTTATTTTTCATCCAGCCCAACTGTTGCAGCCACAGCCTGGCCTCCAGTTTTTTCCTTGTGTTTCCCCTACCCTTGTGTCCCCTGTGCTCCTCTGTCTGTTTCTCTGTGTCTGTGTCTGTGTGGTGGGCGTGGCGCTCCTCTGCTTCCAGCTCCCTGGTCACTGCTGATCTGACACACCTGTTCCAAGCCAGTCACCTGCAAACCATCAGCTCATCAGCCCTGCAGTATATCTACCCCAGTTTTCCAGCCGCTCATCGCCAGATTGTTGTTTTACTGCTGCGGTAGTACGCTTCAGGCCAAATCTATAGTGTTCTAAAGCTTTGCTTCTCTGTGACTTTTCAGTGCTTAGCTTAATTTACTCTCTGCTGCAGATCCATCACCTGCTCATCCAGCTGCCAGCTGGATGAGCACGTCATCTACTATGGATCTCCTTGCCCTTGCCATCAGCCCTCCATCCAATACCCCCCCTCTACAATAAAAGACCTTATATCAACAACACCCCTCTCCGTGTCCTGCACTTGGATCTCCACCATTTTTTGTAACACCGACTATCAGGTGAAAATTTCAATTTGTCCAGTACTTTGGTTCATCACACCTGTAAGACTAATGTCCTTAGTGGTTGTGGTAACATACCTGTTTTTGCAAAATGACAGGAGGCCAGGGGCAAGTTGATAAATGAATGATATATATGTCTGTCATATACATGTATGAATATTTATTAGAATGAATAAATTGCCTGTTTTAAAGATTTTGACATTTGCTTTACTCACTCATCTTCGCCAAAAGGTAAATCCAGTCGCAGCAGCCCACCTTAGGTCAGGTGTATGCAGGGGATTTCAGGACATTCAGGGCTTAGACTGAACCTCTGTCCAGGGGATCTTGGAGCTTCTTTTTTTCAGACACAAGCCTTACTTTGATGCTTTTTCATGAACTCTGTGTAAGTGTAAAAAAAAAAAAAAATTCAGTATGAATCAGTTTTGGAAGGCTGTAAGTTGAGTATCACTGTGCTAAACTAAGATAGTACCCAAGATGAGATGGGGCAGCAGTAGCTCAGTCCATAGGGACCTGGGTTGGCAACCAGAGAGTCGCTGGACCAACTCCCCGTGCGTACTAAGTATGGAGTGTGGATTGGTGGCTGGAGAAGTGCCAGTCCACCTCCTGAGCACCACCAAAGTGCCCTTGAGCAAGGCACCGAACCCCCAACTGCTCAGGGCACCTGTCCAAGGGCAGCTCCTTCACCCTGACATCTCTCCAGTCAATGCATGTTTAGTTCTTGTTCATGCATGTGAGTGTATTTGACAACAGAGTGGGGAAAAAAAATCAAATTTCTCGAGGATTCATAAAGTATATCTTCTTCTTCTCATGCACATAACACTTGTTTAACATCAGCATGCTAACAATTCATTTTGAGCGTGTTAGCATTTAGCTCAAAGCACTACTGCAGCTGAGTTCATCCTCACTGAGCTGCTAGAAACTAAGTAGAAACTGAGTGTAGATTAACTATACTTAAGTTACATGCAAAATACAATATAGAGTAGTAGAGGATGAGAATTAGCACAGTTGGAAACAATATAAATCAGTTGAACTGATTTTAGCACACTATGTTGATCCCTGCCAGAACAATTATATGCAAATTAACATCCTTTAAACTGGTTCAAAAATTTAACTTCTTACTTCTTATCTGTGGTCACAGTGTAGTCACACAGCTTTGCAAGCCTACCTGCATTTACAGTAAGAGACAGCACAATATTCCACCACTAGATGGCAGTATTGGTCAAGTTTGACATGCTCTTCCACCTGTTCCAGGGTTTGTTAAGCAGGTCAAAGTATGAGACCATCAACACTTGCTCATACTCAGACAGTGAGAAATGGGCAACACTGGGGTAGTGCAGTAAAACTTTCAAACTGATCCCAGGCAGTTTCTGTAGCTGCTGGGATATAAACGTTTCTACACTGCAATTGAGGGCATGTGTTATCAATATAGCACTCTGCAGGTGTAAATCCTTGAAGATATTTAGTTGTTTCTTTGGATTTACCAAGATGAAATCTGTTTTGTAAATGTGTTAAGGAGCATGAAAAACTACGGTTGTCTGTAGGAAATGTGTCCTGGGTAGATTCCAAAGTGGGTTTATATCCAGCTTCAGCAGGTATATCGATATTTTCTGAACCAATAACTTTAGATGTAGTCTTCAGCCAGTGTGGTGTTGATGTTTTCTGCAGGGTTTAAGTCTCGAGTATCTCTGGAGAAAAAGTATTCTTTGTCAGGCCCAGTGGTCAGCTTTCCGTAGTCATTTCCGTTCACAAAAGGGGTATTTACCTTCAATATGGTTTGTGTAAGTCTTAAGGAGGCTCCGGGTGGGTCAGTAATTACAATGCAATTCAAAACCAGCCCTCCCTTTACTAAAAGGATGTTTCTTCTCACCAGTTGAATAATATTAAATGGGCATAATGGGTGACACACCTTTAATGGGAATATTTTAAAATCTCTGATACAAGATGACACAAACTGGCTTTTAAAGTTTGTATAATGAGGGATTAAAGTAATATCATAAATTAATTCCACTCAACACACGAGAACGACCCATGTCTTAAGTGATGCATGCACAGATTGGGTAACACTATGGGAAATTCACTTGACAATTGTCTGGCCAATTAGGAGAGTATTACATTGTGTTGTTCATTGTGGTTTCTTTCAGTGTAACATGAACCATTCCTAAATGAGACTAAATGCCCTCTGATTCAAACAAGTTCATAGCAGTGCTCCCATGGGGTCAAACCGTGTGCAATCTGAGCTGAAAAGCATCCCATTTGGCTCTCCCTTTACATTCAGATCCTATTGACAAGTGCATGCAGGCAGGCATGCAACAACACACACACTCGCGCGCGCACACACACACACACACACACACACACAAAACTGCCCCCTTTGAGTCTAAACCTCTATGGCCGTATATGTCCATTCCCTAATTGGTGGTTCTTCTTTCAAAGGAGTGATTATGTGTGTATGTGTTTAGAGGCGTCCTCTCTGTGCAAGGCGTCTCGATTCAGTCCATCTCCAACGCCGGAGGGGACAAAAGAGGCACCCGTTCCTCCTCTCGGGGCGAGGGGCCGTTGACACCAATAAATCCCCCCTTCCACTTCCTCCCCGGTGTGTTGGGGTTATGTCAGGAATGTCCTGGGTCCTATTGTCCCCTGGTGCTCTGTTTTTGGTAACCCATCACCAAGCATTCTCTGCCGCTCGCAGCGCCTCCTCCCTCCCCCTTACACACCAACACACATACATGAGCACACACACACACACACACATCCACACCCCCTGGGCTGTGTGTCCCCTGGTCCCTCACTCTGAATAGACCACCTCGGCTGAATACGACAGACAGGCAGGCGTCAGGACATCAGGTTCAGCAGCCCAAGTTGTGCATGGTGGCCCAATGGGGAAAATACAGCCAGTTATTTTCACCTGTTTGGTTCCCTCGCGCTCTTTGTCTTACGGGAAAAGGGGAGTAAAACAACGGCCCATTAAGAGACTCGGCTCTTAATGCCTATTCTGTCCTTTCAGTGGGATTGAGTACATTGCCCTCTTCACCCCTGTTATAGTGATCAGTGTTAAAGGACACATTCTTTTGATACTTTCACACTGTTCTATGCCAATAATCTGCCATGCTTATGGTGTCCCACAAGTTACTTCTGTGATGGTTTCTATCGTATGCAACCTGTCTCGTGTACTTCTACTTACATTAGTGTGCTCCCACATGTCTCGCAATGCCTGTCAAAAGAGAATGGGGCTGATGTTGTGGGTTAAAAGATCTCCATGACCACCTGTTGGATCCAACCATAGACTGTATAAAGATGGGCGATGCATATCCACTTCCCATTGCACAAAAAAGCCAAAGTATCCTGGATATGGGTGCTGCCATCATTATTCTTTATTCAGATACCCATTAGCTGCCACCACGGTTGCGACAAGACATATTAAACATATAAAAATTCCCAGTCTTGCATTGGTAACATCATTTGCAGGCAGGGTCTGCGCAGTAGCAATTGGGAAATGGAGCCGCACCCATTTAAACCAATTGTGAGCACCGCTACTGATCTCGAGCACAAGGATTGACACCAATGACTGTCAATAAAGATGGACAACACATCTCCACTTCTTCTCACTGTATAAAAATGAAGCCAAAATGCCACAATACAGCAGCTGTGCCGGTGATGTCATTTGGAGCCAGAGTCTGTGCAGTGGCAAACTCAACTGTAACGAGTTCCCTTCCATGCTACCATCCCATTTTATCGTGAGCAGCACCATTGATCCCAAGCACACCACAGCTGTCAATCATGTTGTTATGACCTATACTGAAGCCAGCTATGTCGGGGCGATTGAGGTGTTTTGGCTTCATTTTTGGGTCACTGGATCCAATACAGAGAGTCTAATGTGCTGAAAGCAATACATAGACTGCACCAGTTCTCACCATGATCAGCTCATTTTGACACACAGTGGCTTTAAAGTGGCACCAATTATTCAACACACAGCGGCACCAATTATTCAACACACAGCAAACACATCTTATCGGCTGCCACAGATTTTGTTCAATTGACTATTGATGATACAGCATTGGAACATCTGCTTCTTCTACAGAGGATTCAACACTGTGTAATGGCTACGATAATTGACTCCACTGAACAGAGGCTTACTGGAAATACCATATGTCAACATGGCAACACATTGTTTTTCGTGTACTCATCAGCGGGGACAGACTGCACTCAATAACAACATGGAAAAAATGCAGAACTGTTTTCCAAGGTCTCACCAAAATCCATGTCAACAAGTTCAAGATAAACATTAATATCCTCTAAATTCAGGTGGTAAGAAACACGATTGAAACACACACACACAAAAACATAATAAGAATTAAAGTATACACACACACACACACACACGCAAGCCAGGACTTTACTATAAAATTGCACTAGTTGAAATGTGGTGCACGTAGACCATTGAAAGCAGCCATTTCATTCCTTGTTCACACACTACCTTGTTCATTAAGTCACCTGATTTCTCAGGGGACAAAAGATTAATTGAACGTACTTTTTATTCATTGAGTCCTATACCTTTTTTTCCTGATTGCTTATGTGGAACCTGTTAGGAAGAGCCTGAGTAAAACTGCAGAGGACTGACTTTCTTAAATTGAGGTCTTTATGCAGCTCAACAGTATGTAATCATAACCCATGACCCCGTTGTCTATTATTGTCTGTAAAGACAGTGGTGGAAGAAATATTCAGATCCTTTACTCAAAGATTCTTATGCGACATTTAGAGCAGCAATATGGCAGCAAATCACGATTTGCAATGTAAAGATATAGTGGTGTAATGGTGTCCTGAGCAGAGAATAAAATCACACTACCTCTGTGTGTGTTGTAATCCAAGCTTCTCTATGGTTTGTTTAGGTAAGCCGGTCTTGCTGCTCATGCATGTGTGTATCCCGCTGGCTAGCTCATCACTGCAGCTTTGCACTACGCTCATACGGAAATTACTGCTGACATCAGGACAATGTAGTAACAGAAGGATAGCACCCAAGTGGCAACCCTGAGGCTTTAAGAGGAAGCCAACACAGACGTGCAAAAACTGCAGTTCCTTAAACGGCCACTTGAGGCTGGCTCCAAAACACCCTGAATCCCTATAGTCCCCCATGTTAGAATGCCCAACTTCACAGCAGAAATAAGCATGTCTCTGTAGCTAATTTTAACATTAATGACAACTGCACAAGGGTGAATTTTTTTATAATTCACCTGTTTACATTTTTATAAGACCCAAAGTTGAGCACGTTTAAGGGCAGGGCCGTTTGAGTGACAGGCTGCTTGCAAGATGTCGCTGCAGTCTATGAGTTAGATCCACGCTCACTCCAAAGCTCCAACATCTCTTCCAAATATGGTCACTTCTGGCTCCAAAAAAAAAAAACCAAGATGGCGACGTCAAAATGCAGAACTCAAGGCTTCAAAACGGCAATCCAAAAGCCAACGGGTGATGTCACAGTAGCTACGTCGATTATTTTATATAGTTTATGGTAGTGGTTCCCCCTTGGTTAACACCGTTAGCGCTTATGACATTGTTTAGCGCTGTCGGGGGAGTTAGCACCGTTAGCTGCTAGCCACTCAGCCACTTCCATGTTGAAAACCATGTAGTTGTTGTGGCTAACTTTAACTATGACTGCTCAGTAGATAACTTGATCCTTCAGCTGATCCTTTATCGGAAACATTTCAGATTCAAAATCACCAAATTTGGAGACACGTGGTTTTCATTGGACAGAATGGATATGAATAATGATCTGAAAAGTAACTAAAACTGTCAGATACAGACAAATTGCCTTATGAGATGTAGTGGAGTAAAAATACAAGTACATCTAATCTGCTCATAAGCACAGTAGGAAATGTACTTTGTTACATTCCACCACAGACGACAGGACAGTCGGCATAAAAACACAGGTCTTGGCCGATTGTGTCAATATAAGGCCTTATATAACTTAGAATCAATAACCCCGAGAGAGTTGGTCAGTTCATATGATCCACATCTATTTTGCAAGTGTGATCAGGAGGGAGTTATCTGCCATCAGAAAAGCCATTTACACTTTATGATCTGCTTTACTCAGCTACACTTCATCATCTCCCTCACAGACCTGCTCACACATAGTGTACACACATTCCCAAATCTCTTTGGACGCCACATGTCATGCATAACCATTCAAGACATCATGTGTCCATTCATTGCGAGCCCTCCGTGCATTCATTCACCCTCTAATAGCACACATGCTCTCCTCTCCTGCCTTATTTTTGGCATCATCAGATCCATTCACTCCAATCACAGGAGAGGTAACATCACATTCTGCTGTTGCTGCTTCCTCATGTCACCTGGCTGCATCTGAGCTCACGCCATTTGCCAAACCCCCAAAATACCAGAGGTTTGATTTGTTGTTTGGTGGGGGCGATGTATGTTTTCTGTGTGTGTGTGTGTGTGTGTGTGTGTGTGAGAGTGTGAGGGAGTAAGAGGGAGTAGGTGGGTTGTACACATGTTACGAAGCGAGGCGCCATTGCGGCCTAAAAAACTATTAGGCTCTGTAAATACACACTGTGGCGAAAGTAAACATTCTCAGCATGCCATCTAGGCGCACAGAGGGGTACTGGGAGACAGCCGCCGGACAGGCTGTGAGGGGGAGGTGTATATGTGAGTGTGTGTGACTGTGTGTGTGTATGTGTGTGTGTAGGGAGTATACAGCAGCAATCAGTGAGCTGAGAGGAGATGGATATGGAAAATATAGATTTTAATTGGGGGAAAACTCACAAGTGTGTATATAATCAAGCCGGTGCAATCACGATCGAGTTTAGTAGACAAGTAAACAACTTAAAGATAGTTTACCTGTGTGCGTCGTTATGGCGACCAGGGACCAATTAGGTATCAGGAGTACTCTGGGAACACCTAGTGTTTGTAGGGCTGGTGATGAGTGCTGTCCAACTTTAATGTCTATCCTGAGATGCTACGTGTATGCTTGTGTGTGTTTGTGTGTGTTTGTGTGTGTGTGTTACAGGCAGTTTGTGTTGTGCATGTTTGTGTTGTGAGTTTGTTCCTTGTTGTACTCACTCTGCAGAGGCCCGGGGGGGGTCAATGGGCTCAAAACAGCCTCAATTTTGTGTCCCATTTGACAGACAAGCCAGGTTTCTGATTTTAGTTTGATGAGGTAAAGATGGTAAAGTCAGTAGTGGTTAATGGCGTATTTGTGTCCATACATTTTTAGCCCCGGGGCATAACACTTTCACAATCCATGGTCTGTGACACTGGCATGTACCAAACACGGTCCACAAACTTTAACGCGCGTTTCCTGATTGGTGAGGGGGAAAAAAACATGATAAAAAGTAAAATTAGGCCGTTCTTAAAGGGATAATAACACGGCCATTGATGCAAAAGGGACTATTTTCTGAATTCGAGACCCATGCTGGCAACGGGAGAAAGCACAAGTAACCATGGAAACAGAGCTCAGAATATGCACTATTCCCAGCCCTGCGAGTGCCACGCCACCCACAGCTCTATTTTTAGGCCTTACTTTGGGCTTACAATATCTGTTACATCTAACAAGAGTTAAACTGAGTAATCAGCAAGCATGACTACAGAAATGTGACTCTGACACTATGCGTCTGATTAAAAGGGTAGCAGCATAAGAACATATAGGGCAACCAGGCTCTTGCTGCAGGCCTTTGACTGTTGTGTGTTTAGTGGGAGCTCCAAGGGCACAAACCGCATATAACAGACATCATTAGATGATTATTGCTTATCAGATCACTGGGATCAAGAGACTAAGACAGAAGACAAATAAGATTAATAAGATAACCTTGACTCAAGAGGATTACAACAGGCAGCCACAACAGCAAACATACAAGACTAGGTCACCTAGTATATGGCTGGACAATGTATGAAATGGTAGACGACTTTTAATTTGAAACAGGAAGCTGTAGCATTCACTGAGTCACCTACTGTTATTATTGTGCATCTATGACTTTGCCTCATTGTTGTGGTCCTGCCCAAAAATTCATGTAAATACAGATTTAAATGAAGTACAATACACTTGTTTTCTGTTTCCTCAGGAGCCGAACTCACTGATCGTTTCACACCACCCTCCTCTCTTTAGCTCCGCTTGGTGACATACGTCTCCATGTGACTCGTGGAGGCTGCTTAGCCATCGGCCACTATCGGAACAAAGTTTCGCTGATAATGATAGCTGGTAAAACGCTCTTTGGGTGCCCATTTATCGGCAGAACCAATTAACCTGTCGATCTCTAGTTACGGGTTGCTACTAAGATGGCTGTGGCTAGCTATTTAGCTCGCTATCCTGCTAATTCCAGCATACTTTTTTGCTAACATGGGTACAGAAAATGAGAAAAACAAAGTTGTCACTCACCTGATGATAGCAATTTGCTTTCCTACACTGTGACAAGAGTGTGTGGATTATATATTACGTTGTTGAATTTTACTCATGTAGTGGCTAGGTAGCTAACTAGCTTGCTGATTCCACCATGTTACACTGGATACAGAAAATGAGGAATACAGTAATAGATGACTATCACCACCTATTTATTCTGAAAGAGCAATGGCTCCAATGAGTAACAACAACACTCATGCCATTACTCACTTAGAAACTTACTCACGTACTCACTCATGGACATACCTTCGCATTTATAGAGCTGGTGTCACATGCTCCACACCAGCCAAAAAGAACCAACTGTGTGCATGGAGAAATATTTTAAAGGTCTAGTGTGTAAGATTTAGTGACATCTAGTGGTGAGGTTGCAGAACTGAAACTTGAACTATGGTGGCCGATGCAAAAATGTGAATGGCTCTATCTAAAGCCAGTGTTTGATTTGTCCTTTGACTTGTTCTAGGCTACTATAGAAACAACATGGTGGACTCAGTGGAAGAGGACCTGCTACATATGTAGATAAATGGCTCATTCTAAGATAACAAAAACATGATGCATGCATGAAGACATATTCCATGAGTTTCTATTTCTGCAAATAGATGCCCCTAAATCCTAAACACTGGACCTTTAGTTAAGACATGTTTTCAAACAGTAAGAAAGGAGCCTGGAAACTTAATGCCTGGTCAACTTTGGCCTTTTGTCTGTGTTTTAAGTGGGAAACTCCAGCTTGCTGATCTTTACACTCTTCAGTCTTGCAGCATACTGAAGCTACCTCCAGACCTCTCAACAGCCAGTGGTAAGAAACTACAATTTAAGTCCTGTGAAAGATGAATGACTGTTTGTGGCATTGCATGCATTTCCAGTGCATTACCAGTCTGCTTAATTGTCAGAAGCGCCGCTTGTCGACAATGACTGGCGTTTGATTACAATCACCTGTTATTTGACTACAGTCACCTGTTGTTTGCTGGCAAAGATGGCCGCTGTGTTGATGTAATGGCATGTCATGAATTCTGCGCCTGCTGCTGCTGACTCCAGGTCAGGTTTGTGAGCTCTCGTGGTGATGGATGGTCGACATCAGGATGGGGCGGCTGATCTTGGATCAGCCTCGAAGCACTGGGAGCGTGTTAAGAGGGTGAATTCCTTGAGGAAGTTCCCATCTTAAACGCCCACACGGATAAAAACACACACATGCATTCTTGGTGAGAGAAGAGTGTAATTAACCAATGAGGGCCGTGTGGTGGTTTTGAGAGTGACCAATCAACTGAGGACCACCAGGAAGACTGTAATGGATCTTTGGAAACTCACGTACGTGCACTCATGCACCATCACATCACATACAGCTTCTCTCTCCCACACACACTGCAGGCACACTCTTGCTTCTTACACATGAACAAATGCTTGACGCCCTTACACACACACACACCTCCAGACACCACAAGCCGGAGTTGGTGGTCTAACGGAATGCCGGGTATCATCTGTGGTGACTCCGCTTATGTGTGTGTGTGTGTGTGTGTGTGTGTGTGTGTGTGTGTGTGCCCTCCCTCCCCTCAGTGCTTCATCTAATACCCTGTCATCATCAATAACCTCAGCACTGCTGACTCACTGGCTTTTACAACCATAGGGTTTGGGCCTTACTTACAGCCACAGACCCTTGTCTCCGTCTCTGTCTGTCTGTCAGCTCGCCGCACACACGCCGGAGATGTGTGCGTGCACGTGCGCCTGTGGCTGATTGTGTGCAAGCATGCAATCAGCACACTCACACACTTATTCTCCAACATGGATCCACACAGGTATCAAAGCGTCTTCCGCGTGTTTGCTCGAATGAAAGTCACCGCAGACCCTTTACCACCCACCGCCCGCTGACGCGCCCCAATCATTCCCAATCGGACCACGATCCATCATAATAATTGAGTCTCATCAGGAGACACAGCCTCATCATCCTCACCACAAAACTTACCACCCCTCCCCACAAACCTCCCCCTCCCCATCATCCCTATCCTAATTGTCTCCAGGCCTTTATTTAATTCTCCTTACAGGCTGCAAATATGTGCTTTATCATGAGGGTTTAAATGCATATGAAGCTTCCAAGCATACCAACATGTATTTAATATTGTGGACCGCTTTGTCAGAGATCTGATGAATGTGGAGACTGTGTCAGACTGCAATGATGCCGAGCGTCTGACAGGGTAAAGGCCACTACTGTCTTGACATTTTTATGTGAACGCAGGCCGCTCTGAAATGTCAGCGCCTCATGTGTTGACGGGGAGACAGTTTCCCATTTTTTCCCAGCGTAAAACGTCAATCAAAAGTCTGTCTGTAGCCGTGAGGACCGTAAATGTACATCAAGTGAGTTTTGTGATGAAACGTTGCGATTTGTTGATGAATGAAAGTGTAGATTTTATGAATGGTGTTAAGTTGTTGCACGGTCAGCGTGGCCGCTTGTGCATAAAGTGAAGACAGGAGTCAGTGACAGTTGCTCATTTGAGGACTGACATTTTTCACTTGGGTGTTAGAAAAAAACAACACATGGTCCCTATTTAATCTGCAACTGTGTTAGATGCTTCTATGTTAACTCTGTGTTTAAAAGGTTACTATTTCTGGGACGGTGGATTTGGAGCTGGGGCTGGATTTTGAGAAAATAGCTAGTGTTGGATGAAACGTGAGCTTATCTAATCAGATGAGCTCTAAAATATAACCCCAGAATATGTACTTTAATATATGTGTCTTGATCATGCATGTAATATTAGTTTAAAGTCTCATTTTAATCAGATGTGTGTGCAGGGACACCTCACTGACATGCTGTTTATTTCATATCAGGTATATGATAAGGATTGGACTGATTAAATAGCCAAAATGGGGTTCATTCTGGTGATTTATGCTAAAAATCAATGATTCATCATTTTGCTGAGGACCCCCTAGATTCCCCTAAAGGACCACCTGGAGGCCCCCGGACCCCACTTTGAGAACCACTGATCTGACTGGCTGGCAGGGTCTGTCTCTAAAAGGTGCGCACCTAACTGGCTGGAGCCAGGGCGGCGTATTGCCTTTCACACGCTTCTAAAATACTCTCCGGGCAGAGCCTGAAAGGGTTACTGTTTCCCAAAGTGCCTCATTCTGCGCAGTCGAGAGGGGGCGGCTGAGTGGCGCCGTCGAGTCAGAGACGCAGTTTCTAAAAACCCCGAGACATCATCAAGAAAGAAGCTGACAGTAAGGAAAGCAGCCCCCCCCCTCCTCCTGCTGCTGCTCCTTCTCCTCCTCCTCCTCCTCCGCTGGCATGCTGCCGTCCTTCTCCTCTGCTTACCAAATCCCCTCAGTGGTTCTGTCACAATAACCGGGCGGCAAGTGTCAAATCCAACTCTGCCCGCAAAAACACAAATCACTTTAACGCGCACAAGATGCGCTCAGTGGAAATACTACACACGCTCCTTTTAGCCTTCAGACATGCAGTCATAGCTCTGTTTAAGTCGTTGATTGTATTTAAAGAATAATATAAACACTATAAACCCCCCCTACTTACAGAAAATGAGTCCACGCTTTGATTTCATAGTTAATTTCCCTGCGCGTCTCCAGCGCGTTTAATTGGCCATATCTCTTTAACTCGCAGACAGCAGCTCTCCAATTAATAGTCTGCTAACGTCAAAAACAGTTGACCATTGTTTTATGGGCTTTGTGTTTTTTTTTTCTCTCTCCAGGGCGGTCAGACTTGAATAGGCGCCGGTCTGCTCCAGTCCACCTCTATACAAATACCTCAGTGGAACTTGTGTGGAGCTTCCAGAGTAAAAAGCACAGACCCCAGACGCCCCTGGCTCGCGCGTATACGCTCGCCATTTCATCATCTGACACTGTTTGAAATGTCTGAATCATATTTTACCCATTATGTTAACACCTCGGAGCCCCCTGAAACGAGCATGTGCGCAGACAGGGGGGGTGGGGGGGATGAATGTGCGTGGCCTCTCCTCCTCCTCCTCCTCTCTGCTCTCTCTCTGGCTGAGACAAATGAATGCCAGTTCTGTGGAGGCGCTTGAGGTATGTGTTGCGCATTACACAGCGTAGTAAATCAGCCCTTTCTAAAATCACTGTGACGGCGTGGAGCGTCAGGCAGTCCACACAGAGTCACTGAAGCTTGGACTTACTGTGCAGTTAGTAACTCCACTCCACTTCGGAGCCCGACCGTCTACACTGCAAAAAACATCAGTCTTGTGCAACATTTTTTTCATAAAACTTTTCGATTTCGCTTCTTTCCAAACCAAGAAAACTTTTTTCCCTGAATCAAATTATGCGTATTTATAGGAACTCAAACTATGGTGCAAACAAGTGAAATAACCAGCAGACTTTTCTTGCAAGGACAGATCCTGACTGAATGAAACAACATGCTCAGATGATATTTTTTACAGCGTACACGCCCCCTGGATATAGACACTCGTTGTAAGCAACATGGCTTGACACTAATACACGTTGAAAGGATAGACTTTATTGCTAAAACGTGTAAACATAACATGTACACTGATATGTTTTACTTTTTTAATTTATTTTATTGATTTTTTTTTTAATTTTTAGAAATATTCAAGTAGACATCTCCCATATTTTTTTCTGGTATACTCTGCTATTCTCTTTCCTTATGCTCTATACTCACAATCGTTAAAATAATAAATAAAACGTACAGATTTTGTTTATTTCTACAATACTATGTATTCCAAAAAAAAGCTGAGTTCACGCCTTTATATATATCTTTAACCTCAACTTTTCTTCTTTTTTTTTTACAATTTAATTATTATTGATATTAATATTATACAAAAACTCTAGGCAGCATTGCAGTGAAATAACAGTCAGCATCAATGTTCAGTTGAAGAGAAAAAAAAAGGTCACCTCTTGGAGAAGTGTAGCATATGCATTGCATCCTCAATGTCTCATAAAAAATATCAAAAAAAAAAAAAAAAAAAAAAAAAAGAAGCTCTTCTTTATGAAGTGCTCGTGTTTTCCCCAAAAACAACGTTTCAGGGCTGAGAATAAAATATGGTCCTGGTTCAATTAGAAAAAATAGCTGCATTTTTCTTAAATATGTACAATGTTGGTATTTCACTTAAAATGCTATATAAAAAAATAGATTTGCTATGGTGCCCACCTCTGTAGAGAGTTAACAGTGCAATAGAAACCGTATTTCCAGTCCACTCCCCCCTCGACCACCACTCCACTTCCTTTAGAGAAAATCAGCACGAACACTTGCACTCTGAGATGATTGGGTATTGCACCTGTATCCACGTACAGTATTTCTGTCTTAGAAAACCTTGACAATACCACCGGAGGAAAATCTTGTTGATTGACTTGACGGGTTTGCAAGACATCCCCTCAGGGAAGGAGCACGAGCGCTCAGAGAAACAGTTTCCCTCCTTGATGTAACGTGGCCAGAACCTCACGCCCAAATCCTTCCAGGTGTGTACCACAGGGCAGTGCGTGTAGGTCCACAGCCACTGCAGAAATTTCCTGCGGGCTTTCTTGCCCACTTTTACCCGCTTTCCATAGGGGGTCTCTGTGAGGTCCAGCTTTTTAATCTCGTTAGGCATGGGCCCCTGCAGCTTCACCTGGTTGTCTGGCGCGGAGAGGTTCACCAGCATGGGCGAGGTGATGGACATGAAGTTGGGGTCAAAGTTACTGCCGAGCTTTTTCCTCAGAGTCCTCTCGGCCAAGTCCTGCTCCCGGGGGTCGTACTCCGGGTCGGGGTCCTCCTTGAGGTCGGGCACGGGGAGGTGATCACTGGGCGATGGACGGAGGCGAAGGTAATGCTGTGAAACTCCAAGGTGAACGCACACCAGCACGTAAACGAGTAGCGTTTGTGAGAGGCCCATTATTCCTCTTGGTTTTACGCACCGGTTCTTCTCGCGTAAATAATATTCAATTCTCTTCCCGGTCACTGTGTTCTCTGCAATGACTTGCCCGGGGCTTCATAAATAGTAGAAGTTCAGTCACCAGCAAGGCGATACTTTTAATAGACCACGTCGGGTTTGAATGACATGGAGCGCTTTGCTTTTTAGGGCTCCTTCAACTTTGCAATTTGCCCGCTGATGCAACTCTGCAGCGCGGCGCGGTGCCCCTGCTTTGCAAAAAAAGTGTTTAGTCTAAACACAAAAAAAGCACAAAACAGAATGGGGAAAACTCTATTCACGCTCTCTCCGGCCTCACCCCGCTCCCTTGGATTCACTTTGGGTTTCTTTCGGTTGTCATGGTTACCCCGGGGACTCGAAGCCACGACGAACTGTCTACACTGGATGACAGCGGCCGAGGCGAGAGCTGCATGGAATGAAGTGTTTTCTAAAGAGACAGAATAGATCCGGAGCGTCCCGAGAGAGAAGGGCGCACAAAAGAGTACTTGACCAAGTTTTAAATGTCACGCGCCCGGCAATGAGGGCTGCCTTGGCCAATGTTATTTTTACGCACGGCTTTTATAAACGTGGCTTCTCTTAACGTCGCCTGACGCTCTCAGGTTTGACAAGGTCCCAGGGCGCACAATCCATGGACTGAGGAAATGTTCTCTGCAGTCAGTCCCCTGTGGTATTCCAGCCGTCGATCCGTGCACCTCGCTGAAAATGTCCAAAAATAACTTAGAGAAGAATGCGCCGCAGTGGGATGCAACTTATGAAATAACAGCCATTTATCTTTCCAGAGGATGTTCCAAATCGCAGAGCAGCTCTTTACACAAAAGTCTCAGGCTGTATATTCCCAACACAACTCTCGGCTGTGCATGTAATTTGAAATAAACGCTGAAAAGCGGCGTTACAGATTGCAGTGTCAGTGCATATCAAATGCAAACTGCAAATAAAAGCCAGTAAACGCTGTTAGTTCAAAGTTCCTTTCACTGTGGCATTGCTGAATCCTTTTCAGAAAAGCTCCAGGTCCCACTGTCGCTGCATGACGAGACAGTCCATAATCTGGAGCCTTTTTGCCCGGTCGATGCAAGCGGTCAATTCCCGAGGGAGCGTCTCTACTCCTTTGATAACTGGTACAGAAGCTCCTACAGAGTCGCTCCTACTTCAGGAGTCTGAGAGACTTGGCGCTGGAGCGTTTCTTTGCTTAGGCACACTGTGTGTGAGTGTGTCTGTAGCGAGTGGTGCTCAGTCCCAAGTTAAATATCCCCCTCCGACGGTACAAAGTGTCAGAGGGGCCTGCCCACCCCGGCCACTTTCACTATGATTGACAGCCCCCCCTCCGGGCCACCCCCCTCCTCCCCCCCTTCTCCCCTCACAACGTGGAAAATATCAGCCACAATCACAGAATCAACTGGGTCCTAGAGCACCACTTTTATCCCGTATTATAGCGTAATATTCCACAACACGAGCAGAGTTATTACATTACAGGGCATCTGAAATCTCACACACACACTTTAAGTGCTGTACCAACTGTTTTCTCCTGCGCGTTTCATCAGCAGAGTGTCTGTCATGCACTAATAGGTTCAATACGCTGTCAATATTCAGCTGAGGACTTTCCTTGGCTTGAACTTTCCCATGAAATTGATGGGAAACGTTTAGTCGCTTGTCTGCGGAAAAGGGGCATCACATTCCACCTTTGTTCGTCAGCATTTGGGTCCACACAGGAATTGGCCCGTTGAACTCAGGGGTCACAAAATAGGCGCGTAATTAAGGGCTATAAATGGCCATGGATAACTAAGCGGTACCTTTCCCATGCTAAGCAGTCATTAGGCCACGCTGGACTTTTGCTTAAACTATGTTGGACCTTATTTAATGCCACTTAGGAATGATTCAGGCAAGTTTAATTTGTCTACTAAATCAATGTTTCTAGACAGTTTCTGTAGTCATAATAAACCACTATTTGTTTTTTGGTGCATATGTTGGCCTGCAGTTTAAACAAACAACAATACATTTAATCAAAATTATTTTAACTTTTTTTTTTTTTCCAAATCATACATAAAACAGTTTTACTCATTATGTCATTAAAATCACACAGGGTGGTCATAGTCTACATGTGGTTCCCCATTAACTGATCCTGGCTCTGGTTGTTGTATTTACCCTGGCTGACCAGTTATTGGGCATTTCGATTTGTCATTGTGCTTGTCTTTTGTAGTGGTCACTAGAGGGCGTCGATCCAGCACGGTGTGGACCTGCAGTGAGGGGCTCCCCAGCCTCTCCCTCACTGTTTGACTCCTCATGTTTGAGTGCATGGGGAAGGAATGTGCGCTCATACATAGTTATGATACAGCTCGAGTGAAATTGCTCACCAGTTTTGTGATCAAAGATCTAAAAACCAGTGCCTGAGTCATTGTGCCGAATGAAGTGATTAACCTGATGATTCTGATTCTGATTCTGAGTCATCTATAATGTGAGGATGATGTTAAAAAAAAGTTTCCTGCTGAAGTGCTGAAGGATGGAGGATCTTTTATCACTAGAGGTGCTCTAATTTTAGTGTCTGGCTGGATTAAGAGGCTTCATTATCCAATGCTAACAGCATGAACCACATCGGAAGAGTTGCCAACAGTCTTTTACATCCTAATAGTAAATTCCCGCTGACCCCTCCAGCATGCATGCAGACACAATGTCATAATCTGGTTAATGATTAGGGTGGCAGTGTAGACAGAGCTCAGTGGGCAGCGGGGACAGTAAGGCTGAGCTGGCTACTGTAGAACTGGCCATTTCCATTGTCTTCCTCCACAGGTCTTGAGGTGCTGAACTGAGAGAAAAAACCCCATGCAGGGAGAGACACTTCCCTTCCTCCTATAGTCTCAGGCACTAATGCTGTGGAGCAACCCCAGCAATGAGTCCACCCCCATCTCCTGGCTAATTACTGAAGATAAAGACAAGGAGAGGAGAGAGGAGGGGACCGGTGAGCACAGTAAGGAGGGTTGGTGGTGGTGGTGATGGTGATGATGTTGAGCAAGTGGGGGTGAAGGCAGAAGATGATGAAGATGGTGGTGGTTTCAGCAAAGAGAAGAGGATGGGAGGGGGCGGCGGTGGTGCCGGATGGCAGTTTGCTGTGGAATGGCTAATTAAATAACGCCATAAAAGGACCCCGGCTCGCTTTAACGAAGCCCGTCAACCTCTGACGAGTGGGGCTGGGGTGCTGGGATGGGGGGTGGGACGCGCCATGGAGGAGAGAGGTGGGGCTGGTGCTGAAAATTGGGCTTGTATAACAAGGGGACTTAGCTCTTTGGTTTTGCAGTGATTGTTCACGCTCCCTTAGGTCTCAATAGGGCGCATGGTGAGGGTGCGTTGGGGGGCAGCCCTTAGGCACAGATAGGACCCCCTTCTCCTCTACTGCTGTGAATGCTATCCACACACGAACACGCAACACAAACACATACACACACTAACACCCCCACGGCTCTACACAAAGGCCCCTACCCAAGGTCCAGGCAGGAGCTTATCCAGTGCAGGGGCACAGCAAGGGGCAGGCCTGGCCAGACTGGCTGACTGTGCCCACTGGGGACTGGTAGAATGGCACAGGGGGGTGGATGGAGACGGAGAGCTTGGAGAGGAGAGAGGGGAGTAAACAGGAGAGACTCAGAGACCAAGATGAAAAACATCGCTAAGCAGAGCTGACAAAATCAACATTGTTTTCGCATTTCATATCTTACTCTTGCTGCGTTAAATGAGCTAATGTGAGGAGATAAGGGAAGTTGAGGAATTTGGCATGGTGCTGTGGCCTTTTAGAAATAGTCTTGAGTGGCAGCGATAGTGCAGCTCTCAAATCCCCAAGCCCCCCCTCCCTTCAAACCAACAGATATGCCTGGAGCATGTCTCCTAATTAGTTTTATGTTGTGGCGTCTCCAGCAGAACACTCTCAGTTGGATCTTTGGCACGCTGACAGATTTCAGAACCAAGTGGAGCCGTCACACGATTTTTGGAATTGTCAAAACTGCAGAAAAAAATTCAAAGTATTCTTAACTTAACATTTCCAAGTCTCCTGAGACTGGAACCACAACATATTTGTTTCTAGTAAAATCCAGCACCCACTGAAATATTCTGTTGTAATAGCTGTATGAGCAAGATCAACTTATTGTACTGTTGGATTGGCTCGATAGATATCTCTGGTCTTGAATACACATGCACCCCATGCCACAATAATTCAAAACAGAGAGGTTCACAATGCAAATAAATAGCTTTCCACCACTGCCTGTCAATATTGCATTCCCTCTATTCCCTGCTGCCCTCGCCATCTTCTCCAGTCTTACTCCCCTCTTCTTTCTCCTCCATATTCGACTCTGTCTCCGAGCCTTAACCCAAAGCAGATGGCTCGGGAAGCATGTCAAAAATCTGTCTCCCGTTAACGCTACTTTTGAAGCCCCCTCCACACTTTTTTTTTTTCTCTCCCCTAAAATTCATCATAAAGTTATTTTTGCAAAATACCCAGTAAACAGCATCAAAGTGATATTTTTCCCCTTTTCCTCTGATGACAAGGAGAAGAAAAGAATACAGCACTTAGTGTATAGCTTGTTCCCGTTACTGAGAGAACACCACGCCACTCTGATGTGCAATCTGAAGCCAATCTGAGCACGGCCCTGCATCCTTTGTTTCTACTACGGCATTCCAGTCATGATGGAGAAAATGTTGCTCGATGCTTGATCACAAGCTGTGATTAATGGTGATCATATCGGAGACGGCTCGGTGGCTTTGTGATGTGATGGCGGGGCCCACTTTGAACTTGGGGGCCTGATGAACTCAAGCTAAGCCAGAAAAACATCACTATGGCACACACATGCACACACTTTGAATATAAATGTATTGCTTTTGATTCTGTACGTGTTCAGTCACAGCTGAGGCTGAGAGGAATGCCATTAGTTTTGCAAGTATTTGGTCATAAACCAAAATAACTAGTGACAAATTGAAATTTGATGTCACTAGATGAAAAGTTAAGGGACCACCAAAGTGACTCCAATTTATCCTGAGGGGGACAGGAATGTCTGAACCATATTTCAAGGCAATCAATCTACAAGTGTTTCAGATATTTCATCCAGAACCACAAATTTGAACTTCATGGTGGCGCTAGAGACCGAGCGATCACTAAAGTCACTAGGATTCATCATCTGGGAGCCATGAATGTCTGTACAAAATTTTGTGCTGATCTATGTAGTGGATGTTGACATATTTCACAGGAAATGTGAGAACTTTGTCCTACTAAAGGAAAAGTTAGGGGACCACCAAGATCACTAGGATCCATTCTCTGGGGACCATGAATGTCCGCATTAAATTCCTTGGCAATCCATTTAATTGTTGTTGAGAAGTTCCAGTCTTGGTAAAAATGGTGGACTGAACAATCAGCACCACACCAACCACCACTGCTATCCTTAGATTCAGGCTGCTAGTCAACACATTCTTATCCCAGGTTGTCAAATAATGATGCTTTCTTGTGCCTTCGGCGTGTCTATGAGACCCACCCTTTAACTGCTGTATGTGATGCACAACTGTCTCCTGGGTGAACTCTGTTCTAACAGGTGCTTAAAGTTGTCATGTGGTCATGGTTAGGCTTAGGCAATGAAACCACTTGGTTTAAGTTTAGAAGAAACATCATGCTTTGGTAATAAACTCTCACAAAACGTTCACAATGGATGCCTCAAACAAATATGGCAGATCTTCTGGCCAAACTAACTCTCCAACCTTCAACTGTTCAAGAAAACAGGTAGCCAGACCATCGCCAAGGAAATCGCACACAGACATTTGAGATAGCTAGGCCATGTGCTAAGAATGGAACAGGGCTGGGTCACGAGAGTTGCCTTAAGATGGACACCACTAGACAAAAGAAAACCCAGAAGGCCCCTAACTTTCACTGAAGCCTTATGTCCCATAGGGAAGGAAGATGGGTAATAATAATAAATTCGGTAAAAAAAAACAAAACAGCATAACATCATCACGTTGGCAGACTTAAGTTATGTAAGTTATGTAGTTATGTAACAGTTATGTAACATTAAAACAGCTTTTTTTTTCTCTAGATTTCTTTGGGGGGCATTTTGTCTTTATTCGATAGTGAAAGCTTAAGATAAACAAGACAAATGACAGCTAGGGGCGATGTGAAGCAAAGGACTTAGCCTTATATCTACACGCTTTACCAGTTGACCCACCTGGGCACACCAAAATAACTGCTGTTTTAACTTTACGTATCACACAGGCATTAGAGTTAGCTGAAAACCCAGCGTGTCTCATAGAGATGCCAAAGGGTGCCTTTGACATCAGTATCACATGGCAAGGGGTGTACCAAAGCGATGGTATTTTACCTGAGACCTGGGAATGAGAACAGGCTTGGCTAGCATGGCTAAAAATTATGAGCGAAGTTGTAATTAACACTCTTGTTGCAAAGTACTTCAGTAGAAGTCCCCCTTGTGTGTGCCTACTAGAATCAATGCTTTGGGCATGGTGGGGTTACTTGAAGTTAGGGGCTGTCAGTTTCCGTAAGCCTCTCCCCTCTCTTTCTTGATGAATCATTACTTTTCTTCTGTAATGGTGCCCAGCAGCTTTTAATTGGGGAGGTCGGTGTGACCTCAGAGCATTCCAGGGTGATTAGCCTCATTCACATCTTATGGAGTTAAAATAAAATCAGGATCTCAACAGCTTGGACCATCCTGTGCACTTCATCTTTTCCTCCTCTTTCGTTTTATTTGTTGCATCCCATTTTGGAAGAGAGTGCCCCCATGCTTTTTCTATTCTCTGCACCTCCTCCTCCTCTTGCCTCCCTCCCTCCCTCCTTCCTTCGCCCCCCTCCCCATGGCAGGGAGTGATGAGGATGGAATTAAATTGATCACCGCCTTCCGGAAAACAACAGGAAAAAATAGTGCATTCCGAACGCCAGGAGGGCGTTCCCCCTGGTCTTCCCTATGGCAGGATGACATCATTGGCCTGCTGCCCAATTCCCACCGTTCACAATAGGGTCACTGTTGCCTTCTCCACGGTGGCACAACAGCCAAGAGAGGAAGACAGCCAGAGAGACCAAGACAGAGAGAGAGATACAGAGAAAGAAGGGGGAAAAGAAAAAGGATGCCAGCAATGTTAAGACCTAAAGGCCTCTGCTTTACACAGTAGAACACAAACATCTTCAGACAGCCACGCTGACCAGTGCTCCACATTCCTCTGGACAGATTTGGCGGGTTGAAGACATCAAGCAGTGGTTGAATGAAAGCCATGGCAGCGATATGAGAGCCGTGATAGTGGAACATACAGTATATCACAGTTTATTTGGACGGTTAAGTCATGTGTTTTCACTACTCGCGACTCCTCAAGATTCAATCTGTCATCCTAATCTACTCTCTCATCAGTGAAATCATCGTTGGCACGCTGTATCGATCCCACTCTGCATGCTTGTTGTTATGAAATTACTTCCCGTGCTCTTGGTTTACACAAGATGACAAATGGAAAAGAAACTAGAATGGAATAAAGACTTCAGACGAAACATCATTTGGAATGAATAAGTTACTTCAAACTCCACTTGAAAAGATCAAATTTTGAAAACACAATTGTGTCAAGACAATGTCATTACCCTTTTTTATATCCCTAACTAAAGAGTGATTTGATGTAAAATGTGACCACATGTCTTTCAGAAGCTCTGTCCAACTTAGGTAAACCCTGACCACAAGTACTGGCAATTCGGTCATTCTCCCAACCACTAAGCCATTGTGTTGCCACAGGCCATCTTGTCGAAATGAAACAGTTTGCCCACAGCCACTGACCACAACAGATGTTCCCTTGCCTGACACTCTCCTCAGCATGTGTGTTCTGTTGAGTCTAGAGCCAAGATACTTTCATAGACTGGCACTGCGTAACAAAAACAAAGGGAGGGAAATTCTACGATGGCGTCTTCATTGGTCTGTGACAGGATTCAGATTGAGGTTGCCTTTGTTTAAACCTGGCAGCCTGTTAAAACCGCATTAAAAACTCCTGTGTCCTGGATGGAATGCAGTCAAATAATCAACGCAGGTTGCACACACATGATGGACCGCATCGGTGTCGCGACCTGAACGAGTCCCACCGCCCCTTATCCCAATCAAGCATGTCGACAAATGGGCAGCGCTGGCGTCCGCTGCCCTTTGGCCCTCTGGTATGTTTGTGGAACACGCAGCAGGGTAAGAAGGTGACAGCCTGCCGAGATGCCAGGAGGACTGGGAAGGCTTTGGGAAATGTCTCGCCGATGTGTGAGCGCGCACTGCCGCCCAGGGGGTGCCTGCCTGCTTGGGAACCGGACGGAAAAGGGACGGGGGTTTGACAACAGGCTGAGTGTGCGCTCAGAGAGATAGTTTGTCCAAGGGATGTACCAGATGTTGACTCACACTGGTTTGCTAATCGGGAGCCACAAGCCCCTGGAGCCATGAGTAAACAGGAGCGTCTGCCTTTCTCTGTCACCACAGGGAAATGGAGCTGGGCTTTGGGGGGCCAGAGTACATATGAAAACTGAAGGGGGAAGTAATGAAGTGACAATGTCACAAGAAACTGAAGGAGTGCTGTGGTTAAAGAGCAGCAGAATAATAAAGGCCTACAGCCTCCTTAGACCTCAACGCCAAACTGCTTATGTCTCAATCAAGGATTAAGGTGTTTTTTTTTAATTGGGTACTCAGTGGGAGCAGGGAACACCCATTCCCACCCACCTGTCATTGTGAATAAGAATCGCTTCTTAATTGACCGCCTGCTGAAATAAATGTGAGCAGCTACAGATAGCATAGTTGCAGAGACTGACAAAGCCAAAATGCAGTGTTGCATAATGAAACCTAAAAAATGGTGATAGATTTCGAAAATCTTGTTACAAAACTGAATGTAAAAATGGGTAGATAGTTTTTTTGCATGAGGGCCCTGACACACCGAGCTGATGGTTGGCCGTTGATCGATGTTGGGCCATCTGTGAACATCTGTCCCCCTTGTTTTGGCAGTGAGTTCTGCGCCATTGGCAGTAGTCGGCCCGTGTTGGCTTTTTTTTTTTCCTTTTTGGCCAATTCAGCATGTTGAACTAATATCAGAGACAGCAGTCTGTCTGTGAATGAAATTCTTTTGACTGGCAGTTCAGCTCAGTGCACAAGAAGACAAACAACCTTGTTGTATGAGGTTAGATTATTTTTTTTAGCCACTGAGCCCTTTAGAAGAAATGGTTCATAATTGTTTGTGTTATTGTTCGCTAGTGCGTGTAATTTGTTCCAACATTGTGTTGTGTTGTTAATGTGCTAGCTGACTAACTAGCATCTTAATTCGGTCCTGTTGGTCTTCTGGTTTCCCTTTTTTAAAGATGAATACAGACTACCGTTGGTATGGAGAGTTATATCCTGTCACGTAGGCACAGTACGTGCTAGTTTGCCGTTGGCAAGTGTAACTGTTTGGTCGAGACACAGGCAACGTGAGGCAAAGCCTTTGTCGCCATTAGTTCTTTGATGCCGGTTTGATGTATCTGGGCCCTTATTCAATATTCAGAACACTTAAACCCAACAAGGCATTCTCCCAACATCTCCTCTCTTAAGTCTGTTGCAATCTTTTATCAAATTACATTGATCAGATTATAATAATTGAACTAATCAATTCCCGATTGAACTGGAAACCCTCGGCTACGAGCACAGATAGCTAAGAAGCAGGAAGCAGACAACAGATAGCACTCTCCATACGCAGAGCAGCAGACAGAGGCAGTTAAAGGCATTTACACTCCAATAACTTTCACAAGTCAGAGGGCCCATGGAGACAGAGAGAGAAAGAGAGAGACGGCAAACTGCCTGGCCAAGTAGATCAACAAGGAGCTATTGATACCAGAGATCTGTGCTGGTGTCAGTCTGAGAGCCAAACAGGATCACAATTGTGGTTTGTGCCAATAACCTTGTTGACCTTATTTAACCTTGGATTTGGCCAGTTGAGAGCTCAGACTACAAGTGTCCATTCAAAAAGAAAATTGGGAAATCCATGTTTGTGTGAGAGCACTCTGAATCTGACTATTCAGATACACTCTGGCGAAAAAAAGCATGTGGACACCAGTTTGAGCAAGGCCTCTTAGATCTAATTAAGGCAAATCTAAAAGCTACAGTTGATGATGATGTTTAAGGAGAATGTGTGCATCCAATTTTGTAGCAACAGTTTGGGGAAGGCCCTTTCTTGTGTCAACATTGCAATGCCCACATGCATAAAGCCAGGCAAACGAGTTTGGGTCGCGGCCAGATGGTAACCCCAGATTTGCAAAACTCTTGCAAGCTGCTTCAAAATATTCTTGTCTTGCAGTTTTACGATATGCAAAGACTGTGATTAAGGTCCGGTCAGGTTTGGACACAAAAAGCAATTAGATTCGGTTGGGGAAAGAAACTGGTTTGTGTTAAAATTATGCCTTGAAACCTGGAACATGAAATATCTGGAGAAGTTTTGCAAATCTTGGATTACAACCGCGGCAGAACTTGTGTCGAGGTCGGAGTGAGAATGTGTTGGGGGTTACCATCCAGACACAGTCACAATTTTATTGTGGAAGAAGCTGACCAGTCTACACAGAGCCCGCACCTCAGCCCCATCCAACACCTTTGGGAGAAATTGGAACACTGACTGCAAGCTACTTGTTACATAGGTTGATTAGGAGACTTTGGGCCTTCGGGCACAGATATGCAAAAGGCCCCACCACCTCTACTACACAGCAGCAAGACACAGACTTTTTGGTGGTTTTGCCTCCTTTTTTTGTTATTTGCCTCTTTTTGTGGTTGTTTTGTTTCTCTTTGAGGTAATTTTGTGTCTTTGTGTTTTTGTAGTAAACCCATTCAGTTATCCATCCATGACTCCTTATTGTCCAACATCAGTATCCAACCTTACTAATCCTCTTGTGGCTGAATCCACTCCAAAGACCAAGATCTTTTCCTAACATTTATCATACACAGACATTGTTATGAATTTTAAAAACACTGGCATGGGATGTTTTATTTAACTCTATCAATGGTTTTGCAATCGCCTAATATCAGTGTTCATGTTGGCAATGGGATTGGACTGAATGGGAGCAAATCCCTGCTGCCAGGTTTAGAAATCATCTGGAAAGATTTCCAAAAGTTGAAGCTATTGTAGTAGCATGTTCCCCAGTCAGACATGTATTCAAGGTATTCTTATAGAATGGTTCGTATGATATCCTACGAATTTGCACCCCGTGAATGATCTTACGTCCTTAACGTACAGTTCTGGAGGTTAGGTTTAGCCAAGTTACGTTACCGTGGTTAGGTTTAGGAAAACAAACATGGTGGGGACATACCTTTAAATGTCTCAAAGTTCACACGGTTGCAAACACGTGACTCCAAAGGAAAGTCCTGGGGGAAAGTCTTGTATTTTGTGGCCCATCCACCACCACAACCTGTCTGCTTACTCGGGACTGCCTCCTTGTTTACTCCCCTCAGTACATTGTTTACACGATCACAGTCTTTCAAAATTCGTGGGTTATGCACAAATTACTGGCTCATCACTATGTGGAATATGTTCGAATTTGGGTGCATTACATTTTGGAGGAAACGTATTTTGTGAGAACAGCCTAAAGGTTCATGTGTGCATATACATTACCCATCTTGTGTATGATTTCTGTTATTTTGGAACATTCTTGACATGCAGTCAACATATCACAGCCCTCTCTTTCAGGTTACCTTCCTCAAACTGCTTGTAACTGTAGTTCTGAGACCGTTCAGGTGTGATAGAGGATGTCATGGTGGACATAAAACTATAATGAGATAGGGAGACAGAATTCAGGAGCCGGGGCACCTTTCTCAGTCAGTCTGGTAACAGTGTGTGTGCATGCATGAATGTGTGTGTGTGTGTGTGTGTGTGTGTGTGTGTGTGTGTGTGTGTGTGTGTGTGTGTGTGAGTGTGTGGTGTAATTACAGCCAGGTCCCCGGCGTGGAGCCCAGTAGAAGTATCGTCAGTCTGTCTGTGGCATGCGGTGGTGCTGACCTTCCCTCTCTCCTCTCCTCTCCTCTCCTCTCCTCTCCTCTCCTCTCCTCTCCTCTCCTCAGGCCTGGTGACTCTCTGACTGGCTCTGGTTCCACCAGACACCCCGCACCCCACCGCACCGCTCACACACAGGTGCGAGTAGGACAGCTGGCTGCTTGCTTTGTACGTATGTATGTCCGGTGAAGTCTTCCCTATGCATGTATCAGTCATTAATCATACTGAAATGTGTGTGTGTGCTGATGTTGATGCAACAGTCGGCACCGGGACTAAATAGAGCAGCTTCTACCTTCATTGTTTTGTGGCGATGTGTCTTCGAAAATTTGTTGAAACCAGTTCTCAAAACTGTTTCAGCATGAAGTTTTACTGAGCCATTATATCACAACATGAAACTGGTGATCCACTCAGCTTCAGACAATATTTACCTTTCTGTATGTCTAACATTTGGTCAGTTGATCCAGATATCCAGCTTTTACATCTTCATGTTGGGCTGTGGGCACACACACACACACACACACACACACACACACACACACACACACTCACTCACAGCATTATAATGAGTGAGTCTGACAGTAATCTGTGAAGGTTTGGTCCTCAGCAGGGCAGGGCTCAGGGCCTTGGAGATGGAGCCGAATTGGACAAGTGTGATATAACACCAGAGAAGAAGAATGGGGGAGGATGATGGCATGCTCATCAAACAGTCTGGTCAGTGTGACTCACTAAGATCCCCAAAGGAAGTCCATCTAGTCAAATCCAAATCCTGCACAGCCCTCCATGTATTCAAGCAAGTGCTTTTTTATGCATGTCTTTGTTTGTGTATATAGTGTGTGTGTTTAAGGGTGTGTGTGCAATCAGTGAGTCTGGAATGTCTCAAGACATTGTGAATCCTGATGATCAACATTGTGATCCTGTGTCACATGTGCTGCATGCTCAGGGCGCATTTACCCAGAATGACTTAAACCACTTCTGTGCTGTGGAGACGAGGCCCCTGGTCCTATGTAAATGCAGCCATTCAATATGTATTCATTAACTAGATGAAAGTAAAGATACTTTCAAGCATTATCAAGACAGAGGACACGTCAAAGGAAAGGATTTGATTCTTTTGGTTTACGCCTCTTGTTTAAAACTGGCACAAAGTAAATTAAAGAAAATACACACATCTGTTAAAAGTGCAATTGTTGGCAGCGCTAACCTGAACATTTGCTTCGCTGACAGACTGCAGTGCAAAAAGATTGAAACAGTTTAAATGTCGCCAAGTGTTGATCCAATGGCATTTTGAAATGTTTTTGTATATTCACTGAAAAGCTAAAAATACACTTCAAGAGAATCAAAGTTATAGCTAAAACTGAAGCACTGAAAGAAGCTGATGTGGCAGTTAAAGGAATATTCCACTCCCCAAAATGATCATTTGTATATCAATTATTCACCCACTGAATTTGTAAGGAAAACTTTGTCTTTCTCACATTCCACTGTGATTGAAGAATCCAAATACAGAAGGAGATCTTGATGATTTGAAATAAAAGGGGTCAGAGTTTAACAAAACTATATCCAAATATTCATATTAAAACTGTTACACAACTCCTGCAGTATAGTCCAGATCTCATTTATCCAGTCGTACACTCAGTACTTGTCAAACAGATAGTCATTTCAGATGGGGGACTGAACTGGAAGTGAAACTTATCTATGCTCTCTTTAAAACCAGACTCCATTGACAAAAACAGTAATTTTACCTCACTCAACACAGGAGCTGCTAGTCTAACGCTGCCTCGATCAATAGTTTGTTTGTAATATCATGTGACTAAGGTGCTTTAAACGATCACATATGAGTCAAACAATCACACCAACAAACTAACCGATCCAGGCAGTGGCAGACCAGCAGCTCCCGTGTTCAGTGAGGTAAAATTACTGTTTTTGTCAATGGAGTCTGGTTATGAAGAGAACATAGATGAGTTTCAGTCTGTTTGGGAAGTACTGAGCATGTGACGGGATAAATGAGACTTGGATTATACTGCACGAATTATGTGAGAGTTGGTACATGAATATTTTTGATGTAGTTTTGCTGTCGTTAACTTGGACCCCTATGGCTTCAATTAATCAAGAATTTTCTCCTTTCATGGATTCTTCATTCACAGGAGGCATGCAAGGAAAAAACAAAATTTTCCTCATGAATTCAACATAACACAGGGTGAGTAATTGGTACACAAATCATCATTGGGGGTGAACTATTCCTTTAAAGTGGAAATGCAGGAAGTGAGGAGCGTAATGAAAGAGTTTTAAAAATAGTAGCCAGAAAAAGGCACACAAACAAACTATCTGTCTTGCTGTCTATTTAAATGTGAACATGAGATAGCTCAGGTAAACATGCTCAGTGTGTGTGTGTGTGTGTGTGTGTGTGTGTGTGTGTGTGTGTGCCCGCATGTATGCCTGCAAACTCCCCCCCTCCTCACTGCATCCAGGGGGATTTATTTGACCCCTTATTGCCAGCGGTGAGCCTGTGGTGGAGATGAAAGCATGCCTTCCCAGTGTGGCCCCAGTTTCTATAGCTATGGACACAGACTCACACTGGTCGCGGACAATAGAGGGGCCCTGCCACTCGCCCCTGCCAGAGCCCTCTCCTCTCCCCACCCCATCCGTCACCGCAATCATATTTTCAAAACAATAACACAGCCGGGGGGGTGGGCATGATTGAAGTGTGTGCGGGTTTGATCTGTTGGTATGCAAGTGTGTGAGTTGTGTGTGTGTCTTTCGAGCGTGTGTGCATGTGTGCTGTTATTTTTAGCCACGCGTTTGTTTCATCTGAGTGTGAACATGCTCGTTTGACTTGTGTCAAAGTGTCTGTGGGTCCGTAGATGCAGTGGGAAAGCAACTGTGTGCACGCATACTTTAGTGTGTGCTGATGCAAGTGTGTGTGCGTGTGTGTGTGTGTGTGTGTGTGTGCTGTGAGCCGGGCCTTTGATGGCGTGGCCGGAGCGTGCCTAATGTGACTGCTTGCTGGGGTGGGGTGGGATTGGGGGGTGGCAGCGTTGAGCCTCCTGCCCTCGTACTGTCTACCCTGCCGTGGCCCAAGGCTCCCCCTGCAAACTTGAAAGGACCAAAGGAATCCCCCCCTAAACCCCCCGACGCCGCCCCCCACATGTTTTCAGAAGGCATGACATCATCCTTTGCACAAAGGGGGCTGGAGCTGGGGTTAATATGGATGTATGTGTGAATGTGTGTGTGTGTGTGTATGTGTGTGTGTACAAGCCCATCGGTCACAGCATTGAGGCTGAAACACAAGACTTGTCCTTTCTCTTACATTCTCCTCTTGTTTTCTAAATTCCCCATTAGACTCGAACTAGCAGCCCGACTGCGTTTTGCATCTTCAAACATTTCCTCTGTTTATTCTGAGGTACCTGAATCCTCAAAGTCCACATGCACACACACACACACACACACACACACACACACACACACACACACACACACACATCAAACCAAGCTGCTGTTTTTCTCCTTCCTCTTTCCTTTCTTTTCAAGACCCTTTTATGTCAATGACTAACGTGGATTTGATCCTAAATGTCTGGGGAAAGAAAATAAATTGCTTTCAGGTTGTTTGCCAGGCGCAGGATACTGAACACAGAATACCCTCGGCTGGTCCGTCCTTCTCTCATCTTTGTCTGCTTTTTAGATTTTTTTTGGCATCGGTGTTGGCTCACTTCGTACCAACTCCTCTGGCTCCTCTGCATGCACCCAGCTTTCACTGCAGACCCAAGCTGTTGTTTTCCCCAGCGTTCACAGCACAGGGTGGGTGAGGGAAGGTTGGAGCGCTTTCAGACAAATCAGTGTGGGTCATAACTGTGCAAGCGGTTGACACGGGGAGCATCGGGGGTTGCAGCTACACTCCACAAGGATGTTGGATGGATTGTTTTTGCTTTGACCTCTTTGTGAAGTTTTATGTCAAGATGTGACCCTTTTCTGTTTTGTGTGGGCCTGTTTTGGGAGTGACAGGAGGCACTGAACCATTTGTACATTATTATGTAGCCGATATGTTGAAACTTTACATTTCTTTACATTTCAACAATGCTGTGGTTAATGCGTGGTTATGTTTAGGCACAAAAGCCTCTTGGTTATGGTTGGAAAAGATCATGTTTTGGCTTAAAACACCCAGTGAAGAAACTGCAGGTTTTGTTGTCTTTGGTCTCTAGCAGTGGTCTGCAGCTTTGCATATGTCTTGCCTAGATGTCACACCATCCACCATCCCTTCCACCTCCTGATCACAGTTAGCAGAAACGTACAATGCCAGTATTTTCTTCTGGCGACTGGGCTGACCAAATACATATAGGTAGGTCCATATGATTTGTTAATGATCAGATGCCACTGTGGTGTGTGGGTACATAAATGTGTGTTAAAACTGGTGAACCAGGAGAGAATGGACTCAAACGCATGACTCAGGAGGCAGTTCTGGTAAGAAAATGAGTCCTTACTGGTCCAAAGTGTGAACGTACACACAGGACAATCATCAGAGGCAAACAAATCCAAAGGGACAAAGCAGAGGCAGAGTCCAAAAAAAGGCAAAGTCCAAAAAAACCCCCCATGAATCAGGCACAAGGAAACAAAAGGCTGGGACGTTAGACACACAAGGAGCTAAGATGAACTGGCTAAATACTGTGGTGAAGGGGAGGGTAACAAGGCACAGGTGAGGCTAATCAGGGCGGCGCTGAATAAATGTCTGTGTAAAGGGACAACTGTCAGGATGGGACCATGGACGGGACAGGTGTGCAGTTTGGACAGTGTGTTATGTGTGCTGCTAGCAGGCTGATAGTAGTTAGCAGCTAACTCAAAAAAGAAGACAGCTCAGATAACGTCCGGATATGCTTTCCGATAGAAGTATGTTTTTAGCAGCGACTTAAGCCTAGTTCACATTACAAGAGTTTCACCACGATTTTAAAACTGCAGAGGATCTTGAGAGCCACCTTGGGTCGGAGGTGAGTCGGCAGATAGTCTGCCACGATGAGTCCTGTGTGGACAAGCCTACGCCTCCTCGTCTGTGACTGGGACTGGATATCTGGCATGCTAGAAAACTGGTGAAGGCTGACACGACTGACAAAGAGCATCAGCCAATGAGAGGCCGGATACGTCCCACATCAGCATGCAGGAGGACAAGCCGCAGGGTTGCCACTTGCCAGGTCCTTTTATTTGCCGCAACTTTGGGCTTGTTTCTAAAGTGGAGTTGCTTATATAGGCTCTCTAAACGTCACCTTCCTCTATATATCCGTCTAATAAGTTATTTAAATGCATGATAGTCGCTTCTTTTGGGCTTGTTTCCATAGCCCTGGTTGCTTGGTTCTCTCCCAAGATCTGGCATCACTGACAAGCCGGCAAGCAACAACAACAATGGCAGCGTCCACAGGATCATGGGCTCTGTTGGCAGGGGCTCGGTGGAGAAATCTTGTGGTGTAGACACAAAGGTCGTAATGCAATTGGCGAGACTCCTGCTGACAGAAACACATGTCGCCAGGTATGAACACTCAAAAGATTACGATAGCCTCCACGATGCAAAATCAGGCTTTAAACGAAGCCAGTGACTCAGACAGCCTTATATCCTCGGGCTGGTCATTCCAGAGCCTTGGGGCCCTGGTGGCAAAGGCTCTGTTCCCTTTGGTCTTCAGCCTGGACTCCGGGACAAGAAGAAGACCTCTGCCTGAGGATCCCAAACTACGCAGAGAATCATAAGGGACTAAAGGCTATGGACGGAGCCTTGTGTCCGTGCTCTGCGTTCATTTCATCCGTATTTCTGCACGTTTCCATGAAGCTTACGGATACGGGCCAAACAGAGCAGTAGGGGGCAGTGTTGCTGTCACTACCCGATACGTAGCTCTAGTGAGACACGAAGAAGAAATAACAATTCAATTTCTTTCATCGGCAGTACTAGAGAAAAGAATTCTCCATCCTCCAGTCGCGATGTGTTTAACGGCCTCACCGACCACCGCCTCCTACAACACTGCCTCTGTTTTTGTCTTTTATGCAAGAGGTACATTATCAATATCTCCTCCACAGTCGCTATGTTTGTTTTTGAGTTTGTTGTTGTCATAAACTTTTGAAGCTGGGCTGCCTCCCGGTGGATATATTGGTTAACATCCATGCCAACGTAAAGGGCACATGGAAGTATGTGGGCAGTGACGGTAACATCGTTTGAAATGGACGTATACATTTTCATATGTAAAGGGAGCATAAATGAGCCCTAAGAGGTCTGGAATGTAATCTGGAGCCAGGCCATGAAGATCCATAAAAGTGATCAATAAGAACAAACAGGGAGCCAATGTAAAGAGGCCGAGACTGGCGTGATGTGGTCGTGCTTCTTGGTTATACGGTATATGTCACAATAGAAGTCAATGCTGAACATCCCATGTTCAAAGGCAGTGTCCTTGCCGCAGCAGCCATGGGTTCGATTCCAGCCAGCCCACCCCTTGCTGCATGTCACCCCCTCCATGCTTAAGAATCTGTCCTGTCAAATAAAGGCAAAAGTGAAAAAATAATCTTAAAGAAAAGGTCAGAATACACACACAAGAGAATGGGTGTTGTGGAGGGCAAAGCAGAGTCAAAGCCACCAGCATGGCCAATGTCATGGCCACTGAGTTTTAACTGCCACTCCCAACACACACACACACACACACACACACACACACACACACACACACACGCACGCACAATAAAATCAGAATCAGAAATACTAGGAACAGTATGAAATAGAAATATGCAAATATAAAATAAAATGTAAAAAAAATGTACCTTAAAATAAAAAATATATAAAAAATAGAATGTGCATCATGCTACAGAAATTAACTCTAGTACTTAAGATATAAAAATATTAAAAATAAAATATATATTGTCACCATGCTGAGGCTGTAAGTGTGAAATTTAACTATGATCATACATCAATATAATAAACAAGAATAGAATAAAAGTAAACAAGAAATATGTGCAGTTATTTGCATGATAAAGTCATACTCTGCACTCACATGCTCACTAAAGACTTATGAAGCAGTGAGATTTTTCATTCACACATGAAATGTACACATAATTCCCTCACACACACATTTCTTGATGACTTTTATCTCCTTCCTCCCTCTCTCCCTCTGCCTGTGTCACACTCTCTCTATCTGCTCTTACAAGTGTTGCTTAGAGGTGAGGGCTCGTCGCCCTCGCCTGTTTAATGGGCCGTCCGTTTGCCAACTGTTCCTTTGAGGGGGCCGGTGCGTCGGGCGTCAGAGCCGGGATTTGGGAGGGAGGGCCGGTGCCGCTGGATCAGACAGATGGAGGGGGGTCCGGCTCCATTCATTTAGCTCTATGAGAACAACAGAGCCCCACTTCAAACAACAAGGACGCAACCTGCTGGCCCCATCGTCTGCGAATGCATACGCAGACACACACATGCTGCAACACACGCATGCTTGTGCTCAAACACATGTGCTTTTATTAGAACTTTTCTTTGCATGTATTTGATTTGATGTGTCTTAAATCTACCTCGAGGACATAAAGTCAACACCCCACAGACCAAGTTGTCACCGTTGATGTTCACGCTGCATCTGCAGCTCATCTGCCACCTTCACACACACACTCGCATGCACACACATATGCACCACACACTACACACATATGCACAGGGGGGCATAAAAACACAGGCTCCACAGTGCCCACCCCCATTCCCAGCCCTTCTTTCCCTGGGACTCCCTCCTCTGCTACCACCCAGCCCCCCCCCTTGAATTCACTGGCACTTCCAGAAAGCTCCGAGGCGCCAGCGGAGCGGGGCTCATCTCTTGGGAACAATAAAGCCAGATCTTCATAAAAACTTCAAAAAGGCCTCGCCAAGTGTTTTATAGGTGCTTTAAAGGTTTATGGGCCCTGGGGAGGGAGGGAAAGAGAGAGGGAGAGAGAGAAATGAGTGATGCAGTAGTGGCAGGCTTCACTTTTCCCACCCACTGCACACACACACATATACAGAAACACACACATGCCAGCGTCCACATACATGTACGCCACTGCTAATCCGCCAGTAAGTGCCAGGCTGAAATCGGCTGGTGGTAGGAAGGGTGGGGCGGTGGGATGTGAGGGGCTGGGGAAAGGGAGGGAAACAGGTGATGGGTCGGTGCAGAGTAGAAGAGGAGAGGGATGTCACTGCGGCGTCAGTAGAGAGCTGTCAAAGCTGTTGCTGCTGATGTTTGGTTGAACAGTGCATTGTCAAATTCCTTGAAAACATGTCTGCATCCAGGGTCACATGTTTAGGCATCCATCTATACAGGAAAGCTGCACATGTTGGGTGAGCGTGCCCATTTATGATGCGTGTAAAATGAGCTACAATGTATGTATATGTGTGTGTTTGTGAGGTTATCTGGCCAAGGTGTGGACCCACCCTCTGGCCCATAATCCTAAACAACCTCACCAAGGGTCAAGTTGAAGCTCATGGAGGTAGGGAGCTCCGGGAAACAAAGTGGAGCACAGGCTCATGTGCAACCAGCAGTTTAGAGTTTTCCTGTTCCAGTACGTAAGCTTAACAGCCTCTGAATCCTGCCTCACTGCCAGAAGGAGGTGCTGACAAAATCAGATGATCCTCCAAGATGCACAACTTGACTTTGTCGCTGCACATATTTTGATGAGTCACGAGCCGCTGCGCCTGCACACTCCACTTTGAATCTCTTTTATGAGCATGAATGGCCACTATTCAGGGTGTTTTGGGAATGTTTTCTTTGTAGGTATTCAGATATATGCCAGGGTTTATATTTAGCTCGGGTCCTCCTGGAGTCAGAAGGTTTAAAATTAGGAGGTGTCAGAATTCCAGTACAATTCTTAAGTTACTGTCAATAAACGGTAAAGGGCTGCTCTTAAAGGCGCAGTGTGTTGGCAAGGATGCACCGTGGCATGATTTGTGTGTGATAAGCTGCTTGGGAAAGTGTGTGCGACTTTGTCTTGATGTAGTACAAAAGTGTAAATCCTCTGTGTGGTATACATGTGCGTTTGCACATCTAAATATCAAGATTCCTGAGTGCGCTCCGCCCGTGTGCACCGATGTGTGTTTGTGTGTCCATCTGCATATTAGTGTTTGTAGGATCTGTTGACAGGGAAGCATGCAGCATTTTATTTGCTCAAGGGCTGAAAAAACACATGGCGCTAGCGAGGCAGCGCTGTGATATGAGCCTGCTGAAAGCAACCTGGCCTGCCAGGATTCAACCCTGGGATCACGACTCGACTAAACATCTAAACATCAGAGCTGTGCAATATAAATCTTTCATTAATGCATATGCAAAAACGCAAAGGTTTCTTGGTTCCATTACTTTTAATTTAATAAAATATTGCTTAAATATGTAAGTAAGCACGCTGTGACATGAATCACATGACTGTTGTATTTATAAAGTGCTTGTTTTTTAACATTTAATTTTAAAGTTAAGCAGACCTACTGAAAATACCAGAAATGTCTTAAAGTGGTACTTGTTTAGACATGTTCTCAATACTTTCTGAAATGTATTAATGCCAACAGTAAGGACAATACACCTAGCAATAGAGTCCTGGTTGAGTACCTGCTAGATGGCTGCTCAAAAAAATTAAGGGAATACTTAATCATCACAAGATAACACCGAGTCAGTTAAGCTTCAGGGATATCAGTCTGTCCATTTAGGAAGCACCAGCGAGAAGGTTTGCTGTGTCTGGACTTGACTTGGAGATAATTAGCCCTTTCTAAGTCCCGCCCATTTTTGGAACATTTTTGAACCTCGGTGAACTTTCAGCTTTCCTTTTATACTTAGATAAGCTATGTGCTAGGCGTCTCTGTGTTGAAAAGAAAACCATATCTTGAAGATGGTAAAAAAGATGTGGCTGGGGAACTCTTAGGACCTGTTCATACGGTTCCGTATATTTCTGAAAACGGGTATTTATCTTTGCGTTTGCACCTATCATTTACACGGAACTGGCACAAAAACGGCTTCCAATGTGAAAGTTTTTAAAAATATCCATTTCTGTGGAGACGTGTAAACAGGATAGACGGAGATTTTGGAAAACGATGACGTTGCAACCCAGTTCGCGCATGCCCATTAGGCGCCCAGGAACCACAATGACAATAGCGGATATATGCTGGGTTGTTTACGTTTTGTTAGCACTTTTGGGGCTACTTATGAGCTTACAAATGAACTTAGCATTGCTGCATCAACATCACCGCTACATCGGCAAAAAAAGACATCTGGTGTGGCAAATATTAGTAAGTGCATAGCAGCTAACTATGCTACATAAGGTTAGAATGTACTTTATCATTTTTTGTATCACTAGCTCCAAGAGGAAAACAAATCACTGTGTATGCGCAGAACGTTCTTCTATGGTGTTTGACACATGGCGTATCACCACCTACTGGCCTGGCGTGCTAATTGCAGCAAAAAGCTGCCGTTTTTGCGTTTTCACAACTGATCGTGTAAACCCCAAAATAAATTTATACGGGATAAATAAAAATCTGTTTTTATTTGTATCGGTATCTGTGTAAACAAGGCCTTACAATCTCCACAGACTCATTAAATTTTATAAAAAACACAGCAGCAGCGAACTACGCAAAACCGGCATCTCCATGTTTATTTTTGTCAAGCTTGCGACTTAGCAACAGTAACTAAAGGGGGTGGGGATTAGGATTGTCCAATTACAGGTATCTATTTGTTTCCCGTACTGAGCTTTGTGGGTGCGGGTTTGCACTGGACCAGTGCAGGACTCCGCTTGGGAAGCTCTTGATGTAAAAGAATGCTAACATTGGGTTCAATATCTCACTCTGCTACAGTGACATACAGGTGCACTCCCGGACACTGTGACATCACTGCAGGATGTGGTCACAGGTCACTTCTGGACACAGTCACACTCCTGCTGGGTTCGGTTAGAGATGAAACTTTCAAAATAAAGTGTTCTGTCAATGTGGATGGAGGCCTTAGAGGTTAATGTAAGGGTTTGTTCTTACAAAAATATTTAATTCAACTGATAATGGGCCAAAACCAATTTGCAAATATGCATGTAGCAGGGTTTGATGTTTAGTTTCTGGTTCTTCTATTAGTGCAGCAGAATGGCCATTTTCGTTCTCGTCAAGCAGAAAGGGACAGTAATAGCGTGCCTCTTAATTGCTCTGTTAATTCAACCATGGATAAACAGTAATGCTTACAGCTTATAATTCACGAGAGAACAGCACTGAGTTTCTCCACTAAAAAAGAGGCATTTAGATCTTATTTTAGTGTAGTTGCACAAACATGCTCATCTTTACAGTGCCGCATTGAGATCCTAAAGCTGATGTAATGCACATCACCCTGAAACTGGTGGAGGGGGATGTCATTATGTCAAGTATTTTCCTAATGCTAAGCCTAAACTCTATTCAAACCTGTTACAAAAAACACACTAGATCAACAGAGGCAATAGTAACATCATTGTTCATCCCTGGCGAGTGCATGCTGCAGGCTTCATGTGGCCATGCCCACTACTTACACTGTGAGATTCTGTCTGCAGCTGCCCACCATTCAGTTTTCATCAGCCGGGTGGCAAACGCTGATGAGGTCATTGCAATATAGCATCTGTAGGAACAAGTGCCCTGTATTTGTCATTGACTCTCATTCATATCAGATGAAGGAGCAGCTCTTGGGAGTGCATCATACATGTGGATGAAACTCCAAACTAAAAGAATAAGCCCCACAGAAAATCTGATCTGCACACACGTGAAATATAAGCTTGTTATGCCTCTTATGGCTGATGAGGTGAGCCAAAACATATCATGGCATCATAGTGGAATTTCAGCTCTCGAATGAAGACAGTATTGGGCAGTTGATGTGTAAATTACTCTATCTCTCAAACAGGAAGTGTAAAAAGGTCAGTATGACGTTTTTTTCTCAGTTGGACTCACATGATGGTTAGAGACTTCCTCCACTCGTGTGCTGCGATCCCTTAAAAGAGAAGAAACCCTCATAAACAACCGAGGCTTTTATTTTGTAATATTCATTTATTGTTCAATAAAAATAGATTTTAAAAAAGTGACGTGATGTCTCCTTCATGACTTCCCCTGATGGTTCTGCCAACAGCTCCTTGTAAACATGGGGCTTTACTATATTTTTCGACTGGAAAGGGAATTCAAAACCACCCTCTTCCCCCTTTAGCATAATCTTAAGACATACTCCTGCCTATAACTTCACTGACCTTTGACCTCAGTAGTGATGACAGCCCCACATTCACCTACTTTCACATTTCGGGCAGATACAGTACATTCAATCCCTGGTCTTTGTTCGTCTATGTACATGGTTCGGTTTCTTTGTTGTATTTTTTTTGTTTTTGCAGTTGGCCCTCGTAAAAACGGCTTTTAACAACGTGTATAAAGAAGACATCTAAGCGCTAACACAACAGTTCAAGCCATTAGTGAAACCAATTACAACTTATAACATCTTAAGACATCTTTATACAGTAGTTACACGTAAACACATCTTTGAAAGTGTAAGGAAACTAAACTCTGTAAACACTTTGAGAGACGCCACCGTTAACTCCCCCCCTGCGTCAGGTTCCACAACATCCTGTGAACCTGGAATGCTACAGTGCTACCCATCGGACTCCCCTGACTCTTTTGGACCTTTCTGGTGCTACATTTGGAGATGCTGCAGGTAATTTTAACGGTATGACGTTGCTGAGCTTGTGCTGATGCTTTACAGCCAGAAAAAGTAGTTATCATATGCTGAAAAACAGTTGATAGGGAAAAAAAACAAAACACAACAGCCTGCAGTTTGACATGTGGAGCAATATGTGGAGTTTCACAGACTGTACTGTGTGAACAGAGAAATTGAATTTTGGCATAGGTTCCCAAAAATTACCTCATAAGGATGGTTTAGATTATTAAGAGGCCTTATTTGTTGTGTAGTTAGAATTAATGTGGTTCATCCCAAAAGTACCTGCATCAGTGTGATGGTGATTGAGGTAATCCACAGATTAGAGACTCTCTACTGAACGCTACGACTTGTAAGGCAAGGGTCCCACAACCCATCAGGGTAGACAAACTACTGTAGCACTACTGCTCTTGACCTAGGCCCATTCCTATTTCTACCCCTTAAATCTTCCACTTGGTATTGAGTGCCCTCATTTGCGAGATAACCCTTGATGAGGGAAGTGAGAAATATTAGGGTAGAGATCTTTTCCTAAGAAATGGGACACCACTTCATGCGTCATCATGCGTAGTAGCGACGCAAGATACCGGTAGTCATTCAGGTTTGAAAATGCTGGCTCCAGCGCTTGTGTTGTGGCGTGTGCTATGTTTATTCTTCTCCATCTGATGAATCAACGGAGAAGAAATGCTGACAACAGAAGGCGCCTACGATGTCTTCTAGTTCTGATCGATTTTGTTCGCGTAAGTTGATTTGTTTAAATATTTTGATGCTGTGTTCAACTGAGTTGCTGATGAGTTTACACTAGTCCAACCATCTGTTGTTTGTATAGCCTACATTCTGATCGTACAGTAACAAATTGTTTTCCAAAACTTGCTGAAGTTGCTGACTTCGCCAGGTGGGAAATTTCATCTTCCACTCCCTTGGAATCTATGGCATGTTTTAAGTGCTGGAAACCACTTCCACTACCTCAATTCTGTTTTGGGACACCACTAGCCTAAACGTGAATGCGCATAACCAAGTGCAAGTGGGTATTTCTAGGGGAAGTGTGGGTATTGGGACAGACCCCTAATGTGCTAGCATGTTTACTGTGGACGAACCACAGTGTTATCTAATAGACCACAATGAAACCCCTTTTCACCAAATTCGCTCTGGTTCTGCTCAGGATTCATGGGACCATGGTGCTATCTAGCAAACAAGTTCGCATTTCCACCAGTTTTGAGCCCAACCATTGTAATCAAGGACGTGTCATAATGTGTCACTTGGGGTGCTTTCAGACCTAGAGTTGTCTTGCTTTGGTCTGAATCAGGGACTAATTTTGTTACAAAGCTGCATAATTGCCTAGAGTTGGTTCGCGTTCTCAAGGCAGCATTTACAAGCGGACCAGATCAAATGCCTTGCGCGAGGAAGCTGCTCTTGACTGGTCAGAATTTCCATGTGGGAAAAATCCAGGAAGTAAACAAAACGTTGAAGAAGAGTACACTTGCAAAATAAATCCGACACTTTCTAATGTCACAATGGAGGGACAACTACGCAGGTTGATTTTAGCGCTGGTCATCGTGGACTATATTGCTGTCATTGTTCATTTTAGGCAAACCATACAGTTTGAAAACGAGGCATCAGACTGCGCCGAATGCACACTAGCGCACAAGGTGCACATTAATAATCCTCCAGGACTGTAACATGCTCATGTTTAACCCAAACAATGTGTAATGTGACTGCAGTTGATTCGGATTGAGGTCGGAACACATTCTCACCACAAACAAACCGCACCAGAGGTCATTTGTAACTGGACCGAGACCACCTCTTTAAGAAGGTCTCGGTCCGGTTGTGTTGGTGGGAACCTGAGTGCGATTGTTGTGTTCACACCTGCCCAAATGAACCGTACTTACGGGGCAAACAATTTGAATTTGATTGAATGGAACCAAACAGAGCAGGTGTGAAAGGACCCTTAGATACCTCTGGGTCACTTCCTAAGCAATAAAGATGATTTGATTGCAGCCATAATGTCATATTTTGGCCGGAGGTGGTTTGCTACAAGTGTGTAGATTTTATATTTGACATTTTGCCTTTACTATTCTCCAATTGTCACATACATTGCAGGTCAAAGTGGTTTGTTTGGGGCTAAAACATATATTTTATCCATGTTATAGTTAAATTCTTTCATATATAACTTATTTTGAAGCAGTTCAGACAGTCTGGTTTATACAATATGTTACTTTGCTGGCAAACACTGGGCCTCTTAACAACTCAAGTCATCCTTCTCACACTGGAATCCCTTTGGGAGACCCTGCTCTAGACTGGCGGGCACCGTTTTCTGATCCATCTGGGAATACCACTGAACCAAACACAACAAAACATTGAACTGGTTAATTTTTAGCACAGCATGAACTACAGTACTTGAGATGTACTCGGCACAATTCTGGAAAGTTTACATGCTTTTCCCCAACTATCAGAGAAACAAAGAGTCAAGTATTGCTTGTGTTTCCTCTGCTGTGAAAATCCAAATTGGCTGGTTTCATTTTGTTTCCTCACAAGATGAGTATTTGTTAGCTACACTACGACTGAGACTACTATACAGACAATGTGTTGCTGCAAAAGGGAGGAAAAGAGCACCAGAGAGCCAGTGCCAGGTTGTGAAAGATGCAGCTTCCACCCTCCTCCTCCTCCTCGCCCTCTCTCGCTCTCACTCTCTATCAAGCTCTCTCTCCCTTGCTTGGCTGCTTTGCTACCAGACAGCACAGTGGCCAAGAGCAGTTGAGTGACAGGCTGACGGGCCAAATCGTCAGGCCGATTGCGTCCCCAAGCGGAGACGCCAGCCCCCCTCTGTACTCCTCTCTTCCTTCCTGCCCTCTGGGCCGGCTCCAGAGCCCACATCCTGGGAACATGGGGCCGGGCGGCTGCAGCCGACAGCTCTTTGGGAATGACACAATGAGAGAGTTCATAGGAAAAGCCGTGTCCGCGTGTGGCTGGGGAGGATGATGCCGGCCATGTCGTTTTGGCAATGTGCACGGCCCGATGTGCCGGCGTCAATCATGCCAGAAGTCAAATTGACGCTCCATTACTCTTGCTCTGCATCACAATCTTTTTCCCAAATGATTTCTGACAGCACAAAACTGTGTTCTCTTTGTTCCATTTTGTTATTGTTCATTTGGTGTCCATACGAGGGTCTCTGATGTTCATAAAAAAGAAAGGTCCTACGTACGGGAGAACACATTTCATGGAAACAGAAGCTTTTCAGATAACAAGAACACAGCAGAAAATATGACATGTCGTAGCTGCAGTTGTGGACGCTAACACCACAGTGAGAGAGAAAACAGTGTAGAGTTTAGGAGCCTGTTTGTACAAATGTAACAGTTCCTTCATTTCCATACACATTTTTCCAAGGATACTCCACTGCACATGGCATGAGCTCTGAATTGTTTTCTTGATTTCGTTCTCTCTCCTGGAAACGTCACACTGTGGTGGCCCGGCTGTGTTTGAGCGCTAGTGGTGAATACTCCTTAATGCGAACGCACAGTTTGCCCCTCAGCCAAGGGTTTTGGAGCTCCAGGGGACAGAAATCATCCTGAAGCCACTTTTCTCTATTGTCCACCACCAGCACGAGGCCAAAGTGCTTCAGCTGCTCAGGACTGTAGTACACACACTGCTCCTGTTCACCACCGCCTCCGCTGCCATTGAGCATGCGCCGCGACACAACGTTCATCTCTTGCACAACTAGCTGGACCATCTCCCGTGCCGACGTTCCTGGTGTTACACAAAGCTGAAACACAGGAGGAAAGGTGTCACAAACACAACAACAGTTTAAAGGTGAATTGCTTCAACATGTCAAGACGTACCTTAACACTGGTCTCCTTTGGCAGGCCTGTGCGATACTGCGGGTACACTCTGAGTGTGGCGTGACAGCCTTTCCTGAGGGCAGCAGGGGATGGTGAGGATAGTCTCTGTGTGCCGCTGTCCTCTGATAAGGTACGTGCTGGTGGAAGATGCGGTAGGCAGCGCTCCGCCGAGCAACAGCGGTCCACCGACGAGGGTCTGTGCCATCTCCGCTGTGGTGAGGTGGAGGGCGAGAGGCAAGTTGTGTGGTAGGAGTAAGGCTGGTGGGCTGAGGTGGCGGAGGGGAACTCAAGGCTGCTGGTTCTCACACAGAAGGCCTGTCTTTTCTCTGTAATGTGCAACAGCTCGATCTGCCTGCTGGGCAGGATGAAGTCACTGTCAAACAGCTCCGGGACCCCCCTTCGTCTATCCCCTCCACACCGACCTCCTCCACCGCACCGCTCGCTTTCCCTCCCGTGCTGCGGTTCCGAGGCTTGGAGGACATCTGGTGTGGAATCCCTTAGCGCCCCGCCTCCGCGTCCACCGCTATTGAGACACATCCCTCCCGAGCTGCTTCCGTCACTACGCAGGAAACTACGAGGCTCCAGTGGCGCATTAGATGAGAGGGGTGAGGGGGGCAAGAGGTCCAGCTCGCGAGGACTCTGGGCACGACTGGAGTCGTAGTCGCTGTCAGTGGTGAGGAAGACCTCAGAGGAGCCTTCCTCATCTGACAGTCCAGCAAAATCTGAAGAATGTGAGAAAAAATACTCATTGATGGTGTGTAATTATAGCAAAACACTATCAAACGCCTGCATGTTAAAGGAATAGTTCAGATCTTTTGAAGTAGGGTTGAATGAGGCACTTATCCAGAGTCAGTGTAGTACATACACTAGATGTCAGTCGGCATGCCCTCAGTTTGGAGAAGCAGACAGGAGTACAGACACAGAAGCTAAGCAATGTACTGCTATGGAGGGGTCAGCTACAAAATTCAATTTAAAAAAATCAATATCATGTAGGAGCTCCAAACTGATTTGGAGTGTGCTGATCGCCATCTTCTGTAGGTAATACACTGACTATGGATAGGTCCCTCCCACTTCAGGAAATCCAAACTATCCCTTTATGTAATTTTTGTGGCATATGAAATCCAGTATATAGCCACAGTATCCGACATGTTTCTGTTCTAAGAGTTGATTCTGACCTGAGTGTTTGCGGCAGGGTTCTGGTGAAGGTATGGGGGAGGGCATGAAATCTGGCTGAGAGGAGGTGGAGGGAGGCTTGTCCGGCAACGTTTCCTTGGAGAAGTCAATTATCCAGCTTATAGATATGCCTCCTGTTGGCTGCTTGTAGCGGGCATACTGTAAGGCATCCATGATCCACCTCGCATCACGCCAAACCTCCTCCATTTGCTGTCGTACAGTCAACAAGATATATTGTATTAATGGATCCATCTGAATCCATCTACCATGCAAATACTAGTTCAACAGTATATACAATCCAGACATTTAATGTATGTTCCAGCTGTGTTACCTGCATGTGTTCCTGGACTTGCTGGTGTTTCTTCTTAGCAGCAAGGAGCTCGGCCTCAGAGAAGGCCTCCCTCAGCGCCTGCTGGGACATGAGGGACTCCAGCTCCAGCAAAGCCGATACTCTGCAGTACTGGCCAATGAAACTGGGGCAATAAGCATTAAAGTGGACTGTGGGGAAAAGGGAATCCAACAAGAAAAAAAAAAGGAAATGTAAAACACTGTGCCATTAAATACAAGAACATATACTGTAAATTTGGACACGGCAGTTGGTGTCAAATTTCCCATTTCTGCCAAAATCTTTATATACTGACCTAGCTCAAAGATCTGCAGGGGCAGGGTGAGGAAGCCAGAGCGGGGGGAGTATGGGTTATTCTGACCAGGAGCTGTGCACACTTCATCTGAGGGTGGCAGGAGGAGCAGGAAGGACACTTTCTCCCCAAATTCCACCACCTCCTGGCTGTAGATACGGAAGTCCTGCACCTATAGACACACAAAGACAGGTGATGTCAGTGGGCTTTGAAACCAAAGGAACCTACAGTATGTAAGGAAGTCTAACTCTAACTTAAAGCAGTGACAGAATACTGACATCATGTCCACTTAGAATACTTCACCCACAAAATGACTACTTGGAAATCAATTAGTCCTGCCATGCGCTCCCCAATCAATCAACACGACAAGACTAATTCATTTACAAATGGTCATTTTGTGGGTGAAGTATCCCATTAATATGCATGCAATGCTCTTTTGTTCCAAAATTACAACAATCAAGACCACTTACTTGAACTCTCCTTCTTGTCTTTAATAGATGCACTTATTCTTATGGTTATTTCAGCTCTTATTTGATAAACAGAAGTAAAGACTGAGTTCCTGGATGCACTCAAACCATGGAAGTCACAGTTATGGGGGTATGGATCACAGACCAGGACCGCGAGGCCACCATGAAGTCAATTTTTCACTCATTTAAGTATTTTGAAAGTTGAACAAGAGGCTCCAACTCCAACAGTGGAATGAGAAGTAAGAAATACTGCAACTGCTTGGTTTGCTGTAATTAGGGGTTACTGCATATCACTAATACAGTGTTGGTCTTTTTTGGGGAGCGGGTCAAGAGTAAAACTATCTTACTGTTAAAGTCATAATTGTTGTTTTTAAACCTTTTTTAACATCCGTCCCCTCTGGAAACAAACAAGGTTTCAGTTTGACATTCTGATGACAGTCTAATCTATCGATACATATATTAATGGTCATGTTCATATTCGACTTTTCATGGTGCAGTCGTCGAGCCAGTTGGAACAGTGGGTGGTAAAAGGTTAAAGTCAAACGGACAATGATTGCCATTGTGCTGGAATTCAAACCGTGTTCTTTTACAGAAATCATGTAGAATTAGTGGTCTAACCAGAACTGGCTCAATACCCGTTGGGATCATTTTGCTTTGAGCTCTTGCTACTGCTTGCCTCTGGAACTTGGCTGGAAATCTTTCGAGGAGTTTCAACTGGTTCCATGATATCAGTCAAAATCAGTCAACATAAAATGCTTTTGCTTTTGGTAAAGAAATGGTTGTAAATCTCACTGAAGGATGGACAAAGACACACTGTTTCAGACTGACTCTGACCTGATTGCCAGGGACATTAATGTGTGCCATCAGGTCCTTGATGGCGCTGCGTAGGTCCTGTAAGAGGCGATGCGGAGCACTCTGTTCTTCGCGGTCCATTTCCAACGACTCCTCCAGAGAGGTGAGAGCCTGCAGCCACTGCCACTCCTCTCTGAAACCGACACACAAACACAACACAAACTCACAGGCATGCTATAAAGGGAGCATCGGTCCAAGTCGAAGGCATCATTGTCAATGTTTCGTACACTGAGACTTCTACTGTATATTCAGACGTCTGGTAGAAACTCATCAAGAACCAACATACACTTTTCAACCTGGACCCCATTTTGCCATGTTTTTGTGTCTAAGTGACTGATGGGAACAACAGTTTTTGAACTTGGTCCAGTATTGAGCGAGAGGGCAGCTGCCGCCACCACCCGTGAAACAGATTAAAATGCAATCTTTGGGGCAATGGTGCGTACGTAGTCAATGTACGTCCACTAAAAGTGCTTGTTTCTGTCACTGACAGGCTCAGATTGTTATTATTTATAAGCGTCTGACAAAGAAAAGTAATGTCTTTCTTTACCTTTCACTTAATGTGGTCTGTTTGTTACTGTATGCCTGCCACAACTCAATTCCTGTGACTTTAGAACAAGACTTCTCCTTGAGCGAGACTTGGTTATACAATGACAAACTGACCAGATCAGGTCAAAGGTAAAGAAAAATATTTATAATAACAATCTGAGCCTGTCAGTGCCAAAAACAAGCACTTTTTGTGGACGTACATTGATGGTGGGGTATTGCCCCAGAGATTACATTGCAACCCATTTTGCTGCTGGCAGTAGCCGTCTCACTCAATACCGGACCAGTTTCAAAACTTGTTGTTCCCATTAGTTGTTTCAGCCCTATTCGCACAGGACTAGTATTACCTGGAGACCTCATGTGACTTAGAAATTCCACCCCCATGTCTGTGTTTCCTGTGGTGCATTTGTATGGGATAAGCGAGTCCATATTTTACTCATACTGACATTACTGACATCCCCCAGATATTATGTGCACAGTCATTCGCAACTTCACTCTACACAACACAGAAACACTAAACAACACTAATAGCGATGATGTACACTGTTGACCTCCGTTTTTTCTTTTTAAATGTGGGTTACACAAACAGAACCGATTCTGCCACACATTGTTACACTATCCATCTCATTCAAGATATCGCCCTTCTGATGGATTTGACCTCACTCTTTTTGCAAACGGGTCTCTAAACTGTGTAGCGAGATATGCCCCTTGAACCAAATATGCTCTCAAAACTTTCATTTATAATGGCCAACCCAGCCTTTGTAATTCTTGCTAAGGGAAGAGGTAGAAAAGAGGCGAAACCAAAAACCATAATAATATTAGCACACGACCTCTGTATTTGGCAAAATGTGGTAGGTCATTTGCTGTGGAATCTTTACTTGACAAATTACAGACTGCGGCACGGTGGTGCAGTGGTTAGAATTGTCTCCTCACAGCAAGAGGATTCCTGGTTTGAACCTGGGGTTGGGGGATTCAAGTTCTGGGATGGGGGAGCCCCTCTGTGCAGAGTTTGCATGTTCTCCCCGTGTACTCCAGCTTCCTCCCACAGTGCAAAGACATGCAGGTTAATTGGTGACTCTAAATTGTCCGTAGGTGTGAATGTGAGCATGAATGGTTGTCTGTCTCTATGTGTCAGCCCTGTGATAGTCTGGAAACCTGTCCAGGGTGTACCCCGCCTCACGTCCAATGTCAGCTGGGATAGGCTCCAGCCCCCCAGTGACCCCCAACAGAAAATGAATGAATGAATGAAATTACTGATGTGGCAGATTCCAATGGAATTAAGATCACAGACAATTCTGCAAATATTACAAATCACATGAAAAGTTTCCCTTTAAGTTGTACATGATCCCCACCTGGACACGTTGCTATTGTCCCGAATTTTGGTGTGACAGAGGACATTGGGGAGTTTCTGGGGCACCAGTGCTCTGATCTGCTCCACTGATGTACACAACTTCAGGTAGCCCAGGTATAAACCTGGAGATAACATCTTCCTGCTCCGTCTGTGATATGCCAGCTTCTCCTGGGGAACAGCAGGTGGAGAGAGATAAGTAAGAGGTGTGCATGACAGTGTCGACTAGGGTTGATTGTGTGGTGACACTGATTCTAATTTTGTCTCTTTAAGCGACCTCACATTCATCTAAATGATGTTGTTTTCATGTTTTGCTGCTGTTAGTCCCTCAGAGACTTCAGTCTCAAGTCCTTCCAACATGTTTCGAGTGGAAGTCAGCACGGCAAAAAAGCCCATCAGCACATTTTTATGTATTTCATCATACAATTTGTTCATAACTGGCCACAAAACAAATATTTCAGTGAAATGTGGTTTTGCCGAAGGGAGTCTCCACCATTGTTTTGGAACCACAAGGCCAAACCGACTTACACTTGAGACAAAACAGCATTGCAACAATAGTATCAAGTTTACCGGGCTATATAGACAAAATCAACTTGTGGTTCAGTTCCAGATTGTGGTCGCCGTGAACAAAACAGCCACACAGCATTAGTTACAAAACACAAAACAACAACAATTAGTGAGATTATCATCATCACGTCCACAATGCTGAAATTCAAATGTAGCCTTCCAATATTCACTGCCTGAACAAGCAGCCTTTAAAAACAGAGTGACTGAGATGATTAACATTCATGTTGGGTTGGCATGGATCCAAGATTTGACCTGAAATTTGGTTTTTAATTAATCTGTTGGCAAGCAGATTAAATATTTGTCTTTACAAAGGAGGTGACAAATGGAAGAAGAGAGTCATGATGATTAATGTTTGTCTAAATAAAGAGTGTCTGCACATGCAGCTCTCATAATTGGAAGCACATTTCAATTTACAGTCCTATTGTTTCAGCCACGGAGCCTCGTGTTTGCTGGTTTTCTGTGAATGAGAGTTGAAAGACATTAGAGCGATACCAATAGATAAACGTTTTCCACTTTTTTGGAGGCATTTTGTTATTGACAAAACGCCTTACACTACGCCGTTTCGTTTTGTTAAATCTCCAGTTAACAAAAAATTCGAAGAATGAGCCTGATAAAAACCACAACCACTGCTGACAAACCCTCGTACCATTCCTAACTGCCGTGGAAGCAGCCTGTCTCCAAAACAAAAGCAAAAATAACCCATTTTCCAAAACTGAACTCACAACCAATCCCTGCCCGCCTATTCCTGTGGGACTCACGTGCAGTGTGATGAGAAGCATGTCCAAGGCGGTGGGCTCTTCGGGGGAAGAGATAGACTTGCGTTGGAGTTGGAGTTTGCAAAGCTGCGTCCAGTGAACCCCGTCCAGGTTGGGACAAGCGTTCATGTCCTTCAGGAGCACCAGCAGCGCGTTACCATGCTTGTCTTTGATTGGCTCATAATATACCTGACCAAGGTCCTGGGTTCCCAGCATACCCTGAGGAAGGACATCAGATTTGTGTAGTGCACCGCCACAATTTCCTACACCATAGCCCTGAAAGTTTGTGACACTGAGGGCAATGTGTACTACCTGTAGAAGGGAGACAGCCTGCAGCATCTTGAGGCGTGTCTGCAGTGTGCAGGAACAGGACGACTGGGAAGGGCTGAGACACTGCTGCAGCCAGGGAATCTCTTCCCATAGATAGGATACCTGAAACATGGATTGAATATACACATGCAAATGTTTAGCATTATCTTATAAATTCCTGTAGTTTTTTGTCAGTTATATGATGATTGTATGAATGGGTTTGCATCGACTGTCTGACAAATATATCAAAGTTTGTTGCTGTATGCTTCTTTCTAGCTTTCTGTTTTACTCTCTGTCTGTCTGTCTGTCTCTGTACCTTGGTAAACCAGAGGAAGTCCTGCATGAGGGAGCTGGAGTAAGAGTCTTCAACCTCCACAATAGGAATCTGGTCCTCTGGAGTCACCAACACATTATCATCTCTGTAGAGTATGGTTGTCAGGTACAGACCTCTGGAAAGTAACATGGAAAAAGTATACGTTACCGTAGAAAGACTACAGCACTGAGTGGGTGACTATCAAAATGATACAGCTTCACACAACTCTTCCTCACAACAACAGACGTTTTGTGCTATCTTGCCTCGGTGTTTGAAGGTGTTTTAATTTGATGGGATTGCATTGACGCTTACACCGGTCTGCACCTCGTTGTGTGTGTGTTCTCAAAGTAAGAAAGTATCAAAATGATTACATTTCATTAGAGATGTGATATTTAAGTCAGTTTTTTTATGCCTTTTTTGAAATTATCATTGGAAATGATGCATTTTATTGTTCTTTTTGCTGCAGAAACTCGCAATACGAGACAGTGACACTTTTGCTCTCTTGCTTCTCTTCACTGGAGTTACCTCCCTAGGCTATCGCCACCCTCTGCCCACATCTAGAGTTTGGAAATGCAGTTGAAGGGGCTGAACTTTCTGTCTGCACATTGTCACCCTCTCTGTCTGTGTGCGGTCCTCATCTTTCTCCTCGTCATCATCATCCACCTTAATATTACTATCTGACCTTTTGAAATTAAGCTATCTTTGATATGGAATGATTCTGTGCACCCTGTTCCTCTTTTGTTGCATATATATCTGTCCCGCAGGTTACACCACATTCTCTTCACTGCTTCTTGATCAATCATCTCTCTAAAGCAGTGGTTCCCAACTGGTGGGTCCTGATCCAAAAGTGAGTCCCAGGTCCATTCTAAATGGACCGCAAGTGACTCACAAACATGTCAAGTTTGTAAAAAACACACTTTATTTTGAAGTACAGTGAATTTCCGGCACAGAGCTTTTATTTTGAAGTGCCGCTCCCTGCTGGTCAGCTACATGATAAAGACAGCAATCTAGCTCTATGACATGGCCAAATGCAAGTATGATGCTGAATGTATTGAACTGTTTGGACCTTGGACAAATGGCTAAGGAGAAATCTGGACCCCTTGGCTGAACCATTTGGGAACCACTGCTCTAAAGGCTCTGTCAGTCAGTGTGCAATGGTGATTGATACAACATAGGGGGATCAGGCTAGTTTTTAACATAACAAATACAGACTTAGTGTGCAACGGCCTTTGGACCCAACAGCTAGTTGTTGCCAAGAAAATCACTACACAGACAGTAGTATACTGTTACGATTCAGTTCAGGGGAGGTGGACCCAAAAGCAGATCAATAGGCAGGTTTGCAGTGTTCAACAGAAAGCGAGCTTTAATGTAGCTGATTCACAATTTTCAAAAAAGGCAGGCAACTCAAAAAAACATCTAGGAGCAGAGACAAAATCAAAACTAAAATAAAACAGCTAGGAACAGAAATGAAGACTGGGGATGGATGCAGGAGCAAGCACAAGTAAGCAGGCATGAGCGGAGAGACTGACCAAGGACAAAGGAAAATACACAGGTATATACACACAGAAGAATCACAAGGACGAGACACAGCTGGAGAAGGAAGACATGGGCAAAAGGAGTGAAACAGGGATTGGAGCAGACAAGACTGATACAGAACAGGTGTGAAGGGAGGACTCAGGGAACAGGGAAGGACTAACGAGACAGGTGTGGCAGAAAACAGGCCGGAAAACGCACAAAGACAGGAAGTAAAACCACACATGACACATGAGGAGAGAAGCTACAGAATAAAACAGGAAACAGGTTAAATATGAGCTAAACAATGTGAAACAATGAACACAAATTATTTTTGTATTTGTTCTTCTGTCCTGCACCCAGTATTTATCGTTTTTGGATGCATTTGCTGTTTTTTAGTCTTCAAGTTGGTCGAAATGAGCATTTACCTTTTCAAGCTTTTAACAAATTTGCTGGTGGGTTGGAAGAGGTGGCGGAGGCTTTTGGATACTGAGTGCTTCCTCCCTTGTGACGGAGCTTTGCACTGTTCTGTGTGGATAAGACAGAGACAAGAAAAAGACATCTGTTAATTCAATAGTAACAAAATAATTTGAATAAATATTCCGATGGTCTAAAGTCAGGGCACTTGTCAGAAGCTGTGGCCTGACTCTGATTGGCTGTCTGATTTTCTTGCTAACACCAATGAATACCTCTGTCCTGACAAACTCTAGAAACATCTCTTCCAGTGACAGGCCGTTACCTAATTGACAACAAACCTGACACGTCCAACAACACGGTCGGAGTGGAATGTTTTTCGACATTTCATGCGCTCCAGTGGCGCGGCACCATTTGACAGTCATGCTGGCTGCCATCAGCAGACTATGGGCCTTGAGGGAACCACTAGCTCTCCGCTCCCAGAGGGACACTAACTGTGTGTATATGTATGTGTGTGTGTGTTTACCTGCACATACTAAAGCTGCTGGAGCATGGCATGTCTTGAGCTACAGCCATACGAGTGGAGCCAAGGAGTAATTTGTGTGTGTGCGTCTGTATGTGTCTTAACCCTTTGCCACTCACTGACAGGGAGGTCAGTTAAGTCTGTGGGGACATGTTTATTTTTAGTGGGCCTGGAGGGGGTTGGAGGCGAGAGAGGGAGGTGTGTGTATATATGCATGTGTGTGCGTTTGTGTGGGCGCCTGTTGGTGAGATAACGCACCTCCCAACTCATTAGAAACCCTGAGTCCCAAACCCTTCACAGATTCCCTCTCCTCCCCTCCCCAGGTGATCTGACTCCAGCCCCAGGCCACTTAAAGTCAATAAATCCCCCCATTCAGGACCCGAAAAGAACTAATTTTCTCTTCAGGTGGACGAGTCGAGGTGGAGCAACAAGAAAAAACAGCACCCCTCGACCCCTCTCACCTCCCCAAATTTCTCTTTACTCGTGAGTCTGTTCGGCTCTAGTCCTCCTGGCCTCGGTCCCTGTTTGACACTGAGTAAGACAGACAAGTAGGGCTGACTGCTGGGGTGCTTGTGTTAGTCAAGGCCTCTTTCACAGTTTAATTAATAGTGTTTGGACAAGAGGGAGAATGTGGCGTGGGCTATAAGCCGGGCTGTGATGGGGGGTTCGCACATGGACGTGTGCGAGAGCGTCAGAGCTTAAACGGGGAGCATGTACTTGAATATTTGTGTCTGTTTCATGTACATGTGTATCTATGTGTGTGCCTGTCTATCTTTACGTGTGTATATGTATGGACAGTAGACAGGACGACTGGCAGGCTGTGGGGGGTGAAGGGGGGGAGGTAGCAGTAGTCAGTGTTAATTTATGCCCTCTCCCGACTCCAGCCCGGGACTCGTCTCTTACAGGAATAACAAACATGACCCCGGGACACGCCACCTTGGCTACCGTGCCTGAACTCTCAAGCTCAATCAGTCGCCGTCTGACGACCCAAGAGCCACTCAATACTGACTATTATATTGCGTCTCGCCCTATTGCAAATACAGTCTGGACCACAGTGGACAATAGTAAGTGGGCAAGTGTGTTCGGGCGTGTGGGTGTGCGAGAAAAAGAGAGACAACTTGCTCAATGCTAAATGCAGTTTGCCGTCATGTAAAGGAGTCAGTGTGGACAGGTTTTGACACTTATGGGACCAGCTTACAGCCTGCAGTGTTTGGGGATATAAACAGCCTGAGTGTGAGAGAAGTTGATCTGCATTTTGTCACAGAGAGAGCGAGAGAGAGAGAGAGAGAGAGAGAGAGAGAGAGAGAGAGAGGTATTCAGCAGAGGAAGGGCAGAGTCATGGAAAGATGTATGGGGGAGGGGGGGTTGTTGAGACAGAGGGGAGGGTATTATTTTTGAGGTGGCATGCCGTCTTAGGGTGTACGGCCCCCGAAGTACTTGTCGTGCTTGAGATTGTAAAGTGTCTGTCAAGGTGAGATGAAACACAGCAATTGGCGAGACGTGTTACACCTGCGAGTTGAACCGTCCATTGCTCATGTTTGTTTACACCCAGAATATTTCTCAAACATGAACTCGACGGTGGCTGAAAATTCAGATGTGTTTGTTTAAAATGTGACGGGCGTAGTGAAAATGACAGAAGCTCGGCTTAATGTCAGAAGCTCATACCACAGCTCGGGGTGCATTTCACCTCAACTTCTGTGACTTTACTTCAACTGATATCACGACTAAAAGCTGATCTGTCAAGTTGTTATTCTACCTAGGAATTTGCTGCATGTAATTTCACAGTTAAACCCAAAGGCAGCTTAAAGCATCTAGTGAGATATAGCGTGTGCTCATATGCAGAGAACATCAAGTCGCTATCACTACCAGGTTTGGGCATTGGGTTTCAGCAGGGGTCAGCTATGCAAACCGTTAAAGCTCTCGTATTACTGTTCGGTCTTTTAGGTAAACACGCCCACCAAATCGATCAAAAAGTTGTTGATACCATGGCAGACACAGTGGCGGTGAGCTTCTTTTATCTGCCCAAGTAGCTGGTCTAGTGCCTCCTTCTGGCCTCTCTGACGTGGAGCGCGGCCATCGATATCCCTCCAGCCTGCAGACAGAGGTGAGAGAGATGATATTAGAAAAGTGGCCATGCAGTGCTGTGTCTTTATTCAGAGCCATGGTGCTAAGTTAGGATCTCTAGACAGGTCTCTTAAGTTATATTGTGCATCATGGTACCTACACACTATCCACTTTTCAAAGTAATCACATTTATGTACTGATCACATTTTACAATGGTGTCGTATAATGTGGCACTTTAAACAGGTGATTGGTGACAGGGGGCCACACATTGCAAGACATTTCACAGGCAGGAATCCCTGACAAGTCTGTCTGGTCTCCAAACTACATTTAGTCAACGAAATACATGCAAGAAGTGATGTGGGAAAAGTTGCAGGACCATTCATGACACAGGAGTTCTTTCCTCCAAATACAGATTTGTGTAACAACCTAGGAATTCAAGTTGTTTGTGCACTGATTTGCAGCAAAAAAACACAGTTCACACAAAAGGATTTGGTCTCAGAGACAGGTCCAGATATTGTTTCTTTGAAAAGTCATACATAGCGATTGTCGCTCACAGGAATGAGCGCTGATTTGCCTCTGAGCTGGGGCTTTTGTCAGTGCTCTACAAAAACTTTTAGTAAGTAGAAAATCAGGGTTAATATTGTGTAGTGTAAACTCACTATTAATGACGGAGAAGCAAAGATGTTGACATGCCCCAAGTCTAAAAAGTTCATTAAATGTGTTGCTGTTATGTCATAGCTGCAAGATTAACTTTTAGCCATGCCAGTGGCACAGCTCTTTGGTGTCGGTCTGCCGAACCACCACTTTGACCCAGACTGAAATATTTCAAAAACTATTGGTATGAACTGTCATAAAAATGTATACAAACACTTGTGGTTTTCATGATCCCCTGACTTTTCTTATTGCATCACCATGAGGTTGACAGTTATGTGAAAAATTTGTGTGTGAAATGTCTTTACCGAACAGGAAAGATTTCCACATTCATGTTCCCCTTATGCTGAATTGTAATAACTTTGTTTATCCTTTAACTTTTCATGTGGCGCCATTATCTACCACATATGCTTAAAGACACCTTTAACATGTTTTTAATGTGTTTGCAGAGATGAGTGGACAGATACATACATGTGTACTGGCTTGGCTTGACTCTGTTTGACTCAGCGCATCAGCCTGCATGGCCGGGATCTGCATCTCCAAACAACAGGGCTACCTGCTTGAGGTGCATCTTTAACTAATGATGCACTTGTCTTAAGTCCATGACCTTTAAAAGCAGCACCCTCTTGAACAATGTTTACTTCTGCACTGTACAACAGTTGTTGGTGGCCAGCTAATTATCATCATGGATTTTCAGACTGTTGTTAGAATTTTGCTTGGCATCTATCACTTAATGCTTTAACAAGATGGTAAGATAATAAAATGGATCAAGAAGAGGAAGATCATCCCTGAATGATGATGCTGAATTGTCCCTGAATGATGACGAAGCCCATCTGATGCCACCACAATCAGCTTGGAGGCAGTTAGGCGTGCTTTGGCCTGAGTCTAGAGATGGTCTATCTCAGGTGAAACTTGACACAACCTGGGGCGTTTAAACTGTCAACGGAGAGACAAATCAACAAGGCATAGTTTGACCCAGTGCGGCCAAAAGTGCTAACACTGGACGGCCTGCTGTATGTTTGGTTCAGCAACGTAGGTATTTAGGTACATCAGGTTTTAGGCATAGTCTTATTAGTATGCATCACAAAACTTTTAACGTTCTCAAATGGTGGTTTGAACAAAACTGGAACAAAGAGAGGTGTCCGTCTTTGTTCTATTTATTTTCCACTGTGGAGCCATGTTTTCATTTGATTTTAGCCACTAACAGGTAAAGGTAGCACGCACATCCCAAAAACTTAATGCTGGATGCTGGACCAAAAGGTAAGTATGAAGTAAAAGATAAGGTCCGCACACCAGAAGCTGCTCCTTGAACATTTATTTAGACATAACGTTTCGGGCTCCTGCCCCCGTGTCTGATGAACGGCAGGAGCCCGAATCGTTAAGTCTGAATAAATGTTCAAGGAGCAGCTTCTGGTGTGTGGACTTTATCTTTTATTTCATTTGATTTTAGATCAGTCCAATCAGTTTATTCGTTTTCTATGAATAAAGAAACATTATCCACTGTTATTTCCTTCGTTTTGTTGTGTAGGTCTTGTAAGATTTTTATCATGGACACACTGCTACTGGGGAGGCATACATATTGTGCTAACAGTGGAAGGTTTTAATAACTCTGTTTGATTTATTTGAAGTAGGTGAACCTGGATCTGTGGACTATGGAGCAATAACTTTGGTTGGATGAAAATAAACTGCTTAAACTGACACTTTCACTATTGTATGACCATACGGTGCCGACACATACGTCAGTGGGACTCTATGTGAGGCTACGTCTGGGGATTGGGAGGGGGGTTAATCAAATTCTGCTTGGGACCCCAAAAATTCTTGGGCTGGCCCTGTTCCTGAGGCTTCCAGCGGTAGGAGTGTGAGGTGTGTGAGACGGCCTGCTTCTCAAACAGGTCTTGTGTGTGTGTACTATAGGAAACAGCACCCACCCCAGTGTGAGAAAGCTGTGGTTGGCTGACAGACAGACCTACTGAGCACCGTTGCTTCTGGCTGGCCTGCACATATTTGGGATTAGAACAGTCAGTGTGCACACATGTACACAGACACACAAACAGCGTGTGGCTGTCCCAGTGACAGCGAGTTAGGAAAGTAACACACCACGCATCCTGCTACGCTACAGAAAGCAAGACTACACCCTCTGTTTCTGACTGTTTCAATTCCTCTTCCTGTGTGTTTCCTCTTTCCCAATCATACACACACACGACCATCTCTGTAGAAAACGATCCTTCAGCACCTTCTGCTTACTGTGTTACCAAGCCAGCATCCTTGCTTGCTCACTGGAGGATGTGTCAGCGATAACCCACCCCCCTCTACCACCATCAACCACCATCCACCCCCCCTCATCGCCCCCACCCCAACTCCCTCTCCTAGAGCCCCCCGGAGGGCGCGTGGGGCTGAAACACGGTGAGCTCTATTCCCGGAAAGGTGCCTGTCCCGACAGGACAAGCGGGCCCTTTAATGGGCGTCCACGGCCCGGTATAAGGCCCCCACTGTTGGGGCCGCGCCGCGTGCTACAGCACAGACATGCAAATATTTCCAGTGGTAGGCCCAAATGGAAAACACAAACACGCAACATCGAAATTAGCTCCGAGAGAGGGAGGGAGGTGGACAGTAGAGAAAAAAAAAAAGAGAGGGAAAGCCCAGTCTCCTCAAATGAACACACACACACACACACACACACACACACACACACACACACACACACACACACACACACACACACACAGTTGCTGAAAAACACGGTGTGCTGATGAGGACAAACATGTTCATGTGTTCCCCAGATGTGCCCTAAGTGTGCCAACACACCCACACTCACAGTACCTATGTTCACTCTCCTACAGTAGGTGTGTACTTTACATGCTGCACACAAACAGCTATCAACTCATAAATCAATACACTGAATTAATAACTGCACTTAAATAAATAAATCTATCTACAGAGCAACAAATGTAATCATATACTAAAAACTATATACCACAGAAAAGATTTTAAAGTCTTAAATCTGTTCTTAGATAGATAGATAGATAAAGACAGAGAGGAAGAAAGAGGGTCAGAGCTGCTCTGGTGACTCAACACCTCAGCTGTTGTTGCACATGACTTCACGGTTAACTTCTTGGCTGAACCCGGACAGCTTCTCCTGCCAGCCAGCCCCAAACGCCATCCTGCGGCTATGGTTACACACTCTGACGTCCACAGAGGGCGTCCCAAAACCCACCCAGCCTGCTGGCCCCGCTGGGTCCAGCTGTCACCCCGCTGTAATGATGTCAAAGCAACGTCGGAATGACGTTGGAATAACCGAATCAATTGATGTGTAATAACGCAAAGTCAAAGTCCCCTTTTATGTGTGTCAAAGAGAGTATCACTCATGCGGGACACACTCACATACACACATCTCGCAGCTGAGTCCTGTGTGAAAAGGATTTTTCAGTGGTGTTAATTCAGTGATGCCAGCCAAAACCCTTCAGGGCTCTTGTTCGGAGCTATAGTTAACGGGAAATTTCATGTTTTGCTTTATGTAAAACTTGAACATACACATATGCGTAGACACAGTGGAGACTTACTGGAAGGTACAGCGCAGGCAGGGGTGGAGACTAGTGGAGGCCCCCAGCCCTTCATGTTGTAGGCTGACACCTGGACATAGTAATAGGTCCCCTGTAAGGACAGGACACATGACAGTCAGAAGGCACCATATACATATGTATGTGTGTGAGTCAGTGCATCTGTGTGTCTCTTGCTAGGTCGCTGTCTGTCTTTATTTCAGTGTGTGTGAAGGGTGAAGGGTCTATCTTGAAGCTCTGTCTGTCTCCATGCCCAGTGTGCAGACAGCAGGCCTCTGTCTCTCCTTTCTCAGCCAGATCAATCAAACCAGCCGCCGACACTTCCTGACCTCGCCTTGACCCCTGTCATGTGACAGGAGTGAGCTCTGGCTGGCAGCGGGGGTCTCAAAGCGGGGGAAGGGGTTTTCTCTCACACAATAACAAACAACCAGTGGAGCGTCCATTTGTCTACGTGCCCGCTTAAAAATGCCAAACATAAATCAGGTTAGGCTACCAAGCTGCTCTTTCCATCATCTCGGAGGCTGTTTTGCAACTGTTGCTAATGAATGGTCAGGAGCCAAGACTCTCAACAAATAACAAATAAACTGTGTTTTCCAATTGTGTGGTTTTTTTTTGTTTTTTTTTTCGCAGGGCCATAAGTCTTTCACCCCCACCATCATTGAGGATTGATGGTGACCACAACTTGTGTGTGGAGTTTGATGTACGTAATAAAGGAGGGTCACTTGGGAAAAGCCTTCAGATGTCACCAAAGCAAACGCTTCGAGCTTGCATGTAAATAATATCAGGAGGCATTCGTGTGGGAGAATAGCTTCTAAATTTTCTATCGGTCAGCGCCAACAGCTGGAGAAGCTGGGGCTTAGTGGTTCTTTGTGTTGCTTTGTGTCACCCTTAAACTATCAGATAATGCATGACTGTATCCTTTTTTATCACAAAGTTCTTAGGGACTGAGGTGGGAGCAGAGGAAACGCTTCACTGGATTCGTGTGAAAATGGTGTGATGTGCAGGAGGGGATAAATACACATGGAGAGATGTTCTATCCAAATCATCTCATGTTACCTTTGACAGCATCACATATAAGAGATTCTGGATAAGATTCTCCCTTATTCCTACTGATTGAATCATCATACTGAAAAACAGCTTAAAGCATCAGTTCATGGTTGAGATGATGTCAAATCTGTGGGCAATGGGACAAGATTTTTGGTACTGGGAGTGTTCTGAATTTCATTTGTAGTCCACATAATAGTATTGACCAATTATATCCGAGCAGGCTTTGGTTGCATGCAGGTAAACACTGTGTGGAGAGCAAAAGAGATGGAACGCATCGGCCGAAATGCAATCTCAGAACCCATTAGCGATTGTCTGATGATGATTTAGCTTTTTATTTATTCATCAGCATTGGTATGCAAACATCTGTTTATAAACTGTCTTCAGACTAATGGGTTCAGAGATTGCTAATCTGACTTTAAACAATGACTGGCACAGGAAAGAGTAAGACTTGGCTTAGTTATCCGTTATCCAAATATTCGCTAGCCCCTGACATATTGCTCTGTTGTCCCCAGAAGCTACATTGTCCTCGAACTGATAGCCTATGGGTTCAAAGATTGTGGCAGAACTTACACAAGTGAGTCCAGTGATGTTGCACTGTAGTAAAGTGGTGTCCTCCACCACCATCTCACCCAGCAAAGGACTTAATGACGGAGAGCTGCTCCAGCTCACTGCAAATAAACACAAACACATTTTGTAACTTCAATAATAAGCAGTAATTGGTATTGAAAACCTACATACATGCTATTTTTTTAAAGGTATACTATGCAGCATTGTCAGTTACTGTCTGTAGACACACTCGCTGGTGAAAGTGAAAGTGAAAGCCAACCCCAGATTCATTGTTGTTTGGTGTTTTGCCTCTCTATATTTGCGTTTTTTGGCACTGTGTCTCTTGGATGCCTGCTGCTTGCATTCTGGCACCTGGTGGCTACCTTCTTCTAAAGCTCTGACCTCACCTGAGCGCTGTGTGGGTACACACCCACAAACATCTCGAACATAGAAAACAAGAAGAAAATACAGGCAAATTGCAAAGTGTCTGCAGAAAAATACGCTGCTACACACTTCTAGTTTGTCTTTACATTGTTTCTTAGGAAAATTCTGCATAGTATACCTTTAAATCCTTTCCATCTGCATCTCATTAGCACCCGAGCTTTACATATTGTAATACTGACTAGTTGGTTCTAAATGAAGCAGTGTGACGGGCACGGTGGCTGACCTTTGTACTTGGTAACTACAGCAGAGTTGACACAGAGAGGTTCCTGGAAGTCCACCCTCAGACTGGTGCTGCTGCTGACAGACAGGCGGACTACACTGGGGGCGTCTGGAGGGTCTGGATGGGCAGACAGAGAGAAAGAGGGCAAGTGAGTACAAAGAGAGACAAACAGGTAAACACAACCAGACTCAGATCTTTCACTGCATATTATGTCCAATAAAATGGAGCGAGCACATACAACTGGCATCTGACTGTAATGACATCATTTCGTCTTCCCGGTCTGTTGCACAATGCATTGCTCAGTTACAGAAATGGGGAAAGTTTAAAAAGTGTCAAGCAATGGATGCTTGAGGCAATTTACAGTCAGTAATGGAATCTGTGATCTTCACAAATTAATGTCAACTCAAAACTGAGAAGAAGCGAGGACGTCAGTGATTGTGAATGTAACTACATAAACATCATTTTGACATGTGGTTTATATTTTCCATCCATGTCCACACAACTTGCCCATCAATTGACATTAGAATGTGAAATTACAAAGAGGGGAACAATCTATTTTTTTTTTCCCCTTGCATTAAAGCGCAGATTGGTTTGAGTGTAAGGGAGGAGTGTGTGCGTGTGAGTGAGTCTGCGTTCGGGGGTGGCTGTCTACCCTGCCACTAAGCGTGTCATGAAATGCCTATAAAAAATTAAAGCAGGAATACAGGCGTGTTATGTTTGCACACACACACATACACACACACAGTCGTGCGCTAGGCTTTCCAGCGTGGAAGCCATTAACTCTGCCCAGACAGAATGCCAGCAGAGAAAAAGGGTGCAAAAATGAAAACCAAAGACTGCTCGTATGATCTGAGCGGCAAACTTCAGTATGGACAAAAAAAAAAAAATCCCTCCAAGAAGAATAAAAGTTATCCTGAAGCCTTACTAGCGTGCTCGAAGCCCGTCTGCATGCGTCGGAAGAGCCGGAGCCTCCACTCCCAGGCCTTTAGCTGCCTCTCACGGTCGGATCCCTCCCGCTCTCCAGGACCCTCGCTTCGAACTTGGGCCTGGAGCTCCGACACCCGCTGCTCGGCCTCCTGCACCAAGGTGGCCAAATGCACCGCTCGGCCCTCCAAGCTCACGACTAAGAAACACATGCAAGAGACAGCGGGAGGGAGAAAAGTCAATGCATGCATACTGTATTAAAAGTGACTCCATTATTTCAAACTTACTTTGACATCCAGGAAAAGTACTTTATATCCACACATCAAAAAGCTGGAAAGCACTGGACTACAAATTTGAGCGTGGTGTTTTTCCAACCAAGATAAATGCAAAATACTGTAAACCCACAATAGTAAAAATTGTTATTAAAAAAGAAAGTTCTCACAAGCATTACTTTTTGTAGTAGAACTACCCCATAGTGGATATTTTGAGGAACAAAACATGTTTTCATCACAAAATTATTTACTAGCTCAATTACAGAGGTAAATATTGTGTTGGTCTGACTTTTATCAAGTGCACATGGTTATACTGATATTGCAGCAGCCTGCGAAAGTGGCCCACAAAAGCAAGTGAAATTGCTTTTGCAGGGACTCTTTTTAATGTCTTTGTTTGCCAAAATGCTGTGGCAGATTCCTCAATAAACTTCATTTAACTAAGCAGGCCCTCTTTAGGCATGACATCACCGAGAAAATGACACAGAAAATGTGGCAATGAAAGTGAGAGGGGCAAAAGAGAGGGAGGAGTATTCTTCTTTTGCGGTCGTAAAGGGAACACAAAATGGTGGGAACGTGCACCGGCATCACTTTAAACGGCCGTTGTAAAACTATTTTTCTGCAAAACTGGTGGAAAAATGTGTATAACTGATCTATTTATATCATACACCGCAGCCTCACACAGCCTCCATCGGAGGAATGTTTTTCTGAGAGGGGGTAGGGGTGTTACTAAAATGTGAACAATGATGTTTACTTCAACAAAAAACATCTCCATAGTAAATACAATGCAACACCCAGTAAAAATATTCAAATCATGGCCGTGTGGTTAGTGATAGTGGCTGTGGGTGGCGTAACACAAAGATCAAAGATTGCAATTACCAGCGTGTGCAGATGACACTAAATACAAGTGTAGGACAGGTAATGTAAAGCTGTTAAGGTCACACAGGACAGTAGCATACTGTACTTCGTCTTTGGTGGCTGGTGATTCTGGGAGTGTTTGGGACTGGTGTGTGTCTGTGTTTAGTCTGTGTGGTCTGTGTTTGTTCATTGTAGATTCCACTGTTGAGCGTTAGATTCCACTGTTGACAGTAAGTTTAAAGCTCCGTGTCAAAATGTCCATCTGGGTGTTTAATTCTGCGTCTCTCTCAGTGTCTCCTCAGCGGCTGCGAGCTTCTCTTTGAATCCCAGCGTCTCTTCTGGGTGTCAGTTTTGTTGTTGTCTTCGGCCACTTGTGTGAAGACTTGAAGGCCGTTTGTCACTTTTAAAGCAGGTGACATGAGGGTTGGGGTTGAGTTTTAAGGTTAGGGTCAGGGCTTAAGTTGGGATTATTACTGAGGATCCTTGGACTCTGGATGGAAATAACTCTTAAAGGTCGATTTTGATTTACATTTCCAGCCCTTCCAGGCCAAGAAACTGGTCCAGATGCTGTCACCAGTGTGTACGTGTGTCTTGATTTGTCCTTATTTCACATCAAGGCTGGGATCCTCTACAGCACATTGAAGTGGCTTTGTCCTATTGAAAGCCACCGAAGGATTTATAATGTGAATATGAAGTTGCTTTGGAGAATCTGTTTGATTGTCTTTGTCTGCCTTTGTCTCTCTGGTAACCACACACTGTGAAGTCAAGCATGGCAATATCAATAGGCATCGGAGTCAATTCCTTTCAAAGCTCAAGGAAAAGTCTGCAGCGTCTTTGATGTCAATTCTCCTCAGATGGAGTTTGATTAGTACATGCTTATAAAAATAGAAGCCTTTACTTTGCCTTATGTGCTGTTGTTCTCTCTCTCTTTCTTTCTCTGTTGCAGTCCTTTGTACACACACACACACACACACACACACACAGACACACACACACACACACACACACACACACACACACACACACACACACACACACACACACACACAGCTTACACTCTCACATGAGTTATTTGAGTTCTGGAGAGAGAGCACAATCAAAGAGCAAACTTCAGTAAACATCACTTTCCATTCAAGTGTTTTCAATTTAATGATACCTTTATAAGACGTCTGGCTCAGCTCTGGAGAGTGTGTGTGAGTGTGTGTGCGCGCACAACTACAAACACAAACAGCCTAGGAGCCTTGCTGGCGAGTTCTAATCATTAACAGAGGAAGGGAGCGGAGGCTCAGCAGATCACAGACAATGAAAAGTGCTTACGAAGATGACTAATATTGCATCATGATTACCACCCCTTCATCGCCTCTAATATGTTTTCACTGCCAGCACAAAACAAAAAGAGATGTGTCAGTATTGTGCGGATGAATGCACCACTGGTATGCATGATAAGAGATCATGCTATAAGCTATGTGTGCGTCGTTGCTTGGGGCAACACCTGTGGTTGCTTTGGTGGCAGTTGATGTTGTCGTGGCAGCAGCTGATGTTGTCGTGACAGCGGCTTTGGCGTCCGCTTTGTTGATTCCCATCGAGCCACTGTGGAAGCCCAAACAAACTCTTGTCTGGTATCAGTTCTGAGTCATGCTAAAGATTGAAATCTGCATAGGAAAAAAATGATAACAGATCTGTCAGTGAGTGACAGATGTGGATTTGTTGCCTCGCTCACATCATAACTTGCAAAGGGTACAAGTTGTGATTGGCAGAAGACTTCTACCTTTGGCTTTTGCACATATCACAGAAGATTCGATTGGCTTAAGGACTGGGCACATCTACTTGCTTCCTGCTCAAAGCCAAGGTAGCATTTGCTATGGTATGATTCACCTGTGGGCCAGCCAAACTCCACTACAAAAGTACAAAATAAAGAGCTGTCAAATTTTACAAGGAAAAATACAATTTAATACAAAAGACTGAATACATGAGAGAAACATTGCTCTTTCAGTACAAAGACATTACAATGACCCCTGAAGAGATCTTGGATATTTTCTATGGAAACACAAGTTCAAAACAGCTACTGCTGACTTTTATGTACTAATTATCTTTGTGCATATGAACTGTAACAGTAGCTGTGTTTCCACTCTAGGGCTGCTCAGAATACCAGTTTTAAGGTATCAAAGCTTCAGTGAGAAATGTCAGTGATTAATCAAAACTTTGGTGGGGTGGGGAGACAACGCGAGACATTTTTTCAAACATCACTTTTCAATAATTGCACCTTAAAGGGACATTGTGTAACATTTTCAGTTGTTTATTGGCAAAAATTGATGTCTGCATTCATAAATAAGTCATCATTAGTATATTATTACCTCCACCAATAATCTGACTTATTCTAATAAAAGGAGAATTTCAGATTTGTTTGTACATTGTGCAGGTAAGTCATTTGAGGGGTTCCATAACGTTTCGCCATCTTGAGAATACATCCGCCAGCAAGGGACATACAGCCGAGCCTTCGCTGTTTTCGTTGAGAGCCAGGCCAGCGCTGCCTGACTGAGAAGCCCAAGGAGAGGAGCAAGACGCGCTTCCCTACTGCCCCGGCACTACTGCAGCATAACAAGGTCCCACTCTTTGAGCATAATGCAGGATCATGCATATGCAGAATCACGGGAGACGGAATCCTCGTCACCAAGAAAGCGCAAAGGGGAATCAAAAAGGCAACGTGACCGGCGAATTAAAACAACAAGGGTCAACATCAGGGTAGCCTTATCCAGCTGGAAAGAGCTGCTGAAGGAGAAAGGTAATGAAATCACAGGCCAGCGAGTGATGTGATGAGAGGGATGAGGTGTGAGAGATTGAGCCACTTGTCAGTTGTCAAAAGACAAGACTTGATTGGTTTGTTTCGATTTACACCTGTCCCAACAGTCCTACATTGTAAACACAGCCAGCATGGTGAGGAGGGGGTTTGTCAACTCGCGCCATGTGTGTCTGTGTAGGAGCCTGAATGAATGCTCCATGAAGTATCGGATGACATGGTTTCATCAATGTTATCATAGCTTTTTGGTACACAGCGGCTACCGTTGTTGCAATATGCGTTTGAAACAGTGAGGCACTAGAGTGCGCTATATGTTTGAATGCAATATATGATTTCAACGTTAGATGGGAAAAATTCCTACACACTGTGGCTTTAAATAATGTGAATATTAGTCAGTTTGTTAGCATGCAGGTCACAGTAACATAAGTCATAACAACTAAAAAAAAACTCTGTAGAACAGCTGTTACATACAGTTTTCTAAGCTGGTTGTAGATTTGTGATATGCCTGTTTCCTCTGGCATACATGGGACTTGATTTTTTGAAGATAATCTTTGTAGATTTTGAAACTATTCCTCATGTTTGACTTTTTTAACATTATTCTAGCATATATCTTATCTGTTATAAGCCTGTCATGTGTGGTCAAACTGTCCAAGTCACAACACCGGCACATACAGGCCTATCACTAAGTTTAAATGTCCTTGTTTGAGAAAAGCTATAATTAATGTTGATGCATGATGAATTATGTTGAATTACTATTTTTTAATTTATGTTCTATTTGGAATTTTTGAGGTAATGGTTTCAGGAAAACTAAGCATTCAAATACTGATGTGGACACCAAATACCATAGTACAGATCAAAGATCGAAGCTTCGAGGCACTTGTGTCAGCCCTATTCCATTTATTTGTATAGCAAATTCTTAATTGAACTTTAGAAATGTCACAAGAAAGAAATGCAAATCAGACACCTTTCCACTAACTGACTTGTAGCAAATAAACAAGGCTATGCAAATCATAGTTTTGTCAATAGTTTGCGGTATAGGCTACGTTTTAATCATGGCTGTAATCTGCCAGGAAACGGAGTAGCGGTAGTATAATGTCCAAACTGGAAACAAAACAAGTTGCCTTGGCCATCTCTCCCATCTACGAACCAGAGAAAAATGGAGAGGTCTTCAGGAATTTGTTTCCATTGAGTAAGTTTTAATTGATTTTCATGTCAGCTAGTACTGGCCATGTTTCTTGCTGTTTGGAGACAAAGACAAATTGTACTGTTATAATAATATCTGGGAAGACACTGACAGCACGTCACTTAAGTTAAATGTTTGCTACGGTATAAGGATGTCTCCATATCCCATTTGGTGCATCAACTCTTTACCACAAAGGCAAAATCGACCTTAAGTGAGTGTAATTTTTGTCATACAGCTTTTCTAATGCAATACTTCAAAATGTGCATAAAAATATGCTAGTAGCATAGCAATAGCTTTTCGCAACTTTTTATGACCTCCCTTTTAACGTGTATGTTTTGGGTTTAATTCCACTGTTGTCATCAATCACAGAAAATGAACACACTCCATAAAGTGGGTGTTTATGATGTGCTGTAAAATGAATCAAACAAACAAAAAACTAGTTAATCCCATTATGGGGACAAGATACTACAATGTGCGTTCACCAGAATATTTTTCATGTCATGAACACTTTGGACAGCACCCACTGTGCAATAAGCTCCAGGAACTGCAGTTTTTGATTTGTTCCATTAACATTTAAATGATGACCCAGGAGGTACCACAGGTACATTGTGTTCCTCTACTCACAGTGGGGGCTCTCCTTGGCGCCAGCTCGCAGCAGCAGCTTGGCCATGGGCACGTTGTTGGTCATGATAGCGATATCGAGAGGCAGGAGGCCCTCACTGTTTGGGGTGTTGAGGTCCAGCTCCTCCAAACTGTACTGGGACAGAAGCAGCTGTACCAAGTCCATCTCCTGGTGCTCCACTGCCTCAAACAGCGCTTCATTGCTCTGGAACTGCAGCACAAAGAACGTGAAGTTAAAAAAGCACATGATACCTTTGGCATATCAGCTTGTATTAGTGAACTCATTCTCCCCACACACACATAGAGAATGTTTCTCACAATATATTTTCTATCTTGCTCTACGATAGTGAGATTGGTCGGTGTATGATGCTACTACCTAAGGTTCACTCACTATCCAAGTCTATATGTTTTCCCCTGGCTATTTTTAGACTACAATGTTCCTGAGCTTATTATTTTTTCCCTCTCTGTCTGCCTCTGACTTACTATGGTGGTTTTGCGCAGCCTCTCCTTGTCTCCTCCCCGTCCTGACACCACACTGTCCTCCAGGGCAGGGGGGTTGGTGCCCACACGGAACTTTCCAGACAAGTTGCGGTACAGGCGGCGAGCCGCGCTTGGCGAGGACAGGCTGGCCGTCTTGCGGGCTGGGGCCGGCTGGTGGGCCTGGTCCCCCCTCATGGGCTGCGTCATCTTGGCGGAGTCAGCCCTGGAGGAGAGATGGGTGGGTAAGGGACAGGAGGGATACCGTAGGTGAGAGAATGGATTCAGTGCATGGACCCCGTGAAGGTGGATCACTTAGTGGATCCATTGTAAGAGTTTCTACCTCTGGAGCCACAGACACATGCTAATGTGCGACAAAGCCAAAAGAATAGAAGAGAGTTCTTCACATCTTAGCTCAGAAAAGGCATTTCATGAAAGCCAGTTCTCTTCTCTTCTTTATAGCTTGCAAGTTTATCTCCATAAAACTGTGACTTGCCTAATTTAATTAAATTCGACTAATTAAATGTGTCTTAATATAAGTCAAAAAGAGTTTCTGCTGTATGATGGCGGAGGAATAAACCCAGCTGGTCATTATGTAATTAGATGTTAGATGTTGACATGTCTACTCACGACCCCTCTGTCATAGGGTGTATATGTAGAAAAAAGAACAGCTGATTTAATAATTATTTTGCCTTTTTAGCTTTTGTGGTTTATTAGAAACAAAAGCATTTACATAGTTCAAAAATTCTTTTTTTAATCCCATTATTATCACAACCCCCCAAAAAATGATCTTCAGCCCCCTGGGAAAGGGGGTCCAAACACCTGGCTGAGAACCACTGATCTATGGCATGGTGATAAATTACACTGATCTGCCAGATGGGCACCATGTTGGCATTATCAGTCCTCACTCACAGATGCCATGTGAGTCATCCTGCACTGGCGATGCTAGCCTGGTAGGTTCGGTTTGCCAGTGCTGTTCTGTGATGTCATATCTTTCTGATGTGTCTCAAAAAGATCAGCATCTCTCTCCACTGGTGTCTTGGCATCATCGGTATGACAACTATGCTGGCCCTCTCCATTCTGCCATGGGAACTATGTAGATGGCAGTGTGTTTCTACGAAGAGTCTGGTACATGGTGTTCACACACACTCGACTGCTGAAGGAAATGTCATCAGGGCTCCACAGGCGATGGTGACAGACTCCGTGACAGGTCCCACCAAACAGAGGTGGAGAGATAAATGAATTCCTCAAGGAGCGCACTTTCAACAGCTTTCTTGTCCCAGTCTTCTAACATCTTAGGAACTTGTTTCACTTATCATCTCTTCCTCTCTCTGTTTCTCTGCTACGTTCTTTCCCCTCGCTCTTGGCTTTACCCTTTATCTCCTTATTGCCTCTCATTTCTCTCCTATCACCTCCAACACTCTCTTCTTCCCTCGTCCTGTTCTCCCTAACACCTCTCTTCTTGCCTTGAGTCTGCTCTGAATCGCCTTTGTATTGCAGTACAGCTATAATCAAATAATCTTTCTGAAATAGACAGTTATTCTAGCATTGCATCCCAGTAGAAGCCTCCATACTCAATTAATTTTGATACCGTTTCTTGACAAGGTTTCAATGCAAACTGTTAGACAGTAATTAGGTTATGAGTAAGCAGGTTATATAACATTTAGTCATTTATGCTCCAAAATAATGAGATAAAGATGATTACAATATCTGATTTAAGAGGGAGCAGTTACATCTATTGGCATGTGCCAAACAAAAAATCATGATTTGAATGCACACAGCAGTCAGCGCGTATGTCTCAAGCTACGTGTCCTCTTCAAGTCCTTGAGAAACGCTTGCTTATTATCAGTCACTCTGGAAAACATCATCAGTTAAAGACCACAAATGTAAATGTTGTTCTTAAAAATCAATGGGGCTGGGAGAGGTTGGGGGAAAGTAAATAAAGGTTGAGTTACGTTGGTCCATCATGCCATATGCCAAGAAGTATCACATGGGCCAAGAACAGATTTGTCAAGGTGAGAACATCTGTAGGAAAAATGTTATTTATATTCCCGCTCGGCTATGGACGTGTGAGCCCACACGAGCATACACACACTCACACAAACCCTCCCCCAACACATGCAGTTTGTACAACAGCTGACGGCGGCCCACATAGTAGACTTTAAAGCAGCTCCAAGCCCCCGCAACAAGCCCTTTTTCACAGGGCCGATACACCTAAAATACCCCCAATCCCCGTCCCTTCCCGCTCCGTCCCATCCATCTCCACTCCATCCCGTAATAGAGGCCTTATTTTAGACATCCTCGTGTTCCCGGCTGGGCCTAACCTATTCCAGGGTTCCAGATAAAGCGCGGCAGGTATTTGGAATAATTTTTCCATGGGCCTGGCCCGGAAGATAAAACAAGAGATATATTTGTAATGCGTGTGCCGGTATCCCATTTCAAAGAGAAAGCCCATTGGAATCCAGCCCTGGGCTTATTGTTATTTGCCTGAGATGGAACAGACAACTTTTTTCTGTCGGCAGGACGGTGCCCCATCACTCTCTGACGACATTAGGGAGAGTGTAACATGGTGTGGGGTGTGTGTGGGTGTGTGTTTACTTTCAAAGAGATGCTGCATCCTAAATGTGAGATTTGGATGTCATTCCCCAATGACATGCCCCCTAAATATGAAAGACAATCACAAAACAAAAAAAGAAAGACAGAGTGTACCAGAAAGAGAATGTATGATAATAAAAAATGAATGCCATTCTAACACAGATTTCGGCAACACATTTATTCATACTATATCCAAGCTGATGACCACTATGAGGACTGTATGCTTTTATCCAATCAGTGGCCCTAATAGCCATGATTACAGCAGCAATTTGCTTTCAGTAAATGCTGACAATGATCACGTTTTGTACATTCATATTTGATGAACAACCATTGTTAGCGTTACCCTTGGTGACAAATACACTGTGTTTCCTGTGACTGCTTTACAATAAATGCCAACCCATGTTTCGCTAGTTGAATGCTATTAAATGTTTGCTCCGCAGTAGCAGTAAAACAGCTCAGTGAACAGAGACTGTATATCAAAATGGCTGATGTGTCTCCACTTCCTCCCAATGTACAAAAATGAATCCAAAATATGACAGATATGGGCACTGCCATCCTGTGCTGATGACATCATTTGGACCCGAGTCTGCGCAGTAGCAATTAGAAAGTGGAGCCGCGGTACTGAGTTACCCCACATATACCCCTTCAACCCATTCGTGAGGACATGACTGACACACGCAGCTGTCAATCATGATGTCACAGCCCCTTTTTATAGCATTAAATAACTAATTAAAACCAAACTTATCAGAAAAATGAACACTTGAAAATACAACAGTGTGATAAGAACTACCTTAAAAGACAGAAACCATCTTTAGGAAAAATGTGACCTGTACTGTGAGTTTTGGAAGGGGCGGGGCCAATACTATCATTGAGATGTTTTGGCTTCACTTTTGGGGAGCTGTCATGCCATCCATCTCTATAAACTGTATACTCTATATACTGGCTAATGTCAGTGAGGTAACTTTTAAAATGGCAATGCTGAATTGTATGCATGCATCATTTCCTGTGAATCCCTCAGGTTTAGGTCAAATTGCAGCCTCTGGAGCTAAAAATGAAGCCAACACATCAGTGCCATAAACTGCAGTTTTTGGAGTGGCCACTTGAGGCAGGCTCCAGAAGCCAGTCAATCCCCATGGACACCCATGTTAAAATGTCCAACTTTACACCAGGAATAAACATGTTTACAGGCTGGTACAAAAGACGGCTTGGGTCGCTATCGCATAATTAAGGGCGGGCCACTTTCAGTGACAGGCTGTCTCCTGATAGTATCCTCAGCTTCTCAGTCAGATCCACCCTTCACCCCTTTACAGCGCCAGTCTCTCACCCAAATATGGTATCTTCTGGTTTCAAAACCAAGATGGCAATGGCCGAAATGCTGAACCCGAAGCTTCAAAATGGGAGTCTACCAACCAATGGGTGACGTCTATGGGTGATGTCCATTATTTTTACAGTCTGTGGTTAAGTTTACACTGCAACTAAAAATAAATACTACTATATAGAGAGGTCAGTATAGAATGGAAATACATGGAATAACTATTGCTGAAAACAACAATGGCTGTATTACAACGGATGTACCACTGTTCCAATGATCTGAATTAATGACTTCAGATTCAAAAGCACAAAACATCACATACACAAATGCACACACACACACACACACACACACACACACACACACACACACACACACACAGACTATGTGACACAATTTCCTACACTTTTACCAGGTTTGGGAAACAGGAAGCAGTTGTTCTGGGAAACCAAAGTCTCTACCAAAAGCCAGCCTTCATGTTTGGCCCCCGATCAATCCCACATCAAATACACGCAGCCTGCTACAGTGAGACTGCATCAGCCCGACAAACAATCAACACCCCCAAACTGAAAGCATACACACACAGCATTGACTTTATTAGTTGTATCGGCCTGTTTACACAAACAGCTTAGTCTTCCAGACAGTGAGTCACATGTAAACAAAGACTACATATAAAATACGCAGACAGAGTCTAGACATGCACTGACTAAAAGTCAAAATGGGAAAAACCTGCGATTTAAGAAAATGTAAAAAAAAAAAAAAAAACACAGTTGGCTCCGGCATCGCAGAATTTCTGAGATTTTTGTGTGAGCTAAAGGGCAGCCACAAGTATGCACATAACAGCTCATAACAGTTGTGTGCAGAGGGAAATCTCAGAAACACTTCAAAGAAAATCTGCAAACTAACAGAGAGTGGAAAATGTTGCTTAGTCTGACAACTCCCAGTTTATGTTGCAACATATAAATGACACCATCAGAACCGTGAAAAAGAAGGAATCCATCCAACCTGTTGTCAGCAGCACAGGGATAACCTCACACACACACACATGGGAACACACACATCTGACTCAACTGTCAATAAGATTTGATACCCCAATTCAAATCTGAGCATCTTGGTGAACTAGCAATGAAACCGCCCACAGTTACAAGACACATGTCCCTTTGGTTCCATTTTGTCAGTTTCTTCTCATTTTTGTCAAGTTTTTATATTTCTCTTGTTGTCTTACTCACACACAGTTTGTTTTTAGTTTTCGCTAACTCAGCTTGCCTTGGTGTGTAACGCCTTCTTGACATTTGTTGATGCAACTCGGGGAATTGTTCAGCCCTCCTAATGTAGAAATGGTTAAGACAAATGGGAACTTGAGTGTGAGCAGAAAAAATGTTCTTGGCCCGAGCTTCCTGCTTCTATAAATATAGATAATGTTAATGTAAACTATAAACAATGGAAAATGTCTTTACGACACACACAGGCACAAAGAGTCTAAAGCTACACGTTGTGTTGCACAGTGGGGTACCTACAGACATGTGTTTATGTGAGTGGGTGCATATTTGCATGAGCGTGTAGGTGCCAGAGAAAGATACATGGACGGCGGCCCAGATTAGCTACAGCGGCACAAAAGGAAGATATTTTGATAGTGAGAAACGACAGTGCGGTTATGTTAAAGCAACAACAATGCAACCATATATGGACACCTGGATAGCTATATTTGTCCCGCAGAGCTTCAAGGCATGGAGCTGTGTAGAGGAAGCCTTTCACAATAATGCTCCAAAATCTCTTTTCTCTGTCTAGTTTCCACCACCTTTCTCTGTCTTCCTTCTGCTCCACCTCCTTCTCCAACTCCATCCTACGCCATCCCATCACATCACAGTGTGTCAGAAGGTCTTTTGGGTCAGCTGTGTGCTGACAGGATCCCCCTCCTCCTTTTTCCAAACCTCTCACCAGTGGCTAGTTTATTGCCACAAGAACGCATAAATCTCCGCTGCATGTAAGTGTGTGTCTAATCGTGTTTATTACACACAGGCACAAATGACCATTTATATTAGATGTCATGTATTGCATCGGTTGTCTGCGTAGGTCAAGTCCCCGCAAAATAAACAAAGGGCTGGAGGTAGGGTAGATGGATAGAGAGAGAGTGACGAAGAAAAGGCAAAGAGCGGCACCAGAAGGACAGTGCCTCGCTGAAAACAGGGTGGCGGGGGTCAGAGAGGCAGACAGTGAGAGGAGAAAGTTGCGCACACACACACATACACACACACACACACACACACACACACACACACACACACAGAGTACGCTGGCTGCTCTAAATGTGGCTTGTAGAAGGAAATTCTGAAATCTGAGTCTTGGCACCAGACAGGCTGGAAGCAGGCAGGCTGCTGGACGCACAGAGAGAGAGGGAGAGAGAGACAGAGAGGGGGAAAGAGGTGGGGATCGTGGAGGCATTATTACTAGAATTCATATAGCCGTTCCCTCTGTTTGGCTCTTATCAGCTTATAGGCAACACAAGGCCACACCAACGCTATGACCCGCAGCCCCTCACGCATACTAAGTTGGCATGGCAACACAACAAATGCAGACATACACATGCATGCTCATAGACCGAGATATACGTACGCACATGTGCAGCCCTGTGTAGAAAATCCACATGATTTTACATCCGAGAAGACAATCAGAGTGACTCTTACAGCTCTTACGGGCCACATTTTACGGACGTGATTTTATTGAGGGATGTATCAGGTGTGTGCACAAGTGTATTAATGTTTCAGCGGTATACATTTGCTAAAAACATCCCCTTTCACTTTATCTCCAAGGGGCCTACATTGTGAGACGCAGATGGATTATCCTACCAGATGTGCATTTGAAAAGTGGCAGACTGGCCTGGACGCAGTGTACCTGATCAGCATGATTATAAACACGGACCGTGGTATTTAATTGGTGTTCCTTTGATAAGCTGCCTCGTAAGTGCTGAGAAAACATCACAGCCTGTTGCACCACAGGCAGCAGACAGCACAACTGATACCAGACAGGATAAAGCCCATAGACTCTGTTGTTTACACCAGATTTACACCATCTAGACAATATTTTTCCACTATTGAGTCACCTGGTTTTTGTAATCCACTGTCCGCCCTATAGCCTCGACTTCCTCTTTTTGATAAGCTGGCTGTGCTGAGATGGTGTTCTTCATATCACTGTTTGTCTGAGGTGATGTTTATTTGTTGTTAGCTTTGAGCGAGTCAGGCTTTCTCTTCTGATCTCTCTCATCTGAGTGCTTGTGACGCATGCAGCAAAATCCCAGAACATTGGTTGGCTTAAGTCTGTGCTAAGAGCTCTGGTACCCATGTTGGCTTGTTCACATCTGCTGTTAGTCACAGTTAGTCAAACAGTAAGTGAACTGAAAAACCCTGTAGGCATCCTGTTGTTACTTATGCTTTCCATTCATACTCACTTTTAAGTGTGAGCTGTGTGCATAATTGGGGAGTCAGAGCGAACTCTGGACGCCAGGTATATGCTTTGCTGCATTCTCCCACATGAACATGCTCCCGCTGCCCTTTATCTCTTCCCTTTTTTACACTGTCTTTTTTCCCTGTCTCCCCTTTTATCTTGTCCTCTTCTTCTCACTTTCTCTGCCGCTCTCCCTTGGGAGAACGGCAGAGAAAGAGTGGGCGGTCCGCTGTATGTTTAACCTTTGAAGTGGGCCTGCTGTGCCGAGCAAGGCCTGCCACCTGTTGGCTCTGTGTGTGTGCATGTGTTGTGTGTGCACGCAGAGGTAAATCTCTCTAATTTTGATGAGCAGAGACAACAGCGGAGTCACCATGGGGATGTGGTGGCGGGCAGCGGCCGACGTTCTCAGGAGGGGGGGGGGCTCCCAAGGTGGGATCACACACACACAAACATACACAAAACCCCTCCTCTGCCAGAGGCTTGGTGACACCATGTCTCCCACGGCGATCGTGGGCCCAGCCTGGGTGGCTCCAGGCCTTCTGTGTGTCTCTCAGTGTGTGTGTGTGTGTGTGTGTGTGTGTGTGTGTGTGTGTGTGTGTGTGTGACACCAAAGGGGTCCCTACTTGGGCCGCCATATGCCACCCACCCAGCCAGGGAGAGGAGAGGGGCGGGGGCGACCCCTGGCCACTGAAGCTACCAGTTGGCCCATTCTCTCAGTCACACGCCGGCCGGGCGCCATGTTTAAAGTCCCACGGCTGTTTATCTGGGATGGGGCTGGAGGGAGGTGGTCGGGTGGGTGGGGGTGAGGGGTGCGGTTTAGTCTCCTGACTATGATAAATCCTTTGTAAAAAGGATAACGTGCATGCTCACACACAAATATGTACAACCCTGATTGGACGGATGGATGGATGCTTAGAGTACAAAGGGTGGTAGGCGGTGTGTCTCTGAATGACAACACAAACTCATCTGACATCAGTGTGTGTGTGTGTGTACACTTTAGTGGATGGCAGACATACAAGAGCTTGTTTCTGGAAACTCATGCACACCCACAAACATTGTACACACGTAGACACTCAAACACCCATGACTGAAATTCATCTATCGTCCACTGAGCATTGACTTCAATCAGAAAAATGAAAGAATGGTGTGCACAACTCTTGATGAAATTGATAAACGTCAATGGCAAATGGACCCTATAATAAAATTGCTACCTTTTATGGAGGGAGCCGCATGGGAACTCCCTGATGGAGTCTAGAAACTTGCGGTGGTGAACATCTAAAGAACGCTGAGCCTTGGATGAGACTTGAACCCGGACACACTCTGGAGCTGGCACTGATAAAAGCTATGGGTGGACAGGTGGAGGTGGGTCATGTAAATCATACGCTAAAGTGACAGCTGACAGCAACCCAAAAAAGAACAATTTTACCGGTGATTGATTAACAAAGGTTGTGGCATCTGAAAGCCTCGACGAACCAGTCAAGTTGCAGCTACAGTTTACATCCATGTCTGTCCAGACTCATATGTAGCCATGGCAGAAGACAGTGCCTCAAATATGGATGCTGCTGTCAATAAACATATTCTAAAACCTGAATGTTTCATACACATCTTCAACCCTGCAGCACAGAGGATCTATATAATCAGCAATGTTTCAAGATGGACACCCAAGATTAGAGCCACCAATTTGCTATCTGACCAAAGTGGTGCCAAATTTGAAGAAATTCCCTCAAGGTGATTTTGCATTCATTCCAGTATGGCATAGACATACCTACATATACAACCCAAAAACATAATGTCTCTGGCTATGGCTTTCACCAATCCGGAGGCATAAAAATCATAAATAAAAAGTGCAAGAAGTGCAAAGACTTCTTCTGGATTGACACCAGTAAGTGAAACTCTTTACTGGCTCTCACAGCACTTCTGTTCTAATGTGTAGTACACTGACGTAGGTGTGGAGGTCTTTACTACCTGAGCTTCCTATCTCAATCTGCAAACCATTTTCTTTCAAGACCAGTTTCAAACCACAACTCTCTTGGGTCCCCAGCCGATTTTCTTTCTGCCTCTGACCCTGAATACAACCTTCACAAACACACAGAAACACACACAGATACACACATACATTCACAGAGAGTAGGCAGAGGGGTGTAGTTTCTCCAGCTTTAGTTGGTTGTCTTTTATCAGCTTATAAGCAACACATGGAGCCATGCTAACCCTTTGACCCACTGGCTGTCTGTCTCTGCACACACACACATGCAAACAGAAACAAACACACACACACACACACACACACACACACACACACACACACATTAACTGGCTTTTTTTCCTCCCATACTCTTTATTTCGTAACCTCTCTCCTTCCAACTCCACAGTCCAGTTTTCAGAGCTCTTCGTCCCTCACTCTAGCTGTCTCTCTCCATCATCTTTTCAATCTGCCATTTCATCTGCTTCAGTCTCAATCATTCTCACTCTCTCTCTCCTCCTCTTCTTACCTATTTCAGTCTTCCCTGACATCCCACTTCCCTTTCAGCCTCCCTCATTCCCCCTCTCTCTCACTGCCCTCCATCCCCACCCCCTGTCTCTCTGTGTCTGTGTGCTGAGTTGAGGTTTGGAGTGGAAACCAGAGTATCAAGTCGGAGACACACAGGACAAGAGGGAGCCAGCCTCATAAATCTCGCTTAGTGCGGCCCACAGCATCCAGAGTTAAGAACACAGTGTGAGGGTGTGCGGGTGCATGCATGTCTAAAGTGTGCATGTAGGTGTTTATATGCATCTGTGCATGTGTGTACTTAATCTACTTAATTTATGTGAGTGCATGTATTTGTGAATGGGCATGAATGTGAGTGGGTTCATATGTTTCTGTGTTTGCTGTTTGCTGTGTGTGTGTGTGTGTGTGTGTGTGTGCGTGTGTGTGTAAGAAAGAATAGCCCGGGGCCTATCCAAAAGTAGGGAGGTAAGCAGAAAATCCACTCCCTCGTGTGGACTGGAATCTATAGTCTATCATCTTGCCAACAACTCAGTCTCAACAAATTAATATTACAGGCCAAGAAGCAGTTGAAGTCCAAACTTAACAGGACAGCTGAAACAGCGTGAATAAACAGTTTTGTTCTGGGGAAAATATTTCCCCATATCCTCAAAGAGTTTGTCAATAAAAAACTTGTTTCGATTAGTGTCATCGGACAGCACGGGCTTTTTTATGACATTTTTGCAGGAGCCAATAAGGGTGATTTCAAACCCTCTGTTTGGTTCGGTTAAAGCAAACTCATGTCAGTTTGCCTGGTTAGTACAGATCATTCAGGCAGGTGTGAAAGCTGCCAGTTGAACACTTGTGCAAACCAAACAACTGATCTGGGACCACCTGGAAAGGTGGGATTTAGTCCGCTGTCAAGAGGACTCTTGTGTGATTTGTTTGTGGTGTGAAAGCAAACAAGCCAACCACAGGGTTTTGTGATAGCAGATACTGTATGCGATTTTACCATCATTTCAAAAGCTAAACTGCTAATGATTCCGTCTGCTACTCATATAATCTGTTCAGGAAACCATCTTGTAATTGATCTGTATAAGGCAATATACTACCTATTTTTACCTTGATCCAGTTAATTAATCCCTGTGTAACCAGCTGAATTATACTTGGCAGAACTCAGTACACACACACAGTCAAGCTGGCAGCAATCCCACACTGCAAGAACGGAGACAGTACAGTGGGTGAAAGACTCCACTCTGCTTCGCCTAAGTGACGTGATGAAACTGTATCCCATGTATTTCTGCTGTAATAGGTAAAAAAAACTGTTAAAACTGCTATGCTTGTCCAACTCTGTGTACTTTGCCAGTGCATTAAGTCAGTTCAAAAAAGTGAGTGACAGGGATCCCATGGTAATATGCCCCAAATCATTACTGTTTTGTCCTGTCTCTGTTAATCATTATTCATTTAATACCACTGATTTGCAGTCTAATAATTAGGGGTGTAACAAACCATCTATCTGAATCGAGATATTGATTCAATGATCAATGACTCAGTATCATCAATGCAAAGTGAGAACATCAATCCATATCATCATCTTTAGATTACACCTGGCCAGGTATCTCACTCTGCTAAGAGACTTACACCAGCAGTGAGCAAGATAAAGTATAAATAATACATGTCATTTATTAAGCTTGAGTAGAGAAAAACTCCGCTAGCTGCTAGGCGAATTTATGCACCGTAAACGTGCTTAAGCTAATAATGGGTCACTAGCAAAAAACTGTTGTTTTGCCCATTAACCTTGAGAGTTATTATGGAGCTGAATGTTATACTTATGTTAAATTATCTTGTTGTTAGTCCATGTTTTATGGCTGTTAGCAGAAGTTTGCCCTCAGGGTTCTAAACCAGATAGCCCTGAAGTTTTATTTAAAAGATCATGGTTTGGGTTAAAATGAAAACATTTCTTCTTAACACCTACAATAGGTTATTTCTTTGTGAGCTCTTTGTGGCACCATAGAACATAAATATAGGTTATACATGAGAGGCATCAAGGTGCTGAATAAACTTTTGTCATTCATCAAAATTTGATTTCCCCACGTGGCTCCGAAACTTGGTTCTTCTGTGTAACTTCATGTCTACTCCTCTTGGTTTGTATGTAAAATACCAGAGTGAACAGGAACAAGGCCAGAACTAAAATGCAACCTATATCTTCATCACCTTTGTCCAGACCTAATGAATTGAACTACAGGTGTGAAAGCACCCTCAAGATAGTTTAAAGAACAATCTCACCACAAGGTCCATTTATACGGTACTGTAGCTGTCATATGACACGATCTTCACCAGCAAAGTTTGTTCAGTTGTCATGGAATCGCAGATGTTCAAGTTTCCATATTTTTTCTGAACATCATTAGGACTTCTTGTCCTTGTTGACATGAAACATTAAAGCATTAATAATAGTCTCTGGATGGAAAATATGACAGAAGGCCACTGATGAAAACAATGATGCATATTTTCTGTGATGACAAGACGTCCACCTGCACACAGAGAAAATGATTCCAGTTTCTAAAAGCCTACTTACATGTGATGTGTGTATAACTGTAATATTTCAAATGTACTGTACATATAACAGCAAAAAAAAGTAATAAAAATAATCAAATAATGGATGTTCTGTCCCAATATTGCATGTAGTTCATATATTGTCTGAACTACATCTCACTTAAACAGCATTTGGCACTATCCTGTGTGTCAACGCTTTTAAGTGTTTAAGACATTTTCAGAATAATGTCATTTAAATGCAGCCAGAGAGCAGAAGTAAAATGTTGGACATTCCAGCACAAGCAGTGAACACTTTCCTTTTGTTGTGATCTTTAACAGTGTGTTCTGAGCTGATTTTTTTTTGTAAAGACAAATTATAGGGATCTTTAACCTCCTCATTTGTCCCTCTTGTTTGAACTGACAGTTCTCAGCCACAGAAAAGAGGAGAACAATCTAAAGGGAGGATGAAAAAGAAAGAACTGGGAATATTAAATCAAATTAGAACCAAATGAGGCGAGTGGCACATTGTCCAAAACCACTTTACACCCAGGCCCCTTGAGCATTGCCCTCCACTTTCCACTAAGACTTTAGTGATTTTTTTCTATGTTCTTTTTATTCCCTTTGTGCACAATTCATAAGGATTAGCACTTGGTATCCCCCGTTCCCCCTCACACACCCAACGCAACACAGTGCTAACTATTACAATGTGTGTTTGCTCATGTATGTGTGTGAGCATGAATATCAAGGAGAAAATCAGACATGCAGACATGAGTTTTTATCACTCTGTGTGTGTGTGTGTGTGTGTGTGTGTGTGTGTGTGTGTGTGTGTGTGTTTGTGTGTGTATTAATATATCGACTACGGGAATGGGAGGCTGGCTTCTCTCTCTCTTCTTCGCATCAAAATTAGGACGTCATCCTGAGAGTGCTGTCAGCTCCTGAGTTATCCCTGAAGACAGGGTGGCACCAGGCAGAGCAGAGAGGCCTTCAGGGGATGGAGAGGGTTTAAACCCTCCAGCGCATACTGCATAACCACACACATCACAATCAAACACTTAACTGGTGTGGTAGCAACTTCAAATTTCAACTTTTATTTATGAAGTGGATATGGTTTGAGTGCTGCATGCTACAGTACACGTTGATGTTTAAGTACTTATGTATAGAGTTTCCTCTCCAGGCGTACTGCGGGGGAACTGTTGAGGGAAATAAAAACTGCTTGGCCGACATACATGGCTGCCTCTCCATTGTACTCAGGGGTTTTGGCAAAGGGCTGGAACTGCCTCTCTGTCACCATGAGAGGATATGGAAATAAAGACTTATTTACTGGCCCTACGCTGGAACAGAACCAGTGTCCCTTTATAGCCCCAGTATTGACTCTCAGACTCTGCTGGATGTCTCCTGTGTCAACGTCATGCACAGGAAACAAGGCAGTAAATACATGCGGCAGTGGGAAACAGACCTAAATTAGGCTGAGCGTATAAGTTTAGATATTGAACTTAAAGGGACAGGTCACCCCAAATTCAAAAACACATATTTTCCTCTTATGTGAAGTGGTATTTATCAATCTACATTGTTCTGGTTTGAGTTGCAGAGTGTTGGCCAGCCATAGAGATGTCTGCCTCCTCTCCAATATAATGGAACTAGTGGGCACTCGGCTTGTGGTGCTCAAAGTGCCAATTAAATACAATTGGAAAACTCAACAGCAATGTCTCTTTCCAGACATCATGACCCAGTTAATCATGATAACCCACAGACCTTGTTGTTAGCCGTCTGATGGACCTTTTTTCTTTCTACCAAACTACACCTGCCAACCACATCACCATGCAGAAATAAGCATGCATCTTATGCTAGCTTACCCAGCACCACTGAGCTAGCGAAAGTAGCAGCCAGGGTCTGAAATTAACACTGTCCAAGCACTAAATGTGGGTAGATTTACCATCTGATGAGCACTATCCATCGCACTGGTGGGAAAAGTTCTATAACAGGGAAGTGAATGATTAACTGTTAATAGGTTAGCGGCTGAGAACATCTTTGACCAGTTACACATGTCGGTCTGTAGGTTCTACTCTTCAGTTTACTGCACTACTCAACACTTGACTCTGGTAGGACCGAGGTGCTGCTCAGTGGGCCATTACCGCTAGTAATGCTGTACTAACCTGACAGTGTTGCCGTGGAAACATTGTGCCCACCCTCCTGTTTTACCCAAGGTTGATGCAGCTCCATTTTGAGCCATAAAAAACCCTCTGAAGCATTGTAAGCTGTTAGCTCTGTTAACACCATTAGCAGTGACAGCACGGCTAGTGATGCTAACATAGCAAACAATGCTAAAAGTGTTTTGCGGCTCAAAATGAAGCTGCTTACCCTCGGGGGCTAGCTTAGGGTCGACCAGAGGGTGGAAAAAAAATGTTTTCCAGAGCAACGCTTTGCACAACCAGACAGTATTACCAACTATTATTGCCAAATGAGTGGCACCACCAGCTACTTAATATTAGCTCCCACCCGACCCAGGTGGTGTGAAGTGCAGAGCAGCCAAGGAACCAGTGCAGACTGGAGGCTGGGTGGTGTGCATGTTCACACATGATAATGCAGCTGGCCGGCTGTCTGATAGCAAAGCCAAGAGAAAATAAAATAAAAGGCAAGACATGTACATCACATAACTGAAATTTCATCAATTCTGAAAGGACGGTGCTTTAAAATGCAGCGCTGAAGTTCACTGAGGCAATGAAGCGTCAGACCAAAAGGAAGGGCCTCTTGTATTTTCCGTCTTTTTCTTTTCTTAGTTACTGGTTAATGTGGGTGAACCAAAATAAACCAAAATTTACATCCTAGTTTGTACCAAAAAAAAAAATCTATGCTGAGAGTCTTGACCATGTTTTGATGTTATTTTCAGGGGCACTGCTCTACTGCTCCTGTGTTGTTAGTGTTGGAGACACACACACACACATACACATGGATGTGTTTTTACACAGGCTGAAAAACTAACAATCTCAAGTGCTTCTAGTTTTGTGGCACTACAGGGCATTAGCTACTCTGCTAAACTATCACATGAAGGTAATATTATAATAACGCAGAGGCTCTGTAGTCTGAACCAACATCAAAACTCTTTATTGCCTTCCACACTATCAACAACAGCATGTAACAGCTTCACACCTTCCTTTTTTTTTACCTTTCACAATAAAAGCCTTGAACTTCTAATTTGCATCCCTGCTGTCCAGAGAGACCTCTGGCTTTAACTTGTGCTCTCACCTCTTTTCAAAGTTTGAATTTAACATTATACCTTATTAGATCAATAAATGCACTGAAACAAATGTATCCATGACACACAAAGGCAATTTAATATTTTGACCTGTGTAGCTACACTTGTCTAATGAAATAATGGCCCGCTTCATACAGATGTCTTTTAAAAGAACATTTTTGTTCTCTTTCTCTGTTTTTTTCCGACACTGTGGAAACTACAACAAAATAAAAGATATAAAAAGTCTCTCAAGGTAGTGCCCACTGATAGCAGTCCAAAACACAACAGAAATGTGCTGACATAAAATAAAAATACAATTTTTAGCCAAGCATTTTTTTAAGTACCTTTAAGACCCATTTTTTTTATCAAACGTTTTATCATTTTAACACCTTATTTATTACATTTTTAATCACATTTTAACAACTTTATGAACTTGAATGATTATAAAGTTATAACTGAAACAAACACAATAAACACATCAATGAAACTCTCTCTGAGACAGTAAAAAAATGCCTGGCCAGTAGATTTTCATCTACTAGTCCCCTTGGCCAGTGAGTCAAAAACCTGATTTCAGACACTGGTTACAGTGCATGGTGATACAGTTGGAAGGTTTAATTTGGTGAAAATGTAACAATTCCCACATGAAACTGCTCACAACACAGTCTGTGGATTATCCTGAGTAAGCAGGTCATGATTTCTGGAAAGAGACATTGCTGTTGAGTTTTTTAAATGTATTTTTTTGGCGAGTGCCATTAAGTTCCATTATATTTGAAAGAAGGCAGACATCTCTACGTCTGATATCTCTAACACTCAGCAATTCACACTGAAGCAATCTAGATTGATAAACAGAACTACAGGTAAGAGGAAAAATATTTATGTTTTATCTTGGTGTGAACTGTCCCTTTAATGCTCCCATAATGCTTTTTATTCTAAATTATATAACAGTAATCTCGTAAGGCCATTTTTTCCCAAAGATGTCACGGATGTAGATTATAATTTCTTATACTAATAGTTTCCTGGGAAAAAAACCAAAAACGTATCAATATTTTTTCAGCAATCTTACGAGGCGGCATATATCCTCTTATTTCCCCTTTACCGCCCCCTCTCACCCCCTCCTACTTCTTTACTCCACCCATACCCTAGAGGCCATTTACTATGATTACCAATAACAATAACACTCCCATTATCTTTTATTTTCCCAAGGCCCTGCCAGCTCTCACAGACTTTGATAAAGCTACAAAACGGCTCCTGTTTCCAGCTTGTATATGGGCTGCCTTGGCTTACAATTCCCTTAATGGTCACAGTTTGTTTGGGTATCTGACTTGAATCGACATAAACGGCAATGGTCCACTAAATAGATAGTTATAGAGTTAAGCCACCTGAGACTATTTTACTGCGGAGGGCTGCTGGTAGGTTTCCAGCTTGGTATTTAATATGATCCTTGTGTCACTTTACTCTTAATGGTTTTGATTTAAAGAGTGAACAGAGGAGGGGGGGGGGCAGTGCACAGATAAACATAATTAAACCTTCATTTGAAAGTGTATATTGGTGGGTAACGCTACATTTCCACATTTCACTTTCATTACAGGCAAACAAATTCCAGTCATTTAACAGCTTCTGTCTCAAGACACAAAGAATTCACTGAAGCATTAACAGTTTTTAGACAACATGTACCTATCTACTGTAGATCTATCTGAACTGTACTCTGATTTCTAAGCATATACAAAACGCGTCCTTGATTAGTCTCAGAAGAGAAATGTTCTATTCCAACATTCAAACACGATAAACTGGATGAGTACAATACTTAGAGAATATAGCTCTGTGATAACAAGTAGCTGTTAGCAAAACAATAACACAGATTGCTTAGACAGACCACAGGAAGTGCAATAAATGTCGAACAATTCCAAAAATGCAACTGATTCATGGGGTGTTTTCAGTCGATGCTACACGCACACGTGTTTTCCTTCTGACAGTGTTGATGACTGTACATTCCAGAGGAGCCGTGCTGGTCTTGTCAGGAGCCGGACCGACCTTGTTTCACCTCCCAGTAGCATGACTCAGCCCTAAACCTTGAATCTCTCCTCCTGGGGTCCCTTGTTTATTATGTCACAAAAGACCAGTCACACTCCCGTAACGGCGGCTCGCCCCAGAGAAAGTCAGAATCCAGCTGTAGCTGAGCCCCCCTTCATCCCTCTCGTAAATGAGCATGTCCAATCTACCCACTGTGTTTCATTAAAACCAGACTACATCAATCGGGGCCTGAACTTTAAAGGCCAGGTCCCCTCTCCAGCAACATGGGAGAAAAACACGAAGCTGTTAAAGTAAAGGACCTCACACTGCACATACACTCACAACGCTCATACACTTAACACCACATTTCTGCTGGCGGACCACACATCGCAACGTCAGTCCGAGACCACACAGTAGGTCTCGTAAGGCCGACAAAAGACCTCGTAAGACCTCACACCGGGCCCTAGCATGATTGGACAGGACCTCAGAGAATCTCACACCTGTAACTCCACAAACCACAAAGTAACTCTACTGAAAAGCTACTGTAGTCCCCGCACAGCTATTAGAAACCTGGAAACTGTTTAGACCTGTGACTGTTTGGACATTTTTTTACTTGACAAAATTAAGTGCAAAGGAAGTGTAAGATCCGCTTTAACCCGAGGCTATTTTCCCAATGGTGAGAGAAGTCTAAAAGAAGAGCCAAGAATACATAGCAGGAAGCTCAGGGGGGATGCCAGATGGACAGACGGCAGGATGGATGGGTAGATAAATGAGTGGAGGCCGTGCAACAAGAGGGGAGACTGGGAAGGAGTCCCATGGGTGGGGACGGGAAGGCAGCCTCGTGATGGAAAGCTTTCAAACTCCTTTCATCGGCTGCCTGAGGACTGGAGCTTTACAAGAGCAAGATGAGCCGGCGCCACTGGAGCTGCTTGGCGCTCTTCAACGAAACCCAGACGCAGAGACTGAGCAGGACCCTATCACCACTCCGCCCACTCTCTGCCCCCGCCCCAAACACCAGCCCCCCGATCCTCATTGACCTCAGCCTTGACTTTGTACACAGACACATCATAGCAAGGCTCAGTCGCAGTTGTGTCTCTTGTTAGGCGTTACTTTTTGGATTTCAGTTGCAACAAGGCAAAGATTCTGCTCAAAACACTGCTTCTGATACCAATTTATGAAGACTTATTTTATAATCTGCACAGTCTGAGAACCTTAAAGTCATGAACACAGGTCTCAGGGTTGATGTAGTGAAGGCAGAGTACACTATCACAACTCTCTAGGAATCATAAAAGAATTTGATGACGTAGATTAAGAGATGGTCTTACCAGTCGACACTGAGAGATCGTCTTCTGTAGGATTGAGGTCTGTCCGTAGAAGTCTTGTCTGTTTTGGCCACACGCTCCTTGAGGGACAAGCGATGGGTAAATTTGGAGATCCCTGACTCTGACCTTGGGGACAGAAGGAGAAAAAGTTGATCAAAAAGAGTTCATGTTTTAGAGAGGGTTAGGGTTACCTTAGGGTTAGGGGTTAGGGATATGCAATGGATTCCTGGCCCACTACATAGACAAACCTCTATAAACCTTTTGTGTTCCAACATATTTTCCTTTCATACATTATTAATTCTTACATATGAGTTCAAGAGCAGTTAACACCAGCGCCTTCTTTCTCAGCTCTCAGTATAAATAATGGCTAATAAGAAAACACACAGAGGGGCTGACATTTGTGTTGTGGGTTTATCTTCTACAGTACCACGGAAATTCTCCCTGCCAAAAACTAAAAATGCTCAGCTAGGGTTAATATTACTGGAGAAAACGGATGTCTCCGTAAAATGGATCCTCTTATGCCTAAAACCACACTCAGTTTTGCAGAAATCACAATACTCGGTGGAAATGTAGTCCATGAAGTTGATAAACAGTGTAACAATGCTGCAGTTCCCAGAGGAAACATTAGGTTTCAGGGAAAGCCGCATACTTCCTGCCTAATTTTCTCCAAATCTTTTTCACAGAAAAAAAAAAGGTGAAGTCACACACATTTTAATCTCCTCTACTGGGCTGCCAATGTCCCAGTTCAACTTTTCGCTCAAAATTAAAAACAGGAAATGTAATATTTCTTCCATTCCAGCCCGGGACACATTTGATGAGACTCAGCATTGCAATATTGCTGTGGTAACAGTGGGGACTAATCAAAATGTAATAATATTCTCTATCAAGGAGCCAGGCTCGCAGCGGAACGTTGCCGGAGCACGGAAGAGTATGTGATGTAAAAATTCACAAGACTTGTTAAAGGTCCGGTGAGTAGGATTTAGGGGGATATACTGGCAAAAATGGAATATCACATAATAAGTATGTTTTTTTTCTTCAGTGTATAATCACCTAAAAGTAGAAACTGTTGTGCTTTCGTTACCTTAGAGTGAGCTGTTTACATTTATATAGCGAGTCGGTTGTCATCTATGGAGATTGCCATGATGTACCGCCATGTTTCTACAGTAACCCAACCTGGACAAACCAAACACTGGCTCTATATATTTGTCTTTTTGCGATGGCCTCTGTAGTTGGCAGCCCCTCTGCAGCGAGAGAATTTGAAAAAGTGTTATTTATTTTTTGTGAAACTGTTTTATACAGTGTTTTAACCAGTTTAAATCACCAAATCATCAAAGGAAGAGACAATGTGGATAATTGGCTGCCAGTCAAAACCTCCTTAATGGCTGGATCTTAACTTATCAGAGGAAAAAAGGTGAGCACATTGGTTTTAATCACCTGGTCCGCTTGTTTTGGAGAGAAGGCCTCTTTGGATAGTTTGGCTCCTAGTTAAAAATGCCTGACCAATGAACAATGAAGGAATTCTAACCAGAAGTTACAGCTTATTGCAGTCTACAATTCTCACCATTAGATGTCACTAATTCCCCCTAAATCTTACACACTGTTCCTTTAAACAAGGGTTTATATAAATGTACCCAAAGTGTACAAAATACAAATCTGTGGATAAGTAAAAGGACAGACAAAGCACTGCAGGGAAAAAAAACCCCAAAAATCTAAAATACTAATTATTGCCAATAATAATAATAATAATAATTGAAGGATTTTCCTACTGGTGTTGCCATGAACTTTTTTTTTCAAAATGACAGAGGGTTACATAAAATGATGCCCAAACATTGCACAGCATTCTTTGCTCACCTAATCTAACACACATGTCGTTTCCATTTCATTATGAAATGATAAAACATCCTTAATAATGACTCACATGTACACGCACACATACATATATCTCCTCTCAACCTGAGCCAAAAAGTGTTTTAGTCTCCATGGTGAGCTCTGCTGGAGACACGCTGCAGGGATGGTTGATTGAGGACAGCACAGACTACTGGGGTGCACCCTGCCACTCAAAAACAAAGCTTGTATCTGCCATTGCTGTTGTTAGTTTATGTAAGTTGCTGCAGGAATAACAGCTCACATAAGGCTTTGATAAAACGGGATTGATGAAATCGAACACAATAGCTCACGTCGTTATTTTAATCACTGAACAGTGACATGGATGAATGACACTGTGGTGATGCGTCCAGTTGCGTGTAACTCAATTGCCAAATTGGCATAATGTCGTATCACATGCTCAATGTTTTGGCATCCTGATGCAGAGGTCTGACAGGACCTTGAATGAGTAATTCATATGCTTTTGTCCAGGGGAGTGCTTTACTTCAGAAAGAGGACAGACAGTCTGCGAGTGTCCTGTCAAGTCTAATGCTTCTACGAGAGACTGTTCAGATCTGAGAGAATGATTCAATTGGATGGAGACATTTATTGCATCGCAGAATTTTAAACGTTGCCACAGGTGTGAGTTAAAGACTGCCGTGACCTTGGAAATTAAAGTGAAGCCCTTCTTAAAGTTACAGATCCATGCCAGCTGAGCTTTCTGCTACCTTGCTTGGAACATTCTCTCCTCTTTTCCAAACTGATATAAAAATAAAACGTCTCGTAATAAGATTGCTTCATTGCCAAAATTCTATTTCATCCCTCTCTCAAAACGGGCAGAGTCCACATCCTTGACAGGCATCATAACTCAACATTCTATGAACACCAAGTTATAAAAACAAAACAAAAAAGTGACAAATGAAGAGTACATTTTAATATTAGATAAACCTTTTACAGAGTAATCATGGGCATGAAATCAAAGCACCGACATTACCATCACACTTTCCAAAAAGCTTTTCTAGCTATATAAAACTGGGAAGTATTTTCTCCTTGTAGCATATTCTCTCATGCTACAAAGAAATATTCATCATGAGACCAGTTGTTGCACTATAAAAACGCTGCCCTAAGCTGAGATGAAAATACATGAGTTTTCATTCAAAATGACCTCATGCTATGGCTTATCTACTAGAACAAACCCCCAGTCCCACTGCTTTCGTTCCCACTCCTACACCCTCAACTACTGTTTCCTGACCCTACGCCAGCTTCTCCAAAGAGTTGGTTGACCTCTAAGACAAAGAGGCATATTTTCCTGTATGAATCACACAAACGGGGTGTGGGATTTTAGTCAGATGGCGGAGCAACCCCTAATTGATGGTATTAAGTTAGGCTGGGCTTCTTCTTCTTCAAGGGCTTTTAATTAAATTAGTAGCACTGCCCTGTGCACGCCAGCTACTGCCAACCATTGATGCTAATGTCCCTTTCCATAAACTGCGTATTTCACTGGTCCGAGAATATCTGATTCATAAATAGACTACAGGGGTGATTGGTTTGGATCATCATTGGTTGTAAATAATTGCCTTGGTTTATATCTCTAATATGTTTGGCCTATGCCCAATAGTTACATTAAGAGTTCCCTGTAAAACTTCAAACAAACTTTTGGATCAAACGCATGACACAACACGACCATAGGATAATGACTTCAATGCCATGAAAACACACAGGATCATGACTTCAAAGACACGGGGGCCAGTGGACATAGAAGAGGACTCAGGGAATCCCTTTGAGGGGTTTAGAGGACAAATGGACATGCGAAGCAGGTGGGTCTCAGCGGAGGGGATCTGCTGGCAACTGGCAGCCTCTTGGCTCCCTGAGAGCCTCGACCCCTGGCTCCGCCCCATGCAGCTGTCCCTGATAACATCATCACAGCAGGCACACTGTGATGATGCAATCCCCTTGGAGGCCCACTCAGGATATCCCAGTCGATTATCCTCTCATCAGAATTATATTTTCTCTTTCATTCTCCTGGTGTTGATTATGGCTTAAGAAACCAGTGATTGATTGTTTTTCCTTATAGTACAGAGGCAACGATGTGACCTTGAAGCCATGTGATCCCATACACTCACAACCGACAAAGCTTTTAACCTATACCACCACCAGGAAAGTGCATACATACTGTGAGAGGCAGCCAGTGCTTAGGCACCTGCCAGTCTGCCCTGAAACATCCTACAGAGCCAATGTAGGCGTACCTGTATGTGCCCATCCCTAGTTGTTTCCAATCTCACATATCTGCAACCTTTCCTTGCTCTCAATGAACGCAGACAAAGGCTATTAAGCCATTGAGACCACATGGAGAATGGACGCCGATCTCTTGCTGAGCGAAGCTGCACAGCATGTGAGCACGTTGGACAGCAGCTATGCAGTGGAAGCTTTCTTTTCCCATCTCTTTTCTATTTGTCTCTGATGTATAAGGCTGGTAATTACAGAAATACAATGTAAAAACACCTTCTGAGAACTTATTTTTATTCTTAATTTTACATGGGATGTCATTTTTAAAGTTATTTTACTGGTATCTGTTGTTAAGGTTGACCTTTTCTGATTTTAAGTGAGATGTAACGAGTATCATTAATACACAAAACCAGCTTGAAAATGAAGGTAATCTGAAACGATTGCATTAGAGTCAATAGAGCACAGCTGTGTTGTTGTCGGACCCTGGTCTGAGCTGACCCAATGCTACGTGATGATTGGCCAGTCATGATCATGCTACCACTAAGGTGCTACACACGGTAAACAATACTCCATAAACATCAGTACGTTAGCTTGTCATTGCGAGCATGTTTTTATGTTAACATTAGCATTTAGCTCATAACACTGCTGTTGCTCAAGTACAGCAACAGAGAGCTTGTAGCGTGACTGTAGACTCTTAAAATATACCCAACAAGTAAAGATAACTATTTTTATTACAATGTTAACCACACAGAAAGAAAGAAAACAGGATACTTTATTTTCACAGTGGTTGGTTACATAAAATCACATCTTTTATAGACACAGTGTCTACAAGATACGATAAGTGTTCCTAATATATCCCTCCAATGTGAAAGCCCACCACTGCCTCACTGCAATGTGACTTAGATTATGATCTTGCCAGCATTAGTAACTTTCCCCAATCCTGCAGGACAAGAGTGCTTTTGTCAGCGCTGAATGGCTTGTGTGGTGATACGGAGAAAATGTTGACCTGCGCTCACATAGACACACTTTCACACTGTCACTGCGACGGATCGCTTTCTCGCAAACAGCTCACCTAATGTCACTTTCCCTCTCTGTTCTGTTGCCATGGCAGCAATTAACTGTTCAGAGGTATTCATGTGCAGAACACATTCTGCTAAAGAACTGATTGTTCTTGCTCACAGTACACAAAGCTATCGTCTGTGCACTTTGACCCCCACTCATAGCCTCAGTAACCCATTGCTATTTGAGAGCAGAGTTAAGACTGCATGGAATTCTGGAAAAAAAAGAAAAAACAGTGCAGCTCAAAGATGTTTAACACTGACCTACAGGGCTCATTTTTATTATTGTTACAACGGAATTATGAATATTATAAATATATTAACAAAGCCCCATTCCTCAATGTGTTGGTTATAATTGATTTATTGTTTTATTTTGCCATAATTTAAATTCTAAATTACTATGTTTTACATTCCTGAACTCCTGGTTGGCACCATACATTTAGAGCTTCAAAGAGTAATTGATTAATCAATTAGTTGTCAACTATAACAGGGTGTCTATAGGTATCAGACGGTTAAATTTAATGCTTTTTAAGACCCGTTCAAGACGCAATTTAACCAAATTTAGGACAGATTTTTGGACAAATCATGTTTTACTTTTCTAAGCATCGCAAGTTAGCATTGCAGGCAAGAACTACATATGTGGTCTTGTGCAGAGGTAAGAGTGAGAATGAGTAGAGTGAGTAAAGTCAGTCTACATTTTGCCGACAGGTAAGTGCAAGAGTGAAGTAAAATGACAGTATAATAGTTTTTTTTTAAAGATTTGTAACATTAGAAATGTCGACTTTTACATAAAAAGGCTTCACGCATTTCTACAAAAAGAAATAAAAAAATGGATAAATTAAATTAGATTAAATGTTTGTAGCAGTTGAGACATCACAAATTCAAATTTGAGACTATTAAATAACTTTAAAGGCGTTATTGTTGTACCATTGAATGGTTTGAGTATTTTTTTAGAATGAATGAATGAAGAAAGACAAAAGGTCAAAATTTCTTTGATTCCAGCCTCTTAAACGTGATTTTTGTAGTTTCTCTACTGCTCTGTGACAGTAAACTGAGTATCTTTGAGTTGTGGACAAAACAAGACATTCGAAAACGTCATCTTGGGCTTTAGGAAACACTGATCAACATTTTTCACCATTTTCTGACATTTTATAGACCAAACAACTATTCCATTAATTAAGAAAATAATCAACATATTAACTGACAATGTAAATTGTTAGCTGCAGTCCTACATACGTTAAATCCAAATATAGATTAATTGGAAAAAAATATGGAGAGCATGCTGTGCAAAGCTTCTCAGATCATACAGAGGGTTCTGTGTGAGACGTGTTTATAAAGGGATCCCACTGAAACCAGCAGAACGCTATGCATTACACAATCTATGCGGTCTGTCTGAGATTGGGCTGCTCTTAACCACAGATCTTATTTCAGATTACTAAGGCACAGACACGATAGTAAATCATAAGCAGGACAGACAAATACCTGACCCTGTTTCAGCAATTATGGGCAATGGCCGCCTACCTAAAACAACTATTTTGGAGAGAAGGGAAAACAAAACGCAGGGATTTCTTTCATCTCTGTCTCCTGCTATGGCTTCTTATCCCTGCCAATAGAACTCTAATACGCCAGAAAGAATGTGGACACCCACCCATAAAACAGATACATGCAAATGAAATGGATGCAGGCACACGTGCTCGCTGGTGTGCGCACGCACACATACACAAACACGGGTTTAATTCAGGAACATACCCCTCAATGTGTTTCATTAGGCAAACAAAAAGGCTTTCAGTGGTCCAATCATAAAAGAACGCAGCCAAGCTATGAACATTGCTAATTAAAATCTGCTCAAAGAAAGTCTTGTTTTCCACTCACCATCTCCATCCAAACCCATGTCTGTGTGTACGTCTCTCTACATGGTGGAGGCCGCTTTTATTTCACTTGGACTGAGGTCTCACCAATAAAACATACTGATATTTCTTCAAGCTAACAAGCTTTTCCTTCAGTTGTGATACGATTACATTATCTGAATCGCTCAAAGTGTAATATTTAATCGTCTGTAGCAGTGGGGGTCGACAAACAAGAGGCAATATCATAGCAGGCTGTTGCATAATACCTGATGCACTCTGGAGTCTAATGAATTTGGCTTGCTTCTTATTACTATAAAATTGTCTGAAATAATGCATCAAAATCATACAATGCGTGACACGGAGCAAACATGTCGATGAGAGGGCTAATTCTTCGTGCAGCCGCATGGGTCCAAATGAGAGGGGAGGCATTAAACAGCCAGCTCATTGCCTTGACAAATAAGTCTTAACAATAACTGCATCAACTTCAAGCGCTAATGATCTAATCACACTGCTACGTGCCAAACGAAGGGACTCTGTTATCACCCTACGCACATATTCTCATATGCTGCCCATCCACCCACTACGGTAAACACAGATATTTCCATCTCGGCTCCTTTCCCTCCATCCCCTCATTTGCAACGTCTCTGAGTCACACTCATCGTTTCATCTTCTTTTTTCTCCCTTTTTATTACATCGCTCTCTCTCACTCCTGTTTTCCACAGAATCGGCACATACAGAATTTGTCAGGGAGACAAAAATGAGGGAGGAATTCGATGCCTTTTTTCACTTTCGGTTGGCTCCCTGTAGTGTTGGGCTTGATACCATTCCCTCTGTGTCCTCCTCTCTGCGTTTGATGTGTGCCATAAGGCTGACTCAACACAGTGAGACATACGGATGATGGATCTGCACTCAAATTAATCTTGAATTGAGCTGACAAGCGCGTGGAAGCCAGCAAACTATTAGAGCCTGTAGCTGGAGTACAGTACCACTAAGACGGGAGGGGCAAAGCGAGCGGTACCACAGGACAGTTGTCTTTTTCCACTCGCCTTCAGTTAGGTGGGATGAGATAATAATGTGATTTGGAGGAAACTGATCTGGGGTAATTTAATAGCTATCACACTGGACAGATGTGGTAACACCCAGTTGAACATACAGCAGTGTGTACCAGCGGACATACACACTGCACACCCACAGTAGGAAGGCACACACACCATCAGTTAATGTACTTCAAATCCAAGGTGAGCTGAGGCATCGGCTCTGATTTATTAGCGGGAGACAGTCCAGGAAAGACATACGTACATAGTCATGTTCAAGTGTCTGGGGAGGCTGGACTTATCTGATTGAACCTGAAAGCCTTGTCAGAAATCTACCAAACCTGACAACAATCGCACAACATCACATGACATTGTAACCCACTAATAAGTCTGCACAGAATCTCCTCATAAAACTCCACATAAGACTCCAGCTGGTCTCCTCTAGGACACAGAAAAGCTGATAAAACCTTGTGGAGCCTGGATCTTAACCCCCTGTATTGGTACACTCAGTATTGCAGCGCTGCTGCCGGCCTGTAAGGGCTCGTGGCTCACTGCCTGACTAGCTAAATGGTGAATAAAAGGCAATATGAGAGGGTGCATGTATTCCAGCTTGAGTTCTTCTCTTTGCAATTTGCAGTAAATCGCTATCATTTAAGTGAATGAGTCTGAAAAGCTTCTGTGAGTCCACGGTTGTGGAGCTGTGTGCCAGCCTTAAGTTCTACACCGAGGTTTTTAGAGGCCTGGCCTGACGGAGGTGGACACCCCTCTGGTATTATGTTTATGGCCTTGAAACAGCTTTAAACACACACACACACGCACAGGGCACCCCACTTTTCCCCATCAGCCCACAATTGAGCACGGCGTCGAGATTCCAATCAGGGTCGTGCCAGCAGACTGAGGGGATTATTTATGCTGGAAAGGAGAAGGGAACCTCGAGGAGGGAGAGAGATGTGTGCGGGTTTCTTGCATTGCTATTCTTGTGAGAACCAAAGGTCTATCTTAAGGATAGAAGTTGAGCAAAATCCCTGAGCACTTGTCCAGTTAAAGAGCTAATTAACAGTTAAAGCTTGGGTTTATGATTTAAGTTACTAGGATTAAGTTTTGGTTAAGGTTTGGAAAAGAGTAAAGGTTAAGCATTAAGAGGAGAAAGTTAATGTTGGGCATTGGAGCAGGGAAACACACACATACACATACACACAAACAAATACCTCTTTCAGACAGACGGAATGACGTGGGTTAAATTGGCATTGGCGGCCAATTTGAATGAGTCAATATGCATCATCCAGCCTGGCTTCGTGACCCGTCCTCTCAACCTGGGTCCTATGTGGCTTGGACACTGCTCTGCTTTGGTGAGCAGGCGATTATATTAGTTAGGAGAATCCAGTTATAAGTAATTGAGGTTTAAAAGACATTTAAGGGGTATTAACTGGTCGAAACCAATATGTTTTTTTCGCGTTGGACCTGTTGTCCAGTGTTTGACGGGTAAAAGGAATGCCTGAATACTGCTTTCATTACAGCCTCTGTGAGATGATGCTGTGGACTGTCTTATTGACGGAAGAGGTAGACACTCCAGGCTTACAACTTCATAAGCCATGTCTTACAAAGGAGGGGGCTTCTGTACTGGGAATTTAGAAATGCAGGAAACACAGAACCTTCAGTTGGCTACCATAATGGCTCCCACTGAGCAGTGCCAGTAGCATTTTATAAGGTTAAGTGTAGGACAATTCTGGGTTCAGGGTCACCTGGTAAGATCTTCCTCCCTAAGGAAAACTCCAATTCAGAATGTCTTCAAGTGACCTTAAGATGATGTTTGCGGTTGAAATGCTGACTTGGCTTGTTTGTACCAAAAAGCTGTTTAATCCCGAAATTATATTTGTCCAATTGTAAGCCAGCAAAGTACGAGCATCCAAAGTGTTGAGATGTTTTTGGGAAAGCTGATCAGATTTTGATGTGTGGTTTCAAATGTAGAGGGAGAGGTTTGGTAAAAGCTTCAGTTTGTTGTGCAACATAATAGAAAGACATTTTCCCTGAGAACTCCCTCAGCTCATGTGGTTGCGAGGATGGAGTGTTCGCATGTTACGTTGTTACATGGGGTGTGTGTGTGTTTGTGTGAGTGTGCGTGCTCTTGTATTTAAAGCCAGAATGGAAAAGGCTATGCACTGCTAGAATAGCACTGAGCATAGCAAGTACTCCAAATTAAACTTGCCTTCTCCCTTTGCATCTCTCTTGCTCTCTCCCTCTCTCTCTCTCTCTCTCTCTCTCTCTCTCTCTCTCTCACACACACACACACACACACACACACACACACACAATCATGACCAGGATGCCTTACCAAAACAATGGCTGTCTTTGCCCGCTCAGTTCTTTGGCCTGGCAGCCTGGTCTTGGGAAGTTCTCAAACAACCCAACATCACTGCAGCCAAGCCACATCAAAAAAGCGCACACACACACACACACACACACACACACACACACACACAGAAAGAAGGGCAAATGCTGCTAATATTCAAACAAATACACACTCTCGATGTTTCTTCCACTCACTTGATCAACAGTTTATGGGTACAAACACACTTTGCTGGTAGGAACATGTGCACACACACACACACACACACACACACACACACACACCAGATCAACTGTACAAATATTCACACACTCAGATAGTCAGCCAGCAGCAGTCTCCTATGGCCCGCTGAGTTAGCTCCCTCTCCCACCACCATTACCACTATTGTAAATACTCCTCAATATGTATTTACACTGGGATTTCAAAACCTTGGAAAAAAAAATGAGGTGAAAAGAAAAAAGTCTGGAAAAATGAAGGAATGTGTTTCACGTCGGTCAGACAGCGGGAACCCTCAGTCCTTATTATCTTTCTGCTAGAATTTGCCTTGGATTGTCCCTCTGGGGGATGAGATAGAGTGATGTGGTGGGTCTTCTCTCTCTGCTTATTTCCAACTGAAGCAAAACGCAGGGTGAGAAAAAAAAAACACCGTTTCATGTTCATGCTCACTGGCATGCGTGCATCTCTACGTGTGTTTGGTAGATAAGATGTAGCTCATTCGTCCATTGATGTATTCTTCTTTTCCTCTCTCATTTCCTGCCCTCTGATCTGAGACATAAGACACTCTGTTTGATCAGCCCCATTCAGGACTTTGTGTACTGAACATTGAATGAAATACATAAAACCTGTGATGTCCCCATGAATTAAAATGCTGCAGGGCTTTTGCTCCCGTGTCACCTGTAACCACGGCAACAAGCAGCTACTGCCGGGAGGTAAAGTCCTTCAACTGTGGGGGAACGTGGTGGTAAGAAAACAGCTGGGTCTGAGACATGTCTTTAAATGAAAAGAGTGAGAGGAACTGAGGTTTTATGACGGTAATTTCAGCTGTACAGTGGTCTTTTATATCATCAGGGTTATCACCTAAAGTTTTAAGACAGAAAGCTGCGCCACTTCAAAGACAAACTATCCCCCACTAGAAAGCAAAATGATTTCAGTGACAGCTTTTAGAAACTGTTAATACAGATTTGCAAAGATGTAACATTAGAAGACAAAGGACTTCCTGAAGTTATTCTTTATCTATTTGACTGTCTCTGCAAAACCACTTAAGGAAGCCCCTTAATATTCATCACTATGTCCAATATACAACATTTTCCATACATCTCCTATGTGGGGTGTCAGAAGTTACTTTACAGTTGAACAGATACATTACTCTGAACTAGAATATGCTTTTATTATCTAAACAAACTAAGTCAGGCACAAAGAAGAAATGCTAAGGAGCAAATATCCCCTCTTACACACATAGACACACGCACACCTACAGTACGTCACCCCCATATGAGAACAATTACATGGCTTACTCCCGTGAATAAATTAGTCTAATCAAGTTCTCTCTTCCCTGACATCCGTACCTAAATCCCTTTGCTCCATGAAAAACGCAAAGCATCCCCCAGCCTCCAAGACACCCCCAGTGCCCCATCCTTCCATTATTCCTTCCTTCCTGTACTGTCTGCACCCAGCATGAGTAGGAAAGACAAGTTCGGTTAAGAAAGTCAGGTTTTTTCTATACAGAGTCAATTTTTTCATGAGCAAGCGCTGCAAAAGGTAAAGTGAATAAAACGTAGTAAGATTATGAGTGTGTATAAAACAAGTGCAAACTGCAGACGGTTAGCGTTGTCACGATACTCGAATTTCCGACTTTGATACAATACCTTAAAACATCGGTATTTGATACCATTTTCGATACCACAGTGAAAATTGTCATTGAAGGCATATAGTTTAAAATTTGTGTTAAAAAATAACCCTAACCAGGCTATAAAATAAAAACAACATCTTTTCCATTCTTGGCTGGGACTCTACTAACAACTGGACACCCTGCTTAACATTAATAATAATTTAAATGTTTTTAAATGAATGGAAAGAATATTATTTGTGTGGTAGTGCACACGTTCAAAAGCCTCTGAGATTGTCATCCATTCACAAAAGTAAAAAGCAACAACAAAAACCAACAAAACCATGTCACAGAAGCCTATAGACCCTTTTACTGTTAGTAAACAGTATGACGTCTTTGGGTGGGCGGGGCTAAGATGAAGGCCAAACAGTTCTCCACAGACATTAGCTGTCGCTAGCTGTTGGCTTGATTTTTTTCAATGACGGATGATGATACGAGTGGTGCATTCAGAAATACTCATTCTGAGTACAGAGGTGCACTCTGGCTAATGTGGAGTCCTGTAAAAATGTACCGTTCGGTTATCCAGTAGCGGTTATCTGGAGGAGTTATCTGGGGAGACGTAGCAGCAGAGGGCCAAGCGGAGTGAATGTGTGAGCAACCTAATTGTTCATTAATTCATGTAGAAATATAATGCTCCGTTTCTTCGTCCAACAAGGTTCTCTTTTTAGTGCAGAGCATCAGACTGAATTTACGAGGATGAGGTGGACAATATGACCCTTAATACACATGACGTTATTCTGTAACAGTAAATACTTTTTCCATAATCTGATATGAAGTGTGTACTGCACATGGGAGCATTTTTGATTATCTCCTCTGTCCAGCCCTTTCATTTTATATCATTTAACCGTAGTTGTCTTTGTTTTCACTGATGGGCAGTGGCAGCTGGTATGTGATAAAATTTAAGTTTTGAGCCATGACTCCTTCTATTCTGGCTCCCAGTAACACAATGAGACAACATATCAAGACTGCTATGTAGCCTACAGCCCTGTGGTGGCGAGTTTTGCCTCCAGCTAACAAACTAATGTCACTGTGACGTCAGCCCTAAAAGGGTCTATGGGCAACTGGAACTTGTAAGGCAAATAATGATAAGACAGCATTGTGAGTGAGTAAGAAGAGGCGGGGCTATAAGGGAACTGCAGTGGTGTGGGTCAACTTGCTGTTGGTGAAAAGAGAGACCAAGAAAGTAAAAGGAAAATAAGTACTGAAATAATTTTAGATATTAAGAATCAATATGTATCAATAAATTGATATTTTTGAAATCACTACAGACAGTGCCCGTAAGGCCAAGGAGAGACAGTCTAGGAGGAAACACTGGTTTTAAAGTTGGACTACAGCACAATTAGGAAGCCCACTGACCAAGGTAATTTAGGCGTTAAAATCAAGAACGAAAGCTCTGACTTAATAAATTTATGAGCAATAGCAAAAAGTGAGAGATAAAAGGACAACTTGGAGCTTGATAAAACCAAACCCATTCAGTAAAAATCTCTGCCAAACGCAGTAAAATGCATCGCTCTTGTAAAGTGCTTCCTTTTTTTTTGCTCTGCTTCGTGCAGGAATCCTCTTTTCCTCTGAGTCAGGTGGAAAGAAATATATCAAAATAGGTGTAATGTGAGACCTTTTAGTACACCTGGTAATAAGCCTTGCAGATGGAGTCTGAGCCACCTGTAAATGATCCAGTGATTACCTGCTAAGGCATGAAAAAGAGAACTGCAGTGATCCAAGTGGGACAAAATAAAGGCATGAATGATCATCTCCATCTGGAGGAACAATGAGCCAGAGTTTAGCAATATTCCATCCGAAGGTAAGAAGAGGAGCAGCTCAAATCCTTGACACGCTGGTCAAGAGTCAGAAAATGGATGAACCTAAGATGCCCAACACATTAATTCACCTTATGGAGCAGAAATAAGCAAAGATTTATCTGCACTGAGATGTTGAAAATGACTGACGATACAAAGCTTTATCAAATATTTTGACATTATCAGGCTAAATGTTTGCGATTTAGGATAGACCTTTGAAACTACTTATCATCTTCACAATGGAAAGCTGAGCAGAAGGCAGAATAAGAGCCAGAACAGAGAGGAAGTGATTGTTCATATGATGTAGGAAAGGATAATACAGATGGGATATTAAAGATCACAGACTCACACAGGCAAACAACACACACTTTCGCCCGTACGTTGTCATTTGTTTCTCCTGGTAATGATTAGTTTGAGATGAAAACCATGTACACACGTGTGTGCATACTGTTTCCCATATACCCCACTGTATATGTGTATGGCCATTCATGTTTCTGCTGGCATTCTATATAGTAACATAAAATCTGTGGCGGAGTACTGAACACTCTTCTCTCTCCCTCTTCTTCTGGGGAAGACTCCTGCTACTTGACATCCCATGATGGCTATACTGCTTCTCAAATACAGCTGCTCGTCTCCTGGCAACAGATGTCTCCCATTCTGGCACACTGAGTGCTCACTGTGCCAGCACACCTGGCACATCAGACACATCCGATATGACAAAAAAAATATATATTACATCTAGGATGCAGCACATGTCCAACTGTCAGTGACTTAGCAGTATGGACAAAAGACAGTTCAGCCTCAAACACACATCATACACTCACACACAGGCACACAGACAAAGGACAACTATAGTATAGTATAGCAAGCAAAAGAATGCTTCTTCGATTCAGCCTGATTGTGTCCCACCATTTTTTGTTTATAAAGATCCAAGCACAATGGGGTGTCTTGAGGACATCTCACACACACACACACACACACACACACACACACACACACACACACACACACACACACTGTACACGCACTCATACAATCCTCCATGTTTAGATAGCAAAGGCCTGTTGCTATGTAACCATGTGAGCATAGGCAGCTGAAAGCAGTGTTTTACCCAAGTAAACACATTATCACACTCGAGACTGGCTTGTACAAAGATAAACAATCAATAGTTTTGAGAATACCTAGCTGAATGTACTGAAGGAAACAACCAAATAAATGCGACACTCACTGAAGCTTCGATTCAAAGCAGTGGTGTGGCTTTCAAAGGAAGACAGCGAGACAGAAAATCTTGTAATGGGTTAATTTGCTAATTGGTCCAAAGTAAGGCATCCTGAAATGTTTTGGACCGGGATAAAGAGAGGAAAATTGGATAACCTCCTTCTTGGTCATTTGAAGTATCCATTCACAAAGAGGAACTCTAGGTTCACAGGGTGTACTGGCTGCACTGCTGACAGGAGGAAACAGACAGAAGACAGGTGTGTTGTGATGATAATTATGAGTGTCCATGGCTTTGGTTGCTGGGCAACTAAAATATACAGCTAATTTAGTTTGATTTAAGTTCCCGCCCCACTTGTCTTTCACTATGTGCCCATTAACTCACAGTGATCTGCAGTGCATCTCAGATGTTGGGTCTCTTTTTTTCTTTACACAGTGATCACAGACATTCAAAAAGGCTTGCTTTCCACAGAGTGGTGCAGGAATGAGTCCTAAAACCCGGACATGAATTAGCATTCTAGCACTCCCTGTTCCCTCATCTTGAAGTCGACATTTTAAATGGGTTTTTGGTTAGGTGCCTGAAATAAGGTCTGTGGTTAACACAGTCTAAAAAGACTTCTCATTTTGTTCTACAACATAAAATACTTGAATAAATACTAGATCATTCTGAAGCCTGCACATGTCTTAAACTAGTTTCTAACAAGTGGCTAAATGAGACTACAGAACATCATCAAGGGCGAACACGGACACGGCTTTGGTGGTGTAGTTCTGGAGATTGCAATCACGTTTCAAAAATCATAAGTGGTGGTCAGTTGTGAGGATTATTTTATGATTTTAGTATCATAAAAGTTGTTTACCACAGAGCTTATTTTCTGCAATAATCCAACATCCAATAGAAAAAAATAACACTGTCTTTTTGTCAAGGGAACAAGGGCAGTGTTAATTTACAGGTTGACCTACAAATAACCATCATCGCTCCAGCACTCTATTAAAGTGTTGTTTTTTTTCTATTAGTGGCCCCAAACAAGTGGCAACCACTGGGGCTGAAAACTGAGGTGCCAAAAACTGCAGTTCTTTGAATGTCCACTTGAGGCTGAAGCCAGTCAATACCCCGAGACCCCCATGTTAATATGCCCACCTTTACTTTAGAAGTAAACATGCTTACAGCCTGGTACTTATGGCTTAAAGTTATACATAATTAGGGGCGGTCTGCTTTGAGTGACAGGCTGTCTGCAGGTGGGGTCCTCAGCTTCTCAGTCAGATCCACCCATCCACCTCTCGCTCCTTCACAGCACCAGCCTCTCATCCAAATACGGTCACTTCTGGCTCCAAAAAACCAAGATGGCGATGGCCGAGGTATAGAACTTATAGATTCAAAACTTCAGGTTACTTGCGTAACCCTGGTTCTCAGAGTAGCATAAGTGAGATGTCTCACTATGGAATAAGCAGGGAGGCATATCCCATAGTGACATATCGAAACGAATGCTATGAATGAGAACAGGAGTTCACAAACCAATGGGTGACGTCACTGTAGCTATGTCTTTTATTCTTACAGTCAATGGCCCAAACATAGTAGCGTACAGGTTACAGACAAAACATATTCACAGTAATGATTTGTTTGTTTGTATAGAGTCAGTGTAGAGTTTGCAATGACAGCAAATAGCAGTAATGGGAAATATAATGGTATCAGATCAGTAAACCAAAAGGCTTCTCACCAAACTATGATAAAATACAAAACTGGGGAAATAAAGTTCTGTCTCCTAATCTTCTTTTATTTTGTTGATACCAGGCTGAGTGGTTAACAATGTCTTCTCAAGCAAAAAAGTTTGTGTGAATCACAAACCCATAGAAGATGTCATTGTCGACATCAGTTACTGAAAAAAAAAAAACACTACAGTCGATTTTCCTTCACACAATAACTAGGTTTCTCTCATAATTTAATTTTTGGAGTTACTGAAAGCGGGTTTAAAACCTCTGAGTGCTTTTGTTCCAGGTAGCAAATTAAATCCTACTCTGATCGATCCAAATGGTGCCATGCTATTGACTGAGAAGTATTACTGTTATGGAAAGGATTAGGGGTCAGGCTTAGACAGGCTTAACTTACTTTTCAAGCACACACACACCCACACACACACACACACACACACTGGCATCTAAACACGTATGAATCAGGTCAAATTCTTGGCTTTGTGTTACTTGAAAAACTTGTTAAAATCGATACTTGATGTTCTTCTTGAACCACAATGAGGCATAATTATTTATGTAAATGAGGTCAGTAAGCCTGTGTGCTCTGTTTTCATGGCAACACAGGTCTTACATAACCCTAGGTAAGTACAGTATAAGCAAACTCGCAGGTTGTTACAACAGGAAAGAATGACAACTAATATGAACTTTACTGTTGCGTTTAGTTGTTGCTGTTGCAACCATGGTCTCTTACCACAGTGGCAACAACCACTGATTTGCAATCTTGTCCACGTGATTGGTCTCTTTTGCTGTTTTTATGACATCAAATATCTACAAAAGAGAGGAATACAAAGATGGATGGGACTTACTTCTTGTTCTGATTCTCCTTTCGGTCTGCAGAGCCCAGACTCTGGAAATAAGAGAAGAAAAGAGACATTACAATCACCATCTAATACTGGTGGCAGGTTGCGGTCCTCCATACTTAAGCACTCACTTATGGAGCATACTGGAAAAAGCAGAGGGTATAATTAGTAAGGGTGTAAATTACAGGTTTCATTACGATATGTTACAATATGTTATCATTTCAATTGATTTTTTTTTTTTGCACAATTTGCTGATATCATGAAGCCTGCCACAAAACGATTTTGATTAGATTCAGTTCAGCGGCCTGTGATCAATTTGAGACAATATCAGTGAATATCCTTACTGTGTTTTTCTTGTCAGCCTGGTGCTGGGCTATTAGCACTGTTTAAATGCTTAGGATGGAGGTATACTCGAAGACATGGTGAATAGTGACACAGATGTGACGTGGTAATTTCACAATAAAGGCGAATCTTCAATCAAAGCATCAGCAAGTTAATGAACCCTAAAAACAATTACAATTACACAAACACAAAGACAGAGATATCCTGCTTTTCCCTTTAATTGTGTTTGGTTTATTACAGTCGAGGTGACCTACAGTAATGTATGTCCCAACTCACCCACTAATCTGGACATCTACCTTCAAGGCAACACCAATCAAATGATCAATGCCACTCTGTGAGAGACAATTACATGGGTAATGACCTTGTCTCTGGTGAAAAATAATTAGCGCTCCATCTACAATTACAAACACTTATCCGGTGGATTTACTTTATTCACATGCAGTTATCAAGATGTGGTGACAGTGTGCAAGCACCTGTGCATCTATCTTTAGGAGCAAAACGTGAGTGTGAGGAAAGTATGGAAAGAGAGGCAAGGTTAAAGGCCATTTCCCTGATGAAAAAGACAACTGAGTCCAGAAACTCCAGGTGCAAAAATCCCTCCGGCAGAGCCAACTTACTAGGCATACATGCACAGCACACGCACTGACACAAAAACACACCTACACAAACATCTGCACACACACACATCGTATCCCCCTGCTCTCCGCATACTCTGGAGGTGTATAGCTCTCAGCAGTGACACATTTTTAGACAGACAGTAGTGCGCACATAAGACATGCAAAAGACAACATTCACGGGTACATAACTGGCCCGAGGCTGAGGACATTTTTGGAGTGAAATTCTTTTGCTGTTTTGCATTTTCACATTTGGCAAGGAGATTAATTCAGACAGCCATGCTATTACTAAAATAAATTTGAAGAACAGTGCAATACAAAATATTACAGTGGTGTCAAGGCTCACATAGACCTCAAGAATATGTTCACTGACTTCATTTTCCTAATTAAAGACTGTTTAACTCCTCTGTTACAGTAAACTGAATATATTCGAGTTGTTTACAAAACATGACATTTGTGGATATTATCTTGGGCTTTGGAAAACACTGATTGATTTTTTTCAGCATTTTCTGACATTTTAGACACCAAAGAACAAGAAAATAATCAACCAATTAATCAATGATTAAAATAATTGTTAGTTGCAGCCCTAGCATGAATTCGGCCAGCGACAGAGTACACTGTAGACAGGTTGCCGATCGTACATAGAAGGTCACAGCATGGTCAAGTTTGAACCCAGAATCCTTTGTGAGACAGTTGTACAAGCATGGGTGTATTCAGAGAACTGGATACCAAATTTCAAGGTGGCACCCCATTCATCATTTTACAGTCTTTTGTACTGATTGTGTTTGGGAAAACAAGTCGTTTTGGGCCACCTTGCATTAAATGACCTGCAGTTCCAACTGTAGCTACTCTGTCCAAATTGCCTCATAGCCAAGCACTGTTGCCGGGGGTTGGGTGCAGGAAGCATGTGTTCTAACTGTATCCTATGTCATATCACAAGTGCAGAGCAATAGGTTTAGGGCACACAGACTGTGTGGGCGTCTTCAAGCACACCTGCTATTTTAGTTTATGTAGGTGCAGCAGTGCAAAGTGCAAAAGGGCTGGCTGGAATCAGTATATAAGTCAGAGGATGCGGTGATTATTAAATATCCTAACAGCCAATCATGTCACTGGTCTCATCACTCTGAAACAGACATGTCAACCACTAGGGCTATCCCCTAAAAGTCAGAGATTCATCAGTCGGAGACCACTCAGTGGACCAAGACTCTTCAAATCGAGCAGTACCCCCCCCCCCCACTCTTGTGCGTCAGTGTGCAGTGTACTTCTGAGGAGAGCCCATGGTTAGTCTTAGTGAGACAAAGGCAGCTGCCTAGAGAAAGAGAGGTTCTGCCCAATAAGGGTTAGCATGCATTAACTCATAGGGCTGACTTGGCTTGTTTAATATATTACATGGACATCACCCTGAACATCCTGCCGAACAGCCAAATTCGACTTGATTGACGTAATATTGAGTCGGGTAGAGCCCTACCAACCACAGTGACGGATGATGACCATAGCTCAACAAATGGAGAGATGCTTCTTCAGGATGTCATATTGTTGGGTGCTTGTTATTTCTTTGCATTTCAGTATTTTTTTGTATTCCGATAAAATTGTCAGATGAATGTTACTGAAACATGACAAAGATGTGACAAAGTGAATTGCAAGGTCAGGAACATACCAAATGTACCAAGCACTGCTTGTACTTTTTGTTGCACTGCCATGAAAATAGGGCCTAATGTCACCAATTTCATCAGCAGAGCAACTAATGGACTCTGGATCTGCTGCTGTTCAGCGACTTGAGTGGTGCTGTACAGCGAGTGTACCCTTGAAAAAGAAGTGAGGAAAAGGCATTCGCTCCCTTTGAATCTAAAACTGAACATCAGAGAAAACTGTTGTTTTGAGTGTCACTGTGTGTGTGTGTGTTTATGCTTTCATGTGAGCAGTGCAATGACATTTTGAGCAGCAAGTGACTCCTTTACTCTGGCGTTTTGAGTGTGTGTGTGTGTGTGTGTGTGTGTGTGTGTGTGTGCTTTTAAGTGTGCAGCACAGTGACATTTTGTCCAGCGATTGACTTCTCTGTGCGTTTAAGACTGCATATGAGTTTCATCCTCCCGGTGGGGAGAGGATAGACCATACAGAGTGACTGACCTTTCACCTCCCAGCTCCCCCACAGTGCCCTCAGGTAGTGCCACTCTGCCATGGGGATGACGGCAGGTGGGTGTCTTTCATTTGAAAGATAAGTCTGTGGGGGCTGAAGGAGCACAATAGAGCCTACCATTCAGGCTGAAGTAATGATTGCATCAGAGCATTAGGCTGAGAGTTAATTTCTTTAGGCTGAAACTATTATTTTTTACAGGAATACCATCACTATGACGTTATAAGCAACTGCAGGATTGCAGCGGATTAGTTGATAACTGATATTTGGGAAATGACAGCCTCTGTGCCTCTTGTCATATAAAATGTCCAACTTAACAATTCACAGTTCACATCACATGATAAGAGGCATCGTCCTGGAAATTTGGTGAATGGACTGCATTTCAAAGGCGTTTTTCTACTCATATCGCTTCACAACACAAGCACCATTCACCAGTTCACCCACATTACCATTGCTACCATACAAGGTGCCACCTACTCATCCACATCATCACACTCACATGCATTTGAGGTTCTTCAACATGTAGACTGCAATGGCCAAGGACACTCAGATTGCTGGACAACCAATCTACCTCCTTAGCCATAGCCGTGCCATTAGGGCAATTATTTGGGCAATCACCATGACAAAAGCGTTTCCTTTTCAACGCACGTAGTACAGTGTCTTACATTTCTGCAAACCCTGGATACATTACATTTGGACTTATTTCATGTAGTAGATACACTGAAACTTAAAGTCTCAACAATGCTGTGGTTAATGGGATGCTACAAACCATATCTGCAGCCTAAAAGGTAATGGCTTGCTACAACACAACCACTTTTCTTTTTTGTTGGTCTCGAATAGTGATCTGCAGTCTTACCAAGGTAACAAGCCATCCACCATCCCCATCATCTCCGGATGACAAAGTCAGCTCATACACTACGTCACTAGAAACATTATGATACATATAAAACTTACTTATGTAACCTATTGGTGGTTTGCAGAAACATACAATGCCAACATTTTCTCCTGGCAACAGGGCTGCTTTCACTTGATAGCGTCCTGGAGGGTATTAAGGATTTATTTAGGAGAGCCTGAAATTTACGATCAAAAGAAACACTTATGACCAATGAACAGTAACAGAATCATTCCCCATGTGACAGTGTGTCATGCACAATATATTTAGTCAAATAGAAATATTCAGTGTGTGAAGTTATGGAGGCGAGCTTCAACTAAAACGCCTTTTCCACGTAGATTCCATCATCAGTCAATCATATCTACCAAAATGTAGAAATGAATTGCCTCCGAATTATATTTTGCCAGTTTGTACACCAGCCTTTCACAAACTTGCTCACGGTGTTCCTGCAACTTGCCATCTGCGTCCTCTCACATCTGTCAGCATTTATACACAGAAAGCATCCCTGACAACTGTACAAAAAATGAAAGCAAAAATCAAATCAGGGCAAACAGCTCAGGTGCAATCTCAGCTCGTACAAAACCTTTCCCACTCCATGCTTCATCGTTTATTCCCCTGAGCCAAGAAAAAGCACATTTCCCTTGACAACTGTAGCAGGAGACATCACACCTGACAGCTAATAGAGCTATTCTTAACACCTTAGTCAATTATCGAAATGATAGTGAGAAACGTATGGGTCACGATTGGCTGGCTTTACACATCACACATATGACATATTTGCAAATTCTGTGCAATCGCATTTCAAAACTAAAGCAAAAAGGGAGATTATATGGCTCTTATAATAATCATATAGCATAATAATCATTAATCAGACTCCAGTTTTACAAACAAGCTTAAGTTTGCATCTTTCTCAGTGTAAGTGTGGAAGCAGGTGTAAGAATGCATACCTCTACAGCAGGCACCAAAGAAAAAACTTGGCATTCCCTCACAGCTGTGAAGTTACAGAGACAATATACGCTGTATTCCTGCCAAATGCCTCAAAAGCATAATCCGCTTAACATGTGTTTCTTTAAATACTGACTCACAAGCAAACAAAAATATACAAACAGTAAAACAAGATTTAAAACACCATCATATTTGCAGAATACCTTCACTTTCTGTCCATTAATTCCAGCACACACACATACCTGTCGAGTCCAGCCCAGTGAACCCAGTCGGAGAACGTTACTCCACTCTCCCTGTCTTCTTTTTCTCTCTTCTTTTCAAACCCCAAAGTCCTCACCACAGTCTTCCACTGGTGGCTCTAATTGCTGTTCACCTGTCCAACTTCAACTCTCTAGCTCCGTTTTCCCTCCCTCCCTACCAAACTCTCTCTGTTCTCCTCTCTTTCTGTCTAAAGCCGTTGGTCACACGAAGGTTTGTGAAGCTTGCTCCGATGGTGGCTGCTACCGCCACTGACTTGTTGTACTTTAATTGTGGTTGCTAGGCGATAAGCTTCTCCAATTCTGCACACAGTGAGAAGGGGAGGACAGGAGAGGAGGGGGGGAGAAAGTGAGAGAATAGGTGGCGTGGGGGGTAGGAGGAAATGCTCATTATAGACACAGTAGCCTGAGGAGAATGATCGGCGGGGAGGAGGGGAGAGGTTTACAGGAGGGGAAGACGTTGTGCAGATGAGAGGCATGGATGGATGGAGAAGATGGGACCTCACATAGCAGGTGCACTTCCTTATTTTTACTTTGGGACCTTGTGCAGCTTGGAGCACTTAAGCCATAGCAATTCTGCACTTGGAGAATTTGCTATAATACTTCCAATGGACAAGCATTTAGCGTTTCTGTACACACACACTTCTGAAAGCACTGTCACTTTTTCTGCTTGTGCAACAAATAATTTGAAAAATTTGGTTGGGTTGGTATTAGCTTTTACTCAATTTAGACTACAGCACTGTTTTGCAATTATGATTGGACTGACATTCAGATCTAGAGTCAGCAGAGAGTAAACAGCTAGCTAATTATCTTTTTGAGCCCACGTCTCCCTGCTTGTCTTTGATGTACACAGGTGTCTACAGATGACAAACATTTCAAATTAGCTTGTGTGTGTGTACTATGTTATGTATTTAAAAGAATGAATGGAAACCCACGCCACTGTTGCACTTGTCAGATTGATGGAAGCTTAATATGGCATTTACATAAAGCCTGCAAGAACAAAATTAGTCACAATGTGTGATGTCTTTGATTAGGCAAGAATAGCAGCTAGTCATCGGCGTAGAGTGAGTGACGTTAAAAACTGACATTAGATGATTCCAATATGTCATTGCTTAAATATTTAGTAATGCCTCTCTCAAGATTTCTACTACACATTAATGCTGCCCACCGGCAGAGTGGCTGAGATCAGTTTCTTCTTCACGTCAATGATCAGACATATCTACATTAGATAGAAACATAATTGTTTTTCCACATCAAAAAAAGATTACGCCCACTGCTGAATGGGCTACGTTTCTGTGTCAGAGTACAGAGTCTGACAGCCCCTATTACTGTTAATACCCTGAACTGATGTTTCCCACATAAAGCTGACTCACATTAGACCTACTGACCTGTGATATCCTTGGAAAAAGTCTTATATAAGATGTGGGAGTGGGACTCTGATAAGGCAAAGGGACCCATTAATTGTCATTATCTATTGTCAGGCTTTTCTCATGCACTCTTGGTGCATATACCTACAAAAAGTAATGCACTGAAATTGCAAAATTCTATCCCACGTAATCATGAGCCAGTAATTTGTGTATATCACAAGATTGCCATCACATGACCAATGCGCTGAGTTAAAAAGGAAGACTTATTAAGACAGCAACGACACATAAGGATGTAGGTTGAGGTGGTGGATGGGTCAAACAGCACAGGACATTCCCACAGCAGACTGATGTTAGGAACCATGTGAAACCAAGCTCCATCTCTGGGGTACTTCGAAGCACTTCCGCCTCTTGTCTGAGGTAGAAGGAAACAGCTCCACAGAGCTCTATTACCAGCCAGGGAACTTTGTGGCTGGATTCCAGGCTTTGGAGCACTTTGCTGCACTTCCGCGTCCTCCAGTGAGTTCTCAGGTACCAACATTTAGCACTGATGGGTTAAACGTAAATCAGTAATGGGTAATACAACCCTATTTTAGTACCCTTAAAAGTACCGAGTTCGGTACCCAACCCTAATTCAGATAAAGTAAAAGGTTCACTATATTTTATAGTAGGTGCTGAAAATAATGCTGTAAATATTTCTTAGCACGTGTCTGGTGTCAGGCACCTCAAGGTGCATCAAAAGCAGGCTGCTGGACATGTAACAATGAGTTCTTGACCTACACGTTGAGTATCAGTTTAAAAAGATGATTAGACAGATGAAAACCAGCATGCCAACAGCACTCCTGGAGAGCCCTGGTTATGACCAGTATGCAAATCATGCTTCCTTTCACAGTAATGGCCAACCCGCTCAGACTTTCAGCTCTGGTGGACGTCAATATAAATCAATTTAGTCACGAAATCTACATTGTGCTTGGTGGCTGGCGACCTTTAGTGTGACTGTGGGTAACCGCTGTGGGTGGGTATACGTGCATGTATGAAAGACAGTATGTGTGTGTATGGTGTTGGCATGGTGTATTATGACTCACTGTGTGTTTTCAATGTCTGGCTGTGGGCACACACAAATTTCTGCCACCTCATTGTCCACTGAGTGAGCACTGTGCACCCTGAGCACGGAGCGGTATAGGGAACATTACTCATAGCTGGTGGAAATGTCAAACATGTTGGCATTGCTCTGAAAAGATACACAGGAAATAGTGTCATACTTTCTTTTTTTATCCGCTTCATTTCTACTTGTGTCTATCCATCCCTCCATCCACCCTTGCTTTCCGCAACAATAAAATCCACCTGCCAATTTCTGCGCCTGAGACTAGAGGAGATACGAGCACCCAGCATGCACCTCTGAGGGGCCGCAGCAGGTTGTCCTGACATCTGTCAGTCAGGAGAAACTTTTCTAATTATAACTCACACACAATTACGCACACATCCCGATACAACCAAACGCGCACCCACACACACCCACACACCACTCATTCTCATACATGCACGTATCCACACACAACCTCCTTGAAGGGCTCTCAGTGGGTTCCCGGTGGCCTTTCAGTGTATCCTTCTTATACGGGCTCCTGGGAGGAAGTGTGACAGCTGGCTTCGGGATACAACCTATGCACTGCTAAGCCTCCCATCAACAACAATATAATAATCCTACCATTGGTAGCAAGAAAAACTGCAACTTATTAATGTGTAAGTGTAACCACTAAACTACTGTTAGACAATTACTGCGATAGTGAACATTCTAATATATACAGTAAATTACTGTAATAGAAAAGTGTTCCACTGACTTGCTAGACAAATACATTATGATGGAAAAGCAAAGCAATAAAAGCAATAAAAACATACAAATCTGTCTCTAAGTATATTCATTAATATAAAACAGAGACAGAGTGCTTATTATATTTCACAGTACCACTTAGACAAAAGACTACAACAGATTTGAGATACAAGTCAACACTGTGTCCATCTTGCAAAAAATTGGCCAGTGGGGTCAGTGCATTTTTTACTGCTTAATCGATTGCCAGATTTGTTTGGACTGAGGGCAACATTCTGCGTGCTGTGGTAACAAAGCACAACTCAATTATAAACAGCAGCTCAGAGCGGTCAACTGGGGGCCTCCTACGCATCTGGGTTGGCGGAGAGAAAAAGAAAGGTGAGAAGGTGAAAGAGAGCAAGAGATATAAAGAAAATGAAACAATTTCAGTAGAAAAAAATCGAGTCATATGGGAGAAAGAAGGGGAAGATGGTTTAAGGAGGCCAAACAGATTGATATGTATAGTAGTTCTGGGTATAATTATACCCAGAGTTTATTGTTATTCCAAAAGTTCACAAAAATTTGAAAACTACAGTCTGTGCTGGGCAAAACTTAAAATCACCACAGGATGTTTCTAGGTTTGCATGAAGTTTTCTTAAGACGAAAGGTTAAAATGATTTTTTTTTTTTTTTTTTTTTTTTTACAAAATACAAACTGTAATATTCTTAATGAATATATAAACAAAAATGAACAGGATAAGCGTGTGTTTTTCTTCCTTACTTGGGAAAGGCTACAATCAGCATTTTCTCTCTGGACAAATAGGTTTTCAGTGGTCATGGGTATTTATTGGTTCTAGCTCCGATCAGCTACGATCGGCAGTGATGCAAAGACGAGCAGAAAATATCATCCATCTCCGTCTAAGCAGCGCTCAAACATCAATCCAAACTAAGTCAGGACTGAATTTAAAAGAGATTGAATAAGTAAGAGTAATAAAAAAAGAAGTAAGCAGAAGTAACTGTAACATCCATGTTGCTTTCTACTGTTTACTAACCCGTTTTCTGGCCTGTCCATGATGTTGAAAGTGACGCACCGGAAAAACAAAAAAACAGAAAGGCATACTCATTTACTGCAGAGCTGTGTTCACTGCAGGTTCACTACAGGCATGGGAAAGCAGTCTATTGGCTGTTTTTAACTGGTTTCCCGCATTTAAAAAACCCGCACGCACATAATTTTGGTGGGAAAAGGGTACTTCTTTCTTTCTTTCTTGAGCTAATCCATTTTCCACTCTGGTGTTGGACAGAATTAATAGGGCTCTTAAAAACTCAGACACTTCTGAGGCAAAGAAAAAAGATGGAAAGAAAACAGATGACAAAAGGAAAGCTGACAAACAGATACATGACATCAATAGGAAAATAAATGAACCGAAAGACTGGGAGGGCTAACGGGAAGACAGATGCAACAGGAGGCAGCTAGCTACGCATTCACAGGTGGGCAGATGCATGCAAAGAGAGGAAACTACAAGATGACTGAGAGAGAAGGTTGTAGTTGGCATGACAAGTGCATGTGCCTTGCTTCCTGATTGCACTGACCAATCAAAACATGTCAACAGCGCTGGGTGATGAGAGGGTGACAGGGCGGGTCTTCTCGCTCTCTCTGTCTCCAGTTTTACAATGTCATTATTTGTACAGGATTCCCCCTCCCAAGTCTTGTGGTCTGGGGACCAAAGGGACCAAAACATGGCTTATAAATCAACACAGCAGAGAGAGACTATGGATATTTACCCATAAATCACTGCGGCGGAGCCACCTACAATCAGACTAATGGGGCTGGAAGACGTGCTGTCATCCAAGCCATGATGTCACCAAGCCTGAGCCTGTGGGTGTTGATGTTGGTGGTGGGTCTCTGGTTCTGTGTGTGTGTGTATGGGGGGATGCCTGCATATGTGGCTGTGGGTCTCTTGAGTGTGTGTGCATGTGTGTAGGGGGGGTGTCTGAGTATGTGGTGGTAGGTCTACGGCGCTGCTTGTGTAAGTGTCTGGGGTGAGTGTGTGTGTGGTGTATGTGGGAGGCGGGATGTCTGTTTATATGGGTTTGTGTGTATCGGGGTGGTCAGCGTATACTTTCATCATGTCTGCATTTATGTACATTACATTGATCTATACACACTCACATGCACACACTGATATTCTACATCTTAGACTGGACTTTACACATGTATAAAACACACACTGACATACAGACACATGCACGCACACACTGGTCTTGCGGTTAGCGCTGGCTTACAATGGGTGTGGGATTCCATAGAGAAAATCTAAACAAGTCAAGCGGTTAGCACGGGTCTGCCACGTTTCCACACAATGGCGCTCATTGACATAAATAACTGGGGACTTTGTGAAATGGGACACCCATTAACTTCTCCTCCACAGATAATTGCCCATTAGATCTTGGAAGAGCAGTGGATTGAGAAATAACTCAACTCTGACACTAACATTGTGAAAGGGGCCTGGAATCCGTTAAGATGGGTTGGCTTTATCGTACCATCATCCAGCCAAGCACTTGGATTGTCAACAAAGAAAACGATGGCTTGTTGTAGGAGCTGTGCAGTCTGTGCCTTTGCTTAAGCTGCACTTTGAACATGGAAAAGATGATGACAACAAGGGGAAAGAAAGACAAAGACGAAGAGAACTGCAAATTAGAAAAAACGACAAAAGGCAGAATAAATTATTGAGGAAGAAACTGAAAACTACAGTAGTAAAAGAAACAGAAGCAGAACAGCAAAATTTCTAGATTGGTTATGAAAGCGCAGAAAAAGAAGTTCTTACAACTTTCTTTCACAAGGTTGAACTGTATTTGAAAAATAAATCTAGGTAATTAAGATGACTAACACAATGTACCAAGTACTGATGTCATTTATGACGTACCAAATTACTTATAGACAACCTTCACCTTGGATGAATCATGGTTTTGTTGTCCCACCCCACAGATTGTCCTTTAATTGACGTGCCGGTGTCGGCACTTCACTTCCACCTACTTGTCTTCCGCCTCACTCTGTGCACATGTTCCTATTTGTGTGTGTCACAAATGATCCAGAGTAGCATGACTCATTCATAAAATCAAATGCCTCCTGCCTACATCTTTCAGAGTGTACCGCCGGCAATACTATAAACAGTCGCTCTCAGTAACACAGGGTGAGTCAATTTTGATGTAAAACATGACTGCGATAATAGTCGGGAATGAGCGTACAGATCAATCGTGGTGTTAAGAATAGATATATGAGTACATCAGGAAGGAGGCTGACTTCACCTGTCAAATTATACAGTGAAAACTCCACTGTGCATCACACGATTCACATAATTCATAAAGTTCTAACATTTCAGATGGTTCAACAAACTGAGGTATTACCAGTAACCTGCACACACATTGTGTTGTTTGTTGCGCAAAGATAGTCAGACAGACACAGATGGAAACACACACACACACACACACACACACACACACACACACACACACACACACACACATTTACTCCACCTACACATGCCAATGGCCGTGGCTCTATTTATTTTCCCTCATTAGTTTTAAATGGCCCATCCAGACGTTACTGTGGCCCCTGCTTTTAATCATTGGGAGCGAGCTCGGCTCAGCGCTGGCTTCGTCCTCTTTGATGTCCCCAGTCAGTCCGCAAGCCAACCAGCGAGCCAGTGTCTCTCCTTCCTTCCCTTTCTGCTACTGCAAACAGCTGCCCGTTCCGCTGCACTTTGCAAAGCTCTTTTCAGATTGAGTCATACATCTATCACAATACTGCGGTAAGCATTTAGATCTCTGTTTAATTACTGGCGGTAAAGTGCACTGATGCAAAGGACAGCAATATCTCCATAAAATAGTCTGTATCTACCCAGCAGCAACCTCCAGGGCTGAAAAATGAAGCCAAGTGCCATAAACTGCAGTTTCTCAAATGGCCACTTGAGGCTGACAACTTTACAGCAGAAATAAACATTTACAGCCTGGTACAAAAAATGGTTTTGACCTTAATAGCTATTTTTTTCCTTCATGACAACTGTACAGGGGGTACATTTTTTAGATAACTCACCCATTAACATTTTATTGAGGCTCAAAGTTATGCACAGTTAAGGGCGTGGCCTCTTTGAATCACGGGCTGTCTTCAAGGTGTTACCTCAGGCCCCCAGTCAGGTCGACCCTTCCTTTCTCTAGGCTCCACCCTCTCATCCAAATATGGTCAATTCTGATATCAAAAATCCAAGATGGTGACAGCCAAAAAGCCAAACTCGAGGTTTCAAAACGGGAGTCCATAAACCAATGAGGGCATCAAGGTGACTATGTACATTATATTTACACAATCTATGATTTGGGAATTCTACTAGAGCAGGTTTAATGCTGTCTCTTTAAGGCCCCCTCCTAAAAAAAACAGTCTGCTCTGATTGGTCAGCGTTTCTGGGTCTTCTGTATCTAGGTGTCACTGCACCATCAGTGCAGCCAGTGGAATGACTGTGACGGAGAATGGCGGCACTTTCCACTGCAAAAACTCAGCAATACAAGCTTCTAAACCAAAATCTTCAGAACCAGATATATTCTAGTTTACCTGATTTTAGCATGTAGCGTTGCTGAAGCAGACGACCATGTAAAGACCATATAAAGAAAACTATCACAAGCTGACGTCAGCTAGTCGCAAAAGTAGAAAAAAAAAATGTTGAAAACAGTATTCAGAGCGGTCTGAGCCTGAGGTTTTTGCTCACAGGAGTTACTTTTACATACATTTACCTCATTATTTGGCCATGTTTAATAAGTCCATCTGGCACTGTAACATTACACAGTATAAGACAGAAAATAAGGAAAAGCATAAACACTCACATGCAGATGTTGACATGAAGATTTGTAAGACCCTTGCCCATCTTAAAAAACATGAATTATGACCATGATAGTCAAGCTGGGGTGCTTTCTCCCAATACTGTCTGATGTTTTATGTGTTTGCAGAAACAGAAGGACAGCCCCATAGCAAGGATGTCCTGTATGAGTTAGAGAGTAATAAGAGAAAGCTCCCATCGGCTCCTCATTTGCCAACGCTGCCTCTCATTTGAGACGGCTGGTTTATCAGTTGCTAGATTAGCTGCCTCTCAGCAGTCTTATTTTTAGGACTTCCGCTATGCAGTTATATTATTAAACTACTGTATAAGCATTGAGACTCCGACTCAGTATCAGTATCAGTACAGTTATCATCTAACAACAGAAGAGGTTAAGAGGTCAAACTGAAGGATTTATCACACTGCTTCATCTAAACCACAGTCAAGTAATTTATAGCTGTTACTTGAATTTGGCAATCAGAACAACAGATGGGATTGTAAGATTTTTTTAATACAATTTTCTTCCTCTTGATAACTACCAGATAACAGCATATTTTTTGGACTTCCAAGGCCTTAGTGTGACAGCTAATGGTTCTTCAATGATGTCATGGTCATGGTCATGGATCCAGAGATTTTTAACAATTCCAACGGAGTATCAAAGTTTCCAACCTTTATTTCCTATCCAGACATCCAGGGGACAAGGTGCTGGCCAGAATGGAAGGTGACCATTTGACTGCAAGAAAAGTTTCATAGGAACCTACTCAGGATTTAGCTCTCTCTAAATACTGAGCTTCTTCTAGGTAAAGTAAAGTAAAATAAAGAAGTATCACAGTTTAAAGTATAGGAAATGTCTTATGTTGCACGTCTGACGTAAAGGAAATGGTGTAGTGCTGTTTGATTAGCTATGGATTTTGGCATTATATTTGGATGTATCCTAGACTTCAATCATTTAGTTGTCATATAAAATCATAAATGGTGCCTGACAGTGGCTGGCTCAAGGCAAGCAGGAATGGGACAGCACCCCACACTCTCACTGTCACACCAATCCTTATATAAGCACACGCCCCTCCCCTTCTCTCAGCAAAGTCCTTTACTTTGTCAGATCAGCGTATAGAAAGACTGTGACGCGGCTGGACGGCGCTGTTCAGGATTTAGCCAGGCTTGGTGAAACAAAGGCTTACAGTTCCTGATATCCAGTTGAAAACAGATGCTGGTACAGAGGTTGTCCAGTTTATTATTCGACCACAGTGCAATGGATAGCAGGATGCCATACCCTTTTGTCAGTGTCACTCCCGGTTGCGTTGAGTAAAGTCATGCTGCACCGATTTGCCTTTCCAATATCAATTTTGATGCGGCGTGCCACGCAAAGCCCCGCCGGAGATGTACCTTCTCAGGAGTAGATCCAAAAGCCATGCTCGCCCTCAAGCGTCTCGCCGACCGCAGCCAACCACTGACGACACCCACCTTCCCTTATTTTGCTGCTTCACTATAAAAGTGTATAACAATATAATTTGGCAGAACTGGGAGTAAGTAAAGCAGAAACAGCCACACTGAGATAATAGACAAAGAGCTGCAGACCAAAGGCTCTTACTGCACCTCTGCAAACAGCTCACCTCTAACAGGTAAACTTCTTTCACCTGCCTTGCTGTGGAATACACATGCAGCAAAAAAAACCTGGGAACTTTAGCTGTGGCTCAGCACTCTGCTTTAAAACGTCATCACTCAAGACAAGCCATTATCAGTTTAAGACACACCTTAAGAAGGTATCTTTATTGTAATGGCAATGCAAATCCCTGCTGTGCTAGACTAACGAGTCAAACCAAGCCAAGCCAAGCCTACCCAGGACTGTCGAAAAGGGGTAGTTGACTGGTCAATATTACACTACAAGGGTACCTAACAGGCATGGCAGCTAGGACTGCAAACAATGTGTTGGTACTCTTGAATATGTTGCAAATTTGCGGTTCACTGACATTGCAAAAAGGACATTTTCTTCACTAGTCTTGGCTCAGGTGGATAAAATCAGAAGCACTGGATTTAGATAGAAAGAAAAAAACTGCCACACTCACACACCCACAGAAAATATATGGCAACGTTATTGTACTGCACTTGTATAAGGGTTGATGAAATTAATGTCAGACTATACAAAGTCTGCTTAAGTATATCAAAACCACCAGTAAGTCTAAGTATGTGTGCGTGCGTGTGCGCGCTTTAAATGATAGCAGGGGATCAGGCAGACATTCGTCCAAGAAATAATAAGAAATGTTAAGAAGAAAAATAAGCCTTTGATATGAATGACCTCATCACAGCCTGACCTGTTTTGAATTTCTGACCGGGGGCCTAAATATACACTGTTAGCAAGGCTAGCACTTCATTGTGGTGGATAACTGGACTCATGCCTCTATTCATTACATGGAAACAGCGTAATAAAGAGAAACAACTGGTGACTAATGGGAAATTACAGTCGAAACGGTCTGAAAATAAGTAACAATTCATTTCAATTTAGCTTTATGTCATCACCAAATTTACTTTATTCCTCAAGTTCACCAAGAAAGAGAAATAATATTATTTCTAAAGCACCTTAATAATGTTTGACCTGTCTTTTCAGATCAGGTGTTGAGAAATATGGGATATGGGGGGGGGGGGGGGTTAAAACAGCAGGTACATTTGCTGTGATACTACTGGGTGGTACCAGAGAGTGTGTGTTCTCTCCTGATCCCAAAGTGATTTATTTCATTTTAATACAGCATGTTTGCTTTGGAGCTTGATATGTATTTGGTCATGAGACATTAATAGAGTAGAAAACATGTTGAAAAATGAGCTTGCTGACGTGTGTGTTTGAGTACTGTATGTTCTTGAGCGTGTGTGTATGTGTGTGTGTGTACTGCATGAGTCTTGAGGCCCATGCTGTCACTCAGCCCAGCTCACAGGGTGGTCCAAACACTGAGCCCTCTTTACTCAGACACACACACACACACACACACACACACACACACACACACACACACACAGGCACATGCACACAAACAAACAAACACTCACTGGTGTACATGTAATGACATACATAACAAAGTATACATAAATATATGGCCATATATATGACCATAATGAAGCAATCAAATAACCTCAGCGCTTCCCCTCTTCCTGTCCCAAACCGTACACCTAAATATACCGCCACAGACTCCCATCACACAGCAACAAAACTGGAGAGTCCAGAGGAAAGCAACGGTGCTACACAGCAACCCTTTCATGCTCCACATTTGGTGTGGCAAAAGGTTTCACTGGAAGGATGCTGACCTTGACAGCACAGCGTATTAGCCAGTAGGTGACAGTGTCATTTGGCAGTTTTTTGGTGTGTCGGCGAGGCAAATTACCAGCACTGTGAGACGTAGTGCTAAAGGGGGGAGTCTGCTTCTGATTAAAGGAATACTTCACCCAAAAAAATGATAATTTTGTAGCACCATGTTACCATGTACTCATGAAGAAAACGTCAAATATATTGATTTGCTGATTGAATAGACGTTAGACTTTATTGTACTCGAGGGGAAATTCTTTTAAGTGGGTGTGTGATGTCCTGTTCTATTGAGGCAGCAATGCGTGCAATGGCCCAGACGTTTAACTCTGTGAGGTCGGGTGTGGGGAGAACAGTTATCCTGGCAGCTGTATTGGTGATGCATGTGAGTTTGGCCCTGTTAGTTTTCCAAAAACAGTTCGGCCTTCAGCCCCAACACCGACATCTTCCACGCATCTCCGGATGTCCCAGTAGATGTAGCTGGATACCCAGTGCCAGCTTTGGTCAAATTTCAGTGCTGGACAACCAGACAGATTTGCTGATGAAGTAGCTAATGTTAGCTAGCTTTCAGTTAGCATTTGAAAACAGCACTCTGGCCCTGATAGCATGTTAAAAAAGCAGGTGGAACAGTACAACAGGACTGGCTGAATAATGCTCTGGTGCAATAGTAGCAGGAGATGGGGGGCAACATCAAGTCCTTTAGACTTACAGTTGGGGAATACATTTAACAACAGAAAAACTATATCAAGACATGCAATTAAAATCTCTCACACAAGTCTCATTTTCCAGTCAGTACTTCCAAAACACATCAATTTTACTGTCTGATTTTGAAGATAGATAAGTCTAAAGTGTTTGGGAGGTACTGAGCATACTACTGGATAAATGAGACCTCGATTATACTGCATGAGTTGGTGAGAGTTTCTAAACTGAAATAGTTTTGCTGATATTAAACTGGTCCCCAATCAATGGATGAATCAATATGTTTGCCGTTTTCTGTGGAGGCATGAGAGAAAAACAAAGTTTTCCGAACAAAGTCAAAGTAACACGGCTTGACTGATACAAAAATGGTCATTTTGTGGGTGAAGTATTCCTTTAAGCTTCTTCATATTAAAGGGTTCTTGTCAGTGGAAGAAATCTGCCTCAAATCCTCTTGGTACCCAAACTTTCCAAAAGCCACTTAACACTCGTGCTTAGGCTGTTTTTGTTTTTCAGTAAATTGGACGAGAGTGACATTGATTTTGGCCTGCTTACGCTAAGCTGGGCAAGCAATAAAACTAGTCCCTGAGGCCACATATTTAACATTTGATTATTCAGCAATTTGATTGGCGTAAAGATTTCTCAAATTTTAATATCAAAGATGACAGCATTTCTTGTGTAAATAGCACGCAGCCATGTCAGCTTAAAATCTAAATATTGACCTCACTTAGCCTCACCACTCACCACTACAAAGACACACAGCACTATGATTACTCACAGAATCGCTGCGCTGAAAGACAGAGAATCAGAAGTGAAAGAGTGAAGAGAAAGGGGGGTCTTTTGAGCATGTGTGTATAATTGCGGCAAAGGAACAGAGATTGCGAGTTGTGCCAAAGGAATGTGACACAAAAGTTGATGGCATGGTGTTTGTTGACATGTCGAGAACTGAACCAAACACATAGATGTTTAATCAGAGCATATACTTTGTAGCAACAAAGAGATAGTTTAAAAGAAGTTCAAACATGTAAATTATACTCCTTTCATGAGTACCAGACCATGGCTTGGCTTTCCATATCTGTTCCTCCAAAAGACAACAAGCCGCATAGTGAGCTCGCAAGTGATTTATTTGGGCTATTAGCGCTGATGTATCTGGATTAGCTCCACTTTCGTCTTCCAGGTGAGGGGGAAATGAGTCGTTAATATTTGCGCTACGCTACAGTTCTCCTACAGCATCACAGCTCGCACAGCAGGAAGCGCGAGGCTCCCTCCCCTTTTCCCGCTATTAGACATTCACTGAACAAATACTGCAAATGAGCCCCGCTTCCCCCACAAAATGGTAATAAGCCATAATTGCCTGTAATCTGAATACATTAGTCCTAAGAGGGTCCTGTTGCTTTTGTGTGCAATCACGGTAGAGCTCGAGGACTAACATACGATGGTAAGGAAGGTGTATGACTCTATGCGAGCCGTTGATTTGGCTTGGCTCATGAATTATGCATCAATTGTTGCAATACACGAAACAGTTATGCTGTATATATGATTTCAGTGCATGTTTATGTTGCTTCATTGGACTCTCGTGAGAATAGGTGTGCTTCTGTCACATATGAAAAAGTGTTGTAAACCAAAGGCAAGCCTACTTAATTGCATTTTAAAGCCTCAAAATACAGTGCATGAAGATTAAATCAACAAAAATGGCACTGACACTAAAATGACATCCACAAGCACAACTGATTGATGGGAGTCAGGGTCATTTACAATCCTTTCGTGAGCCTCCTTTATTTTTGTTTTTCTGCTTGTTCCTACGCTGAGTGTGTTCCCCTCACCGGTATGTCGGTCTAAAGGTTGGCATGCCTTCTCCCTGTCTTTCTTTTTTTCATCTTCTGTTTTCTCATTTCTTTCTCTCTGACTCTCCAGAGTTGGAGGCGCCATTGTGTGCTTGTGGCTTGTTTACGAGGAACACTGATTCACCCAGTGAGGTTTGGCTTGCTTGTACGGGGAGGGGGGGGAGAAATATGAATGAATTTACAACGCCCCAACCCTCCACTTCTCCCCTCTATTCCCAAATTCTCCCATCATCTTTCTTCCTCTCTACATGCTCCTCAGCCACCTCCAGGCACACTTTTCCACTGGTGTGTGTGCGTGTGTCAGTGAGAGTGTATTTGTGTAAAGCCAGAGGGGCGGCCAACACTGGCCAGAGGCTCATTTTTGTGGCCGGGCCAGTGTGTATCCCGACGGCTTGCAGGCGTCTCGGGGGCCAGCTCCTCCTTCCAGCTCCATTCCCTCACCCTAGGGCCTCTCCAGAGAGTCTTTGCAACCAGCCATTGCTTAGTCATTTCTAGATCTACCAAGACAAAACCCAGTGCTTAGTTTCAAGCATTTATTAAAAATGACAGGCTGTGTTTGTGGGACCTGTCTTGGAGAGGACGATGAGAAGGAGGAGGAGGGGGGAAAGACATGTATCCAAAACTGGAAAGAACATTGAGAGTGGGTTTCATGGCTGGGTTGGATATGGGAAGTCTTGGACTAACTTGTAATGGTATCACTCCAAAAATGTCAAGGTTTAAAAACGTCTGCCTGCCTGGCTGCTGATGACCATGTTCTCTATATCTCGTATGCAAAGCCTGTGGTTACCATAGAGACCTGCAATTTTGCCTATTCTGGTACATTAGTTTATTATTAAAAGAGTAAACTATCTGGAACTGAGGACAGCAATCTATATTTATCCCCAACTGGGAAGAACCAATAAAAACATGGGGCACATGGTGAAATGTTGAAACTACAGAAACTATATTAAGTTATTAATATCCATATCATTAGGATTGGCAGGAAGGAATTGGATCTTTTTGTGTGGCTAATGAGCTCTTAAATTGAAGAGTCGTTCTGAGGGTCTCTTTCAGGCATGAAGAGCTGAGCTCCAGCTTTTGGCTCACCTCAATAGTTCACGTGGCAAACAAATAAAATGGCGCATGCTTTTCAGAAAGTTCACGAGTTCAGGACATCAGTGAAGGAAGGGGGTGGTATTTGATTTCTCGCTGACACAAGAGGAAAAAGTTGGGGGTTGATGAGCAGGAGGGAGAGAGAGACAGGGCATGGAGACAGCAGCATCCTCTGCTTCACACCTCATCTTTCCCACGGTATTTGGTTTGTTTACAAGCAGGAGTTGGTGACAGGTTCATTCCTTGTATCCTGGCTCCAAGCAGCACCAGGTAGGAGGCAGCCAGGCTGGACTCTGAGGCCTTACTGCTGCTCAAAGTCCCCTCGTGCAGACCAGCATGACCAACAGGCTGGGATTTCCATGTCATAACATACCCCTCCCCAATCCCCCGACTGACGCCAAGGCTTTCTCCTTCCTCTTTGCTGTCTCATTCTCCAGCCCCCCTTCCGTTCCCTTTCTGCCATGTCTTCATCTCTCCGGGGGGCTACAGTAGCCGTGAAACAGCGTGACCCACACTGGATGTCTCTTCATCTCTCCCCCTTCTCCCTTTCGTCTAATCGTTTCTCCAGTTTGTGCTGTTTTGGCGTCGGTGTCCGGATGCTGATACCCAAGACAGCAAACCTGACCCCTGCTGACTCCACACTGCCTCACACTCCCTAGAAACAACCCCCCACCCCACAGTTAGCCTCAAATCCCATCAACCCTCTCCCTCCCAGCCCCGGTGCCCCCCCACCCCCCCACCAACCCCATTCCCTTCATGACCCTTTTTGCCACCTGCAGGCCTCTAATTTACAGTGTTTGTGCGTACTGAGATATCCGTGAACGGCTGGCTATTCTGGGCATGTGGAACATGGCATCAATGCCGGATCGCATCCATGCAATTTCCCCTATCTGCACCCCACTACCATACCACGCTCACCATCCCCTGCAGAAGCATTTATGCAGGCTGGCTCAGGTGTCTTGCCCAGTAGCAGTCACAGAGTCTGGAGAACATTTTGCTTTGTCACAAAAGGCCAGAGAAGTCATACCAGGAGGACTGGTGGAACCCAGGAGCAGCTAACACTGATGTGTTTCAGAGAAGCAAGAATGCATCTCATTGCAAATTAATGAAGTGCAGTATCTTGCCGCACCGAACTTTAGAACATGCTCCTTCTTAATCTCAAAAGAGACACTGCTTAGTTGCAGTTGTGTGTTAAAATACAAAGTGTTTTCCATGATTACCAGCATGTGAGACTGCACGACTGACTCAGACTATGACAGTGTGACTACTCTGCAAAAAAACAGCCTGAGAAAGCAACAGAAAGGAGGAGGAGAAAGAGTAAGCGAGAGAAACTGGCCTAAGAGATTCTGTGTTCCCCATAACATGCCTTTCCATCCCAGGCATTTGAAAGAAGAAATACCACAGTCTCTGCAGCGCTACAGCTCTTGTAAATAATCCGAGTCTGGGCGCCACCTCAGAATCCCCAGCCTGGTCCCCGGCCTGGTGGGTGCCATGTCAGTTCAGGAGGAGGGGTTTAAGGTGGGGTGGGGGTTCTTGAGCGAGGAAAGAGTGAGGCGAGGAAAGGGTGGGGAGGAGAGGGGAGGAGGGAAAGGCCTGGTCTTGCATCATCACTAGAGTACTACTTAGTGCATACTGCCTGGGTGAGGGTGTGGGGTACATGTGTAAAGGTCGAGGTTAAGAGGACTTCACCCCAACACAACCATCAATCTTTGCAAGTAAAGTTCATTCAATAAACATCCCGACAACTCACTGTATGTCTTGATCTTGATGATACCCCATGCAGCACTTTTAACATAAGTGTAATACCATGTTTCATTGCATGTTTTGGATCCATGACTTCCAAAACTAGCAATGTTTATGGGCAAGATGGGAATCTGTCTGATTTTGACAGGTCTCGGTTTAAACAGACCTGGTATGATGAAAAGAAAGAACAAGATACTGCACTGTATTGAACTTCTGCAACCTTTCAACAAGACTTGAGTTTATACGTACAGAACACTTGAACTCAGTGACACAAGCTCTTGTCCCGTCATAGGCGCACTGGATGTGACACACATACACCTACATGTCCCCATCGAATGCAGCCTCTGGAATGAAACTGCAATGACAACTGCGCATAAGTGCTCCACATTCCGTAAGGCTTGCAGCAGCAATCAGAAAGGCCAGACAAATACAGTACATAATACAGGGGGGCTAAATGAGCTCCGGGCTGCAAAGGCCAGGGGAGCTAAACTTGACCTGCCCCTTGGCCCGAACATGGACACAGCTGCCAGGCTTCCCAATTTCCACCGCATGAGCAAGGGGGCACAATCTTTTCTTACTATGTAAAATATGATAGAAATATACCTCCAGCCTGTAAAATGTCAGGCCTATATCAGGGTCAGTTGAGTAAGCTGTTTGGGTGTGTCTATCGAGATGCATTTACTTATAATTTTATATATGATAGCATGCCCTAGAGTAGTAAGTAATAATCTTGAAATTTTGGTTTCACTGAATGAGGTAATATAATTGTGATTGAGTCTACAGCCCGCTAACGAAAGCACTTGGGTGTCTGTGACAACCTTCCCAGGAAAAATCACAAGCATTGCACACGTCTTCCTTTTTCCACCACCTATCAGTGGTTGGTCCGCCAGAGAGGGAACTAATTCAACAGACTCGCTCTTCAACTCAGGTGTGTGAAATGGCGTACTGTTTTTTCCTGCTCACTGCTAGCATTGCAAGTAAACAGAAGGAAACCCCCATGTTGCATGTATTCCTCTACACCTGTAATTACCACTTGTTGCCACAGGTGCCACCAAAAAGAACAAAAGGGAGTGCTTCGAGTAGAGCAAGCAAATACAACTTGGGTTGCAAGGTTGTGAGTAGAAAGACTGGTAGAGGTGGTAACTCAGGGACCTTATTTGGTGCTGCTTGGAAAAAAAAGGAGTTGAAAAAACAGCATCTCTACTCAGCAAAAACTATGCATGTCGAGTTTGATGAAAAAAAAACAAAAACAGATTTCATACATCACAGTTGATAAAATGTGAGTTTCTCCATGTTTAATTCCTTGTAAACTTGACATGTGAGCCACGAAGCAAACCAAAAGCAAGTTTCCTGCACCTAGCTTGCTGGAAATGAGAATGGCTGAATTGTTCCAGGCAGCTGACACCACTACCTCAGGCTGCTGTAACATCCAGGTCTCCTGCTTGGCTCATGGGCAGGGTGGCAGGTGAAAGCCCCAGATGGTTGGCACTGTCGCTGTCCCCCTGCACTGCATCCAGCTTCTCAAATTCCATATTGGGCAAGAGGTAGACACAACAACAATTATCCATTCATACCGGCATGATGCTGGCACTTCTTTGGCAGCGCGGGCATGAATGGAAAGAGAAAACTGAGCAAAGTTCTTCTGACAACTACTGAGGATAAGTAGGTTGATTTGATGAATGCAATCACCTTACATCATACCTTTTCATGTATCCAGGAAATCCTGTTAATTGTGTTGAGCAGAAAAGTAAAGTGATTCCAGTTTCTGGCCACTATTTAACAACACATTTAAGATTATGGAGCGACACAGCTATACACTGTGAATGTGTATTGTCCTAACAACAAATTAATAAACAGTCCTGCCTCTTATCATATCTGAGACATGCTGATAATACAATAAGGCTGCCAGTCAAGGCTGAAATTGTTGCAGAGTGGAAATTAAAAAAGCTTGCCTGAGTGGATGCAAATGAATGTTAATGTGTGTGCATCATTTCATTGTTTGCTTTTAATGAGTGTGGCATTGCAATACAGTAGTCAGGAGCTGTGGCAAGCAGAGGCTGGTCACAGCTGTTTGTCAGCCTCTAGTGGTTACCTGTAGAACTATCAACTCTTTATAACAGGAGCAACCAACACTGAAGCAGCATATATTTACTACCATTTCTACTACTGGAGCTACTACACTACTATAAACACAATATTACTAGTTATTAAATACAATCTTTTAACTCATTAAAGTGCATTTTAAGTGCCTTATTCCAATTACAAGGCCAGATGAGCACCAATAACACAGGTACCTGATGACTTGGACACTGAACCTCTGAGTTCAATGACATTCTTTCTTGACGGCTACTCCTATAAGTGAAAATGTGTTATCGATTAACACAATGCTCTCTGTGGCACATGAAATCTGAGTCATGCATCGAGCATGATGAAAGGCCGAAATGGCGAGATGCTGTTGCCTTTCACATTGTTTCAAACATCAACTTCCATTCATCAAGCCATTCATCTTTCACACTCATCCCTCCTTCTGTTTCATACTTCTGTGTCACTGTCCCCGGTGGGTTCGTGTCTCGAAGTTCCATCTGTCAGCACCATCCAGGGGGGGCGACAGAGCGGATGAGGCCCAAGGGAGAGACATCAAACGTGGGATGCTGGCCTTGGTCCCCTCCCCACCCCCCCATCCCATCTCTATTTGAGTTGCTGGCCCCTCCATCTGTCTGCGCATGATTTGGAGCTGGCTGTCGCAGGAGGGAAAGAAAGGCCGTCCACCAATGACAAATGACAATCTCAGAATAAACACACAAGTGAGGGAGGGGAGGAGAAAAAGAGCTGAATCACTCTTTCATCATCCATCAGCCTCTGTTGGTCTTCTCATTAACCTCTGGTCTCTGCCCCTCACTCTCTTCTGGTGCCTGTCACTCATTTTCTTCCATTTCACTCATTCTTACACTTTTGTAAGCATATCAGGCAATTTGTCCTTTTGCAATAAGATTGAGAAGCGTAATAAATGCTATGGAGTCACATCTCTTCACTCTTCACTGCATGCAATCACTAAAGTTTCGGTTAACTTTCTACTTAAATCACAAAACAGCAATCTAGTGGACTGCCTGATCACACACTTGTGAGGCTGAGGTAAAGAATGTGGCTCGTGGCTCTCCTGAGCTGCAAATTAAACGACAACATGCATGCATGTTAATGCTGGAGACATGGATACCGCCAGCAGTGCAAATTGTGGGTGCATACCAAAAGTACGCCGACTCATTCCCTACTCTAGCTCTCAGCACCGGCTAAAACCTGCAGCCAACATGCCGAGCCCCCCTGATCCCAGTGCCGGCTCAACCAAACACACACATGACAGATGCCTCCTCTGCTGCAGCGCAGGCATTCGGAGCATCTCCTCCGCCACCAAAGGCATATTCCTTTTATAACCAGCAGGGATTAGGGCCCATTGGAGGAAGCTAGCATGTGCGCTGGCCTTAGGCGGCTTGCAGATAAAAAAGCATCTCAAATTGAATCAATAACCACCAGCCGCCAACTAATCCTGACTAGCCCCCATAAACACAGCTATAGCAGTCCCCCTCCACAAACCCCTGCCAATGCTCTAGTCCAGCCCCACCCGACCCAAGCTCCAGACCCCTTCATCTTTTTATAACTGCACCCCAGGGCCATGCAGGGGTGCTCAGGTGAGGGCTTTCAGGCAGGGTAGGGCAAGCTGTATATTCAGAGCAAAAGGGGATGAAGGGGTACACTCGTTTTGACCAGGTAATCCATCAGCAGACAGGCCAGCTTTGGACTGCACGGCGACTGGCAGCCGGAGAAAAGTGGACAGCTGATGTGGGTCGAGCCCAGCCACAGCACGCCAGACGGGATAAAGAGATATAAGCTTCCCCACCCCACGCTCAGTGCTCCCCCTCATCCCCGACCATAGACCCATGTCATCCCAAAGCTCTTTCATCTTCAAACCCAGCGGGTGCTAAAGCAAACTTTCCACTTTGGCTCTCTAGGGGCTGGACATTGTGGAATTGCAGAGAGACCTGTTCTCTCTGCTCGGTGCCTCAAAGAAGGGTTGCCACACCCCTTGGCTGATTGGTGGATTCGGAGACCAGTGACAGCTTAGTAACATCAACAGGAGGCTGGAGGATCCATTCGATGTGATGACTGTATAAAACTCACTGGGATAAAAGATCCCGCTACATCAGAATAGTGTTATGGTAGAGTTTAGATTCTACCATTGACAAGCTTAGGATAAGATGGCTGAGCTTAAGAAACAGTTGTAACAAACGACTGCTAACCGCCACTCCCTCCTGTGACTCCCTCCCTACAAAAATATCACAATTATTAATGTGTTTTTACAGTGAAATCAAGCTGTCAACAAGTCTCACAGCCTCCAAGTCCCCGACGTCTCCGCAGCTCACACAAATTCCTCACAGCCCTCTTCTGGCTCTCCTCTTAATGAATATCATTTTCGATCTTTAAATTTTGGGTTGGGACAGAAGATGCAAGCTGAGACGAGGATCAGGCTGTGGAGTGGTGGGATTTCCAAGCTGTCAGGAAAACTGAGCAAATCCTATCCCCAGGCCACTGGCTCCACACAGGAATGCGGGGCGTCCACTTTAATTGTGCTTTTCTCCCGATCCCCATCTCGCAAAATCAAATTTCCCTTTTCCCACTTGTGGAATCCCTGAAGAGCTTGGTGTAACATCTTTAAATGCAACTCAAGGCCACATATAAAAGTCACAGTGAGTGAAAAAGGAGGCTTCGATGGTTAGATAACTGAAAGCTTCAAAGTCAAAAGGACTACAAGAGACAGCCGGACAGTAAATCAGGGAGACACTTCAAAGCGAGCTATGGAGACAGCCGTGCAGATAGACAAATGGCAAAGGAAGACAGACGTTCAAACTCAAAGAAAAGGATCACGGCGCAAATCAAGGCGGCAGACAAAACAAACAAACAGCACCACACAAGGACAAAACAGACCAACAATAAGCTGTATAAACAAACTATCAAAGTAGACAAAATACGGCTAACGGTCACACACACACACAGCTGTTGTTAGCAGCCAGCCAGGCAGGCTGACAGAAAGGCAGACAGACAAATAGAGTGAGAGATCCCCGTGTGAAAGACAAAGGAGGGTACAGTAGTGGGTAGCAGCAGCCAAGGGAGACTTCATTAGTGAGGTCAGTGCCCCAGGGTACTTAGTGTAACACTGGAGGCCTATGCAGCCGCCCCCCCGGCCCTATGCCGAGGTGGATATTGCATCTTTGCGATAACATCTCCCTACATAGGAGGGGGCCCCAGCATCACAGCATAAAGACCCCTGTTTTCGGCAAGTTTGAAATAAGGCTTTGTTCCCCCAAGGCCTCGGTCCCCTCCCCCCCACCACCTCCTCCTCCTACTCTTTCCTCTTGGGTGGGCCAGAGACTTTCCAAAAAACTGAGCAACTTGTGTCTGGGGATAGACCCCCCTTCTGCGCATATACACACACGCAAAAACACACTCGCACATGCACGTATACAGGCACGTGCACACTTACGCACAAATGCACGGACACACATATCTTCCACCAGCCTCAACCCCTGATCCCGACAGTGGCGTCCCCTGGCTTTTGGCCACGTCTGTGTGGAGCGGTTGGTAAGAGAGGTGGAGATCCAGGGCTGCTGAGGGAACAGCTCCAGGAGGGGGCCTTGGTGGGCTCATCTCACCCCAGGGAGAGTGGGGGGCCCACAGAGAGGTGTGTGTATGTGTGTGTGTGTGCCTGTGTGTGAAAGGCCTGAGGGGGCCTAGTCCTGGTCAAAGGTGCCTGGCTGCCTGGGCACTCCAGGGAGCTCCAGAGACAGGCAACCTTTACATGGAGCCTCCCTCGGTACAGACGCTCCACAGTTAGTTACATACAGTTTACTGTAAAAGCCCTCGCCACTCATCAATAGCCACACACACTCAAACACACAGACAATAATAGTAACATTCATGACACAGCACATTAATTCTTACCAACAAACATGCTTCATATCAACTAACGAAGCAGAACATAACCGGCTATGAAAGTAAGAAAAAAAAGCCATGTATGCTAATTTCCTTGTCCATTCCTGACATGTGAGGGGTTTGTCAAGGTCTTACAGTAGGATGGACAGTATAAATATCCCTGTTGTGATGCTGAGACGGGTTGCCAGGTAGGAAAGACATGCATGCCCCCATTTATACCCACATCAGCTGGTGGATTTATAGGACCCTTAAAACGGATCAATCATTTTCCACTCCCAGGTCTCTACACCTCTCATCCCCTCTCTCCACACTTTCCTTTTTGATTCTACACTCAGAGTGTATAAGCAGAAAGGGGAGTGGGGTTATATGTGCGTATTATACACTCGTGTGTATGAGTGCACCTGTGTTGCATGAGTGTGTGCGTATACCTTTTATGTATCTTTGCACATACATGTAACACAGATTGCATATGCGTGTATGCACACGGCTGAATGTGCTTAGCGGCTCAGTCAACTACCAGCACTGGGTGCTTTTCATGTTCATTATCACTTGTTTTATAGTGGAATATTTAAGTCGGGGGGCCTTGGCACGGCTGCGGCTATAGTTAGAGAACAAAGGAGAGCGCTGGGGGTGTCGGGAGGGTGTGGCATGCCGGAGCGCAGCGCAGAGCTTTTCAGTAAGTGTTGCGCCCCACACTTCATGGAAAGCCAGGGGGGCTGGCCAGGCCAGCCGTGCAGGCAGACGGAGCTAAATTCAACTCATTCCTGTATTAATGGGAGCTTATGTGCCATTCCACCTCACTGAAGAGGGCATTAGCCAGAGCCAGACAGCCAGGATACACCTCAAAATATCTCCTCTCTCTGGCCTTCTCTGTCTCTCTTGCATTATGTATTTTTTTCTTACATGTGGGTTTGGCAGGATGACTGGTGAGGCTGAGGCTGTGTATGTGTAGGAAGGCTATCCGATAGATTGCTCTGTCTAAAATTCAGCATTTTCGTTCCAATGTGTACATAAAGCCTTAAATAAACTAAATAAAAAATGCGTCTGCTTGGTATGGAAGTGGTTTGGCGTAAACATTCATACCACTAAATATATTGTTCTCCATACTAAACTGATGGGAGAGTCTGGGTTCTCAAGAAGAGTCGATCTATAATGCTTCAAGGATTTTCCACCTGCAGACCAATTCAATAATGTCTATCAGGAAGCTCTGTTTTGGTCGACTGTTTTTGACATTAGATGACAAAAGGTCCCCCCGGCAAAGCATGAGTTCAGCTTTCTGGGCTTGTAATGAAAACCAAGGAAAACCCTGCAAAATGAACATTCCACTGGCATTGAGGTGTGGTCACACTGGCCTGACCCGGTGACCACTGTCAGAAATGGAGTGACCCCGCATTCTGGTCCACTCACTGATCCACTTAAGGGTCACATTCACTTGACGCTGAACATCAATTAACAACTGCTAATCCAAAGTTAATTTACAACATAAACAGCAACACCGCAGAACTAGTTTAAATGCACAGGGAAAAAACTGGCCTGTGTCGCGGTAGCTCGTAGGGGTCATATAAACTCTTGAGACAACAGGAAGGAAAAGCAGGACTGAGCACATCCAAAGTGGAAGGCAAGAGGGAGCAAAATAATGGTCATATTTATAACAGTAATCTCTAATGGAAGCAGAGGATTGTATTTATAGTATAGCATGGGAAAAATGACACCTTTTCAGGGGTGATAACTGAATTCAAATTGATTCTAACAATACATAGTTTAACAATGCATATAACTTTAACAATCAGGACACAGTCTCCTGCTTTGTACCACTTTGCGAGCTGTCAAGAATCACTCTAAAGTGCATTGTTCTGCTTTGAATTCTTCTGATTTAAATTGGTTCATTTTGTTGGCTGCCTTTTCGCCTGAGACATCCGCGTGCCCTCGGCGCAGGTCGGTGTGTCTGCATGTGTTAAAAGAGATACAAGTATGCACACGGCAAAGACATCCATTGTATAACAGGGAATTTCGTGTGCTGTGCGACGGAACGAGCTGAGCGGTTATTAGCTGGCAGGGATAATTGGAGTCTATGTAGGTGGCATGACCCGGCTGTCTGCGGCAGGAAGGCCCAGAGCTGAGCGTGACCTCGACCGCTGACCTTACAAATGCAATACAGTGACCTCTGACCCTCCCTGCATTTAAGAGATAGTGTTGTCTTTCTGCAGTCAGCCAGCAAATTAGAGCGCGAGTGGCCAAGGAATCTTCACCTATTCTTTTTGTTCAGGTTGGTGTTGCATCCTGTTGTATTGTCATTAAACTGCTACAAGACATATCAGGGGGGTGCTATTGACTTGTGGCAGGAAGCCGTAAGGTGCATTTTAATGTGTCTGTCTCCTCCCTCACATAGACCCACTGTGTCATATAGGGATCTCTCATACTTTGTTTGTCCTGGCTACAGTAAAATGACCATAGTGATCAGAGTGGACTTTTCAATATCAAATATAAGGTATCAAAAATGTATAGTGTATAGAAAATGAGCAAAATTAAGAAATAGCATTCCAGTGTGATGCCGGATCAATGACTGTATATAAAGCTGGACAACATCTCTCTACTTCGTCCCATTGTACAAAAATGAAGCCTAAATTTCATGGATATGGGTATTGCATTTGTGGGCTGGTGATGTCATTTGGAGCCAGCGATCCTGCTGATCAAGAGCAGCGCCAGCAACAGTGAGCAAACTGATTGGCACACACCTGTCAATCATGACATCAGACCATCTTTTATAGCATCAAATAACTAATTAAAACCAAATTTTAACACTAGAACTTACAACAGCACGATTAGAAAAACCTAAAATGACAGAGACCACTTTTTTGTTTGGCTCATGTCGAATCTGCTGACATGAAGGAGGCGGGGTTTGATACTACAGGTGTCACACTTCGGGAGCTGTCATACTGTCCATCTTGTTATAAAGTCTATGTGTCTGAACATATTCTCTGTAAACAGATACCTGCGTAGTATGTATGCAGAATCACGGCAAGATTTTGGTGGTGAAAGCATTCTGGTTTCCGTTTGTAGTCCATGTAGTATTGACTGGGTTTTGGTTCCATGCAGATAAACAGTCTGTGTTGAGAGCAAACCAGGCAGAGCGCACTAGCCGAAATGCAATCTCGGAAGCCACTGGTGATCATCTGACAACCTTTTTTGCTTTCCTTTAGCTTTATCTGCATTCATATGCAGATATCGTTAATAGAGACTAACCAAAATGTCGTCCGCCTCACGTCTCAAGTTGCTAATCAGACTGTAAACAATTACCAGCAAATGTAAGAGGAAGTCTTGGCCTGGATATACATTATTTGAGTACGCACTGGCTACATGGGAACCACCTACATACTGGCCGTTGCTCCAACAGACTAAATTGTCATCAGACCAATAGCTGATGGGTTCTTGAATTGCCATGAAGAAGACTTAAACCAGAACTAAACTGAAACAAGAACTCTTCAGACTTATGCGTGGCCTCATGTGGCCTTTGCTGTGTGATGTGGTGCCACTGGTCTCTTTTCCAGAAGCTTAATAAACCCAATATTACATCTAATAGAAACCCAATAATTTCTTCTGATGTTAGCGGGGGCTGCTCTTTATTTCAGGAAAGGCATGATGCCTCTACTATAAAAACTCTGCGGGAATCCCTGACATAACTTTTCATTTCATTCCCTCTATCATCCAATCATAAGGGGACAATAAAACAACCATGGCTGTTTTTCAGTCACCAAACTGAGTGTGACATCCACAAAAGTGTGACTTCACTTGCAAGTCATGGATACACACACACGAGCACACACAGAAAAAGACAGAAGGCTACACTTACAAAGTACATCTTGAATTTATGGAACGATCTTTCAGGAGATTCCCCCCCCAATGTCCCTCTTGTCTCCCTCTGTGCATCAGTCACCGAGGGGGCAGGTAGGCCTCTCTTGGGGGACATTAGAGGAGAGATATCTGTCAAGACGGACGCAGTGCTCCCTCAGGCTGCCACTGAGCAACAAGCGTGTCCCCTTGCCTGCTCTCCTGTATCACAATACTGCTGTTGAGTGACTGGAAAGCCCTAATGGATGCAGGTATCTGCTGTTAGTCTGATCTTCTATAAAAGCTGCTGGCAAAAAAAAAAGATAAGGGGAAAACTGAGGAGAGGGAGAGAATGTGTGTGGGTTTAGTGTGTTTATATGTTGGGACGCCTTTGATGGGGAAGTGCGTCTGAGTTGATAGCTCACGCACTGGTGTGAAGAAAATATAATGAGGACATGTGTGGGTGTGCGTTTAGAGAAAAGAGAAAGTGTGCGCGCATATAAGTAAATACAGGTGTGTGTGTTGTTACGCAAGTGTCCAGCATGCATGTATATGTGTGTGTTAGGTCATTAGTGCAGCTTTAAAGGCTTGGCATCCGCACTGAAATCTGCAATAAACCGGAGGAATTCAACATCTCACAAAGTCATCAGGGGGAAAAGAGTTTGCCAGCCAATCCATCATCTAGACGAGTGTTTCTCAACCTTTTCAGCACGCAACTCCAAAAAGAACACCTCTTGTTTCAGGCAATAACACACAGAGGGGTGAACTTTAACACCAAAGGATGGATTTTATTTCCTTTTACATGATATTTCACTTGATTATGTAGTGGAAAATACTGGATACAACAGAGATATTGGCCCAATCCCATTTCTTTTATTACCTCTACCCTTCGTTTTCAAGTGCCTGCTTGGGCCTTGGAACAGAGTTACAGGGGGTAGCTGTTAAAAAATATCCCCCTTCAAGATCCTAATACGTCACCAGTAGTTATAAATGGTGTTTACGTAAACAAATGCAACATAGAATTAGATCAAAATGCAGGACTGCCATGCACAAAACAGCAATGACAATGTAGGTTAGCTAGCTAGCACATCAGCATACTACTACCGGTTATTTTTGTTATGCTTATTATAAAGAAAAGGACCATAATATATTGAAATTTGATTTGGATTTTAATTGGATCTGATTTTGCCTAATTGTCAGAAAAAAAAAAAAATCTGAAAATTGTCTGGCATCCGGGGATGTCAACTGTTCCACATGAATACACATAAATACCAAAATACAAAGCAAATATTAACCAATGAAATGATACAAAAAACACTACAACTCACAACAGACATTACGAAAAGTAGACACAGTGCAACATATTACTCATTACCTATTACATTCAGTGTTCAACCCAGGTTACTTAGAAGCCATACTTGGATTTAACAGGTTGAGAGTCTAGGCACCAAAGAGTTCCTCAACCTGTTCAGTCGAGCCTTTGGGATTCTAAATCTTCTCCTTTATGGCAAAAGCTGATATTCTTCAAATAACGTGTAAGACGGACGCAATATTTCCTGCCAGAAACAACCTTCTTTTAGCATATGCAGTTCAGAAACATGACTCAAGCACTTGATCCACAATCTTTGAGCAAATACGCAGCAGTCTAGCTTTAAACTGAACAGAGACTTTTGTTTTTGGCCATGGTCTTCATAATGTCTGGATTGTGGGTCATTTAGCTAGGAATATGTCTTGACCTCAACAACAAGTCTTTCTTCATCCATTCTTCGTCACACACTCAAGACAGCAACAGCAACAGAGTTGTCTTTATACATCAGTGGTGAGGAGAGGAGTCGAGCTGCCATGGGAGCAGAGAAAAAGAGCTGATACAGGAGCAGGTATGTAAAAAGCAAAGAGCGAGATGGGGGGAAATGCATTTATTCTGGGGGCACGAGACTGGAAATAGAATAGCGGCCTAAAGCGCTGTGGGGCAGCGCGTCTAGAAGCGCCAACATGCGTCTAGCTGCTGCCGGTGTCGGGTTGTACATAGAAAATAACAGGACGTATTTTTTGATGCACGCTGTTCGCCACTAGTGTGCTTGGCCTTTACACTTCACCCTACCTCTCTATCCTAGCAAAAATTGGAACGCACAAAACAGAGGGGTAAGGGCTAAGTGATAGGAGCAAAGGGTGTTTTGGGACTAAACAACAATCCTATAAAGTTTCATGATTGCCTTTTCTACAGTGCCACAAATTACCATCACTGTCATGTCATTGTCTTAAATCTTCTCTGTATGTTACTGCCCACAGATGCCACCAACAGCATTATTCTCTGCAACCAAATAAATCTTTCAAACATTCGAGCTAAAAATATGTTCGTTGTTTGTTTTGTCCAAGGCTGTACTCAATGGTTTACCACCAAGTCAATCATCACGAGATGTAAAGGGCTTAAACTGTTTTCCAAATATTTTCCACTGAGTGAAGAACTTGTGAGTATTCTCCAAGAGGTGCAAACTGCAGAGAGATCACACTGTTTCCCCTAGAAAAGTATCTTAAGTTTGACAACACCTCAAAATTGTTTTACAGTGTCTTATTCTCTGGGTCTCACATGCTCGCTCACACAGACCACCCTGATTCATCCCACCCCATCTTTCATTTCACAACCCAAATCCCTCTTTCCTCTTCACTTCATCCTCTCCATATCCTCCCTCATCCCTCAGTGCTCTTCTCTCTCTTAGCCTGGCATTTTTTTTTTCATCCTAACCTCTCCTTGCTCTCACCTCCTCCTCTCCCTGTTGTCTTTTTTCTTGTTTACTCCACTCATCCATCTGGCCTCTTGACCCGCGCGTTGTCTGCGGACTGAATGAGCTATTGCCTAGCAACCCCACAGAGTATTTTCCATTAAATAAAATAAAAGAAAGAAAGGAAATTCCAGTCAGTTAAAGGTGGCTGGTTGTTTAATATGGAAAAAGTTAAATGGTGGTGCAAAAGTTGAGAAATTGTTATTGTTTGAAATGTGCCCAGTACACCAGTCCTCTTAAGGTACTGCTTGTAATATAATCACTGCCTACAGAAGTGGGCTTTACAATCCATAATGGCTTTGGCCCGATAACCCTCAATAAAAATAGTTGTTTCCACTCCACTCATCTCCATCCACAGAACTTTAGAGCATCCAAGAAGGGTTGTGTGTCTGGAGGGAGAGAGGGAGCGGACAGGAGAGATTAGAGAGCATGAATAGGAAATAGAGAAAGACAGAAAGGTGGCGGAGAAATGAAAAAGGGACAAGTGAAGGTGAAGAGGCAGCATACAACAAAGACAGAAAGAAACATTGGATAGGAAAAGAAGTCAAGGGACAAAGAGAACTGACAGATTGCAGATAGAGGCGGAGTGGATGGCTTGGCCCTATTGTTTCAAGCTAATTTCATGGGATCAAACCAAAGCACAGCCCCAGACACAGACGGAGCTACAGCAATCTGTTGGGAAATCTCCCCTCTAATTGGCCCCTCGGAAAAAAAAAGGCCACCGCCAGCGCTCTGCAACTTGCTCTTGATTGCTTTACCTCCCCACATAAGCGGCTGTACAAGCAGCTAGGCCTGCCAATCAATCACCGCGGTGACGGCCTGCTGCAGCTAACACGAAGGCGCACAGGGTTAACAGTAAGTGATTATTTTATGGTGCTGGAACAATGTGTGTCAGTTTTAAACTAAAAAAAAAGCAATGAACAGGGCTTTCACTGTCAATCAGTCAGTCAGTCAGTCAGCCGGTCTGAAGCACAAAAACACTCCAAAACTGGGGGGGAAAGGAGTGAAAACTTGACAGGGATTGACTGTGTGTGTTGGTATGTACGTGTGTGTGTGAGTGGGACAATAATGGCGAGTGAGAGGCTTTGTTTTGCAATGCTGTATAATGAAAGAGTGCAGCAGCTGGAGGAGGAGAGAACAGACAACTCCATACAATGGGTTTACAAGCATCCTCCCTCTTTGTCCAACTCCCACCTGCCCATCTATACATCAGTGGCTGTCACTGCAGCGCACTCCACCTCTCCACACCTTCAGCCACACACACACACACACACACACACACACACACACACACACTCTGTATCCCATGAGATGATCTCACGGCTGGCGCATCTCTGCTATGGCGACGCCAAAGAACAATGCAGCTTACCCAATGATTATAGAGATCAGTGTGTTTGTGTATATATACACGTGCTCTGTGGAGCTTTATATACCTGTGTGTGAATTTTTCTTGTGTGACCAGGCAAGAAAAATACACATTCAACAACCCTGCATCACCTCTTTCTGCCTCACAGTTGTGCTCACTGAACCAGAGCCATGCTGTGGCAGTGGAGGGAGCGAAAACAGTGAGAATTCTCCCTATCGCAGGGGACATGTCAGAGGCTGAAATGAAAAGTGCCGACATAATCGTCTTGCACAGAGAGCCCTGCTCGGGCCCGATAGTGGCGACAGTCCCGTTCTGGGGTGACTCATTGTTTCCGAGGCCTCTCATATGTGTCGCATTAGGAGGAGACGACAGACAAAACAGAGCTCTCCCCTCGTCTCCTCCCTCGTAGCTCCTCTGTCCTTGTCTCCTCTTCTCCCTTACATCCTCTGTTCCCTGCTGTCAATTTGCTTTTGCTCTTTGGGTTCACATGTGTCTATCACCCCCACCTCACTCTCATTAATGTTCCACACTTTATGTGTCAGTCTGTTTGCATATTTTCACCTCTCCTGACTGTCTATACAGGGAATTAATGAGGGAATACATTTGTTTTCGTCTCATCCACCCAAGACCTGTCAAATGCACCTATCACTCTCCTTTCTCATGTCCTCGATTTCTTATCTGCTATCCCACAGATTTTCTCCACATCATTCGCTCAGCGTATCATTACTATTTTGGCAGCAAATAGATTTTTTTGCTGGTATCCACTTCCCCTCGTCTTGTCAATAATAGGGCTCGGGTAACCCCGTTATCAGATCCCTAAAACTTTCCCAGTCCATGGGACACACATTTCGTTGTCAGCTCTCACTTTATCTCTTTTGGTCAATGCCAGGATATGGTGCGGTGTTTAAAACCTTGCCACTGAAACTGGCATGTGATCAGATCCTTCCCTTGTGCTGTCAACACAAATACAAGTTGAGAAAATGAAAATGAAGAAAGAAGAAAGGAAGAGGTGAAGTGGATGAGGGATAGAGAAAATTCCTGCCGGAGCTTGGACAGCCAATAACAAGGAGCTTTCCAACAAGTTTGCCTCAGTGTGTATGTGTGTGTGTGTGTGTGTGAGTGTGTGTAATGATGCGTGTGTCCCTGGTGACAGGCACTCTTAGTGACTTACAGTATTTGTATGTGTGTGTTATGAGAGTGTATGGGAGATGGGAGGAGAAGGAGGGGGGGGGGGGGTAAGTCCTTCTAAATATGCATCTTAATGGCTGCTCTGTTCCCACCATTCACTCCGAGTGATGGAGAGAGCGAGGGCGAGAGAGAGAGAGAGGCAGGGGATGAGGAGAAGTGGTGCTGCATGTTTTCGAGTGGGCAGCCAAGACGGGGACGCGGACGGAGAGACAGCAAGCTGAAAAGACAGAATGGTGCGAGCAAACGTCAACAAGAGAAAAGCTATGTAAGGAGCCGCCATACCTGACTCCTTCAACCGTGGCCCCATTCCACAGTCACACACACACACACACACACACACACACAGGCCTCAGCAGCAGTAGTATTGAGGAGCAGAGTGGAGAACTAGCCTCCTCAGGCAGTAGCTGTTTGTCGCTAAATGAAGGCCGGCATTCTTTGGTTTCCCAGGGAGCTGGGTGCCTGCCAGTCCCCCGGCCACTGAGTGCCATTTTATTAAGAACAAAATGGAGCCCCTATGAAAGGAGCCCAGCACTGAGCCTGCACAGGTCTCACTGAGCTGAGCCTCGGCATAAACAAACACCACCTTAAAGAGACAGGCTGGCAGAAAAAATGAGGGACGGCAGGGCCCCTCAAGAGCCCTCTGAGAGATACACACGGCTTTGGGATTGGCACCAGCTGTTATTGATGAGCAAGAATCACTTTACAGCGGTGAGGTGACGGGTGAGCTGAAGAATGCCGTGATAAACAAACTAGTTCATCATTTAGGAAGTAACTTAGCATTTTGTTTCAATATCAGTAGATTGGCAGTAGTTGGAAATGGTGAGAAGCTATAGATGAGATAATGACACAGATGTTAGGGCTGGGAAATTAAATAGCGCAATATTGTAGGGTTGATAATTAGTGCTTTCACAAACTACACAATGAGATTTCTGATAAAACATCATCACTAATGTGGATATAATGACTAAGTGGGTGATGGCAAATATTAAAACACCTACAACAGTCTGGTGTGGTTGGAAAATTAACTTTACTGTAATGCAGCCTTTAAAACCAGCAAACGATAACACTTACACTACTATGATATCCAAAATCTAAGATGATATCTAGTCTCATAACAATTGGAGCTGTTGCGATAACTACAGTATTGCAACCCACTAATGACAAGCCAACTGCAGGGGATGCCACAACCCACTATGATTTGTTTTTTTTCATGGGAGTGCCGCCTATTTACACTACACTACCAACGACAGCAGTGTGAAGAGGCGCTGAGCATCTATTCTGTGCTGAGCCTTGCACATCTGTTGGAACAAATACCTAAGGCTGTGCAATTAATCGTCTGGTGATGGTGATTACGATTTTGAGGTCAAACGATTTCAAAATTAATGAAATCGAGAGTCAACGATTTTTGGCCACGGATGCCTGGAGATGTTATTTTGTCTACTATGGAAGCCGCACATGCGCAATACCGCCCCTCCCATCCTCTCCTCTATTCACTCCACAAGCCAGTCAAGTAGGTGGACTATGGATAATGTGACGGGCAAGTGATCGGGGCCGAACTCCACCATGCTCAGTGGAGAATTGTAAACGTGTGACCATGTAGAGATAGAGATCACGTGCACCGCATAATCGTTTGCATAATCGTGATTTCAATTTTGACCAAAATAATCGTGATTAGGATTTTTTCCATAATTGAGCAGCCCTACGAATACTAGAAATAACAACTGTCACATTGCTAAACAACAAGAAGGAAGGAAAATTAGTACTGAACCCACACAGATCGGTAGGTTTGTCCTCTCTCCCCACGAGCTTCAGCCTTCATCCAGAGAAAGAAGCTACTCTACCATGTGCCGATAAGAGTATTTAGCATCAAAGCAACCGGATGCAACCAAAGCGTCCCAGCTGAAAAAACACTGCATCCCTTGTTGCGCTTCATTGCCTCTCTGTGTTATGCATTTAACAATCAATAAGTATTTCATCTCTCTTAAAACTGTGTCATCTCTGTCATTTAAAATGCAACAACATACCTAAACAGCCGAACGATAAAGCTTATTTACAAAGCTCCAAAATCAGGATAAATGAAGTCATTCACAAAAATGGCTGTAATACCACCTGTGGCACTGTTGAGCCACCTTTAATCACAGCAGGACAGATTCCACCACTGCCACAGCCCTAATATTAATATAATGACAACATGACTGTCGCCCTCAGTAAACACAAGCTCCAGTAAATGATTTAAGTCCACCTTAAACAGACCAGACCTGACAAAGCTAAGCCACCTTAGAAAGTGTTACAGTTTGCAAACCACCTTACAACACCGGCAGTCTCTAATCAACATGTCATTACAGTAAAGAAAGCTGATAATTATGGACATGCAAGCACAAACTCAAACACATATGCAAACCTGAGCAATGATACAGGACACAGACACACAGAGGTCTTGAGTGAGTGTAAAGCCCAATTATTGGACAGGTGGAAAGAGAAAACAACAGTCAGGTGGTTAATTAATTGATGGATGAATGGATGATGAGCAGAAGTGAGGGAGGCACTGTCTCCTCCCCCTCCACTCCCTGTCCCTTCCCATGATACACAGCATATTTCACTGATAAGTGGATGTGAACTCTGTCACTGGGGGACATGATCAGAGATCAGTGTAAACATACATGTGTTGTGCCAAAATATCCAATTCACTGTGTTACCAGGAGAGGTCAGTAACACAGAGTATCTGCTGAGGCTCACTGTCAGTGTGTGTGTGTGTGTGTGTGTGTGTGTGTGTGTGTGTGTGTGTGTGTGTGTGTGTGTGGAGTGTGTGAGAGAGAGAACCTCTTTGGTTTGTGTATACAAGTACAAGAGAGACAGTGGTTTTTCTACAGTGTGTGTGCATGGATTTACTTTATATTTGTGTGTGTGCATGCGTGCGTGCCTATGTGCGTGCATGTGTGTGTGTGTGTGTGTGTGTGTGTGTGTGTGTGTCAGATGCCCTGTCATTTTGCCAGCTTAGCTCTCCTCATGATGTACTATATCACGGAAGGTAATAAATGTAAGGTGTTCACCCAAACAACAGCAGCGATAAATAAATGTGTCTGCTTGTTTTCACTGCATTAAAAAAAATCATTAAAATAATATAGTGAGAGATAGTTCTTAGTAATTATTCAATAAACTGATCATTTGTTTACTGTGTGTATAACTGATGATTTACAACTTGTACAATCATCTATTTATTTATGTAGGGAGCCTTGTAAATAAGCATTTCTTTATCTTATTTCCTGCTGCATCGCTTCTTCCTGTATTCTTATTTGTCACAATGCAGACACTGTTAAAAAAAATAAGAACAATATAGTGTGATGACAGAGTGTCATAAAAAATAAGAACAGGGATTTTTTTTCCCAGAAATATTTATAGTTAGTTATTTATAGTTAGACTTAAGAGTTATTTGTATTTTCCATACATTCTTTAATGCTACAAATGAGTGACAATTATCTACACACATGTAATAATTTCCAAGGAAACATGTGTTCCCAAGGATCTGCATATCAGTACTCCCTTTCTCAGTCACACACACACACACACACACACACCATAAACACACACACACACACAAAGTATGATGGGACCAGAGCCAACATCTGTCTTTGATATTATTTAACTAACCGCTTATTGTGGGAGCCCACCAGCACCACGGATGGCGTCTAGCGCTGTGTGTGTGTTAGTCTACGAGCGCGCTCCGGCGTCCATTCAGACACTTTGGCAAGCCGCTGTTGTGTTGTTACATCCTTCAGGGGTTGAGCTGTGCGTTCGTGTCTGCGTGTGTGCGCGTCGCTTCAGCGTGTGCGTCTGCATTTCTGAGAATGTGACTGCATACCAACGCGCAATGTGTGTTTCCACAGACATGTGAGAACAGTGTGAGTGTGTGCGGTGGCTATCCCCCTCCATAGTGAAAGCCGCAGCCTCAAACCACATCAGAGAGCGTGTGGGAGACAGAATGACAAGGCCAGGAACCAGCCAGCGTCTGCCTGCAGCCACACACAGACACACGCTCGCACACACACACACACACACACTCATACTTACACATTTATCACACTTACTCATCTACTTATTGACACACGCTGTCTCTTACGCTCTCTCCCCGTCTCTCTCTCACTCTCCCCCTCACACACACACACACACACACACACACACACACACACACACACACGTTTAACACCAACCGTCATTACACCACAAGTCCTATCCAGTGGTCACCGTTTAGGCCAAGGATGCAGTCTGCAGCAGAGGGAGATGTTTGTGTTTGCATACTTTCTCACAGACAGACATTGACTGAGCAAGAGGGCAAAATAGGCTTTCTACTGTGGATTTGTTTTAGCGTTTTGACGTGGTGCGACTGTCACTCATTGGCGTGTGGGTTAAATGAAAATGAAAATATTTGAATTGTTTATTTATGTCCACCTCACCGGGTACAGAAATATAGGGCACGCAAGCAATAACTAGGCTAACAAAAGCTCTGAAAACAAGATAATTACAGACACGTAAACACACGCGTAGCAAGCACAACTACACATACTGCAACACAAATGTATGCACACACTCAGTGTAAATCAAAGCACAGCAAAAACATGCACACACTCATATGAATGAACACACTGACACACATATTAGCAGCGGAGACGCAGTATGAGTATGATGCATGCTTGCCTTGTTACACACACACAAACACGATTGTGACCGCCAACGAAAGACCATTCATGCAATTTCTCACGCTGACACACACACGCACACACACAAACAAAGACACGGCGCAAGTGTAGATCATCCATGGGTCAGTGAAAGCTAGAAGCGATGTTTTTCCTTGCGGTGGACACACATCAATTTCAAGGAAATTGCTCGCCCCATTATTGGAAAGTGTTACCGGAATGTCAATTAAGGGGGAAGTTTTTAACCTCGCACCACACAAATAAACAGTGCACCCCGCTCCCCCTTATTAAAGGCGGTGTCAGCGCAGACAGAGAGTCTGGAGGGGGTAGAGGGAGAGAGAGAAGGAGGGATGGAGGGAGGTAGGGATGGAGGAAGGGAGGCCCGGGGAAAGGGAGAAGAGGAGACAGGAGATTTGGTGCTCTCAAAGAAATGCTTTTGGCCCTCCTTTTGTGCCCGAGGCCCTAGACCCTGAGAACCACTCAAAACCCCGGGCTCTGGCCCCGACTCAGGCCCACTTAAGGTTAACCTCAACAGGCAGGGATCTGTTTGACAGCTGGTTGGATCCTGTAGGTGCAACCGAAGCAGACCAATTAAGGGCAGGTCAGTGGAGGGGAGGAAGGAGAGGGGGGGGTGCAGAGATAGAGGTGTGAGATTGGAGAGCGAATAAACATTTTGAGAAGAGGGAGAAGAAGTAAAGAGACAAAATGCAAGCAACCATGTTCAGACAAATGGCTGACCTTTAAGAATATCGCCGAATAAGAGAGATGAGCGGTGAAAGAGACAGCGATAATACGATACAAGACAGAGATTTAGACAAATCTAACAGACAGGAGTATTCAAGTATGAAGGTTACATATTGCAGCCTGACAGGATTTCTGTGAAGACAGACAAAGCTCTCCAATGAGCCCTTTAGGCTTGACCAATATCATTTCTGTGCCCTTTTCACTGGGCTGCAGAGCATCGTCAATTTGTTCAGGGGCCTGGAGAATGACGCGTAACGAAGGGTAGATCTCCTCTGTATTGGGATGGACGCTACACTACCACACCTGACCACCAGGAACTACAAAATATAGAACAATCCCAGAAATATTAGCAGCACAGCAACAGGTCAAAGGCCCAAACAAGTACTGTATCACTGTATCATCATCTACCGATGCTTTACTGAACACGACCTCCAAAGATGGGTGCAGTGTGCTCAAATGGCTCCGGGGATCTAAAGTCTGCGAGCTCACAGGCATGTGAAATGCCTTCGCATAGCCAGTGTGTGAGCCTCTGTTTGGAAAAGGGCTTGCCAAGAGCCCCATCACCATAACAGACCAACAGCTGCGGAGAGACTGCATGTTCCATATAGTTTGCTCGAGCACACAAAAGAGACAAACGGTGCGATTCCTCCGATGGCTCTGGATGGAAGAGCATGAGTCCCGTTGAATCAGAACATTAGAAAATATTGAAATGTCAAGCTCTTGATGTCTTGGGTTTTAATAATTTACACAGTATGAGCATTAAAGTCTTGGAGGACGATGATGTCATACAGCGAGGAAAACCTTTCCCTGAATTTTAAGACAGCTAATGGGAATTTCAAGGGGGAAAAGCTCCTCTATGGTTTAAAATAGGTATCATAAGAGAGCTTTGAGCACCACTGGAGGCTCCAACTGCTCAGTCAGCCTCTGCCACCTCACACCCTGCATGACACATTAAAGGAGAGAATGATATAACACAGGGGAAGTGGTGAGGTGAGAGACTCCTTCCATCCAGGTCATCATCACCTGAAGACAACCGGAAAGTCAGCTGGGGTTGTTGGTCGTTAAGGGTAAAAGCCTGAGGCATGGTGTTGCACATCATCAAGTTTGTCACCCAATGTCTGGGTCTCGCTGTGCCAAGTTGTCACGGAAATCGTAGCGCTGCTGGAGAATGACGATCACGGAAAGACTAGGGCACATCCTGGATGGCCAAGTAGGTTGGTGCATTTCTCTATGCAGAGGAGAGCGGTCAAGCCTGTGCACGCTGTAAGAGGGTGAAGCCAGGGTAAATACAACAAGAGAATACAAATCGAGCAAGCACAGCGTGTAATTCCACTGCCCCAAATATGTCCTGTGGTTAAGAAGTCTGATTTCTCAGTTGAAACAGTCAACGTGGAGAGCGGAGGAGAGAGAGCAGAGATTATTATACATCATCATTAGCGTACAACTGACTCCACAGTAATCCTCTGCAAGAGCTCCCATGTCAGTAAAAAACCCAAACCCCAGCCCCGACTGCGGGAGAAAAGACGCAGAGTGGAGAAAGAAAGGCGGGGAGTGATGGAGAGCTAGAAAGAGACAGATCAGGAGAGGAGCAATTCTGAATCTACATAGTTAATGAACACCATTTCACTGGTTACCAGTGGCAACCAAAGTGGCTGCAGAAAACATTCCCATGCCATTCTTGGTCTGTTTTGGGTGAGCGTGTGTGCGTGCACGTGTGTCAAAGAGAGGTCTCACAGAACAAGCACATTCAAACCAGTGGTATTTTTCTCCCTGTTTTTTTTTTTTTTTTTTTTTTTAAGTTAAATAACCAGAATGTGGTTCTCCTCCTTTGGATCAAACTCTCGACCATTAAACCAGAGCAACAGCCTTTTAGAAACACAGGGTGAAATAACAGGACAGGATGGAAAATAGTACACTGCACAGAGAGGGAGACGATGGCTGAAAATGGTGATGAATTATGTGTGATGATGTGAGTTGTGTGTATGGGTATTCGAGTAAGTGCATATGAGTGTGTAGAGAAAAAAAGCCAACCATAAACCAGCCTAACCATAAATGCGCCTTTCCAAGCCAGACCATTAGAGCTGTGCATTTTTCTGAACCTAACTTTGGTTCTGAACTACAACTAACTTTCACCACTGGCTTTGGTGTCCTAAATTGATTTCAGCCACTGATGCAGTTAATGAAAAATGATGTGCTGAAAATCAGTTTATATCAAGAGACACTCCACCAAACCCCATTCGTCTTTGTTTGTTTACTCGCAATAATCATTTTTCCGTCTGTAATACAGTAGGGGTGCCGACAGAAGAGAGACGCAGGAAAGCTCATGAACCAGACTAAAAACTGTGACTTCATTACTTTATGGGTCTCAGCCTGCTGAGCCACCAGTTCACAGCCCTGATTGTCAGACCGGTGTTCGGCATAGGAATGCTGAGCAAACAAAAACACCACTGTTTTATTTCGACAAAGTAGCCAAGGGTCTGGCTTCTCTCTCCTGTTTTTCGCCTGCTGCTGTGCATTCCAATAAAAGTCTCCATAGATAATGTTAGCAGGCCGTCGGCAGCCCAAACCTTGGCTCCGATGGCAGTTATGACTGTCCACTGCGGTGTCTGTGTGTTAGTCATCTCAGGATGAATGAGTCACCGGAGAGAAAACCTCAAGCACCACCCAGGTAACAGTTCAGCCACACACACACATTCACACACTCACAAGACACAGCACTGAGATCAGCGAGGTGAGGGATTGCAAGGCGGGAGTGATATTGCATGGCATTATGCTGCCACCATGTGGCCGCTACAGGGATGAACAAAGCTGACAGAGGCATCCAGCTGAGAAGCATGAAGCATACATGAGTGAATGAATGAATATTAACCAGGGGTTTGGAGTTAAAGGACTCTGTATGTAGAATATATAATGAAGACCCAGGTGACAGATTGTAGGCTGGACTGGTAAGTGAGCCACTACACTGATATGACTGTGTGTGTGTGAAGGCACCTACATGTGCTTGGTACACCTTGGTATTTTTGGCTGATTAGACCCACTCTGGGAACTGTGTGAGTGTGTGCACCTCCTGACTCCTGAGTCTTACACCTTTCTTAATTTAATATTAGAACATGTATTTTATTCACCCTGAGCAAATGACGAATCAGCTAGAATGAGAGCAAATCTGTGTGAGTTTCCAGGGCTTTTAAAAAGTCTCGAAAGTTATGTTAGTTGGTTTGTCAATGAGGATATAAAATCTGTTATCTTATTACCAGAGAAGACGTTTACCTTGACTCGGGATGTTCCTAACAACTATTTTTCTGTGACTTTTAAACGGAAGTTTAAACTTAGACTAGTCGACCAGTCTTAAAGTAAAAAAACACTCAGAAAATAGTGAAAATTGAGCACAATTGAATCAATAAAGTTAAATATTTTGTGATTAAGTATTGCGTATATTATAAAAGCTACATTCACTCTCTACGACATTCGCAATATTAACTCCCTTTCCGCTTTTAAATCGCATCTAGAAACGCTCCTTTTCAAGCTGGCACATTCAGTCTGATTCAAGGGAGACACACATATATGGTGACCTGCACTGATGATGATTTTATGCTGATGATTTTATACTTAACATTTATAATTACAGTTTTTGTCTAGTCATCTTATTAACTTTTATTGTATATTACAAAATTGTTTGAATTTTATGATCTATGGATACATTGCTGCTTTTTAATTGTGTCTTGTAAGGTGTCCTTGAGTGCTTTGAAAGGCGCCTATGAATAAAATGCAGAATTATTATTATCATTATTCAAAATCATTAATCACATTTTTTAATATCCAAATTGTATATAAAAGCTGCTGAAATGTGTGGCAACTTGTGTCGAGCATTATGAAAATGTCATATTCTCCTACAAAACATGACAACTCACTAAATAAAAGTTAAGACATACCATTTACTTAAAACAATATTCTTTAGGAAAGGTGTTTGATTACAACTCAATTTTCAGAGCAAACAGCCTGTCCTTTGATTAAAAATAAATCAGTCCAAAGAGTCTGTATTAAAATGACATTTAAACAGGTACATGAATAAAATAATAATAGTTTTCAGGGTGCACATTAGTTCACCTGGTAGAGCAGGCACCCCAAGCACAAAGGCTGTGTCCTTACCGCAGTGGCTGCAGGTTCAATTCCAACCCACGGCCCTTAGCTGCATGTCATTCTCCCCCTTTACACTATATCTGTTCTATCAAATAAGGGCAAAAAGTCTTTAAACATATGGTTGTATGCACTGCAGCAAGATGATACGGACCCACAGTGTGCTACATGAGGTTTACTGGGAGAGAATAGGTACACCAAAAAATAAACTGAAACACAAAGCACAAAAACCCCTCCTGGAGATTACAGATATCATACAGCAGACAAAAAGCGCCCAAAGGTGGAATTTAAAAGGCAGGCGTTGAGATCGAAAAGTGCCACAGTGGCAGAGTCGTGATACCAGGAGCAGATGTGATGGAGGGAGAGTAACTGCTTTTTTCACCAGGCCACTTTATCAGCACTGACGGAGCACATTGTTTTCAGTCCTCCTCGCAGTCCTTACAGCGGGTTGATTCTTCACGATGGCAATTTGGAATTTCAGTTAAGCTTATTTGTGAGTTGCAGGAATAAAAATAAGCTTAATGTAAATGAAAAAGTCCACAGATTGGCCGTCCACACGTCTAGAAATGTGACTACAAACACTTAAATATGAGCAAAACTCTAATCTCTTAATAGACAGGGTATCCATGTAAGTAAGATTTGTTGTAGCTGCTAGCACTATGGCAAATCAGCAGGGACATATACATATTTAGAGTAGTGAAACTTTTCTTAAGTACCTTGGCAAATGTATTATGGAGTCAGTTGAGTTCATCAAGCTAATTAGGAGTGATTTGCAAAGTGACCACAGGACTATTCAATGCCAAAGGAGTTGTTGTTCCACTTCTCATTATCTTAATGGAAAGAGAGAGTTAGTGAATGGGGCAAACACAGAAAAAATAGAATTAAAGAAAGGGGGGAAAGCACAGATAAAGACAGTGAGGATGATATCACTGGAAGGAAAACAGCTTGGAGGAGTTCCCATCGCCATGCCCTCCCCTGACTCCACGTGGGCCACATCATCAGGCTAATTACCCCAGTAATTACTGTGCTAATGCTGCAAAGGCCTTGAGGCATCCTGTTTTGATTGAGGCCGCTGGAAGTTGGGCAGCTCGAGGGAACGGTGGAGCTCTCCAACTGCTGCCAGTGTGCCATTCAACATCTGTCATCCCTGGCCTTTCAGTGGATGTGTCCAAGTGTACTTGTTGGTGCCCAAGAGGCACACACTGTACAAGAACAATATTTTGATGATCACCCCACCTTGGACGCTTAACTGGTATTATACTGGTGTGTCGCTACCAACAACCACTTCACCTTTTAATGACTGTAATCAGAGAATTAAGTGGCTGTGCACACTGAGGCCCTCCACTGCACTTCCCTGCTGTTACCCAACAGCGTGACAGCACCAACAAAGACAAACACTACTCTCTATAAGAATATTCCTCAGAGTTGAGTATTCATGGTATTGCTAAAAAAAAAGCACTTAGGGTGGCATACACGTCCCGTAATTTCATCTCATTTCAAACTCAAATATGCTCTTCACCTTTTGTTCAAGCACAAGCAAAGCTGCTGTTAAAGGGGCCATTCACCCCAAAACCTAAAATACTAGTAGTGCCATTTATCAGTCTGGATCGTTTTGGTGTGAGTTGCAGAATGTGCCTGTCTGCCCTTTTCTCAAATATAACAAAACTAGATAGCACTTGGTTTTAGGGCTGCAACGATTAGTCGACTAATCGATGACTAATCGACTATTAAAATAATCGGTGACTATTTTAGTAGTCGACTAATCGGTTTGAGTCATTTTTCATAGAGAAGTACTATAATAGCACCCCAAAATACTCTTATTGCAGCTTCTTATGTTCAAATATTGGCAGCTTTACATACTCTCCCATGACGGTGAACTAAAACCCTTTGACGTGAGTACAAGACATTAGATGACATAATTTTGGGGGTTTGGGAGAGACAGACCGACATTTTTCAACATTTTGACACATTTTTCGATAAAATGATTAGTCGACTAATCGAAGAAATAATCGACAGATTCGTCGACAATGAAAATAATCGTTAGTTGCAGCCCTACTTGGCTTGAGGGGCTCTTTCCAGAAATCATGATCCGGATGCTAACACAGCTTGTTGTGAGCGGTTTCATGTAGGAACCATTCTCTTTCTGCCGAACTACACCTGCCAATCATATCACCAAAAGGCCGAGGGGGACACCATTAATGTTTCCATCTCATGCGGTTACGAGCACAAGCCTCTCATCCATGAGTAGATGCACACTTCCTTCTGCATGATATGGTTGGTGGGTGTAGTTCAGTAGAAAGAAAATAGTTCCTTCATGAAACTGCTCACAACAAGTTCTGTATTTTTACCTTGAGTAACAGGGTCATGTTTTCTGGAAAGAGACACTGCTATTGAGTTTTTCAAATGTATTTTTTGCTGCTCTGACACCACAAGCCGAGTGCCATCTAGTTTCATTATATTGGAGAGAAGGCATCTCTACGGCTGATATCTCCAACTCAATCTAGATTAATAAATAGCACTACAGGTAACTGAACAATATGTATTTTTGATTGTCCCTGGCTCATACAGCCAGTGTAGGTCAGTATGGTCCTGGTGTAACTTACACTCCCATATAAAACGCTCCACTTCCCCCTGACAAGCTCACTAATGCTGGCTATCCGCCATCAGCCCAGCATCCTAATAGAGCAAAACCAATATAAATGGATGGCAGCAGCTGACAGAGAACCAATTTTCCAGGAGCTTGGTGGACCAAACCAGATCTATCATATCCCTTTTAGTCACTCAAGTTAGCTACATTACTTCAGCTTAGCACGGAAACAGACGATAATAACTCCATGCTTCATGCGCCTATTATGTCTGACTCCATCGTTTGAGGTATCACATGCCATCTGAGGATGCATCAGATGGTGACTTAGCCGAAAACAACAAATGGAAAGCCACATGATTCACTGCAAAAACAACACACTGCGTCCAAAAGGAGGGTTAGTCTGCAACACAAAAACTGGTGGAAACAGATGGGAAATAAACAACTTAACTGCTGTCGAGCGCAGAGCCCGTTTCAAAACCGTAAAGATGCCTTCTAATTCCTAACACAAGTAAGGAAGATCTTTCTTTTACGGGGACACAATAGAGTCTGTATTCTTGGATTTAAGAATCATTGAAGGTACTTTGTGAGCAGATGGTCAGGCTGGGTGGAAGCAATTGCTTTGCAGAAACCTCATTGCAACTCATGGAAATCTTTGAATAGCTCCCTGCAGTCCCTACCTCAGGTGAATGCTTCCTGTGAGACAGGCTGCTGATTTTTGTAAATAGATCAGGTGGTAAGAACTGACAGTTCTCTATCACTTCTAATTGTCTCAATATCTGATATCTGTGTATTTACGTAAGATGTTCTCCGGCTGTCTTTCGTGTGTGTGATGTGCATGCTTATGAATGATTAGGTGCGAGCACACCCTGTGCCTGTTTCCTGACAGCAGAGACTTAACCACAGGGAACAGCGACATCTCTCTTAAAGCAATCCAGACGACCCAGAGCTTTTTGGACCAAAGCAACATGCTGAATGTCATTCGCCTCATTCTACAAACCGGTTACCACTGAGTTTCCTGCCAGTATTGTACAAAAGAGCCCGCATGTGTGTTTGAGTACATATCTATGTACATGATCTGTTTGAAATTCATCTTGTGAGTTTCCCGTTGGTTTCTGGTGAATCAGGAGGGTGTGGCGAACAACCATTTGCTTTTCCCGGTTTATGAAAAAAAAAAAGGAAGAAGGAACATTGACTCCCCTTGTTTCATTTAATAGAGAAACTTTGTGAGTAATCGTGCAAACAGAGAGTGTGTCAGACTGAAGTGCTGCAAATCAGCACGAACAAAGCATTATGTAGTTACAGCCGTTCAATCAACAGGAATGATACGGTCTGTACTTTGATTATGTGGTTACTCAGCCCCAGCTGCGTTTGCACACACAGACACACTCATACATAAATAAACCTCTCACACACTTACATATTTATAAAGGTAAACAGATTTCCACTTAGTTATTGACACTTGCAAACTTGTACAAACTGAATCCAGAATGATTATTACGTCAAGAGATTAATTCATGGTTGATGAGAATGAATAAACCGCAGATGTATTTTAAGCTTACATTTCAGGCGTATCACGTCAAAAAAGGCTCCTTGAGATGTGTGACGAGGTGACAACCACCTTCAGGTATAATTTGTCATCATCTCAAGATGCTTCCAGGAGCATGACGGTGACTTCAGATCAGTGCCAGTGTCAAACCAATACTGTGGAGCTGTGTGAGGAATGAGGTGTGACTCGAGTGACGTTATCAGGTAAGAAACTCCGGCAGGAAACGGTGCTCGCAGATGTACCTGATAATTAAGTCGCATATGTTCAAACACACACTGCATACACACACACACACACACACACACACACACACACACACACACACAGAAGGTGACACAAAACAACCACAATCCAATCCCAGAGAGATTTTTGTCTATGTAGGAGTAACCAGGAGAAAGCAGAGTGTCATTTTCTCTAGATACAGAAGTTCCACGTCCTACAAATGCTAGTAATTTCATAGCAGGAAAGGTGTGACCTTCAATGCGGGGGCTATAAGAGGAACAGCTACTGAGGATGATGCTGTTATGATACATAAACATCTTGAACTATAATGTACAGCCTCACAAACAAGGCTCTGATATGCTGCTCTGATGTGTCCCTGCACTCCAGAGTCAAACGCCTCCATGCCTTAACACCGCAGCCAGCGGGCTAAGCTGCAGTCGCTTTTGTCACCGTAATTTTCACGAAGCAAGTGGTGCCCCGAAGAGGGTATGAGTGATGAGCGACAATGAGCCCCTCTGAATGTATTCTCCTCGCATCCGCAACCAACACGCCAGTGTGGCTGCTTTTGTACAGAGAGAGGTAAAAAAAAAGAAAAAGAGGCTGGCAGTCTGAGACAGGCAGCATAAATGAAGACATAAAAACCATCCCTGCTGTGGGGAAAAAAAAACCTGTCTTTCACCCAAGATAAAAAAAAAATGACACTTGTCTCCTATAGGTGGAGATACACTGAAAGAATATAGGGTGCAGTTAAGGGGAAGAAAGCAGAACACCGCTGCCTTATATAACCTGTCTTTCTGATGATCTGTTAATGTGTTTTTGTTTGTCTGTTTTCCGTCTCGCTGGCAAAATTGCAGTCCCTGTGGAGCTGCGCGAAGAGGGACGTTGAATAAAAGCATCCGTCAAAGGTATCATGCAGTGTAAAAGTGAGAACACTTGGATATGATGCTATACTGTTATATCGGAGCACAGGAATAACACTGCCTCGAATGCTGCGTGCTATAAGAAGACAGGATTGTGTGACATCTCACCCTAAAACATCCACGGCAGGTCATCAGGTCCAGTGCTGTCCCCATTGCTCCAGCAGTGCTCTTGACTGTTCAAGTTAAGATGTTGACGTGTGACAAAAGTTTGTGCTTCTCGTCTTTCCTTTCAGTCCAGCGATAGATCTCCAGGTCTGATGCACAAAGTGCTCCAAGTCCAACTCAGCCCACCAAAGGTGTCAACGGGATGGAAAATTAAAAGTCCTTTTGACTTCTGACATGTGAATTCTTTCAATTACATCTCAAGAACTATTCCCGCATTAGTGCAATATCTCACTGCATCCACATCCAGCACTATAATATAGAAAACTTCTCCCACCAGACCCTCCCCTGCCTATGCTGGTGTCCTGTTGCACCTGTGACACCAAAGAGTCAATTACAAAGTTCAGGCTGGTAATGAGGTCTCCAGTTTCCTGATCCTGTGACCAGGGGACAATACAGAGGTCTTGAATCTTTAATGCATTTTCACCGAGCCTGTTGCCCACGCCTGGCATCACTGCCCCTGAAAGATCCAGTGAAATACATATTAAAAGTGGAAGGGCACTCAGACAGCACAGACCTTTGCCGAGGCCAAATGCCCTTGATCACAAAGTAAAGACAATAAAACAATTACTAATTATTTGTCTATCTGCTACATGATTTGGATCTGCGCCAAAATGTAATGATTCCTCCTGGGCCTGTGATACACCCTTGCACTAAGTTTCATGTTTAGTCATATGTAATTTTTCCTTAATCCTGCTGACAAACAGGCAAACATGATGATCCGAAAAATTCAAACTCATTGAAACGACAATGAACACGCTTAGGTAGTGAAATGAACATTTAGTTCACGGGCAACAGCTCTGATGGACATTACTGCAGTCAGCATTGCAATGGTACGCCCACTCAAACCTGTCAAAACCTGTCATCTGTGACATTGTGTAGTGTGATAAACTGGACATGTTAGAGTGGCCTTTTAGTGACTGTCCCAAGGTACACCTGTGTAGTAATCATGCTGTTCAGCATCTGGTTATGTCACACCTGTTAGGTGGATGGATTATCTTGGAAAAGGAGAAGTGCTCACTCATTTTTGAAAATGTATAACTGGAGTAATATTCAAGGGATTTTACTAATATTATTTGGACGTAGCACAATACAAATTGTTGTCTTAAAGATAAAAGGACACGTGAAAAGACGTGAAGACTTGTGAAGTACAGAGGGACAGAGAGTCATGTTGTCTTCACTTGAGAGCTGCTGTGAATGTCTGCATGATGACACATTCTCCTAGCAAGTAAAAAAACCTTAAGCCATGTTGTACTAAACGATGACATGTACTGTAGCAACCTCTAAGCGATCACCTTCAGTCGTCTGTCGAAGCAAAAACCAAAGGTGGCATTGTTTCACTGTGTGTCTGTGAACATGTGCCTGCACTGGTGTATGTGTGAGCATGTGTCGAGGGGAATTCACTCGTTTGGCTATGAGAAGTGTGATTTTTTTTTTAGCCAAACTCCTCATTTTAGTGGGAAAAGACAAAGGAAATGAAGGATCAAACTTACAAACTTTCTCTTCAGCTTGCCCTTGCCTGCACGTCTCGGCTTGCTCTCGACCACAGTCCCGGAGCTGTAGTCAGAGCCTATGTCCAGGTGGTCATCTGCTGAGACACTCTTGCGGAGGTAGGCAGCTCGCGCCCGGAAGTGGGAGAACGGTGACTGGGAGCGAGGGCGGGCCTCGGTGCACCCACCATGCTCAGGCTCATCTTCGCCCTCCATGTCATCCTCCAAACGCCACAGCTCCCCTGCAGGAGGTTAGATGAGAGGAACAAAAAGAACAAATGATGACATTAGGAGAGAATAAGGAAGGAAACAAGAGAAGAAGAAATAAAAAGGGAAAAGAAAGGTTTGAGATATGTGAGACAGATAATGAATACTTATTGCTACAGCATAATCATTGCAAACTTACTCCGCAAATTGTGGAATGTCATCCCCTGATTGCTTTCATAAAATATTTCCTGAATCTAATCAAGCTTCCTTTTGAGGTAGAATATTTTAAACCCAAACATTATTCTCAGCCTGCCTCCTTAACAACTTGATTATGATTCCATACGCTAGACAGAAATGATGGCTCATGTAAAATGAAGAGGAAGGAACAAATTTGCTGCGACGGTGGCGTGTTTTTCTGCAGACTGACAAGATGGCTGGGCTTTCACAGTCGCACAACAGAGATGGATGTGAGCTGTCAAAACGGAGCGCTGTTGCACTAATCACAGCCGACTACCATCACTCTGCATTTGATGTTCGTCAGACGCCCTGTCAGCGTCCGATGCCTGGCTAATAGCACTTGTGAAAAACACTTACTGGTCTTTCAGTTACTTACCTGATGCATGCTGGGTAAGCAACTACATACAACTTACATACTTGTACATACAAATAATTTCCAGTGAAAAAAGCCATGTTAAAGGCTGTTTTTTTAGACCATGAATACTGAAGCATGGTCACATGTGATGCTAATAAAGATTTAAACTAAGCCCAGTGGAATGTAAATGTATGAACCATTTTATCAATAAAAAAAGTTGAGATATCGAAACCTTGAGCACGGTGTATGAAGCTTCAAATGTCACAGTTGCTAACAGCACTTTTTTTGAATATCCAGGAATGTCCTGATCAAGTTTTTTGCTCCCCAATCTGAGTCATTAAATATTTAGTATCTGCAGATACAGAGTCCCAATCCAATACGTTTGTTTTCCTGGATAATGTTCTGCACAGTGCACAAACTTCAAGTACACTGAAGTCAAACTCAATCAAATATATATGCTTGACAATTTAACATAACTCTGCGCCCAAGCTGTTCCTTTAATGTTTGTTTTTTTTACCAGGTAAAGTAGGCTATAAAATAACCTTCTTGAGGCAATTCCTCTGCTTTTAGAAGTATCCTCCCTGAGTTACCTGAATGAACTGCATTCTATTGAGTGTTCATTTTCATCATCTGCACATCTTTTGAGCAGATTACATGAATAAATTACTCTGATTGGCTTTTTGCTTTGTTTTTTGCTGCACTTGCAATGGTGTGGTAAGTGTGTCACAAGAGACTCTTACACTGAGCTGAATTGAAATAAGTGCACATTAATGAGGTACTGTATTTTGTTATCGTTTATGGTGGCTCTATGGTGTGTGGTGTTTTGCCAGGGGCAGGGCTCAGACCCTGGTCTTTCACTCACAGGGGAGAAGCACTAGCGCTGCGGTTTGTGAACCTTGTGAAGACACTGGTTTCGCTTAAGGAGCATGCAACCTTGCAAGTACTCTGGCCACATGGAGGCTGTCCTGCCCCCCCAGCTACACTGAAGACCCCACAGATGTTCCCAGCCAGTACAATGAAAAAATGGGGTGTCGTGGACAGTGCAGGGATTCACTACAAACTGTGGAACACATAATAACCAGCTGCCCCAAACACCGGCCACCGACTGGCAATCGTGGTCCAATTGACCTGGATGATGAATCACTGGACTGGCTTGCCTCAACGGAGCTGAAGGTCTTAGGACATATGCCAGAAGAAGAACACACACAGAGGAGCTTAGCAGACTTTAGGAGAGAGAACAGAAATCCCTTGATTGGCCCGATACCACTGAGTGGGATTGAATCGAGATTGGATTGGGACATCCCTAAATACAACTTTCAATCAATTTAAGACTGACATCAGGCTGTGCTTTTTTTTCCTCCAGTTAGATCATAGATTGGTTAACACAGACTAATAATTACAAAAGGATTTTAAAGTTTCAGACAATGCGAGCCAGCAAAATATTTTAGAGCTTTACCCTCCAAGTTTTTTGAGTGACCATCCAATGTTTGTATACTCAGGAAAGTATATTAAGCTTTAGCATTGACTTGTAACAACATCCTTTATTAAAAAAAATCTGCAGCAGGTCTTTTGGCAGTGACTGTCTTTGTGAGTTCTTATGAATGATCTTCAGAGTGTGAAATATTACAGTATCAGTTCCACTGTCTGAGCAGCAGCCAAAACGCATCTGGCTCCCAAAGCTAAGCCAAATAACACTGCAACAAAGTGACTAGGGAGCAACTCCCAATGCGAGCTCTGAGGCGTACTTGTCACTAATACGGGATGTTGCTTAAATCCGTGAATGAAGTGTAGCTGGGTTATTAAACAACTTGAATTTTTTTTTTTCCAAAAAAGTTTTCTCAGCACTACTGGAGAGATTAAGAGAGAGAGAGAGAGAGAGAGAGAGAGAGAGAGAGAGAGAGAGAGAGAGAGAGTGGTAGACAGGGAGAGACAGCATCATGGTCGATGACAGTGGTTGCTAGGCAACAAGGGGCAACGTGAGACTGTCTCTCTCGATTTGATATTTGCAACAGAGCAGCAGTAGGGCAAGGGAAAACAGACGAAGAGATAGACGCAGACAGACAATCAGACTCAGACAGGTAATGTGAGGACATAAAATGGAATGTCAAGATTTAACGACAGGAGTGTCATTAAGTCTAAAACCATTAGAAGCAGTAAGAGTAAAGATTTATTGGATAAGGACAGCGGGGGCTGGGGGTTGGCTCAATGCTCCTCTACCAAAGTGGGGTTACTGAGGACATAACATTCTCGCAGTTCAAACAAGAGAGAGACTGGGACAGTGAAAGATGAAGTGAGCTGGCGGGAGGAAGGGAGGGAGGGAGAGTGTTTGCCAGCCATGACAACATCGCAAAGGCTGGTGTTTTCTTCACCTTGTGAGTCTGCGTATGTCAACATGGCAAAATGTGGTCCTAGAGAGTCCTATTGTAGGTACAACTAACACAGAAGCTAAGTGGTTTTCTGTCTGTCTGTTTGTGCACAGAATTTGAAACTTTAGAGGTGTGTAGTTAAGATCAAAATGAAGCTTGAGTATCAAGATGGGTGTGGTCCGAGCAAGGGGGCACAAAATAAGACAGTTCGAAGAAAGAAAGGGGACATTGGCTCCCCAACTTTATGCACCTGGCCACACATTTGTTAAGTTGCACATCGTTGTATCACCGTAACCCCCAATTTCCACATACTCTGTCTGTGCCGCACTCACATGTGGAAACTGCAAAATCACGCGATAAAAAGCACCATTCATTCCCAAAACTCCTGCAATTTCACACCAGGTCTTCTCCTTTCGGTTTGTATCCCTGTAGAAAGGATGTGTGGTGTCTTACAAAATACTATGGTTTTCCACTTCAACTATGAGTTACTCCTCGTCCACCTTTCCTCGGACCCTCGCACTGACCGACAAGTTGCGCGACAGGATGTGACGTGATTTTTAAAAAATTGAGAGTTTACAATCTGTAGTCTGCACAATGTGTTGTATTTTGAAATTTACCGGATGCTGTGTGCGTTCTGTTTCCGGTTTGGTGCAATCTGAGAGTAATGGCTTGGCGTGCAATGGACGTGCAGTCGCTGAAAAATAGACCTGGCGCGTATCTCCGACAAAGCGGAGTCCCGTGGCACTCCTGGGACACTCCAGGGAAGCTGCGCAGCGCTCACTGTGGAAATGAAGCTAGTCACTAGAATGGGAGCGTATCTGCTACGCACTGCGCTGCGCTACGCAGGCGGAGTATGTGGAATTGGGGGTAAGAGTGATCCCATCACAAGATGTCTCTGTTTTTATTCTTTTTTTTTCATGTTTATTTATTCAGTCTTTAAAGCAGTGGTTCTCAAATGGTGTGGTGCTGCACACTGGTGTGCCATGGGATTCTGTGATAACCACACATTATTATTCCAATATTCAACTGGGCCTATACAAAGAGTTATGAATAAATTTTTAATTGACTATATGAGTATGTTGCGTGCACCCATTTCCTAATAAAGAGGCAAACTCTACCTAGAAAATGCAATTTAATTTAATTCACCTTCACAGGGACCTATTTCACCTATTTGTCACCGTTCACGCAAGAGAATTACAAGCGTGCAACACATCACATTATCTTACATAATGTCCTGTTTAAATGGATGTGATATTGGTGATTTGATGTAATTTTAAAAAGTTTAAAATCAATTCTTGACTCATTTCGTTAAGAAATGTTTCATGAGTAACAGTTGGTTGTCAATTGTTATTTGATATCAGTAAATAAACACAAATATTTAAGTTGTGATAAGAGTGAAATTTTGGCTCATCCATTAATGGGTTGCCTTGGGCACAAATAGTTTGAAAACCATTGCTTTAAAGGTTTACTAGGCAGGATTATTGGTCACTGCTTGCAAACACACTCGCCAGCGCTAGTGAAAGTAAAACCCACCCACCCAGGTTCAGATATATGCATTTTTTGGATGCCTCCTACTTACGGTCTGGCACCTGGTCGCTACCAACCTCACCTGAGAGCTGTGGGGGTAGACTTCCATTAACATCCAGTGCACAGAAAATAAGCAGGAAATGAGAAAATACAGGCAGAGGGCAGAGTCTCTGCGTCTCAATCTATACATTGTTTTTAAGGAGAATTCTGTGTAGTACAACTTGAATTTGAACCGCTGCATGCTCAAGGAAATGCCTCATATTCACTGCATCTAAACAAAATGCAAATATGCCCTTAAATTTTTACTATTTTGGGAAGAATTGTTTTCAATAATATTTGGAATAAAGTAATATAATGTTCCCACTTGCTCTTGGTGCTTTGGAATGGATGCCGTTTGAAAGATTCACTCTTAGGTTGTGTCATCTAATAATTCCTGGTCTATTTATGGTCAAAATTAAAATTAGGGCTGCATGGTGGCTCTGGGACTCTGAGTGACTGTGTTGTTTAACTGCATTGTGAAAACTTTGTGCTTGTCTGAGTTTATTTCGAAGTCGGCACCTCCTGAGTTGCTGCCTGTTTCTGCGAATCCATCGGGACTCTGGTTTACTTCAACTGGCAGACTTTGCCTTATTTTAATAAGTTCCTCTCCTCTGATGTTTGCCATTTCTTTTCTGTCTTTGTAACGCTGCACATTCCTTTTCTCTCAAAAGCTACACAGAGGACAGAGCGCGGTTTCAGGAAGAGGAGGGCCTCCTGCGCCAGCTTCTCTTGTATTAAACATCACAAATAAGGATGATAATAACGCAGTGTTTTCCCTCATCCCGACGCTTGAAATGTGACAATTCTCACCCATCTGGTGGCGGTGGCGGTGGCAGTGTCTGTGGCGGTGGGGAGCATTTGATCAAGTCGAGTTGGGGGCCGTCAATCAGCGGTGACAGACCACTGTTTACTGTGTGTCTGTCAGAGCATGTGAATGAGGAGAAGGTTGTGTGAGGATGTTTGATGTGACGGCTGTTTAGCTTCCTGACAGTTGTGGTGTCTGTCCGTGTCTTGGACGCAGTGTTAAAGGGCTGGAGAGGAAGATTACTTTACAAATGACCCACTTTGCAGCCTTAGAGCTGCTAGAAGCAGAATCAACTGATGTTTAATTATCCACTGAGAAATTATGAATGTATTAAAACATACTGTATGTAGGTCACTTTTGAAACAGTTTAAAAGCAAGCATCTTATATCCTTAAGAAATGCTCAGATGAATATTGGACTAATATTTGGTGCTGTTTTTTATAAACTTAACATTCAGAGTTTTTACAGAAAAGCTCCTTTTGATCTGTATGGTTCAAAGCGTTATACAACAGGTTTCCTTTCACATAAAATCTTCACCTGTAAATGTCTTCATCCTTAAAAAAATCCTCATCCATCCATACGATGAAAGCTATCTCTGTCAGCAGGTTACAGCTTCAGGATCCTCCATGACAGTTTTCCCTTTCAGGTGAAGGAATTGTGTTTGATTTATAAGCAAGAAGGAGAGCAAGAAAGAGAGAGCGGATATATCTGTCTTGCACATGCTGCTGCAGAGACAGCGAGCAGCCGTGTGCTCTCCGTCAGGTGGAGCAAATATCAAAGGAGCAAAGCGTTTGCGGAAGTTTGAAAGGAAACAGGATAGGTTTGACATCTGAGGCTTTAGTTTAAGCTTTAGTGGCCTCTTTCATCTTGAATCTCCGGCGTCACGCTTATCTGATCGATAGTTCAAGAGGCACACACATTATGCGTTAAGAGGTCAGAGAAGCTGTCTCCCAGAAACCGAGCACGTCAAACAGCGCTGGTGAGAGTAAGACATTTATTTTATTCAGCCACTTACAGGACTATTGCTATGAAGACACGAAGTGACTGTTGGTGAATGAATGAGAAGCTGCTGCTGAAGCTAAATGGTGCCATTTCCTGCAACATAAGTCAGGCAGAAGCAGTCATTTCTGGATGAAAAGGAATGGTCTGAGCGACAATACCATAATTGTGTGAAGTGCATAGATTTTGGGGGAATTTACTCGGGCTTTGTAAAAGTCGGATTAGAGATTTGTTAGAGACATTATGTGAACAAAGGAGTAAATAAACAAGCCGAGGAGATGAAAGAATCACACAGTTGATTTTACAAAGCCGCCGGGCGCTGGTTTGGTAAACACACTTTCCCTAAACAGTGAGGAAAAATTACTGTAGTTGTTTGCTTCCTTGTTATCTTTACCTGCAGGTGGCAGAGTGCAGGCCTTTGGGTGGCTGGTGGCAGCGGGCAGGTTCTTTCTGCAAGGAGGACTCCCACCAATGAGATCAGAGTGGTGGACCCTGGAGACTGTAGGAGACTGGGGGATGCTGGGGAGGGTGCGGGACTTAGCCAGTATGGGTCTCTGCAGCTTCCTTTCCAGTGACCTGGTTGGACGGTAGAAATAGTCAATTACCCGGAACGTTTTTGTTTCCAGTGATTATCACAATAACAGCCCATAAAAATGTCCATTAAAACTACCCCCAGTAGTGGAAGCACATTAAGGGATCTTTTAATGGTCAGTATGAAATGGAGGGATGATTACAGCAAGACAAACCTGTTTCAGTGTTCATACAGTGACTATTCTAAGACTGTTAACCTGCCCTTTAAGCTATTACTGTGCAAGACAATAGCACACACACACTGGTGGTACACACACCCACAGCTTAATGAGCAAAGAGAGCGCAGCTGCACTGATCAATAGTGAAATTGCTTCCACCTCGGCATAATCAAGCTGGAGGCCATTTAGAACACAACCGATTGAAACCGCTTTCTTTTATAGCGCTTGATACCACACGGCAGTCCGGCGGGACACCAATCAATAGCCACAATCACAAGATCGGCTTAATAGCAAATTGGTGACAAGCCACAACACGGTCAAATAATCCCGCGTACATCAATGATGAGACGTGAGGTGGCTTTGTATGTCAGTGTATTTTAAAAGAAGACACAAGTGTGTGTTTTTTTTAGCCTTATCGAAGGTGCAAATACAGACAACACCCCTTGTTTTACTGCAGTTTCTCAAGCTGAAATAAAAGACTAGATTGCCAGTATTACATTACACTACAACAAATGTGATTAATATTGCATAAAATCATCCCCAAAATCTTTGTGTCTCATGTATAATAGAACAGAGATAAGACCTGAAAAACAAAAACCAATACTGAGTCACTGCAGTGAATCCCCTCCGATCAGCCCAATGTGATCAAATTCAGTGAAACGTGGCCAGCATCTCAGACATCAGAGTCAGCCTGGCAGAAGTGGAAGATGTCTGACCTCCAGACTGTTGCGTGACTAGTTTGGGTACAGAACACATGAGGTTGAATAATCAGCTAAGGACTTGCGCGCTGACCCCCCCCCCCCCCCCCCCGGGCTTTTGTGTCCTGGCGTTTTCAGTGACACTGACTGAGATTAGAAAATGAATGTCGCAGGCTGATATTGAGATATGAGATTTATTTGTCTCATTTTGATTTTGACACAAGCATCAGTGGCTGATTGGGACACAAAACAAAGTCATTCAAGTTAATGTACTGACAGAACAGTGTGTACAATTAGCCTACAGCATCATATAGATAATGATGCATGTCTGTCTGTGCGCTGTCTGTGTGAATTTTCCCATCTCTCTCTCTTCATGTGTTTTTGTTCTCTCACATACCACATATTCAGCCCCCTCTCACCAAAAAACAACCACATACTTAAGACTGCGCAAGCAGATGTTACGAACCATACTTGTGTTTATTGTTAGGCAGAGGAAAGAGTGACGCGATGTAGCCTAAGTGACAAAGTCAGTGTAACATTGTAAGAATATCGAAGAAGCCCTGATAGGTTGAGCAGGAAGTGTGGAGGATGCGTCAAACACAGGACTTTCACCCAGGACGCTGGTGTTTGCATCCCTAAATCAACGATGGCTTCTCATAATCAGAACATAGCGTAGAGTACTAGTATTCTAAGCAAGCTTCATTAGTGACATATGTCATGTGTCATATGTGACTTATGTCATGTTATGTTGACAAAAGTACTTATTTAATGCCAAACCATGATGTTTTTGCTCAACTTAATCATGTACTTTTGTTGCCTAACACTAACCAGGTAGTTCTGGAGCAAAACTGCAAACATTTCATGACGTTAAGGACATGTTTAGAACTGCAACCCAATGATTGATCGCCAGCACCCACCTTCATTTTCAAAAACAATGCATGCTTTGCTTTAATTTTAAAGGAACGGTTTAACATTTTGAGAAATTTGCTTTTTTGCCTCAAGTTAGAGGAAAAGATTGACATCTCTCTCATGTCTGTCTATCATATATGAAGCAGGAACTAAAGCCCCATTGCTACCAAGCAGTATAATACGGTATAGTTCAGTTTGGTACACTTGATTCCATTTCCACTGTGAAAAGTTGTGGATGGTACCAATGGAACTGTTCCCTACCATCCCCATTTTTGGTCCCCTCTGTTGGGGTACCTAGCACACAGATCTGGTGCTAAAAGGTGGAGCTGTGAACACTGCAGTCTGTTGATTCGTACCATACAAAAGTGTTTGGTGGAAACGGGGCTTAAGAGACAGTTGTGGCTAGATGGTAACCCTAGACTTCCAAAAACTCTTGTGGGCTGTTTCAAAATATTCTTGTCTTGTCTTGCTGTTTTATGGTGTGACCATGCTGTGGTTAAGGTGCGGTTACTTTCGGCACAAAAAGCACTTGATTATGGTTAGGTTTAGATAATGGTTTGGGTTAAAATAATCACTTGAAAGATGAAACACAAATTCTTGCAGGAGTTTCTGGGGTTACCATCTAGACATAACCCTACGAGACAATTAGCTTAGCTTAGCATAAAGACAAAAAAGTGGAATCATTACTTTAAAGTCAACTTTTAAAGACATTTCATCAGCCAAAATGCAAAACAAAATCATGATTGCATATAAATGTCTCATACGTGAAAAAAGAGACCATGATGCTGGCAACTGTAGCATTACAAATTCATGCATTCACCCAATGAGAATAATCAAATATCATCAACATTATGATGAAAGACACCCAATTACATTAGCCTTTGATCTATGCATGGGATAATATCTAATCCATTAAATGCTTGACTTTACAATAGCAGATTATCAATCAGTAATTAATTAATGAGAGAATCAAATGATGCGGCATCATTCAGTCGTATACGCATCATATATTGAACGGCGGCCTTCTTAGGGGCGTGATTAACATAATTTTCCAGACAAGTGCTCTTGAGTAAAACTCTGAAATGTGCTTGTGTTTGGTGTGAAATACTTCAGCTCTCTTTTAACTCCCTTGGATGTCTGGCTCAGGATGTATTTTCAGGCTTGGGGCTATTTATCACTTGGGAGCTATCAGGTAAACTGACAGCCAGCTCTAAGTCAGCACATCCGCGGGCTCGAGAAGCAAAGTACTGACATCTGCCCGCTGTCAGCTCGTAAACTACTCCCCTGATAGAGAAGGTGGGTGTTGTAGTTGTGAATATTTGACCTGGGATCAGAGAATCCCTGGATGAGATTCAAAGCGGAGCCACTGAGGAGCCAGGACGGTGATGAATAATGCTTTTGTATTGCTGAATATCAGAGGAAGAGCTACTGATAGTGGCTATACATGCAGGCATAGCACACACACACACACACACACACACACACACACACACACACACACACTTTGATAGTAATAGAAACAGGCAGGTCTCTCATTCCGCAGAAATCCATACTGACTTGCATGAAAAAGCATTTGCCTGAAGCATGCACACACACACACACACGCACACACACATACATACACAAACTCCTCACAGCTGGCATGAGATGAAATAACTCAGGGTCCAGCAGTAAACACATGCGCACACGTACAACCGCACAAACACAGTTGTTGGCCTCCCACCAGCACATCATGATGATAACACACTGGGCTGAACAGCCGGCCCAGGCCACTCTGACAATTTGGGCCTCACTCATCCTACAAACCTGTTGCTAAGCGACTCTGTCTACAAAAAACAGGGGGAGAAGAGAGGAGAGGAAAGGAGAGGAGAGAGGAGAGGCTTTTTTTTTTTGCTTCTGAGCAGTAATCTGCATTTTCACAAAAACAATGTCTTGCCCTGAGTTGTAAGCATCAAGTGTACCACACGTTTTGTTGTTGCCTAATGTATTATCTCTGCTGCTGCAGTCAGGGGAGACAACTCACTTTCTTTGTTGGAGTCTGTGCGTGCAACAGTGCTACAATATGACAGAAAATGAAAAGATGTTTTTTCTGTTAAGAATGACACAATGAGGTATTTAAGAGTTGAAAAAGGAGCGAAAGCTAAAGAATTACAGGATAATGATGTGATGGTGATGTGTGTGAAAATGACTTGCCAAAACAGGATAGTATGTTTTTTTGATGAGGCCCAAATGCTAACATGTTCTGCACTTGTTCTCGAGCACTCCTCCTTTGGCTCTCTCGTTTCTCCCTTCCATCTCTTCCTGCACTTGATTGACAATAAGGAAAGCTCAGAAGACTTCTGTTCTCTCTCTCTCGCTACAGGCTAAAATACGATTCACTCTCACTATCGCAAGAGCAGGTTTTTAGTGCAACAGATGTACAGCAATTTGTATTAGTGACCTATTTCATTGCTAAAATTAGCACATGCAAGCCCTTGACTCCTCTCTCTCTCTCAGCTGTGTGATGTGAAGCTGCGACTGTTGAAGTGTTTTCCCAACCCTGACATGAAAACCTATGTCTGAACAGTTCAGCAGAGTAACACATGATGAGTTTATTCTCTCAACCTTGACTCGGGCTGCTGTATAGGTTGCCACATCATTAAAGCTTGACTAAATCTGTCTCCAGCAGCATGATGAATGCTGTACCATAGTGAATACTGTGGTGAGAACTATCCGTGGTGCTGAACAACTTGTAACACACACACACACACACACACACACACACACACACACACACACTCCTTTTTACACACATTCCCACGGAGGTTTCGTGAAACAATCTTTGGTACATGAGGCAGAAGATTTTGGTTCTGAATCAATTCAGAATAATGAGTAGGAGCCTATATACCTTTTTTCCGAATCTAATCTTAACCATTCTCCTGCAGCTCTAATGAATGCACCATTTATTAATGTAATGTTCTTCTGAAGCCAGTTTAACAGCACATGGTTATTCATTCATAAGCCAACCTCACTGCTTGGTAGTGAGCCATTCATTAAAAATCTTATTCAGTATTCATGTGTTCTCACTGGAGGACCAAACAATTCAGGGGGCTCCCTGAGAGGAAATGCCCACTGGGGAGCTCCCCCGAAAACGGAATACCTTCGAGGGCTTTCTTCCTGTTTGCGTTCACACCACCTACGAGAAGTGATGTAAGCGATGATGATGAAGTGATGTAAGCCAGCCAGCATTTGGTAGCAACATACAGTTAAACCTAGACTTCAGTCTGTCTACTTCTTTGTTATCTTCCATTTTTTAGGTTACCAGCTGAGTATGTACGTTAAAATACGCACTGACTGTAAAAGCAATGGACATAGCTGCCATGACGTCACCTATTGGTCCATGGCCTCCCGTTTTAAAGCCTCAAGTTCAGGATTTCGGCTGAAGCCATCTTGGTTTTTTATAGCTTGAAGCAACAATATTTGGGCGAGAGGCTGGCACCGTAGATGAGTGGGGGTGGCTCTGACAGACAAGCCGAGGACACTGTCAGCATTCTGTCACTCAAAGCAGCCTGCCCTTCGTTATGCATAACTTTAAGCCTTAATAAAATGTAAACAGGACAGTGACAGTCATCTTAATGGGGAAATTAGATACAGAGACCCAAACTGTTTTTGTACCGGGCTGTAAACATGTTTATTTCTGCTGTAACGTTGGACATTTCAGCATGGGTGTCTGTGGGGACTGACTGGCTTTTGGAGCCGGCCTCAAAGAACTATAGCTTTTTGGCACATTCGTGTTGGCTTCATTTTGTCCCCAAGAGGTTGCTGCTTGGAAATAGTAGGTAAAAATGTCCTCCAAAGTGCCGTTCTAAGAGCTACCATAGTTCCTTCGGTACAGACACAACAGAAAGAGAGGGTGCTTAGAACTATAAGGATATAGGATGGATGATGAAAGACTGGCTGGCCACATTTGGCTGTGAGGCAGGAACAACACTGGTATTTGTTCATTTATAAAGCTTTGATGCAGATATATGTCATCCCTTTTAAATCTCGTCCACAGAATAGGTTGTTGCTTCACACTCCCTAGGAACTAGGAAGAATGTTGTTCTCTTACAGTGTACTTTATACACGGAATAATCTACAAAAGACCTTCAACTTGGGCACTCTGCCACCTTTATGACTGTTTAAATGCCTTATTTCTGTTGTGTTAATGAAGTGTAACTATACATCTACACCATAACATGTTTATTGCGGCTGTATGTCCACTTTAAGCTATCATTTATTGCTATTGTTGTTTTAATTGATATGCATGATGGTTCTTTGTTTGTTTGGTTGACTGTTTTCAATGTCTTGGCTCCTGCTCAGCATCACTGACAATATGGGTCTCCCTCAATTGATTTCCCGAGTCTTAAATAAAGGTTTGAATGAATGATCAAATGAGGTGAAGTGTAGTATCACAATGCTTATCTTTCTTCTTTTTACTTTAGTTCTCATCTGTCTTTTGACATCTCCTTTGTCCTTGTAATCTTTTTCCCACACTGCACTCTTTTTGAGTCATTGCCTTCTTCACTTAGGGATTCCTGAATATTCAAAACGTTGAAACCTTCAGATGAAACCACTGATAGCAGTATTTATGTATCTTAGTGCTGAGTAGGGAAGACTTGGATGACTCGCAGGAGGTTGGGAGACACAGGACTGACCCTATGAGGCAAAAGGGTATGACCAGATTAACCTCTGTCTTCATTGTTCAGTGATTCAGTAGACACTGGTCGAGGAGTCACTAGACTGAAAAGACTGAATGAAGCAGCTTTGAGCAGCTCAAGTGACAGGTGGGAGCAAAGGCCAGGCGGCCATTGTGGACTCACAGGCCTATCCTTCTACATTACAGCATGATGGACATTAACTTGTTCATTACAGACTCATTCATCATCACTCATCATTCATTATGGACTAACTGACTGACTTGTCACCATTCATTATTGCCGTATCGCAGAGAGAGTAAAATTAGTGCCTACCTTCTGCAAAAAAAAGTGCTGAAATGACAGTATGAGTAAATTTGCATGTAATAATGATTTGCTGTGAATTTGAATGTCCAGTTGGGGGAGATAAAAGGAGAAATTCCACACAGCAATCATTACAGCGAAAGACCTCAAAGGATGTGAATGAGTGAAAATGAGCAGAGCTGGACCGCTGAAAGCAAAGTTATGGAAAATCATGAGGCCTTCTCAATCGATGAAAGAAATATGGCAATTCCAACTACATATTTTTTAGCATTTCGACAGCATTTAAGGTAGAATTGTGTGATTTTATTGCACCAAAAATGTGTCCGATTGCAGACAGAATTGCCAACTTGATACAATCGGTTTCCATCTTCAGTCTGACATTGTGTCCACTCTGAACAATTTCCCTGGGACAAAGGGATTTGATTTGCTCTTCCTGGAAGCCAACGTATCTGCCTGAATCTAACATCATTTCAAGTTGACACAGGTGTGCAGCAATGCCACCATACTGGTTCTGCCTTGGGCTTAAGAGTGGAGTGGAGGTCTACTTGACTACAACTTGACAATGGTGTTCGTCCCACCTGTGGTGCTGACTAGCTAATCGTCAGTCTCCCCATAGCGCTCATTGGATCATTGGATGTTTTTATAACCGAATAACCGCTGTCTCTTGTCACCAGACTAATGACTGAACTTGATGGAGTGGGCAGATTCAAATGTCTGGACCCAGGCAAACCAAAGATAACTGTGGAAGTTCGTCAGGCTAAAGTCCTAATTAAGACCTTACGAATATCTCAATGAAATCTGGCATGAGGGGAAATGTGAAAGTCATTAATTAATCTCGGTAGAAGGGGGCAGGTGACAATACTGGAGATCATGTTGCACTCTTCTTCCTGATCCTATTTAGTCCGAAAAAGAGAGGTGGCAGAGCTCAGCTGTCCAGGCCCAACATCTACAAACAGACTTGTCACAACTCTGATACCCTCAAACCCTTCTGGCTCCTTCTTGATGGATGTCAGAGTACAGAGAGAACAAGCATGAGAGGAAAAAAGGGCAACAGAGAGGGACAGAGAATGGTAAAAAAAAACAAGACTGAAGACAGTGAGAAAACATGGGAAGAGATGGACGGGCGTGGGAAGGGGGTGGCTTGTGAGAAAGAGACAGTGAGTGGGAGAGACAGAAACAAAGAGACTGTGGGGATGAGAGAGATGCTGGATTTGTGATGGCAGGGAATCTGAGCACTTTTTTTTTTGTATCGCACGTCCACCCACGTTAACACTTGTGCTCAGAGTGAATGATATGCAATTTGATGGACATTACTTCAAAGTCTAGAGTAGTGGCAGCTTTTTACACTAGCATTCTGATTTGCACTTTCATCCTGGTTATGTAATTTAACATCAGCGCACAGGCAATTTAACCGGCTTCTTGTTCAAGCTTAATGGTTCGCTTTTTAGAAGGACGCTGAAAAAGGAGAAACGCAAGACTCTCAACTCGCCTCCAAAGTTTTTTTTTCTAGCAGTCCAAGCAAAGCAAATTACATTCTCTTTTTGAATTTAGGACGCTAATTGAGGCGCTGTGATACAAAGCAAGAACTTGTTAGAACTTAGCAAAGCCACGCAAATGAAGTCTCCGGGGTGTGAACAGCGTCTGTGTCTCATGAAATTAACTGGGTATAAACAGTGTTGCAGTGGAAGTGAAATTTCGAAATCCATCCGAGGAGACACTTTGTCCTTGCACAGTCCTACTCGGAGGTGACTCTAATGTGGAAATGCAGGACAAGAGAGGACAGGAGATGACACATTACCACACACACACACTTGAAAATTTCAAATGTAGCCTCTTAGTAATCAGCAGAGTTGTTAGTGTCACTGGGAAGCTCCCAATGTGAACGTCTTCCTGTCTCTCCCTCTCTACATGCAGCATATCGACTTTTTCCTGTACGTTTCTATCTATAGAAAAGCCTCAGAATCCAATGATGAATCAGTGGGAAGAATCCATAGTAGCCAGCACCATGCCTGACAACACACATCCACTGCACCTCCACACTTACGTAACATAATGGTTGCTCACACATGCACACTGACACATGCTTACACAAACGTACACAAACACCTGTATGCCTGCCAGTCCTGAATGTGTGCACACATGAAGACTCTGATACACTGACTTCTTAAAAACAGCATTAACTTCCTGCAAATATATCTGATGAGTAAATCATTACATTGTGTGTGTGATGTGCAGTGGAGAATGATAATCTCAAGACACAGCATGTAAACAGACACATTTTGTTGCACAAAGAAAAACACATAGCAAAGTGATGATGTATTTTTACACCCAAGGAGACAAATGCTCAGTGTGTCATGCCCTGGTGTAGCCTGGAAATACCTGTGCACAGACACAGACGCACATAATCACACACACGGGTTACCTGGCCTCTGCCACAGTGCAGCAGTAACTGCCACTGCGCTGCGAGCTCCTGCCCACCCGCAGCTCCTCTTGAGACTTACGGCGATGAAAGTAGTCTGTGAGTTTCCCAAAACTCGCCATCTTTCCTCCCTCCGCTCACCTCTGCCTCCTTCTCTCCTTTTGCCTTCTTTCCTTTTAATGCCTAAAAAAGAAAAAATGTTTCTGGTTGTGATCTGCAAAGCTCCTCGTCACACGACCCCCCTGTGACTCGTCTGCCTTCCTCTTCCTCTGCTTCTACCTGGATTCTGGTGGCACGGCTCAGCGTCAGCCGCAGGTCCGAGTCTCCCTGCGCTCCCTCATCCTCTTGTGCGCGGCACTTAATGTGCAAAAAAAAAAAAAAAAAGAAGGAGCCGAACCCCGCTCTGCCTTTCTCTGCCACTCTCCCCTTTCGATCGTTTGCCACGGCGTGCAGAGCGCATACACTGACACTCTCGAAATAGTAACGTTTGTAACTGCCCACCAATCGACACAGCAGGAGCAGTGCCCCCTCACTGGAGAGCAGACAAGAAGGAGGAGAGAAACAGAGAGAGAGGAAGAGAGAAATCGACAGAGAGAGAGAGAGAGAGAGAGAGAGAGAGGGAGGTGGTGGCTCAGCGTCGGTCTTGGTGGTGGTGGGAGAATATGAGCTGCTATGATGCTCGTATCTAAGCCCACCCCCCTCTTTCTCTCTGTGTCTCTCCCTTGTTATTTTAGCACGTATTGTCTATGCCGCTCTCTCTCTCTCTCTTGCTCTCTCTCATGCGTGAATTCTTTCACATGACCGTCTGATTCTCAGTGAGCACACACACAAATCTTCGATCAAAGCTTGAGAGCAGGTGGCAAGGGTTGAGTTTTGTGCGTGTAACACTCTGTCTTTATCTCTCTCTTCTGTTGCTCTCTCCTCTCTCTCTGTCTGTCTGTCTCTCTCACACACACACACACACACACACACAAACAGATTCACAGTGAACCTGAAGTGCACCTGCTCCACTATCATAACTTCCCCTGTTTTTCTGGCTGTGTCTCTATGAGGGTTGTGTACAAGGATAGCTCTCTTTAACTCTAATTTCATCAATAATGAAAAACAAGCAGAGAGCTTTGGCCACAGTGACCGAGCGGTGGCCCCCTGTGCATTTATCTGAAATCCACTCAGAATATAAAAAGGATGATGGAAGGCAGGAAGGGAACAAGGGGGAAGACAGGAGGGAAGTATGCAAGGATGGAGGAAAAGGAGGGACTGAGGGAGGGCTTTTTGTAAGGAGCTCGTTAGTGAGTGAGTGAGTGAGTGAGTGAGTGAGTGAGTGTGTGTGGCTCCCTCCCACACATCCAGACAGCATACATACAGGCATTCCTCTGTCTATTCGCTGTCTCGCTCTCACCGTGTTTTTTTTTTTTTTTTTACAATAGGTGTTTTCTTCTCTCTCTCTCTCTCTCTCTCTCTGCTTTCACTGTCAAAATCTCTCAGTTGCTTCCTCCATTTACCTCTCCATCCCCTCCAGCTGTCTGCTCCTCCTTGCTTTTATCCATCTCCCTCCTTCTGCCTCCCTTTTCTATACCTCCCATCCTCCCTCTCTGCCCCACTCTCACTCTCCTTCTCTCTTTTTCGTCTGTTCAAACAGCCAGAGGGTAACTCCTGAAATTATCTGGCTTGTACATCATGCCGACTTCAGAAGAAAGCCCAAATTGAAATGTATGCACTTGAACTTGCAACAGGTTCTGGTCCTCACACTCACAGACTGTATAAGATAGGTGGACATAGCCTCTGGGTCTGGGTCTAAGTCATTCTTTCGGATGGTCAGCAGGGGGCGACTCCACTGTTTGCAATTGAAGTCTACGAAAAACAACGCGTCTTCTCATTTAATTTATTACCCCAGTAAACATTTTCCAAGTAAGTCTAGTGTCTTGATGGCTAGTTTCATGTCTTCTCCAGTGCCGTATGATATTCATAATATAGTAAATTATGATCTCAGTTAAAGTAGAATAAATAATAAAGTAGGGTTTACTTTAGGGCCTGGCTACCTTGTAATTGACAGGTCGTTAGCATGGCGTTGTCCTCGGACCTACTCCTTGCTCATCAACAGCTCCACCCTCTAGTCCAAATCATAGACTTTAAAAAACTAATGGACATAGCCACCATGATGTCAACCTTTGGTTTGCATACTCTTGTTTTGAAGCCTTGAGTTTAGCATTTTGAATACCGCCATCGTGGATTTGTGGAGCAAGAAGTGATTATATATGGACGAGAGGGTGGGGATAACCCTAGCGCTAGTTGCTTGTTTGGTTTGCATTCAGAATTTACAGTCTACAAATAACTTCAACAACGCTAAAGCTAATGTTCACTAGTGGCAAACAGCTATAAAAGCCATTACGACAAATTGTACTTATTGGACAAACTGACACTTTGACTCCTTACAAAAGTCTTTCAGTACAATCAAACACAAAACGAGACTTTTTTTGGGTGACCAAAACTTTACAATTAACTTTAACGAACTGAAAACACACTGTAATAGCGTAAGCTACGGCTACACCTAAATTCTCTGAATCTGGGGTCACACCATGGTTATATTATCGAACCAATACTGTTGCTGTGGTAGCCACTTGTCAACAGACGGCACCCACTTGTCACACAAAGCGGCAACATCTTTAATTATGTAAAACTTGAAGCCTAAAAAAATCGGGTGAGTTATAGAAAAATTCACCCCTGTACAGTTGTCATGAATGGGAGAAGCTATACAAATCAAAACGTTCTTTTTGTACCACACTGTATGTTGATTTTGGGGAATTTTAACTCGGGTGTCTATGGGGACTGGGGTGCATATGGAGCAAGCCTCAAGTGGCCATTCAAGGAACTGCAGTTTTTGGTGTTGCCTTCATTTTTCAGCCCCGGAGGTTGTTGCCTTGTATGAATATGGACACTTCTAAATTCGAAAACCCAAGATGGTTTCAGCCAGAATGCCAAACTTGAGGCTTTAAAACAGCAGTCCACAAACCAATGGGTGACATACAGTCTATGCATCCACTGCAATTTTCACCATACTTTTAACATTTTAAAATTCAGTGAGCTACAGCTTTGATGAAAGTGTCGAGGTTTAGTGGTATCATGTGAGGTATTCATTTAACGACTGATCTGGGACACTGCTGGAATGATCGTGTACAATTGCTGTTCAGCTCACATCCTCTTTATAAACCTCACAATGAGTAGCCAGGTTAACTCAAACCAATTACACTGAATATAACCTATGCATTTTTAGCATTTTCCTGATCAAATGACGCTCGACTGTGCCACTAGGGCTGCAACTAACAACTGTGGTCATCATCGATTAATGTGCACATTATTTTCGCAATTAAAAAGCAAAACACATCAAAAAAATATAAATAAAACATGAGAAAACAGGAAAAAAAATCTGCATCACATTTTCCTTCAGATGTCTTATTATGTGCAACAGTCAAAATCCAAAATATATTTAATTTATTAAAATGTAATACACAAGAAACTTATAAAATCCTCCATTTGAGGAGCTGGCACCATCAAATGTTTGGCATTTCTGCTTAAGAAATTTTTTTTAAAAAGTTGCCAGTTAGTAGTTAGTAGTTGCCAGTTGGTAGCTGCCCATTGAGCTACATTACAGAACACTCCAGTGATAATCAGATACTGTGTAGACGGGTAAAAAGAATATCAAACAGGATGTAACTGCACTGCCAAGACATAACGTGTTCCAGTTCTACCAAAAGTTGCATTAAAATCAGACTAATTGCACAACAGAAGCATGAAAAAGAATCTGTCTGAGCAGAGATTGAAATTTCGACAATTTACAGACTACGTCTCAGTGTGTTTGTGTGCATCTGTGTGTGTGTGTGTGTGTGTGTGTGTGTGTGTGTGTGTGTGTGTGTGTGTTCTTTGTCTGTTTGCCGTGCTGTGATCCCACGCTGCAGTTAATGTTGTGTGAAAGGTGTGGGCTGTGTGAGCTTTGCAGGTCCCTGTGCCAAAGAGTTCAGCTCATCGATCTGCCTCTCCCGGCTCCCTCCTTCTCGATCAGAATTCTCTTCATTCCCTCCCTCTCTGTCATGATTTGCGCAACCCCTCCTCCGACTGCCCATTGATCTGAGGAGCAGGACGGTCTGACTACATTGCCCTGGAGGCATGGTAATATTTTGAGTCCCTGCGTATACAAAGAGCAGGGAGATAGTGGAAACAGAGATAAACAAATTAGGCGAACATAGTGTAATATTTACTATTAAAGCCCTCTGCATTCCTCATCCTTGCTGACATTACAATATTATTCTTCAATAAGCCTGCAGTGCTACAGCAGGTGCATACACATTTGCAAAACAGATTAATCAGTATTATGAATGCACATCCTGTGCTGCTGCACTTGAATACTCTGTACCAAAACTAATTTCCGGCATTCATTTTAGATTAATTCAAGAACAATTCTGAAGCAGTATCAACAGCGCCCCATGTTTGCCTTTTTTTCTACCATATGGCGAACATAATCTGAATACTTGAGATAGCTGTAATTTGTGAACATTTCGGTTTTTTCACCACTTAGATGCCTGCAACACTGCTGTTACCCATAACTGCAACAGAGGCGATGAAAGACAGATAAAAAACAAAACTGTTCACTCCATTCGCACTTGACAAAATCAGCCTATGTTTATTAGTTAAAATGATGTTGAAATGATTTCATTATTCCTATGAATCTCATTTTGAAATGCTTTTATCAGTGCTGCAATCCTTGTGCAAAAAGTCTTTCACACCTTTTGGGGGGCAAAAATAAAACTTTGGCTGATAAATGATGTTGCCTGTTTTTAAATAGCTGCAGAGACAGAGAGAAAGTGGAAGAGCTGGGAGACAGAGACAGTTGGAGTTCAGAGGATTGAGGGAGACACAGCGAAAGAGAGTGAATCCTGACATAAAAAAGGATATGGCAGCAATAGAGCGAACAGCGAGCCTCTGAGGGGAATTTACCACCACAGCGAGGAGGAGCTGAGCTCAAAACTATTGACAGCTTGGGCTTCTTTTTTGCCTTTAGACTGCATTTGGCTCCAAAATGGTTTTGGCTGATGAATAAATTATGTACTGCTATTTTTCTCGGGCTATTTTCATTCAAATACAAAAAGCATTCCCGCTTCGGCAGGATCGCCTTGGGAGCACAATACTTGAGAGGCCTGAGAATGCTGAGCTAAAAATGGGGCTGGGGATCATGAGCGGACAGTCACTCGTGTGTTAGTATAAATGCTGAATAATTCAATCATGATTTAGATTTAAATAAATAACTATTCATAAGGTATTAATTCAATCAGCTGTCAAAACACACAGTGTGAGGTAGCCACCTGAGTACTGCCACAGCGATTAGATTTTCATTAGCAAACATAAGCTATCATCACAACAAAGAGGTGAGGAAGGACAACATGAAACTGTTAACAGACACATTCACTTCTTCTCCACAGTTTAGTCATTGTGTTTTCACCATGTGTGTCCTGTTTTTACACATCACCAGCTGGTTTTATTTTCATCCGACAGACAGGAGTTTCACAGGACTGGAGCTGCTGGTGCAGTCACCAGAACGTGATGCCTTACTGGCACTCAGCACACACACACTGCCAGAGCACAGCTGTCAGGAACTGAACTGGGTCCCTCCGGTGGTGGGCAAGTGTTTTACGTTAACATGAATATTATTGGAGTATTCATACCTTTCCTAAAAACAAAAAAAATGTAAAGACAAAGACAAAAGCAATCCCTCTCAATCATCACTTATGACCCACTGGCAGTGTGTGGTGGCGTCTGTGTCTCCAGAGGACCTGCCCTCTGCCTGTGCTTTCTGTTTTTTTCTTATATTGGTTTGCTCAGGATGTTTCTGGTTGTCAGCCTGTGGGTAGCGGTGTGTAGCCCCCAGTCAGCAGCAGCGCAAGGTCGGGACTCTATAACAACGTAGCAAACAGGTTACACCTCTGTCTCCATCTCTCTCCTCCGCTCTGTGGACGCGAGCTGCAGGTCTGTGTGTCTGTTTGATTGGGGTGAGGTTCACACACACACACACACACACACATACACACACACACACACACACAGCAGAGAACAGAGGACAGGATGCTAAACTGGAACTAAATCCTGCAATGCAGTACCTGCGTTGGCGTGGGTGTGCTTGTATGTGCTTTACAATGTTATCATCGTGAAACAATCAGAAAATAGCGTTTAATTTCTCAGATTCACTGCTTTGTTGTCACTAAGGCCCTCCCTCTCTGCAGTCACTCTGCATTCAGCGGTGGTCAAGCTTGCTTTTGTTGAGCTGAGGAGGAGAGGTCAAGTTTGTTGTATTTACAAGCAGTAAGTGAAAATTCCAGCATTTTACGCCTTTAATCACTAAGTTGGGCCAAGTGCTTCTGCCCACTATGAGGCATAGTAGTATAGAAGAAGATGATAAAGAAGAAGATCCACCTGGTAATACAGTTAAGTGCATCCCAGGTTATTTTCTGTAACTACAAATTACAGATATCCCCTAAGCACGCCACATGCAGACTGCTGGTATACTGTACAATTTACCAGTGTTCACTAAACATGTCATATGCAGGTTACTGCTACTGGTAGCGATAGACAATGATGTCCAGCAGCTCCACAATTTTGCCTGTAACATCAATGTTACACAAGGCAACTGCTTAAAATTTCAAAAAGAGTATGTTTATTTATTAATCAGAGCACACACATAAAAACACTGGAAGAGTGCTGAATATTTTTTAATTTATGAACAATTCTGTGTCACAATCAGCAGAAGAAGTTGCTTAGAAAATAGCTGTTGCAGCATGTTGTGTGCGATATACACATCAGCTGCGTCATCTAATGTTACCCCCATGCGGGGCAAACACATGCAGAAAGAATACATTTGTTCCAGAGATAAATGATCAGATTAAGTGTTTACATAGTTATTGGGTGCTAATATCTTCCTACTAAATGGATTATCAAAGGTTTAAACCACCCCACTCAATTTGATTAAAAATTCCTTCCTATTGGGCCGGATCAGGCCAGTCTTTTTTGAGTTGCATAGTCACATAGTTATGACGTACTTGCCTTGACAGACATTCTTTCTGCCAATCAAAACACCAAGAAACATCTTCTTCATCACCAAGGGAGCCAGTTAATAAAACAAGCTTTTGCCAACTCCAGTCGTAAGAACATCAAAAACCTCTTTTACTCACAGAAAAAGAAAAGAAAGAGTGCATACTCGTGTTCTTATTTATCTGTTGTCATTGACTCTATTTCTGCAATAACTTCACTCATTGCTTTGTTTACTCTAACATTAGAGTTAGTGCTTGTTACTGTTCTGCAAGTTTTGGCCTGCATTTTACATCATCAACTACAATGCACTCACTAATTGGCTGCTTATGTTGTCAACAACGGTGCAGATCCCTAATTGGCCCGGATTGTATTTTAATTTCTGGGAAGTGTTTGAAAAAGAAAGTTGAGCTCACATCATCAGGATGGTCTTACCAGGCTCCTATTATTCTGAGTATTAGTAGAATATTAGGGTCCATGTAAACACACCTAATGTCACCACTGGCGCACTGACAAGTTTATTTTTACACCGTACAATGTTCAATACTATAACTTGGTGAAATATTTTTAAATAATCAAATCTATGGGATCTTTTTTAAAATGTATCATCCTCAAAAATCCTGTATCCATCAGGCTATAACGTGCACATGGAGCATGTGTGTAATCACAATTGTTAAATCAATATTGACATGTGGTACGCTGAAGTGTGGCAATAAATATTCTTCGCAGACACCTTGATACATCATTCCACTCCCCAGCTCATCTGACAAGAGAGAGAGACACGCAGCCACGGAGAAAGTGAGAGACAGTTTAAGGAAGCTTCCTCCTGTAATTACTGTGGCAGCACTCGGCAGCCTTCCCTACTGGGATTAGTCAGACAGGACCATTCACACACAGGCTACACACACACACACACACACACACATGCACAATCTTAAAAAAGTTATTCACAGTAAAATGAACACCATCATTTTGGAGCACACCGGAAGAATCTTTAATATCCTCATGGAATGATAATCACCCTCTATAAAACCAGTCACACACACACACACGCTCACACACACCACACGCTGAGGATGAGCACTGCCACCGTCTTTATGAGTCATCAGTGAAGGGCCCTGCGAAGCAGCCCCAGGATTATCTCCCTCTCCCTCTGTACAGTGTGCTGTAGCACTGACGTCCCTGCCTCGACTTTTGCCTGTGACCAAGCCGTCATCTCTTTTAACTTTCCTTTCTTCTGTCTTTCATTTCTCATCTTTAGTCATTTGTTTCTTTCGCTCTGAGCTCCTTTTTTCAGCTGTCTGTCTGTCTGTCTGTCTGTCTGTCTCTCTCTCTCTCTCTCAGTCTATTCTCACCACCTCTTTCATCATCATACAAATCTAGTATTGCTGCATATTTCAAACAATATGTAATGTGATCAAGAACACAAAAGCTTAACGTACCTACTATGGGTGCAAAATCACCTGTTACACCTGTGACACACACTTTTTCTGTCATGCCCCCTTTGGAAAAAAATCCACAGCTGCCAATTAGTAGTGTAAACATAATTTCTGCGTACCTTCAAACTGAAACATAAATCATAGAGGTCAGGGATAAACAGTATCTTTCTATAAATTACATTTCCTGTAAGCTTATCCAGCTTTTTTGATGATGAATCATACACCCCACACGTTTTCCTACACATACACAGCAGCTTGGCATTTCAGCATCTTTCAACCCAAGTACACAGAGAATTTTTAAGAATTATCGACATGCGTCCATGCATGTGCATGCCTGTTTAGTACGTTCTGTATCCAGCTCAAGGGGTGATCGGGGAGGAACAAACAACAGCTGTGTTCCGCATGATTCATATCCCCTACTGATATATTTTGTATTAGCAAAGAGGAAACTTCAGGGGGGGAATAAAAAATCTCAGTGTGTCTCAGTCATACAGTGTCTCATTTACATATACTTGTATGTGTGCATATATGAACAAGCGAGGAATCACTCTTTAAAGCTAATGGAGCATTAGCCTGGCAATAATTGTATTATACAGAGACAATGTTAAAAATCATGTGTGCCCTAGAGCATTGAGTGCTTTCAGTGTTTCACTCAGCACTTCTAAATGATAAACAAAGGGTTTAAAAGTAATTTGGTTAGCCATCATGCCCATTTCCCTTACTTTGTCTTGTCTTAAGTCAAAGTTAAGTGACATTTTTTAAAATGTGAATGTTGTATTTTGGAGGACAATCATGTCCTTCAGAATAAGCCTTTTATGCAATTCAGAAAGACACAACTTCATAGGGAACACACATTAATGTCATTAGTTACACCTGCACCGGTCCTGCGACAATGAGCAAAATGTCCCCTATGAAAAAGACCAAAAATCATACTGAAAATGTCAATAAAATATTGCTGCCCCCTAAAAGTCGACCAAACGTTAGTAGACAAGAATGGTCATTAGTCGGCAACATTTCTTTATTTCTTTGGTTGCTTAGTCGCAGACCAAAAAAAAAAAGAAAAAAGAAAAAAAGAAAAAAAGAAGAAACTCTTGGCAGTTGCGCCTTGTCAAAATAAATCAAAACCTATATGACTGGATTTAATTTGAAAGGACAGACACAGGAAGTGGCCACTCTCAGCAGTCAGACAGGAGTCAGGTTAATTTCCAGGGCTGGTACCTGTGGTTATTACACAGGCTAGTTAATAACATGTCAGACAGGAAATCCAAAGTGTGGGATCATTTTGAGAAGGTGAAGGACGAACCCAAGGTGATATGTAAACTCATCTTCATTGGTCGACTACAAACATTACATATCATCTGAAACATGGAAGTAGCTACATGCCCATTAGCCACTTAGCCACAATCATTACTGCTTTGCCGACAGGCGGCTCGCTCAGTGCACTTGTAGATAAAATATAGGACTATATTAATGAAGGTTCATTAGGACGGTTTTGTATTTCTCTGTAATACTACTTATATTATTCTTTGTCAGACCTTGAACTCAAACCATTTTGTTGCCCCACTCAAAATATATAATTCAATAATAACATTCATATCGTAAACATGCGGGCGACTAGTCGACTAATGGCCCTAAATGATGACTATTGGTTGACAAGGAAAATTCTTAGTTGGGGGCTGCCCTAGTGAAAATAATGGTGTGAAGTGTTACATAATTTGAAGCAACAGTAGGAGAGTATTGATGGTGCGAGAGAGAGCCAGAGGATGAGGGGCTGTTGTTTCATATCCAAACACAACTGGAGACTCACAATTGATGATGTGAGCTGACACTTCAGCTGAGAGCTTCTTCACTTGTTTGCTTTTGCTTCCTTTGCTTCTTCTGTGTAAAGATGCTCTTCTTCTTCATGTCAAAAAGTGCTTAATTCCATTTTCTGTTAGAAGTAATCGTAATCCACCACCATTAATCTGTGTTTCCACCTAGCACAAACAACAGTAATAGGAAATAGCAATGCATATGAAATTTGTAAATTGGCCTGAAACATGTAAAACATCAGGTTGGGTTTTTTTATATTTCCTTTAACAATTGTGATTGACCATGTCTGACCCTGTGTCTGTGAAAGCCCATCTTACTCTGGCTCACGGGAAAGCTTTTAGATTAAAAGTGGAAGTAAGAGAAGGCTCTGTATAATGTTAGGGATGATTTTCATCCAGCGTCTCCCCTCTTTGAGAAGACGCCCTTGGGGAGGAGATATAGACAGCTTTGTTTTAAATGTGAGAGCTTCAAAAGAAGAACACTCCCTGAGGCTGTTCAACTCTTGAGCAGTAAACCTCTGGCACTTTAAGGTACCTGTTTTTAGCTTTTTGTCTTCTCTGTTTGTAAACTGGTGTATTTTCAATACTCTATTCATATTGGTGGTTTTATCAGTATGAAGTGAGCTCACCAAAGCAAGTTCCTCAAAACTTTTGTGAGGGCAACAAAGTAAACTCAGCCCAACATTTGCTTGTATTTTGAATAAAGCCCAGCTCTTTAAAGGACTATTTGAGTTCTATAAATACATTCACAAAGAGAGCAAAACACACACACACACATACACACACACACACACACACACACACACACACACACACACACACACACCACAGTGGAATGCCATATTTTTCTAAATTAATCATCCTCAGAGAGAAAAATGGAAATGCTCTGCCTGCAGGACTTGGAACCAAATGGCTATTTTTCTCATTCTCTCTCTTCCTCTCTCAATAACCTCATCTTTTCCATCCTGTCTCTCCATCTCCTCCTCCCTGACTCTATAACATCACCCTGCCCCTCCCAGTCTGCATAATGCCAGTCAGACATACTGCAATTTAGACAGCTTCTGGTCCCGAGGGCTGGACTGAATAAAGGATGAAGCAATGTAAGTATTGGCTGCTGACTTTGAACTTCTCTTTAACTCCCTTCACCTCCCAAAACCCTTGGCTTGTAAAACTGCTTATGAATCATCATTTCTGGGACGCAAGGTAAAACTGTTTCTTGATGTTAAAAATCAAACTCATGTCCACTTGAAAGCAGATCACGGAAATCAGAAGTCAGAAGGACAAGCCCTACATTTAAAAAAGATTAAGTCCAATGTTTTGTTAATCATAGCTCCAAGCAAACACATGCAGTTCATCCATCCATCCATCCATCCATTTTCATCTGCTAATCTGTGGCCAGGTCGCGGGGGCAGCAGGCCAAGCAAAGTACCCAGACGTCCCTCTCCCCAGCTACACTTTCCAGCTCCTCCTGGGGGACCCCAAGGCGTTCCCAGGCCAGATGAGATATGTAATCCCTCCAGCATTTTCTGGGTCTGCCCCGGGTCCTCCTACCAGTGGGACATGCCTGGAACACCTCCAACTGGAGGTGCCCAGGAGGCATCCTGATCAGATGCCCAAACCACCTCAACTGACCTCTTTCGATGCGAAGGATGTGCAAGCTACTTACTCTATCTCACCCCACGGAGGAAAATCATATCAACCACTTGTATTGGCGATCTAATTCTTTCAGTCACTACCCAGAGCTCATAACCATAGGTGAGGGTTGATACACGTACATGATTAACCGCACTAGTCATGGAGTAAGTCAGGGTTCAACATTTATCATGGCTCAATGACCCAGGGCCAGAAAAAGTTACTCTGTGGCCACCAGATATCGCCAGCAGGTGGCCCCCTGTGGCCTCTACATTTCAACAAGTTTATTTTGGGAATGAGACTGCATGTCTCAGTGACAGACATTAATGTTAAATAAAGAAAATTCCCAAACTGCAATCCTTTACCAACGCAACATTACAGTTCCAGAAACATCCCCATTCATTTGTTCCTTTTAGTTCAACATTCTACAAAAACAGCCAAGAGTACTCATCACCGGCTAGCTAATGAGGCTAATGGTGTCCCATCATCCTGGTGACAGAAGACGATAGACCTTGCCCAGGAGGCTGCTACGATGAGATTGGTATGTATGCATGTATACCAATCGCTTAGTAATATATCAAGTTTTCGTACTCTTATTACTATGAGAAGATCTGGTTGGCTGTTAGCAGCCAGTGGGCAGCAGAGTTTGTTTAGCTAATGAAGCTAACAAAGCTAAACATAGCAGAACTGAGAGTTTCTCTTGAGAGGAACATGATGCGTGTACAGTGAACCATAAACTGCAAGTTCATGTGACAACTCAGCAAGTTTACAGTAAATTAACATGATGTTACAAAAGTTTTTTAGCTGAGTACTGTTTGGAGATGTTAAAAGTACTTTGAGTTTGGAGTTACAGACATGTTCCATCAGTGTTTACATTTTACCAGACTTGTGTGAGACTTGTGTGAGATGAAAGTGAGTAATCATATACATTTACTCCATTCTGTACTGAAGTACACCACTAAAGTACTTGTACTTTGATAACAAAAAGTTATTACAAAGTGCTTTACATAAACTGAATATAAATCAATAGGAAACTATCAGGTAACTCAGGTGTCATCTGGATAATTTTAAAATCAGTCCTGTATCTTTTAGTGTGCCTTTTTTTACAGGGCGAGCAAAATGAACATAATTGGCTTTTTTATTTCCTCAACATTTTAATGGTATTTTTATTATGCCACTAACAGCTGCAGATGATAATAACAAAGTAAAGACATGATAGACTGTGATCTAAGAGACTGTGAGTGAATATACCATGTGTTTACAAAGATTTGCTCAGTCTGTTAATGTCTTTTTATTTACTGTAGTGTCACAGTTAGGGAAGGCTCTGTTAAGTGGCATTGAATTGCCTCTTCTGTAGGCTATCTTTTTACATAAGTTTACATTTGGGCCAATGAACATGTACTTTGGCCACTAGATTTAGGGCCTTGGTGCCTAAAAACATTACATCTATCCCTGTAAATATTCCCAAGTGTCCTATTTTTGTTCGGATCTTCCCACTCCTCCTCCTCCTTCTTGTTCTCAGTGGAGGTTTTCCAGCTTAATCCCCAGTGATTAAAGAGCTAATCAATTCTTCTTGGGGGGATTCACTAAGGTGTTAAGGTGTAGCTTACACAAACACACACATGCTTTATAGCAGCAAATTGTTATGAGCAAAAAAGACTGTCATTTACTGGGTTCAAGCCACTGTGTCGGTAAACATCCGGTGTGTATAAGTGTTCTTCAGCAACACATTCACGTCTCTTAGAACATCCTTTGGATTTCATACAATTCAGAAGCAGTGACTGGCAGAAGTACATGACTGTGTCAGTTTGGCTATGTTCACATTACAAGCAAGTGTGGCCCAATAGTGCTGGCAAAGAAGCCCAACTCCTGTGTTTTCCCTATACATCCATGGTGTATCCACATGCTTTAAAGCACAGGCTCAGATTACTCACCACACAGTGTCAGAGCGGTCTGTTGAAACTAAGGAAGGCTGCCATGACCGTTCGCTATTGGTGGGCTGCCCCAGTGACCAGCCAATAGAGCCCGAATGCCAGATGCTTTCTGACGGGGACGGCTTGCCTACATACCTTGACAGTGTTGCCTTGAGGCACTGACAGATATATTGGAATGTAGCCCAGGACATCCTAAGGTTTGGAAGAAGTGGGGCTACAACCTCCTGACTCCTCTTCTGGCCACACCCACACTTCTCTCTCCACAGAACTACCAGCAATACCTGCTTACACAACCGACCTTTCTACTATGGCAATCATTCGGAAGATGAAGCTTGCACCACAGCGTCATACACTTTTTCCCTAAATGCCTGTTTTGCAATTTTTGTTATTGTTCCAACACGCATGTGTGTGATGCTATTGGCTGCATATGAGGCATTTCAGGGCAGAGATGCTTCTACGCTGATGTCAGATACTGGTCACTTCAAACATGGACGCCAACAGCCAAGGCAGAACAATTGGATCTGGGGAAATATCAGAATTATGTCCTGTAATAAGAACATAGCCTTTTAAACGAACATCAATGCTAACCTCTTATGTACAAATCATGTCTTTTTAATTGTGTTTCTCTGCCTAGCAGACAGCCACAGGATTTCATTCATCTCACTATGCAATGAAATAACCTTGCAATGATGATGAAAATCATGCCAATCATCGAGCGAGTGTGTGTGGTGTGAAACTTCAACACTAAGCAAGGCTGGCTACCACTTTGCTCAAGACTGCACAAAGGCAAACAGAATCAGAACAGGTTAAATTGTCATATCCTCATTATTGAAATGTACCCCAGCCTATCATTCTTCTACAACACCTTATGGATTATTCAATACATTTCTGAGACAAGAAGAGCACCACTACAGGACAACTATTCCTTCCCCAAAATACACTGTCTTTTTCTTATTTCTCACCCTTTCAATCAAGCAACTGACACTCATACAGCCACTAAATATGTTAACTGCTGCCTTTGTTCTTCTCTCACATAAACATCTCAGAGGATAATATTACCTCATTCCATAGAGAGACACACATGGGCACACACACACACACACACACACACACACACACACCCTGTTTTGATGGAAGCCGACCACTGTTTCTGTTTTCGCTCATGTCTGATGTCCAGCCGACCGCCCTCCGCGATTCATTATGTGACGGTTCAGCTGAACTGCGCTGTGTGTCACTCGTCATTGTCATTGTTGTCTGGAGAGTGATTAAGCCACCGCTGCCGTATGCATTTGTGTGTGCGTGCACGCTTATGTGGAGGCGGAGTGTTTCCGGCATTGAGATGAGTGCTCCTCCAGTGGTGGTCGCGACGCCTTGACACAATCAGAATCTCTTTAGGATGAGTGTTTCGTAACAAAGCTCTGATTCATCTGACACTTATTCGCCAAAATGACACAATGACAAGAAAGAGATAACATTAAAACACAAAGACAATAAAAAGGATCAAGGATGTGTTAGTCCCCAGACACATGAGTGTTTGTAGAGGGTTTTGACAGGGTGCTGAGATCATGTCTATCTGCAAACACATAGGCATGAGACCTTCCAGCTATGCTGTTCACACAGCCTTGGAGAATCAGTCACAAACACACAGCCATTCCATGTGTGGCAGTGGTAATCTGTCTTCTCAACCCAAATGCATGCAGCAGCCTTCCAGTCAGCGTGAATGCATAGTGATGAGCGTAACATAAATAAGCACCTCAAGGACTGAAAGGTGACATAGATCAAACAAACAGGCCAGCTAGTGCAAAAACAGCTAGTCTGACGTCGGTGTCACAGGGCCAAGCATATCCTGAACCTGTCGCTTGACAGTGAAGCTTAAAGTGTTCCCTCTGACAGCTACTTTGAGTCCATTTCTCGCTGAGCCTGTGTTTTACAGGAGTAGAGGCAGAGTGTGTAGAAGTGTACAGTTTTATGTGTGTAGTTATAATGTACCCTGGGTAAACAGTGAGAAGGCGTCGTGCTGAAGCTACCATGTACCGTGTTGATCGTTACTAAAACGGGGATTTGGGTAAAAGCATTGTAGCCACAAAGGAGGAATTGAGAGCTAGTGCAGCCATGTATCATCTTTAAAAATTAATCTGGATAAATTGCCGCAGTGTAAACGCTAGAAGTATTAACATCGACTTGTTTGTGAGCCCCTGTATTCTCTCAGTCTGACAGCTCAGCCCCAAATGACCAATTAGGGCCCTTCTGGTTACCCGTTCACTGCGACAGATAGTATTTACTCAGCTCGTCAGAGTGAAGATTAAGAAATAAACATCTCAGCTCCTCAGCAACTCCTCAAGTCGTACACTTCTTGTGTGTTTACTTGCACGGCACGGGTAAAAGCCACACAAATACACAAGCATGCAAGAGCCTAATGTAATTTGCGACAAGCGTTATGCGACATCTTAGTCACAAACCAGCGGCCTAAGTGAGCTTTATGGTCTTTTTGCTTATACATTACGTTACATAACACTCTTTTCATCCTCATCAAAACACTCAGTAAACCCTCACTATCACACTTGAGAACATGGAGAGTCTTATTTCCAGGTAAGAGCTTTCTAACATCAGTACTCTGCTTCTGGTTTCCTTAAAAAAAAAAAACTGTGTACAGTCCCCTAAAATAGACCGCAGCCATTACCTCCTCAAATAGCTTAGACCTCAATTTCCCTACACTGATTTCTTCATAGGCCGTGTGAATAAATCTAAAGCTGGAGCCCCTGATCAGATTTCTGCCAGCTTAACCTCACTGCAAGTAATTCAATCCCCAGAAAAAAAGGGATTGGTAAATTTGCTCAGGCCAGCTGTTCCAGACAAACGATTCCGATGTGAGCAAAGACAAAGAGGGACATTAATGAGCTATTAAAAGCTTCCGAACACCGCTGCACGATGGCCATCTCCTCGCCCAAGGCAGCCATATCCAAACCTTGGATAAGGATTAAAGACAAACATCATGTCTGTTTCTCAGTCTGACAGCTATCACAGTAGACGGTGAAGAATAACCCTGACCATGATCACACAACAGCTCCATCAGTCACATGAAATCCAGCACTGTTTAAGTCCCTGACAGCATGATGATGATGACATTTTTATTGTCTCCAAGGGGCCATGAATCATCTACTAAAGTTTGCACACATTTTAGAATCCAACTTCAAAACACAATCTCACAACAGCGTAAAAACATTAAACTAAACTGTCTGCATGTATACAGGCATTTTTTAAGGTTTTTCAAAAGTTACTTTGTTTCTGTGTGGATATGTAAAACCAAGGAGTGATTGGGAAACAATGAATTCATCTCCTGAATTTGCGTCTGCCCATTTTTGTATGCTTCACAGACAACACAGTCGTCTGCTGCCTTCAATGTTATTTGGGCCACTCAGCATCTGCAAGAAACAATGGTTTTGGATCAGGCCCAGTCGAACCAGGAGATGGTGGAACAATTCTCAGAGTGGGATTGTTGTTGATGAGGACTGGGAGAAAGACTTTTGCACATCCAGGGCATCACTCATATCTTTGTGTGAGCGCTGTTGTCCTGTCCTTGTATCAAAGTGGAATCAACAGTGATGAAATCTCAAGTAAGTGTTTTGAAAAAGGTAATGTTAGCCTGAGTTTACTGCAGGTGATTGTCTAGAGTCATTTTTGTTCTAGTGTGCACAAAGTTGTTTTTTTTTATTTTAAACGAAGGTTATGTGGACAGTAGGGTAGGGCAATGTCTGGCGAATTGCCATAATACAATGCTCACAGTGAAACATCATTAATCAACCACTTGAACCCGAGCTGCAAACCACCAGTTGTCAGGACCGAGGGCAGAGACACAAGGACTGAGCACCACTGCCTGTGAATGTGTGAGTGTGTGTTAGAGAGAGTGAGTAACAGAGCGAGGTGCGGACAAGGTGGATTATTGTATGCAATGTTTCTGTGAGTTATTAACACTGCTTTGTCACTTTTGACTTGCTGCAGGTATATTTATGTACCAGTTTAAATCATGATGGTCAACTCAGTGTCGATGACTTATTGCAGTTGGCAACGGGCAATGATATCATCCATCAATCCGGCCCTGGTGGACAGATTTGTTTTTTAATTTGAATTTAAAAATACATATCTCTCAAAAATATCGACATATGTGTAGACAGGGCCTGAGGAAAACTTTCACCCCCTCCATATTTTTTTCAAATTTCTGTCAAGACTAAACAATTCAATCATTTAACTGGAAAAAAATGACGTGGTAAATTTCATTCAATCTTGTAAATTTCACTTGTTAGTGTGAATATTTTTCAGATTTGTTTCTCCATTAATGACTCCAGTCATGAGCGTTTTAAAATATCTTCTCTTGTTTACATGTCATTCATTTTGTTTGGCAGGGACATTTTGTTTGCTCAGGATGTTTTTTGCTGTGTTTCTACACTCAAGAATAATGTTTTCAAAAAAGTACACTCTCAGGAAAACTTGCAAAAAAAGAAAATTCCCTAAGCAATCTAAGCACAATATTGTTGATCAGCAAAAGTGAAAGCCAACCCCAGATTAACTCTTGTTTCTCTTGGATGCCCGCTGCTTATGGTCTTGCACCTGGTTACTACCTTTTAGAAAGCCCTGACCTCACCTGAGTGCATAAATACATGCCCATAAATGTCCCAAACACAGAAAATGAGAAGGGAAAAAAAGGCAGAAGGCAAAGTCTCTGTAGAAAAATATACCACCACACACTTCTAGTAGGTCATAAGTGATGATGGAGTAGTAGATTGTAGTCTACGCATTGGTTTTTTTATCCCACAAAGTATGTGATTTAATGTCAGTCTCTAAAGTGGTGGTTTGGTATTCCACAGTAAAAACTGATTGAGTGCGATTTCCTTTTTCTGGAACATGACAATTTGGATATGTGAATTTCTTTCATTAAATGCCAGTGTGTAATACGAGTGAAATAGGAGGAGAATTATGAGCTTCTCTACAAAGCTGTCACCACACACCTGCTTTTAACTGTCAAGGCATGACAGCTTGTGTCATGGGATATTAAACAGCACAATCTATTACTGAGCCGCACTTCCTTCACGAGCGTCTGACTGATTATACATATGCCAGCTCCATTTTTCGTGTGTTTGACTATTACAGCCAATATCCACATCAGCAAACAAGCCTCTTAGGAGTTGGAAACTGCACGGAGACAGCGGAAATGTGAAGAGATGTTATGAGGCATTAAACTCAAGTCGCCCACTCTCCCAAACTTAGATTTGTGTTGCAGCAACTTGAGTTAATTTATGAACTGGCAACATCAATCGAGTAACAAATGCCCCATCCTTACAAAAATGATGTTACAGTAAGACTGACATGTGCTGTTATGATAGCACACATCCAAAATCCAAATCACATGAAGATAATAATATATATTCACTATGAGTGCAACCTTTCATTTTAGAAACAAATGGTGCTGTCTCCCTCTAGTGGCTGAATGCCCACCACTCTGAACCCAATTTACCACAAACATCAGAAGTGTCCTCATCATTATGCCTGGCCTTATCTTATCGAGGCTGAGTCAACAGTAATTGGAATGCACATAGTGTCAAACAATTACTGCTCTGCTTTCCGGTTCTTATCTGTAAAAGGCAAACTCTATTACAATTGTGTTGATTATTATAAATAATGGTGTGTGTGTGTGTATGTGTGTGTACTTGGACACAGAAAGAGAGAGAAAGGACAGACACACGACAGGCATATGACGTCAGAAACATACACACACCACTTTCTTAATTTCACACACCCACCACAATGAACTTGACTCCAGCAGAGTTTGTCTGACAACACAGGAGGTGTGTATACACGCGCACCATGTGTACAACTATGTGTGGGTGTGCACGCATGGGGGTGCATTTATAGCCCCTTTCCCCGTTGCCATGACTCACCAGTGAGTCACGGGCAGGAGAGAAGAGCGGAGTTGTGCAAGTCAAGAGCCCCTGTCTGTCGTCAGCGGCAGGTCTGTAACCTCATTTTTGAGAAAAAGCTGGTCCCGTTGGCATAGGAGCCAGGGGGCGTCGCATAATGAGGAAGCTGATTCAACAATCACCGATGCGTCACAGTCAATATGAGACACGAGGGGGGCCGTTACTGATACACTGTAAATGAATGGCTTCACTTAACAGGTCGGGGTGTTGTGAGTGGGAGGGAAAGCACGTAGGTACGCATCCCTTCCTGGGCACAGGCACAGGTATGAATTATACATGTTGCATCTACACGCGCTGGTGAGAGAAAGGTATAATGAAATGACAAGGAGTGTGTGATTCACACACATACCTGAATGAACAATCACACACACACAATCTCTCTCTCTCACACACACACACACACACACACACACACACACAGCACTTACTATACTGTACGTGCACACGCCCCAGAGACACATTGCCAATCCCGCTCCTGCTATCTGCAGAATGTGCGCAGAAGAAGGGAAGAGGACATGCAATAGAGCCAAGAAGATACAACTCCCCATGGCTCTTATCACACTCTGCCAAGCAGCACTGACAAAGCTGTAGGGATATACGTGCAGGGGGAGCTACTAGGCTTAGGCGGTATCATGGTATTATGGTATACCAGGGCATTTAGAAATCCCAACAGAATGGTTTTCAATATTGTCAAAAATACAGATGTTCCTATTTCTGTTAAACACATACTGAGAAGCTGTATTGAGGACATCACACACCACCAGAGGTCAGTCTGTACTGATGGAACAGGCAACTGAGCTGACTGTGAGCAGGGAAAACAGCATGTAACTCTGTGAATTAAGGGTTTATTGCGACCAAACTAGAGTTGGCGATTGTAACTAGATGACTAACAAGACTAAGTAAGACAGTTTTGGTGAGTTTTATTTTGTTTCTGTCGAGTTATAATGAATTGTCTTTTCCGATGAGTTAACAGAACTATTCAGCCAGCGTTAGTTCGGTGAAACAGAAAAACTTACATTCAAAAGGTGTACCATTGTATTTCTGTGTTCAATAAGGAACATATGTGTAAGAATATTACTTTTCTTGACATTCTGAGTTGATAGCCTTTGTTTATTAGACTAAAAAAAGGTGTAAGAGCTTGCAGAAACTAGCAAACTCGCAAGCCAGTCAGCAGTTCAATAGCGGTGCACCCTAATACTATCATATACCATGTACCCTAATGAAATTTCAGAGAGGTATAAAGGTATTAAAAATAGATATTCCCCTAGCCTAGAGGGTACTGCCTGGGGAAAGAAGAACAGCAGGTTTTGAAGGCTTCCTGTCTACAAAAGAGTCATACAAATCCAGACGGGACTGACTCATAAAACTGTCGAAGTCCCCAAATATCTGTCCAACTACAAACACAATCACAACTCAGAGCATCACAATGGAAATAAAGCCTGTGACTTTCTTGTGTACTTCAGGTAGATGCAGATGTTATGTGATAACTCTTCAGGTAAAACTGTTTTATGTGTATTTTACCACTGTCAAATAATCTATCTAAAGAGAATATCAACACATGATGAAAGCTGACTTTGAGATATATAGCAAGATTAGATAGCTAGTAAGGATGCACCAATTTATCGGCTGAACATTGTTATCGGCCAATATTTGCCATCTTTTTTTCCGTAGCCGTAGCAGAGTTGGGGGTCATGGGGCCTATCCCAGCTGACATTGGGCAAGAGGTAGGGTACACCCTGGACAGGTCACCAAACTATCGCAGGGCTGACACATAGAGACAGACAACCATTCATGCTCACATTCACACCTACGGGCAATTTAGGGTCACCACCTGCATGTCTTTGGACTGTGGGAGGAAGCTGGATTACCCAGAGAAAACCCACACTGACACGGGGAGAACATGCAAACTCTGTACACCTGGGTTTGAACCAGGAACCCTCTTGCTGTGAGAGAGCAGCAAGTGGCCTATCGGAAAATAAGATTACACATACCAATGGCAGTGGCTGATGTTTTTCTGTTGTGTCACATCAAATTTGTACAGGCTAAAAATCAAGGCTCGAGACTTATGGTGTCCCGTGGCCCAGGGACAACAGAAAACATGTTAGGATGCCTTCATGATGAAAAATGCAGTAAACTCACAATCAACATGTCAGGGGACACATCATATTTCTTCCCAGATCATTCTTAATTAAAAAAAAGCAAATCTGTGTTGACATTGGGAGGAAGAGAGCTAGATAACATTAGGGTTTACAGGTTTTTTAAACCTAAACCTAAACCTAAACCAAACCCTTAACCCTAACCTTAACCACCAAGGGGGGCGCTACCCATTAACAGGAGGGAACACTATTCGACGGGAGAACACAGTGAGATACGTTATAATGCACTCAAGCTCTAATCATTAGGCGGATGTAAAATATAATGTTTTCATGGTTTGAGGGAGAAATTTGTCCATGTTTTAACAGCAACATAAAATAGATGTTAGAGAAGGAAATATGGTATATTACATATTGCAAAAAGGCCTTTGAAGCAGATTTCTCAAAGATGTGTTTCATGTGGAAGAAGGTTATAGTTAAGTCTGTTTAATAATGTGAATGGCTGCATTTGTGCTCATTGAAAGGTTATGTAATAAAAAGCTGAATGACTTTAAAACTGTTCTTTTTTTTGGAAGATTTCTTTGTTTCCCTGGTACAAAAAGAGGAATTTAAAAATCAGTATCAGCTATCAGCCAAGTTGTTATTTTAAACATTGCTATCGCCCAAGTTTTTCACAATCAGTGCATTCCTAATAGTTTATAACTAGATACCTATCTAGCTAGGCTGTTTCACATCTAGCAGTATTGACCAGAACAGCCCCCCCTCAAAGGAGGACTTGAGGTATGTAGGATTAGATAAATCAGCTCCCCCATCCCCCAACATTGTGAGGTTACCTTCACACAGACAGTTTGGTTATCACTCCTCTGTGGCATCATTCCCAGGCTTTTTTTTTCATCTTTCTGCTGACTCACTGCTTAAAGGGGAGATGTGGAGTAAAAATGTTTGTGTTCTCCAGAGTTTATGTGTAATTGTGTGCCTCCAAGGGATTGTGTGTGCAAAACAATTCATGATTATATGCGGGTTTCTTTGTATTCCCTTCGCCTCCTGGCTTCTCTGTAAATCTATGATTGTATATCAAAACCCTGACTTTCCAGAAATTCCATTCATCAAATTAAAACTGCAACCTTTTGCATACTGGATGATGATGATAAGTCCTGTTTTGCTAAAAATAGTAAATAACAGGCTTTCAAAATGCCCAGACATGTTGGGCTGTAAACCTTCAAGCACCTCATCAACCTGTCCCACTCAAACAGTGTGAGACAAGTCGGAGAAACACACAGCATCTGTTTAGATGTCACCAGCTGCCAAAAGAGGTGTCCATAAAGAACAGTGCGACTGGGCTTGTTTTCAATTTCTGTCAAGATGTTATATTTCAAACAGACAGACAGTCAGTCTGATCTTCATGCTTCCCTTTAAATGTCCTCACCCCGGCTCACGCGTACACTTAATTACAAACCTTCAAGCCAGCACAGTGCTGTTAAATCAGTGTTTTGAAACCTTCTGCCTTCACAATGGCTTTTACAAAACCAATGGCCTTGGATTAATATAGTTGAAACTACTTTCTGCAACTCATATTTTACAGCATCCAAGAGACCCAGTAGGCTGAAGTAATCTGCAGTCTGCTATATATATATATGGCTGAAATGCTTCTCCAGTCCCAACAGAAGCGTGGGCAACAACAGTTCCAGGAAGCCCCAAAATAGAGACAGGAAGTTCATTTAGTAAACACAATAAAACATGTTAGCAAACTGTGTAAAACCCCCTGTCAAACATGACAAATAAAGAATCTCTCTTACTCTATAAGTTGCTCCATTCCAGCACCCCAGGGCTTCTGTGGCTCCCCAGGTTTGGGTTGGCAGTCTTTCTCTTACAGTGTGAATCCTGGCGTTCACCTGGGAACACACACACACACACACACACACACAAACACACACGTTAGCCTGGCAGCACTTAGCATGCACCCAGAAGTATGTGAAAGAGCAATGAATGATGAATGAGCAGATGGGGTATGCTGTCTGCTCATTCATCACAATCATCACTCATTTTACAACCGGAGGCTTCATTGATGTTTCTGGAAACATACAGGACGTACAATCAGTCAAACCGTGGCCATGTCTTTTGTCTGTCCTCTATATCTGTCACCCACTCTCTGTCTCTTTAAGGGCCTCTGTAGGCCTCTCAGATCTTAAGGTGTTGAGTTTCAAAGTTGTCTTCATACTGTGTGATTTATGACAGCAACAGAGCTAGCCTCGGCTTCTCCGCTGTCTCAGACTTTCCTGTACACTCTTAGAAATGAAGGTGATAACTAGAACCCAACATAAGTGGTTAAACCTAGAAGTATCTGTTAGAGGTTCCACCCTGAACCCCTCATGAGAGCCTTTCTATGGTGTATCAGAATCCTCTCTAGAGGTTCTATCCACAACCTTTCCACTTTCTAAGGAAGCTGGCAAAACCCACCTGGGGCTTTCTTCAAAGAACACTTCATAATTTCAAGGGTTTCATCTAGAACCCATCCAAGGAGTGTCTAAAAATAGTAGTTGACTACAGTAACCCTACATCTCTCTCCCAGTTAACATGGTTTAGTTTAACAGATTAGCCAGGGGCCAAGGGAGCCAAGTCCCGCAACCTTGGGCTTCATGAGCCTCTGAAAGGGCCAGGGCTAATGTGGTCCAGCACTGCACACACCACTCATGGTTCACAATCATGAACATAAAAATAAAACAAAAATAAAAGACAATGTGGTATTGTATAGCATAAAATTATAGTAAAGATATCAACTAAGGCAGAACACAAGTAAAGTGATTGTTTAAGGGGATTCTAGGTGCATCTACATTTAAAAAACATTTGAAACATGGGTAAACATTTGAACATTCCAGGGTGGGGATCTTCAAACACTCACACTTTCAACAATCCTTGAAGAACCCTTTCTTCAAAACAGGATTGTATGGATAAAAGGGGTTGCTGGAACCCTTAGTCTTCCAAAAAAAACTTGAAGAACCCTTTTTTCAAAAGAGGGTTTTTCCAAAGCAAATGGTTCTGGGTAGAACCTCAGTCACTGAGGAAGAACCCTTTAGGAACCCTTATTTCTAAGAGTTTATGTATTCACAGTTACTATCCAGGATCCCTCCACTTAGACATCTAAAGAATTTGCTGAAGCAAATAAACATAGTCAGGATCATCAAGTGCTCTCCATCTCTGTCAGCTCCTCCTGACAAAGGATCCTATTCAGTTTGCATTATGTCTGATTTCTTACAAACTTTGAGCAGCTGTGACACTGAATGACTTATTAAATGCACTTCATGGCATGGATATATTCTATTATTTTCCTCTTCACACCCACCGCTAAACTCAATTCAATAGAGTGTGCATGAAAGCTGCTTTCCCTTCCAGAACACATTCAAGACAGAAAGACTTTCCTAATCATTGCCCACAAACCTTTCTGCATGCCATAACACTGGCCTATTTCTCACTCAAGGAAACACACCATGAATCTAATTAATATTATTCATGTTAATGTGAGCTAATTATGCAGAGCTGCGGCACCTGGATAAACTGTGTATGGGTGGTGACACCTCTCTCGCCCTGAGCCTGCATGATAATTAAGCAGAACATCTGGCGAGAAGGGAAACATACTGTCGAGTTGAACCGACGGGACACTCCCTTGATCCAAAGTGCTGAATGTTTTGGAAGGTGAACTTCATTTAAATTTGATGATGCGCGTATGTCTTTGTGCCAAGAACTGCTATAATCAAAACTGATAAGCAGCCAACACCAGCTTTCACTGATTTTAAAATCCTGGCAGAGCAAAGACAGCGGATGTTGACAGTGGGTGCTGCATTGTGCTAATGTCACAAAATGCAAACGAATTCACCTTACCTTTAAATGCTCCCACACTTTCCTTGATGTGTTCTATGCTGTACAAGAACACTGACTGGCACCGCATGACTTGTGCTCAAACTATAACTTTTTTAATGGATCAAAAGAAAACTAATTTGTCAGTTTTTAATTTGATTACTTTGCTACTTAAAGGTCCAATGTAAAAGATTTAGTGGCATCTAGTAAGGATTGCAGATTGCAACTTGGTGAAACTTCTCCCATGTGCCAAGCATGAACTCCTGATGAGGATTCCTTTCGTATTCATTGTTCAGGAGGGTTTTATCAAGAACAAAAATATCCGCAGAGGTCTTATTCTCGACAACACAAATAGACCATGTGGTTAAAACTGGTAAAACACTGAATAAAACAGTTTCGCATTAAAAGTCTACCGTATCATAGCCTATTTACCTAAAATTCTTAGTGCAGAACTGAATTTTATCCAGGTGCTGTTTGTGTGTAGGCACGGGACAGATGTAAGGTAGCCCTGCACTAATATGATTAACTTCTTCTCCATATTTATCACACAGACTGATATTTACGTAAGAAGGGAAAGATGTCTGTCGGCTGTGACTGGTTGGTACTCGTCACGTGACATGCAGTGCGCACTGCTGTGTTCCACAAGTTGAACTCTGTTTATCTCAGGGAGCAGCCAACATGCCCTGAAAAATAGGTGCTCGGGAACTTCTGCGAGCCACTCTAGCGTTGCTCTGGCAAACGTGTGTACGGCTCCTAAGGTAATGAAAACACGATGATTCTTATTTTTTCAGGTGAAAAAACAACTAAACTACACTAAAAAAAAACATATTTACTGTATCATATTCCATTTCTGCCAATCCCTTTAAGTCCTACACACTGGACCTTTAAACCTAATTTAATTTCTTGTTTTTTAGTACATTTAAGACAAAAATAAGCATTTTTCAAGACATAAAATGAAATATTTCATCTGTTTTTTAATAAATACAATAATATCTAAAGAAAAAAAGGTGATCTTGGCTAATCTAAATGAATTAGAAGAGGAAAGAAGAAGTACTTTATGGAGAAATTCAATTCATAGAAGCCAGATTGTCGGATGTGGCAAACACAGAATCTAGCAACTAAACTAAACTCAGACTGATAGTCTTGGAAATGATCTTTAAGCCTACAAAATATAGACAAAAATAAACAGGGGACACATTCATAGAGCAATTTTCTAAATGACCTTGGACTGGGTTAATCCTTGTCTGGGAAACTGGCTGATACAGTTTTTGTAACTGTGTCCCAGAATGGCCAAGTTTGGACAACCAGACAAAGGCACTTACACCAGCTGCTCAGAGCTAAAACGGCCAACAATACATCAAACAGCGGGGACAAAAGACAACGGCGTAACAGAGGAAAGAGTTATTAACTCACTAGTGTCTGAGCCTTATGATATGCTGCGGTTCTATCCAGATCTCCACGTGCTTAGCTTTAGCAGTGCCTACATGTTGGCCATCATAGGCCACTGTCATTTAAAACAGAATTATGAAAACAAATAAGTACTCATAACATACCTCATGTCTCATTTCTCTTTTTCATGTATCTGTACTGTATCTACCTTCTTTCCTTCACCAAAGTCATCCACATTCACAGCTTTGCTTCCACCTAGTCATGCATACTAATCTGTGCTGTAACTTGGAGCAGTGGCCAGCCGCTGCCTGCCTGTCCCATCAAACATGCATAAGAACCAGATGTATCTTTGATGTAGGCTTGTTCATGTTGCCCCCATGTGCATGACTGTATGAATGAGTGTGTGAGTGTGTGTGTATGTTTATGTGTCTTTGTCAGTGTGCTCCCAGGCCCTGCGGGTGAAAGCCAGAGTGGGGCAATGCGGCTGCATGCCCCAACACACAAGGAGAGAGGGAAGGCTGACATACTGTAGATCCTTGGCAAGACAAATAATCAATTCAGAGAAATGTTGCCATACATTATCTTTGAATGAATTATTCATATGACTGGAAGCAGTTGTGCCTTTAAATTTATAGCTATTGCCATTAAACACGCTGTGTGAATTGTGGACTTCATTTAGACCTCTGTATTAATTCACTATTTAAAGTTTTCTTTTGCTTTGATTAAAAAGATGACTATCACAAATATATTCTTGCTTCCATTTTAAGTGGGTCTGTTCTGCTTTCTGGCATGTCAGCCTTTTGCCACGCTAGTGTACCTTGTTACACATTTTGTCATCTATCTAGTTTTCAACCATTATGTGAAACCGTATTATTAATAACTGTACAAAATTCATTAGAATATTGATGCTTGATTTGTTTAGTATTGCATACCATAGCATTTTCTGTATTACAACACCATCATTATCATGGAAAACATATGGTAATAACATTTAATGTGTCACGCAGTGGTTCCCCTCTCTAAAAGCGTCCTTCCAAGCTTAGTCAAATAATCTGATAGTTGATCAACAGAAAAATACTTGACTATTTTGATAATTAATTTATTGCTTCTGGTCATTTTTCAAGCAAAAACGCCACATTGTTCCTTACCTCAGTTTCTACTTTTTGCTACTATCTGACAACAAGGTGCTACTGAATGCGATAACTAGCCTGTGCTTTTAAGTTCCATGGTAAATCAGAGATGGGGGAACTTGGTTGGTTGGCACACACACTTTCTGGTCCTTTAAAGGTCAAAGAAACAAAAATGTAACATCAAAATGTTTGCTTTCTTCACCTGCATTCATCTACAAAGCAAAAACATCTGCAAGCCACTTACTTTTTGGCAGGGTGAGATTTTAGTTTTACAGTATCAGAAGTGGAAAAAGAGGTCTGTGGAATAAATATAAATATAAATATAAATAAGGTGTGTTAGAAGAGAGAAAGAGATATTGCAAATGTGTTACTTGTAGTTAATAGAAACAGGCATCAGCTACATTTGATCTAAGGTTTTAAAGTCTGTAATGAGTAATGGTAATTGGATCACAAGGCTTATTTGCACACTGATTTTGAGGTTGTAAAATTAAGAGGTGTAACTGTAGTCTGTGATATTAAAATTATTTTAAAAAGTTTAAAAACAATGCTTTATATTGTTAGTTAATGTTATTTAATTTGAATGGTCAGTCGCAAAGATTATTAGACATTCCTACTGATGAATTGCTTAAAAAAATGCTCTGACATGATTTTCATGTTCATGTTTTCTGGTTCTTGTTTGATTTAAGTGTTTATTTTTTCTATAGGTTACCTCATTTTTTTCTGAACTACAGCATTTGAACATTGTGCCAACCAATCCTGTGATGGGGCTGTCTGGCACAAATGCACAGCAGAACTTTAATCGCAAATCACCTACATTTAGAAAACACTTGTGCACATTAAAACATATTTGTTTATAGCTGAAACCTTAACCTTTGAATGGCTGCTGGCTAGAAAACCCTAACAAAATTATGCCAGAGAGAAGTGCAGCAGAGAGTGAAAAGTGTGCCAACCAACCTCGGTCTCCCCTAGACATTAGTAAAATTAGAGACAATTAAAACATATGGATTACAATAATTAAATATAGGAACCTGTCTGGCTTTGCTTTGGTTTAGTCTTCCTGATGTTTTGGCCACCCACCTTTATCTGTGAGCAGTGGGAGGATATTTTGCTGGCGTTGCACTTAATGACAAGTATGGCACTGGGCCATGAGACTGTCATCTTACAGCATCTGGACTTGTGAAAACTTCCCCAGCACAGGATTGTAAACAAGTATACTCATGAGTCATCAGAGGGCCACACTGGTGCCGGTAGCTGCTTGATTTGCTTTGTCCGGGTGTGTGTACAGTATGTGTGTGGTAAAATCTGTAGTAGTAGTGATACAAAGCCCCTCCGCTCCACTCCCCTTGTGTCCCCTCATGTCCTCCCACAAGTCCATGACCATGTAAAAAAGACCCTGACCCCTCCTTCCTACCATGTCCACACACACGTGCACACAAGCCCACTGAAACATACAATGACACACATTTTTGTCCCTCGTGCAACAGTTGCCCCCCACTCGCCCACACACACATCTTTTTCCTTTTCCCCTAAGACAATTGTGTTGCTCACTCTCTATTGTGGAAGCCGGTCATTTCCACATGTGTGTTGGCCATAAAAAAGCAGAGAGCCGACTAAAAGCATCCCTTTCCTGGCTAGCAGGGTCACAATTCGTCTCATATAAACACAGGACACACCTTAGCCCAACAGTTTTCACATATCCTACTGAACCCCTTACCTCCCAAAGTGCTCCTCTGTCCACTGACACAGGATACCAATGACTACACGCTAACAAAGCTGTCTGTCTGTGATACTTCCACGAAGAGTCAAAGGGAATAACATAACACACCTTGCGGTCTTGTTTTAGACTTTAAGTGAATTTTAAGGGGAGTTTTTGTTCCGAGAAAAACTCTTAAACCAGGCTGAACACTGACGCTGGTGCCTTTTGTGTCTCCCAACGTGCCTCGCGCTGGGTTTCCCTAGCATTGTCATGACAACAGTGTGTACGCACCGACACTGGCCACTGAAAACAATACACCCACCAAGATTTGAGTGAAGTGGGCTAGCTAGCAACTTTCAGTCGTTAATGAGAAGTTAGCCCGAGCGAATAACCGAGTAAAATGGCGACTGAAATTATCTTATATGGCTCTGGCGAGGAACAAGTGCACAAGTGGAGACAAAAAGAAGTGTAGCCTAACGAAGTGCATTCATTCCCATACCTTCTTGACGAAGAAATCTTCCTTTCCTTCCCGGACCGTGTCGAGGTTAGCCACCGCCAACTTTACCTTTATCGCGTTGCTCAAAAGATAAAGTTTGTCACACCGGTAACGTTACTAACATTGTCTAAGGGTCTGTACAGACACTGTGAACACTAGTTACTCCACGACATGTGAGTTAACACCGTCCAGCCGCAACTTTTCTCCGCCCAGACTCACTCTCGGCTCCTCTGCCTGCTCCTATCAAAGGATGCTTTGCTCCGCCTCACTCAACCCTGAAGATAAATCACTGTAATCCAAGAGATTTATAGATTGTGTCTCTAAATCGATGGCAGAGTGTATTTTTTTCCCATGGATCTTTAAGGATATTACTGAGACTTAATAATAGGCCTGCTTATTATTTATTTGTAAACTTCCTTTAGCTTAGGGGTAAAGTCAGGTAATTTGGGACACAAGGTAAAAGGTTTTACAACACAACATATGTAATTGCATTGTTAATACAAATGTGTTTTACATGAAACATTTATCTTACAAACTTGTAGGATGTTGCTTACTTACAAATTATTCTCCCCAATTACTTTTAATAGGAATGGTTTTGAGTGAATACTTAAAGGAGAGGTACACCCATTTTTAAAAATTCATACATGTTCTTGCTATGGTCTTAGATAGTCCAAAAAATATCAGTAAATATGTACATCTCTCTCCCAAATCCAAAAACTAGAGTGTTAAAAGTCAAACTTGTGATGTCATCGGGTATATATACATCGGTTCGTTTGATAGTTAGTTACTTAGATAGTTAGTTATTTAGTTACTTAGATAGTTAGTTAGTTAGTTAGTTAGTTAGTTATTATGTTAGTTTCTGTGCTCGTTTCGTCATCCGTTCCGTCGTTCATTTCGTCCATTCGTTCCTTAGTTCGTCAGTTAGTTAGTTAGTTCCTGCATTCGTTCCGTCGTTCATTCCGTCATTCGTTTCGTCCATTGGTTCGTTTGTTAGTTAGTTAGTTAGTCAGTATTAGTTTATTTAAGTTAAGTACCAAATAAACAAAATAATTATACAGTAGTAGACAGACATAAAAAAAAAGGTTACTAAAGGAAACATGAAAACTGAAAACAGCATATACAGTAATGATTGGATTTACATGTCCAAAATGGAGTGAGAGGAAGTACAAGCTTATTTATTCCCAACCCTTCTCCATAAATTAATAATAGTCAGTTACATAGCTCCCCATCAGTATAAAGCTGTACAATAATTAATTCTCCTAGGCCTATTCATACATATTAAATTATTTAGCAAAAATATTTGTCTCACAAGTCAGATATAAAATGATTACGAAAATACTGAGAAAATATGAGAAAAATACATACATCTTATATAAAGCATAATCTCATCTTTTTATCCTTATCTAATATCCACCATCCCAATCTGCCTCCTTACAAGCACTTGGCACTGCTTTCTTGTTTACTGCCATCAGTGCATTGGTCATCTGATCGCAGCCTTTCAAAATATGTGGGATATGTATGAATTTGGGTGCAGTGCATGAGACAGTCATGAGCAAAAAATTGTCAGAACAGCCAGTCTAGATGACAGTGAAAGCAGCCAGAGGAGTATGATTCAATATATGGGTACACTCTGTTTCATGACTGAGAACACTACAATACAATAAAGCTCATTTGGGTATAAAGAGAAAAGAAACACCCACAAAATCAGTCTCACATTCAGTAACTATGGAGCAGCTCCAGACTTAATACGCTATGACATCACAAGTTTGAGACTTCTCTGGTTTCTGGCTGTGACAGTGAGTAGCTCATGTTCACAAATACTGATTAAATTTCCCCGGGCCATGGAAATAGCATACTGGAATTATTAATTTAGGTGGTGTTTAGTATTTACTTGGTAACACATTTTCTTTATATAAATATAGCAGAAATACATAAAAAGTTCTAAAAGTAACACTCAGGGTAGTTTTTCTTTTTTTAATCTGTGTCCCAGATTACCTGACTTCACCCCAAGGTTGTAATTCATGAATCACTGATCCAGCACAAACCCTGGGTTCATTTTATTTTCTACAAAGGTCCAAACACACATCCAAGTGAATTCTGTTGACTGATTGCACACAGGAAAATTATCTTAATAAGACATTAATAGGTTTTTTAGACTTTGCTATGCTATCTCGTTATTGAAGTATACCGACCCTGTTGATATTGGCCTAATCCTCTGAAGTTCCCTGGTTCAAACAACCCGGGTGACACCAGCATTAACAGAGATAATCCAGACTCACTGAATGTTTCACATGCTACTCTTTATCCTAATGAAAATGTAATTTCACTCATGGTTTTAAAGGAATAGTGGACAGTTTAATGGGGTAAACAAAACGCTAGGTAACATTAAATGGTCAATAAATTGCAGGCTATTCTGTGACTTCGCTGAATTCCTTGTTGGTCTATATTGTTGGACTCACTAAAAGCAGCACAATACTGCTTTTAATGTTATTTTTTATTTTTATTGATTTGGGATGATTGTGGATGTACAGTATATGTGTTGTGTTTTTATTACTGTCTATTTTCTCTTTTTTATTTTTCAGGCATGGCACAGCAAATTTCGTTGTACTTCTTGTGCGATGACAATAAAGTCTATTCCATTCTTACTCAAGATATTGCCCAAAAAAAAGTTCTCAATGCTTTATGACTGAAATGGAAATAATCTTAGTCTTTATTTATAGTTTGCAAAAAAGTTATGTCCCTTTTAGGACAAAATTGCTTTAGAGCAATGCAACATTAACCTAAATACAGTCCATACAGCAATACTCAATATGGTAACATTGTATTAGGACACAATTGCACAAAAAGTCATACACATGATGTGATGTGACATGATATATGATACGGTACGGTACGATACGATACACAAACACACACACACACACACACACACACACACACAAACTGAGACAGTCATGAACAAAATATTAACACTGAAATCCATATCATTAAAAGTAGAACAAATAATATTACAATATTACAATATATTTGTTAAGCCTAAATTATTATTATTAGTAGTAGTAGTATTTCCATTATTTTACCTCGGAAATATATTTAGGAAGAGACCTAATTTACAATGTAGCTGAGTAAAATAACAAATAAATAAATAAAAGCACTCAGACACAGAAAAAACAAAGAGAAACTTACATAAAAGTGGCAACATGAAGTAAAAACAGTAAGATAAGATAAGATATACTTTACTGATCCCCCAGGGGGAAAGTCAAGTATCACAGCAGCACAAGACAAAATCAAAGGACATTAAATAGAATAAGATTAAAGAGAAAAAAATAAAATGTAAAAAATAAAAGATAATAATAGATAAATAAAAGATAAAATAAAATTTCTACCTCAATAAAATGTAAAAAAAAAAAGAAAAAAAAAAGAAAAAACGCAAGTAAAGACGTAAAAGAAAAATAAATCAAAGCATCAGTAATTAATAATAACATCTAGAAGTAAAATGTGACACAGTTAAAGACTTAAATTGCCCAAAGGATAAAAATGATGTCAAAGCCACTATTTTTTGGAGGGCGTCAGTGCTCCTACTTACTATACTTAAATAAACATTATAAACATATTTAAATATTCAAATGTAAATAGGAATGTGAAATGAACCCTCTCAAGATGTAAAAATGATTTGTTTTATTGCCTTTAGACCCATCCCCACAAACAGTAATGATACCAGTGGTTTAAATCACATAGTTCACATTTAATGCCACTAGATGACACTAGAGGGCCACTACCTGACACTGGCCGTGGGGTAGAAATGGGAATCTACTCTGATTTATTACTCAGGATTGAAATGTAGGCATAACTGGGACATTTGTACAGGTTGAAAATTAAAGGAAAAAGCAAAATCACACACGTGAATATAAATGTATTTTAGTAAGGCTTAACATACCGTGTGTTCGGTTATTTATGTTTGTCAAAGGTGACGACATTTGTACCCGGATATCCTAGTCGAAAATGTCCGTGTAGAACCAGGGAAATGTAGTTTTCTACCCTTGTATTCTTGACTGGCTTTTACGTACGTTCGCGTGCGCTCCTACGTAGCAAGCAACCACCCGGTACGCATTCGACGTACGCGCGTGCTCTATTTGCTCCTTGGAGATTCCCCTTCCTTCCTGGGCTGTTTGAGGTAAACCTACGCGGTCGCATCAGTCTCGTGAATACCCGTCGGAGTGAAAATAAACTATACATTTACGTGTTTGTCACAAATGTCGGGAACATGGGGCGGCAGCGGAGCGCGCGAAGCTAAAGCCTGGAGAGGTTACGGTGGCCGAAGTACAACCCGGGAAGAACTTATCGTCTCGATGGCTGTGAAAAGTTAACGCACACAGGAGCGAAAAACAGGAATAATTCCCCTCCGACCGACTTGAGGTAAGAATAACCGACGTGTGGCTGGAGTTTGAGAAGTACACAGCTGTCGGGTAGCATCGGTAACGTCGACCATTTCACTGAATAAGAGTGTCTTTGTTTACAGGGTCCCCGGCGTCCTCGGCTCGCGCTGTCTCAATGGGATTGTTGAGAGTTTTCATCAGGCTGCTGCAGCGTATAGCTAATGTTAGTGGTAGTGACAGGGCTCACAGGCTTACACTTTGGCCATAAATAGATCGATTATGTGACAGTGCCTCTTATTTAAAACGTGGTTTCACATAACAGCTGTGGAGCTTGTTCCACTGTGGCTGCCTCACTTAGCAGAGCAGGATAATTCAATAACAACATGGACATTTTTCTTGCTGTGTGTGAATGGGAGTGGGGCAGGTCAGAGGGCAAGGTCAGGCAGATGAACCAGAGATACTAAAGACTCTTTTGCTTGCCTCATGGGCACTTCAGCAGGGTGCATGATGCATGACCTGAGGCCTGAACTTCACTCATCCACTTGAGAATCCCCATCCCAAATAAAGGCTAATGTGTGTAGTTGGGAGTGAGCTTGTAGAGTGTAATCATTTGTGCTCTGCTCTGAGAATGGCCACAGGGGAGAAAACAAGTGTGTGACAGGCAGCCAGGACATTTTGGGTGGTGTAGAAATGACAACTTACAATGTAGCGTGAAATCAGCTCACATCCTCCCTTTCCCTTCTTCCCCCTCTGTGTCCCGGGAGAAAAAAAGTGAAATCCAATCTCTCTCTTTTTGCTGGCACTGACTGTGTCAGCTGCTGTGTCTCTGGGTGCTGGCTTGCAGAGGGACAGGTGGCCCTTGGACAGGTGCACCCTTAACAAAGGAGGGTTGCAGTCGTCTGACCTAAGTGCTGGCTTATTTGCAGTTTTGTGTGGTGATAACAACCTGTGCAAACTGCTTTAGTGATTTAGTTGTTTTTGCACTTCTGTCATTGTGAGTGTGCTGTTATATAGTTAGGTTAAATGGATGTGATTGCACAACCTGCATGTGCATTTGGTCACTGAATGGGGTTTTATGATGAACACAAGTAAGCTGTTTGTGCCTGGCGTTCTGTATGACGCACACATTCTTGACATCTTCACTCTGGAGCTGGGGTTAGACTTCATTCCACATCTGCCACATATCTTAGCTTGTGTTGTTCCCTGGAATTGCAGTGGAAGTCAAGTTTACCAGACAAACCAGTTTCAGTCTCAGTTCACTCAACAAGGCAGCTTCCACGGAAGTTGCTATCTCATCTTTGCGTTGGGAACACACCCTTACTGCGAAACTAGGCAGATTCCCAGAAGAATGACTTGCCTCCTTGAACTGCATTTGTTCTTGACTAATGGTTAACACACTTGCTTTCAATGCAATGAAGGATGCTATGGGTATTTTAATGCCATGGTTAAGGCCTGTGCTTTAAGTGTGCTGGTGAACGCTGGATTCAAAGAGAAGGATCAGAAAAGAGGTCAGCAAAGTGATATGAAGTGGAAGAGAGAGGAGAGGGAAAGTTTGAAGGCTTATCTCAGTAATGTGCAGGGACAGTTGAGCAGTGATGAGTGTTGCAGTCACCGCTATCTTCTATTTAACCCTTTACTCCCCCATCTCTGGCGTTGACCATGAAGGCTGCTTTCTTTCAGCAGGAAAACACGGAGACACTTAGGTTATTAGTGAGTGTGAGCATGACATGTGGTGTGTGTGTCCTGAGTGTGTGAACACACCTCGCCCTGCCTTGGCTGGCACTGACACCCATCATCAGCCATCACTCCAGGATCTTATTCACATTAACAAGTGAGATCCCTACGACTCGATTTAGGTTTATTTAAATCTCTTGAACGCAGCCTCACAGCTTTGCCTCTGATCGCCGGCGCCAGTGCGCCTGCGCTCTGCTGACACTCCAGTAATCCGCTGTTATAGGAGGAGATTGCATCCCTCGTCCACTGCGCTCACGCTACCAGTGAGGGAGAATTAAAGCCCGTGGACAAAAAATACACACAACGGGGAGAATAAGGACATATAACAGGACTATAACATGCTCAAATGGAGCCATTAAACACAGGTATCCTGGGGTGGAGCAGCTGTACAGTATGAGCAGGCGACAGCGGGACTGGAGCGAGGATGTGTCCTAATGTAAGGCAGCAAGGCTCAGCATCTACAGCCCTGGAAATATGAGATGAAGGCAGGCTGGGATGGACCCGGCGGAAGATGGTGAAATTTACGATTGAGTGCTCCTTCCTGGATGAGACCTCCTCGGCTATTTGAGCGTTTCTTAAGCCTGCATGTCGGCTTCTGTGTGAGACTCTCCCTGGCCTCTGTGCCGCTGTGTGGAAGCCCACCACCTTTTTTTTTTATACAAGTAGTGCTTCGCTGTGGTGTTGTTGGGCTTAATTGGGAGCCCATATGAGCGATTAATTATCATGCAACATGCACTGAATCAGGAAAGCTTAACTATAAATGTGATCTCATGAGATAAAGCAAAAACAAACCACAGGGTATCACCCTCCTCAGACTTTGCCTCAGGGTTTTTGCAAGCCATCGATACTCGTCAAAAGATGCATGCAAATGTGGTGGTGCATATTTCCCTCAGCTGCTTCGCCCGTAGAGAGACTTGCCACGACAGGTCGGCAAGTCCACATAAATCTCAGCCCAAGTTGATGAACTAGACTGGCCGGCCTCGGCGGTGGGATCAGACAGAAATTAAGCTGTCGCTCTCAGACAGCGGAAACTAGGATCATCTCCCGGCGATGTGCTGGCAGAGCACCGCAGCCCGAAACGGAACATCCCTCACCGAGGGTTTTGGTCGGATCATACGCACAACTCGAGGGCTGAGCTGTAAACATTCACATGCTGTGGCAACTGGTAAAGTTTAAAGAGCTGCTCCCTGCGTCTGGGTGAAAATTCTGGAGTTCATGTGAGTTGGAAATCCAAAAATTCTGCAAATACCAGAAGTGAGAAAGCCCTCCCTTAAGAGTTTCAAACATGGCGTTTTATCCAGTGGGAGAAATGCAGCTGGAGTGTTTTACTGGTAAACTTCCACAGCAGCTGTTAGTCAGACTGGATGTCTGAAAGATGAGACTCGGATGTTAGCATACTTGTAGTTTTGCCAACACCCTTCCCAGCAAATGCAATGCATTGATTCCCTCCAGTGCCCACATTGTATATGACTCTGTGGATATCACTTGTATGACTCTTAGCCTGTCTTCATGGATCATGATGCTGTTGAGCCGTCCTGGATGTTTTGTTTTTTCCCACTTTCTTGAAGCTTACATTTTGCAGAGATTTACCTGCTGAGATGCTGAAAGATGCACCACACCTTTTCCTGCTTTTTCTAATCGATTGATTGGAGCACGTGCAAAGGAAAGAGGAGCCAAGCATGAGGATGCACAGACTGAAGAGATGTGTCAGAGGGAACGCTGGTGGAATTATGAGTGGCACTATGGAAGACACGGTGCAGAGTGTTACAAGTTTAAAGTCTACGAGAGAGAATTACGAGCCTTTGCTGTGAGCAAATTGTATTTTCTCCTCTCCTCAGACCGCTGAATGGGAATCAGCGCTCCACGCATCAAATTACTGTTTCAATTGAGAACTTCCTCCCCTGTGCACTGTGGGATTTTTCACCCTGCATACTTGGCCACCTGCAAGTTATGCTCATTTTTTGAGTGTCCTTATCTTGGAGTCCCTGTTGCTGTGGTTTTTATTTGTTTTCACTGTAGCGCCCTCAGAGGTCTTTTACGGGAGAAAATCCTTCTTATTTAAAGCAGGAAGTTGTCAACAGGAAGCTTACAGCAAGTACAAACACATGATTGCTGTTGTGGTCCAAACAACCCGTTTAGTCTCCATGTATCTCCATTTGTCTCACTGAATACAAGTGTGGATTCCTGGAGCTCGAGGCGAAAAGCAAAACAAACCTCCCATCAGAGAGCATTCAGAGACTCATTCCCTATCACCGTGGTGATGGGGAGCTCAGCCTCGTCTCTCACTGCAGAGACAGAGTCAGACCATGGCTTCCGCAGCACCCCGTACCCTTCGTCACCCCCTGTGGGCTGGCTCAGGAACAGCCACAGCAGCCCGGTGTGGGGCACCACCTTCATCACACGTCAGCAGCAGCACCCGCTGCCCCACCGAGAGCGCAGGTAAGAGCCACCACAGTCCGCTCAGCCGGGTGCCAACACATTTCTCAGTCGAGCGCTCTCGGGGCACAGAGCAGCGGGCCGGCCTGGCTCGGCCAGTTGTTGGGGAAGTCACCGGAGGAGTGAGACGTGGTGTTGTGTTACACAGGAATGCTGCCATTTAGAGCTGTGAGCGTACAAACTGGCATTATTCTGAGGCTCTCGCGCTGGTGTTGTCTTGGCTTCAGTATCTGGGTGATGTGGTGTAAACTGAAACCGTTCATCAGCGTTGTTCATTTGAGAAAGGCACTACTTTCTCTTTCACAGGCTTTTAGCAACGATTACTGAGGATTCAATAACCTCACAGCGATGGATCAAATCCCTGTTTCATCAAAGCTTATCTAATCAAAGCCTGCATTTTCATGTTTTTTTATGATGCACCCAAAATCTTGCTAAGCCGGATTTGCGAACCAAAATCCAACCCCATTGCTGCCGCCTAGCACAGCTGTACAGTACGTGCTACACTTGATGCAGCGCTGAGTGGATTGCCTGGACAGATAGATTGACCTGTCCTCTTTGAGCCCAATGAAAACCAGCCAGAGGGTAATTAGATGATGAGTTGTGCTGTCATACATTTTATCTTGCTTTGATTCAGTTCTATTAATTTTGGAAGTGATTAAATACAGTGGACTGATTCTCTTGGGAGCTGTGGCTACCCTGTGGTATTGTTTCACTCGGGCAAAACTCCCATTTTTGTTAGACTTTTTAGTTTGACTGTCAGTAGTGGAAAGTTTTTTAGACTGCAACCTATAAGGAGTTTCTCCAAGAACAAACTTCTTATTGAGCTAGCAGCAGCTGTGTAATTGAGCGAGGTTTAGCGGAGCACACTATTTGTGGAAGAGACGTGCTATTCATATACGCTGTTTTGCCAGTATTGACTGTGTGAAAAAGATATATTCAGTTACTGTATCTACAAGGAAGACTGTGCTGCAGTAATCCATTGTTCCAGTCATTGCCTTCTGAGTCATTGTCAACACAGCAAAAGGCCTTTCAGCAGTGTGGTGTAAGAAGCTCTGTGTGAATGTGCGGCTCATCCAGCAGTTTTTGACTGACTTTCTTCCAAAAGGCTGATCTTCCCAACCACCCTCACAGAAACTTGTTTAGAAGCGTTTCCAGTTTTCCTTCAGCTTTTTGGGTCATGTCTCCCGGAACGAGAACAGGCAGTTGTTATCGACCGCCTGTAGTGTATTGAAGTTGTTGCTGAGTCACTCAGGGCATCATGGTCCGGTTGTTAGTTATTGATTTTCAGAGAGCCCGATCACATTTCCCCACAATGGATGTCATTATTTATTCAGCATCGGTCTCCAGTTGGGCTTTCATCTTTCTTGATTCTTGCCTGCCGCTGTCAATGCTTTCCTTGCAGTTGCTCTACATTTAACAGTTAAGGCAGTCATGGCTGCCATTGCTCACTCTTCTAACAGTTTTATGACACAGAAAGAGCTGGTTTTAGCTCCTGCTTCAACAACCATAGCTCCATGCATTTATGACACTCAAGTATAGCTCATGCTGTCAGTGTAGTTTTGCATCATTCAGTCAACTTGTTTTTTTATTCAGCAGACTCTTCCGTGCATCTCTGTAGCAACAAGCCTCTGCCTCCATCACCAATCAGACTCCACCCTCAGTCAGCTGAGCACGAAAACGCAGGCAGACACACAGAGTTATACAGTACACACCGTCTCCGTCTACTGCTGGAAGGCAGAGAGGGACACACACACACATATATTCTGACAATAGATGTTTTAGAAACACTGTGCAGTAGCACTTGGAACATGCCCTCTTATCTACCCCCTCTCTCTCACACTCGCACTCACTCGCAGTCTTATGCACATATACACACTGCTGTGTGAGCCTAACAACGTTAGGCAAGCTTTGCTGAGCTGTGACAGAGCATGAAATATAGAAACAACAGAACACTATGAGCCCGGCTTAACTTCAGCCGTTCTCATACAGTGTATTCTCTAATATATTGTCCTATAAAAACGCTTTCTTTCCCTTGTTTTTCTTAGCTCGGAGGCTGCATGAACGGTCTTGTCCTTGGGTAATTTCAATTTGTTTTCATCCAGCAGCAACCCATTGACTTTGGGAAGTGTTTGTGTGCACTGAATCAGTACCTCGACTGTGAAGTTTCACTCAAGATAACAACCCACTCAGCAGACAAAGATTTGCAACAGAGGTGTAGTTGTATGAGCTGTGATGTTTCATAATTTTAAATTTGAATAGCAGCACAATGCGGTTTTATCCCAAAGGCAATATTGTTTAACTTAAAAGGGGCAGTTCAGCCCAAAATAAAAAAATGCATATTTTTCCTCTTACCTGTAGTGCTGTTTATCAGTCTAGATTGTTTGGGTGTGAGTTGCTGAGTGTTGATATAAGATATCAGCCATACAGATGTCTGCCTTCTCTCCAGTGTAATGTAATTAGATGGCACTCTGCTTGTGGTGCTCAAAATGCCAAAAAAAACACTAAACAGTAATGTCTCTTTCCAGAAATCATGATCTGGTTACTCATGATAATCCAAAGACCTTGTTGTGAGCACTTTCATGTACAAAGTATTTTCTTTCCACTGAACTACATCTGGCAATCCTATTGCTGCGAAGAATGGAGCGTGCATCTACTGCTAGCTAATCAAACACCACTGAGCAAGCTAACGTTACAGCTTTGAACTCCGCAAGCTGAGTGCTATCTAGTTCTACTATATGCGAGAAAGGTACACAGCTTTACACTTGGCAACTGACACCAAAACAATCTAGATTGATCAGTAAAGCCAAGCTAAGACTACAGTTTTTGGCTTGTTTGTCCCTGATGATTACAGTCACAATTACATTGGTTTGGAGCCCCTGATGGTGTTGCCAAGCAACAGCAAACATCCTAGCCCTTGAGACTAACGTTAGCTAGCATATTACTGTTGACAGATATTAAAACTGACAGTTAAAATCTCACCTCAAATTCTCACTAAGAAATAGACAAACCTGTGTAGACTGCATTCCCCCACCATTTTCTCATCCGGACTCATTTAGTCTTCTTTTGTTTTTCTCACTGTACAGTGTTGCTAATATTACAGCAAGTTGTCACACCATGTCATTTTCTGTTTTGTTTTGTGGCGCATTCATCCCTTCTGCCATGGTAATCTAAATAATATCCTGTAGTGTGAGATGCACCGTTAGTCAAATCTTGTGCAGTGAGTGCATGTTTGAGATTAGAGAGAACATCTGTGAAGTTTCTCCGTATATCTCCGTATATGCATGATGCAGCCCGATTTTAGAATAAATAAAACATCTGTAGTCCTGTAGCCCATATTAACTACAGGTAAGATAAAAAAATATGTATTTTTGTTTTAGGTTAACCTGTCTCTTGAACAATGGAACTGTGCTATTATATCTCAGCCCCATAGTGCTGGTGTGTTCCACTGCACGTGGCCTTTGGAGCCCTTAAAGTTAGTGTCTGCCCTCTCCAGAGTCGATCCCAGAATCTCCACTGTCCCAGCATGATGGATGATAGCGTTTATCGCAGCTCCATTCCACTGGCTCTCCTCCCTTTAATTGGATTAAAACGGGTCCACTTGGATTCGACCAGCGTGGTCACTGGCCGTGTTTATGTCTGAATTATTTCAGCGCATCCTCCTTTTGTTGTTGCCAGTCTGATGAAGACAGGGCCGCGTCAGGACGGTCCCCGAGCCACCAGAATAGATCTGGCATGCAGGCTTTGTCTCGCAGTGTGGCTGTCTTTGGAAAACAGAGCGTCAGTGCTGCAAGAAAAGCTAGCCTATTGGCACTGCTACTGACATGATTCCAGATCCCCCCACTCTTGTTGCCATGGAAATCTGTAGCATATGTTCAGTAACCTAATTCCATCGGCCCGAGATAAGACCACACATGGTAACCTGGCAGC